>NC_088912.1:41468035-42120951 GCF_963576675.1 Euphorbia lathyris | reverse complement strand
ACATCACTTCATCAGAGATCATGTACTCAAAGGTGAGATCAAGCTGACTTACATACCAACAGATGAATATCTTGCGGATATCTTCAATAAGCCTTTGGCTCATGAGCAATTCAGCATATTAAGAGAAGCTATCGGTATGTGTAATCCTGTTCAATAAATTCTTGATCAATATTGAGTGATTATACTATATGCCGAGTAGTTATTGCATGCTAAGTAACTTACTCAAACTGAGCTAAACTGAATAACATAGAATCACCCTATGCTGACTAGACATACATGCTGAGTGATTAATACAAGCTGAGTTACTTTTGTATGAAAATTTCTTCTACGTAAAACTATGCACTTAGTATCTCAAACGTTTGGAATTCTAAATGCCGAGTAACGTTCACTTGAACATTAAATAGCACGCACGCATTAAATAGCCACCTAGGATGATGTAAGCGTAATAATTAGAAAACAACTGCGCCGAACGTGTCATAAATGCTAGATTATTGTCGTTTGATCATCTCGAGGTAAAACGGCTACTCCAACGTTCCAGATCAACTCGACCCTCTATAAATAGTGGACGAATTCCCACTCACATCTCTTTACACTTTGAAATCTCTGGCAAATTGATTTCTGTCTAAATCCCCAATCTTCAAATACTCTCAAAGAATTCCTAAAAATCATGTCGGATTCCCAAAACATCTCCGGAGCTGGTTATGACGGCAATCACTCCGATGAAAACTCTCCATCTCCTGCTCAGCAGGAATACGCCGAGACTCCCACCAAGTCACAAGGACAAGGTCAGCATGACCAAACTCCAAACAAGAGCCCCCAAGCTGACCTCGCAACCTCTTTGAAAAAGAAGAAGAAAAAGGAAAAGAAAGAACCAGAAAGAACCTATTCTCCAGTATTCGGCAGCGTTAGGGGATGGAAAATTGATCGCTCCCGCTGGTTCTCTAAAGGGTTTGTCGAAGCTGAAAAGCCCTTCTGCGAATAGATCTCTAAGAACGGCTGGACTGGGCTATTCTCTATCCGTGAAGCCACTTATCCTGAGTTAGTAAGAGAATTCTATGCCAACTTGCAAGCTGCTGACGATGACAGTGACTATATGGTCACTGAGGTGAAAGGGAAGAGGATCTTTGTTAACCCTCCTTACCTCGCTAAACTACTAAATCTAAAGAATGAAGGAGCCGAACTCAGAACCACAAACGATTCCACCAAAATTGACTATCCCGTGGAGTTCTGTAAACCGAAAAATCACAAGGGAGAAATAGCCAGTACATGTATGGGTCAAAATCAAAAGATGGCTCACTACATACTGACCAACTTCATCTATCCCAAAATCAATACCCAATCCTCTGCATCTAACTTCGAACAGTGCTTCATATGGCACATGCTGACCTACCAGACGCTCAACATGCCTGTATTCCTTATCGGCGGATTTTAGCGGAGCACAGGGACACTCAGTTTAGGGTCCATTATTACAAGGATCCTTCAAGATCACCGAGTGAGCTTAGCAGAAGAAATTCAAGTTTGGGGTACGAGATTTCTGCAGGTATTCTATTCGGCTTAGCTTATGATCAACCAATTGTACCAAAGAAAGGAAAAGGAGCGGCGGTCGAAGAAGCACAAGCTGTGTCGACCAAGAAAGGAAAGAAGGTTATGGAGCAACCCCGTACTGACCGCACCAGGCAGGATAAAAAGCGAAAAGCTGATCAGTTAGTAAAGGATGCCAACACAGTACCTAGGAAGCTGAGAATAGTCTCTAGTGCTAAGAAAGTGGATGATGAGCAAGAACAGCAGGTACATAAGTCGGCAGAGAAAAGGCCAGCTGTGCCTGAGGAAGTCGAAAGTGAGGAAATTCCAGAAACACCTCTGAGGAAGAAGAAGAGATCTTCTGGTCTGAGCCCTATTGATGCTGCCCCTCTTGGCTTTGTCATCTTTGACCATTCCCATTTCATGAGAAGCCAAGAGATTGGCCTTGAGAAAACCCCATCTAACTAGAAAAATGAATTGGGAGATTTTGGAGGACAGTTTGATGTTGAGCAAACAACCAATGTTAATAATGAGCAAGATAAGGGTGCTGCTGAATGCACTGAGTTAGTTGATGCTGAGCCAACTGAACTACAAGCTGACCAAACAGAAAGAGTTCAAGCTGAGAGAAGCTTTAATGCTGACCTAGAGCTCAGTTCTTCATCTGAATCTCTAGACTCGATTGCCGCTGACCAATCACCTCCAACCAATAAGGTCAGTTCTGAAAAGCGTTTCAAATGCAAAGCTCATAAGTCCAACTCTCTAGATCTATTGGCTGATTCTCCACTTAGAGAACCAATTACTGACCTAACCGGACTTCAGTACGAATTCTTCTCCTCCATCATCGAGCCAACTCCAGATCAATTCATACAAAAGCAAGCCTCTGTTACTCATACTGAGGAACAAGCCAAGACCCCTGAAAATCCAATCCCTACCGAGCAAGAGCTCGAAGTTCAAGCTGCTTAAGAAGGTGAGCAAGCAAAGGAAAATCCTGTCCATGTAAGTTCTGAAGTAACTCCTCATGCACCAACTCAACTTCAGAATGATACTGTGCAGGTCAACATCTCTGCCAATCCACCCCTTCCTAACACAATTTCACAGAATGTTGAACAGTCAGTTCCTAGTGCTGACTTAAACAAAAGACCAGCCGTTGATCATGCTGGCCCATCTGATACTGGAAAGCAACCAGCCACTGAGCGCACTCTTGAGACAACTTATGCCTACCTCAATGCTACTGAGTCTGGGCGTCGAATCATTGACTCAGCTCAATCCATTCTCCAGGATTTGAATACATCTCATGCCGATGCTGCTGGGTTTGCTAATGTTGAGTCAACCCAACTTTCTTCTGTCACTCAGCTCCTGAATGAGATCAAGGGTCTCAAAGATCTTGTGAGTGTCATGACCACTATTCAAACTCAACAACCCAAGCAAGACTCCATTGTGAAGCTGGCTGAACTGCAGTTAATGATGGTGAATCACATGGATTCCCTCCAAGGCCAAATAAATGCTCTGTCTGTAGCCAACATGGGATATGCTACCTCTACTAAGGTTGACCACCACTTCACCAAGCTACACTCTGAGCTGATCGACACTCGTGCGCTAATTTCCTCCTCTTCACAGTGTTCGATCGAGCAAATTAGCGAAGCTGTCCGTCTACTCAACTTGAGTAAGGAAGAGATGGATACTGACTTGGTGAAAACAAATGAAATCCTGCAATACTCCCAAGCCACCTTCAAACATGTGCGCCACACGAATGCTCAATGTCAGTTCTACGATTCAGCCTTGCTCAAAATGTATCATCAAGCTTATGCTAGGCTGACTGACACACTGACCTGGATTGGGAAATCCCAAGAATATATTCTGAGTATGTTTAGTGCATCCATCCGAGTCCCTGGATTAGTTATCGACGATGGTGTTCCTATTTTCGATGGTCTCCGAGAAAGCACGAAACAGCTTAAGGCATATTCAGTGAGGTTAACTCGTGCTGCTCTCAATGACACTTTCATTCCTCCTCCGCCCGATGCTGGCAAAACGGGGGAGAAAGAACAAGCTGATGGAACTCAGCATAGATCAGGAGAAGCATCAGGTAGTCAGCAACAATGCAATGCCAAAGGGAAAGGCAAAATGAATCCTGCTCATCAAGCCCAAGTTAACAAGAAGAAATAGCTTAGTCAATCTTAAAACTTGGCTTGTATTCTATTTTTGTATGCTGACTCACCATCTATCTATTTTAAGCATCCTTTTTACTTAAACTGATTTATCTACATATGATGCTTACTTAAATGTGTTATATGCTGAACTGTCTTATAAGAACAAACACACTAAAAATAAAAGGGAACATGCATAAGAAAAATGCTCAACACACATTTACTCTGATACATATATACACTCTGCTCTGATACATAAATTCATAGATATAATTTCTCTGATACCTAAAACTGACCGTATATCAAACTGAGTAAACACATGTTCCAACATATTGACCTCTTCTGAAAGCTGACCTAGGCTCATCTGAATTAGATCTTAGAAGGTCTAGAATTGAACTTAGTCAGTACAAGCATGCTTTGATTTTTCTCAATTAAATCTTGGAAGGTTTAGAGTTAAATTGAATCAAATAGATGCAACCCTTACGGGGGAGTAATTTCAGAAGAACGAAAAACAATTCAATCATGGGGAATTTCAAAACTGAGTTCCATAACTAAATATTTTGCCAACATCAAAATGGGGGAGTTTGTTGAAACACCTTTCCAACATGATTTTGATTTGACAAAATTATTTAAGTTAATCCATGATTAAGACAATTAAATTTAAGTGCTTTGGTTTAATTGTACTAATGCGTTTGTTCAATATTGAGTATAAAAATATTTATAAGAACAAGAATCAAGTTAGACAGAACACAGTCAGCATGATAACATAGCACGGGCTGAGTAAAGAATAACTCAGTACGAAAGGAGGAAAGTCTTCTTCAGGACCGAAGCTTACAGAACGAAGCTGACCGCAGAAGGTGAGTAAAAAGCAACTCGGCATGAAAGAAGAGAAGTCTTCTTCGAAACTATATCTTGCAGAGCGAAGCTGACCGTGGAAGCTGAGTGAAAGACAACTCAGTATCGGAATTGGCAACAATCAAAGACAACGGTTATCAAAGTCATGATGAATGATTTTAAGGACAGCGCCAATGATCTGTTTGCTTAAAGACAAGATCCGACAACTGTCTGCACCAATAATAGAAACCTTGGAATTACGCAAAGAGTCAATTTCGAGATGCATGGGCCAACTGTTCGTTAGCTAAAAGACGAAACCTGTACAAGAAGACAAACCTACGAGAAGAAGACAAGCCTGGCGCCTGCGGAAGACAGACGACAGGATTGGCCTGCAAATCTGAAGCTGACCAGAACATGTCGCAAGAAAGGACCGTTTGAATTCAACGGATAGATTCTAATTCAAATGATTGTGTCTTCAGATTTCTACTATAAAAAGACAAGTACACTTCTTGGATCCTTTGCCGAAAAACAAGTGAAAAAGAGCATACATACAAAGCACATCAAAACAAGAAAAGATCTTACACCAAATTTCTATCTCTGTGTAAAAGCTAGATTGATTTTGTAATCATCTAAAGTGTTCTTTGTCTGAAAAAGAACAAGTTTTGTATCAATTGTAAACTTGAGAGAATTGTGCTGAGTACTCGGTTTTAAGTACTCATCGGTAGAGAAATCTAGGTGTTCGGTTATAGCACTTAGTAGGAGTTGAGTAGATGAATAGAGGACGGTACTCTTGTATATTCAACTGCCTTGTAAACGGTTTGTGCTCTACCTTTAAAGAGCTCAATATTGGATTTAAAAAGCCCGGAAGGATTCTGGGGACTGGACGTAGGCAGAGAGGCCGAACCAGGATAAGTCATGCTGAGTAATTTCTAACTCTCTCTTAATATATATCTGTATGTGTTGCTTATCATATTTACTCAGTATATAAATTGTTTAAGCTGACATTGAGTAAATCAGAGTGCTGAGTTGGAAGCTGACCACAAAAGCGTCATTTCCCAACTCGCAAGTAAAACAGCTCTAGTCAGTATCTGACTAAAACTGTCTTACGCCTCACTCGGCCGTGCTGACCAAAGCTGAGTTGTAAAACTCAAAGAATTATATTAAGTCAGCATAATTAAAAAGAAAAAGTTATATTAGTTCCTAACCCCCCCCCCCCCCTCCCTTGGAACTAATCACACGGGACCAACACTTTGGTCTGTGGCTGTTGTTAGCACTATGTGGGCTCTTTGGTTGGCAAGGAATAGCCAAATTTTTAAAGATGAAAAACTGGTTATTTCTCTGACTCTTAGGCATATTTGGAACGCTATTTGTGAAGCGGCGAATCAGGATCGGGGTTTTATTTGGAATTCTTCTGTGGAATTACAAATTCTTCGGGAATTGAGAATTGATAGAAGATTTCCTAGGGGGGCCTCGTATTATTCATGTGGTTTGGCAGCGTCCTCCGGTTGGTTGGACTAAGGTTAATACAGATGCTTTTGTTTTGGATAGTCCGGGTACTGCGGGTTGTGGTGGTATTTACCGATCCTCAAATGGTTCTTTCCTTAGTGCTTTTGCTTTCCCCTTTGATGTTTCTTTTGCTTTTTTAGCCGAGTTGAAGGCTGCCATATTTGCAATTCATACGGCTTTCGACAAGGGTTGGCGTCACCTTTGGTTAGAGAGTGATTCGACTTATGTGGTTCAGTTGTTGCGTAGTAGGTCGTTGATCGTTCCTTGGATGGTTCGTCGGAGTTGGATGGAGTGTTTATCAAAAATTGATTCAATGCAATTTGTCATTTCTCACATTTATCGTGAAGGAAATGCGGTTGCTGATTCTCTTGCCTCTTTTGGTCGTATGATGGATAGTTTGCATTGGTGAGATATTATGCCAGATTTTTGTTGTTCGGTTTGTTTGCATGATCAGGAGATGCGTGGTTCTTATCGCTTCTCTTGATTTGGTTTTGTTTTGATAGCTTGTTTTTGGTTGTTTGTAACTTTTCTCTTTTTCTTTAATAATATTAGTTCAGGTTTGGTGTGATTTTTAGAGATGTCAGCATAGCTGGGATGTCCTTTTTTGCCCTTTCTCGTTAACCAGCCTTCAATAAAAAAAAATGAATTATTGGACTTTTCAAGGACAAATATAAGGGAATAAAAATGTATGAATGTGAAAATAAAACTCTCATATAGCTTCTACACCTACGAGTCTAATCTCAAAATATGCCTAAATGGCTTGGATCAATTACTAAATGAGAAAGTATGATGATAAACAAAAGGGTAAAATAGTAAATATCACTAGCATAATTAAAAATAAAGCTACAGGGTAGGTGATTAGGGGATAATTGTCGCATAGTTGGGCTAAAAAGGAAGAATTAGGTTGGCATAAAAATAGGTTAAATGGAAGAGTAGTGCTTCCAATTATCCTTAAGGACAAGGACAACCTACCAAATACCTCAACTTGTCAAGACAAGACACTGGTGGAGAGAATATATCAATCTCCAGGTTTTATTAATTCTAAATTAAGACTCTCCTAATCCCTAATTTAACATCCTCAATTGCTTATTCTTTACATTATCTGGAACTTGCATGAGTAATTAAAGTTTAAGATTTTAATCATTTCTTTTTAATTATTGTGTGATCTTTCCCTCATGTAATGTCGTTTGTGATATAATTAACTAATCAAATGTGATGATTCGAAAGGTGTAGTAGACCAATTATATATGTATTACTTTGTTTCTATCTTAATTTAGTGCTTTTGCCACTCAACATACCAATACCCACATTTGGCTAAGGAACAGATTTTGCATTAATTCAATACACTTATACAGAATTATTAGCCTAATCATATAGTTATTAAATTATGCATACATTACATAACTTAAAAATTTGACATTCTACAATTAATGGTGACTTGAATGGTTAAAAATCTCAAGTCGTTTAAGGTAGAGATATCGAGTTCTTTTTCCGGTTTATATATATATCAAGTGAGAACTATGGCTTAGGTGAGGACACTTAGTTATGTGAGAAAATGTGGGAGGATGAGGGATTTGAACCTAGGATGTAGAGGAGAGGAGCACGCGCGCGCATGTATTACTGCTGGGACACTTGTTTTTGTTTGTTCATTATACAATTCTTTTATTTATATATTATTAAGTGTCTCTGATACTAAAAAAATCTAATACTATATTTTTTAAATAAAAATATATTATATATTTTAATAAAATTTCATATTAATATTTTATTTATATAAAAATATATATTTTTTAAAATATACGTTAGAACATATATTTTAACTTTTGAAACACGAACTATGAAATTTAGAACGTACGACATATTTTTTTTAAACATATGTTATGTTTTTTAGAACATGCATTATTTTTTTAGAACATGCGTTATGTTTTTTCGAACATGAGTTATAAATTATATTATAGAACAAATACAAAAACGATCCAGATATCTACTGATTTTTTTTAGAACACTATACTTAATTTTTGAAACACAAACTATAAACTTTAGAACATACGTTATGTTATTTAGAATATGAGTTATAAATTACATTATAGAACAAATGCAAAAATGGTCCATACATTTACTGATTTTTTTAAAACATTATACTTAATTTTTAGAACATATATAACAATATTTAGAACATCATCTTTAAAATTTTAAAACATAAATTACAAAAATATAGAGGAGTTAAATAAATAAGAAATTGGACCATATTCTTGAATTTTTTTTCTATTAATAATTCATTATTATGCACATTTAATCGATATTAATAAGTGCATGCATCAAATATTAAACAATAGAAACTAAAGAACGGTGGTATTTTAAGCAGCGCGCGGCATAATGTGTCTCAGTGGTAAACAGCATGGAGTGTAGGTGAAGCGGCATAACCCGTTTGTTTTACCTACTGTCTCAGGGGTATAACCGTTTGTTTTACCTACTGTTTGCTATTAGAAAAAACTGTTTTTCAAAAAACAAGAATTTCTACTTTTGTAAAAGGCCGGTCACTAACCAAACGCCTAAAACTCTCCATTTTGAAGTGAAGAGTAAAAAATGAGCATAAAAATGAACAATCAAACACCCCCTAAGCTTTTATCTTGGTTATATTAAGCTTTTGGTACATAAAAAAGTCAACTTTTAACCACAAAACTCAATTAAAAAAGCGTTATTTATTTTATGCGTTCAAATTTGCATTTTTAAGCGTCTTATAAAACAATATTTTATGTGTAATAATAAACTGTAAAAATCTCATTTCGAATGATAGATAAACCACTTAACTAATTTGATAAGTATAAGTTGAATATGACAAAAGTAAAAGATGAAAAAGTCTAATGTGTCAAATAAGAAATCAAGGAGCTCAATCCACCAGGACTCCTTTTGCCTCGCAAGAAAATGATTCTGACATGTGAATTTACATCATGCCAATTGATAAGGTGGGATTAACTTTTTTTACGACTAATGTAAACCATTAAAGGGACCACTTTCTTCCCTAGTAATGTAATTTCAAAAGGTTGATTTTGAATCTTCTTCTTGAAGACCATTTTTGTCCTTCCAAATTGCATTGAAAATAGTTTTGCTCTCTCTGGCCTTCAATGATTGAGACTTAGTGCATATGGACAAGGTCAATGCCAATTTTAGTGTACATCACTTTTACTTAAAATGACAATAAATTATCTTCAACATATATAGTCACTTCCAGAAATGTTCACAAGTCAACACAAGGGCATGAAAGCTACACATTCAAAACCAAATACTTCAAAAACTATATACAGAACAAATGAGAAATGGTATCACGTCCAAGAGGTACTATTTTTTGTGATATGACTATGATGATGTACTAGTACCACCATCAAGGGCGTTGCTTTCGTGCCGCAGGCTGTTTTCCCTACTATACGCAGCTTTCGCACCCTATGAAGCACAGGATAAGATATAATGTCAACACATGATCATCAATGAAATATATGCCAAACTACACAGTATAGTGTCCAATATGGATGAAGGAAAACCAAGACTTACTTGAAAGATTGTTCCGAGTTTCTTCAATGCAATTGCTCGTGTTTTCAGGACGTCCTTGGAGACACTAGGGTCTCTAAGTACCTGAAATGGAAAATGTGAATTATATAAGTTCCGATTTTTTTCAATGCATTCGCTCGTGCTTTTAGTTTATTATCAAGTAGGTATGAGATGTGCATCATGATAATTCACATGTCTCAGAACAGAAAATTTATGACACTAAGTTCAATTATCAAATTCTGTGCCATTGTCCTAGAATAAACAAAAAGCAAAAGCTTCTTTTAGTACAACTATAGATGAGTTTGAGTGGGAGTTTCTTCTGCACCATTGACCGCCAATAAACATGCAATTATTTAGCAGTTATATAGTAGATTCTGTTTTAGTCTTACGACAACCAAAACAGAGAATTACTGTTGTCAGAATCACATTAGATTGCCCACATAAAGCGGCACAGAGATAAGACAAATTACACATGAACTAGTAACTATCTAAAACAACCCAAAAAGAGTACGTGTTATTCATATGTGTCAGTATTCTTCATGTAACCAGTTCCGCTACTAGAGATCTATTATTGTTGAAGTATGAAGAACAGATATGTTTATAGTTTGTTATAATTGGCAGGAATATTAATTGTTAGTTTTAAACGGTTTAAGAGCTTGTAACAGCCTTTAGCTGATATGGCAGTTTTATCTTGTTGAGCTTGTATCATTCTTAGAATCTAATAACAAGAAATCTCTTCTACTCTCTCAATTCATAATTTTCTATAATCATTCATAGCACAAGAGATATAGTCTAGAAGAGGATGTCAGTCACAGGATTAAAGCAAGATGGTTGATATGCAGATATGCAGCAGGATTTATATGATAGATATATGACTACAAAAATTTAAAGAGAAACTTTACAAGACAACTATATGACCTGAAATGCTTCATGGGAATGAGTCTTGGGCAATAAAAAAATGAGCTTAGCACGGATGGATTAGGAATGGATGTATTCGAGAAAAGTTAGATTTCGTGCTCATTGAAGATAAAACAAGGAAAGAATGCTTGTATTTCCTAAGTTCTTTCCGTTTATCATTGGATAGTTATTGTTATGTTTGTTATTTCTACTATTGCTTATTATCGAGTCCGTTAGCCTAATCTGGAGTGTAGTGATGTTGTTATGACAGCGGTAGAATCTCCAGCTGTAATTTGTAATAGTCTGCTAATCTCAGCTGCTATTTAAGGTCATGCCTTAGCTAAGGCAATCTATCAATGAGAAATATCTGAATTACTCTCTAGTCTCCCTCTAATTTCTTCTCTCCTCTATCTTCTAAATCCTTCTAAATCTGTACTAAGTCAGAACCCTGACATCAATGCTGCATACAAATACTCTGTTGTGAAAATGTGATTGAACATAAAGGAAGACCGATATTAACCCGAGTGAAGGTTACTGAAAATGCCTTCCTATTATTAAATCCCCCAGAGTATCTTATGATGAACAGAAATAATGAAAAAGAAGAATTCATATAGCCGACCCCAACTAATTGGGAGCAAGGATTGGTTGTCGTTGTCATTAGAATGTCCCTATTATGTATATCAGGAAAAACTTAAATTACCATGAGCTACTACCCTCCCAATATTCTCAAAACTTGCAGCACAATAATTGGCTTCATAATCATGGAAAGGTAAATAGCAACTTACTGCATTGCAAACGTGTGATAAAGTTGACTCAATATCAACCACATTTATCTGCCAAAGGGATTGAAGCATAGTTTCCTTCTTATCTTCAACTGCTTTCAGCAAATTCTCTTCCTTGGTTTCAGTAGCATTCAACTTCTTCAAATCCTCTTGTATTTGAATTAAAGAAACAGCACCTATAAAACAGAAAGCAAGAAAAAGTTCGTTAGGTTTGAACAAGAATGGAAGACCTTGATGCTTTTACCACCAAATACAACTTCGTTAATGGGAATCCAGTACCTGAAGCTGCCATCACTTGTGATTTTATCTGGTGTCCTTTATCTCGCACCCATTCTGCTAAAAATGGTACCTTCATGTACCGTTTATCCTTACCAATCTCTTTAGCAGCTTTCCTAGTGTAAATATAACCAATTGTATGCAGCATGGCCTCACCAAATGCTGAAGATTGAAGCAATTATGAGAGGAAGCAATTACAATTATCTTGGAATACAAAGTAGATAATTCGAACATAGGAAAAAATGCTGAACACATGCATATTTGACTTCACAGCCCATGAGTACAATTTTCTTGCTTTAATTTCTCCTAACTCATCATGTCCATCTTTTTTGTTTCAATGTTTCCAGTAAAAATCTGAGAGATGTACATTTTGTCTATAAAGGCAACGAGAATGTATACATAGTGTGCGCCCACTCCATGGAATTGCCTAAACTGCTAGTCATAAGAAGCCTCATTGTTACATATAAGCATAAAAATGGGTGAAATTGTTGGTTAGTTAATTGCTATTTCTGTTAGCTATTTCTTTATTCTGTTACTTATTTATCTCTACAAGTTGTTGGAAGTTTGTTAAGCATCTAGGGCAGCTGTACTATCTAAACAATTTTCTGCCACAACTTCGTGGTGCAAGGCATGATGAATGAAAACTCAACTGTAAGATAAGTGTTTCTGATTATATATACACAGAGAGTTCTAAACCAATACTGATTAGGAGAACCAGAAGTCCTAAACCATCTCTACCTAGAGAACCGATTTATACATAGTTCTAACTAGGTTTTACAATATGTAACAATAAACTGCTAGTCTAAACAAGACTGCCCACTATACTTTTGTACATGCCTGGATCACGTAATAAAACCCCATTCTCGATGCTCAAACAAAAAATAATACAAGGAACTGCCTGTCTTAGACCCCACAAAGCTAAATAGAAGAAATTTAGATGTTAACTTTTCATGCCACATGTGTTGTGATTGATTGAGATCATTTAGAGATTTGTGCAACTTAAAGACATTTGTAGGCGTATAGGATCCACAAACCGAGGTGGTTGTGTCATATAAACCTCCTCCTGTAAATAACCATATAAGAAGGCATTTGAAATGTCTAGCTGAGTGATTTTCCATCCAAAAGAATGAGGTGAATAGTAGTAGGTTTAACCACAGAACTGAAGGTGTCGGAGCAGTTTATTCTGGACGCCGATGACCCTTAGCCACTAATCCTGCTTTGTATCTCTCAACCTCGCCATCGGCCTTTATTTTAAACTTATAACTACAACCAATTTGATTAGCATTTGAAGGTAATGGAACTAAGCTCCATGTGTCATTCATCATTAAGTGTCACGGACACAGCCTCTTGACTATCTGTCGACCGTGCGGCACTAGTAATTTCACCCCGATTACTAGTTCAGCCTTACCCTCGATTGCTAGCCCGTATGCCAGGCAACGTTTTGCAGCGGAAAAATAGGATCTTGCACAAATGCTAAGTGAGGAAAACACTCTTTATTAAGAAAAGAATGCTTTACAAAGGTTAGTACACAATAAGCACTCACACTTGCTCACACTTTTTGTGTCTTGTGTTATGTGTTACAAATGAACACCTTCCTCCTATTTATAGGCAACCTAGGAAGGTTCTAGAATACTTTACACAATTAAAATCCTAGAATAATCTAGAAAAAGAACAAATAAGAAAGATAAAGAAAGGTTGGGACATTTCTAAGATGTCCCTAGAAGTTTCTTGGGCCATTCCCGCACATTCCGGAATAATTCCCGTAACTTCCGAGCTATTCCGACACGTTCCGGCACATTTCGGCACGCCCCAGACAAATCTGGCACGTTCCGGAAGTTTCTGGCCCGTTCTGGCACGCTCCGGGCCCGTAGCTCCGCAATCTGAGGTTCGTCTGGCAAGTCTCCCCGCAGCTCCTGGCCGTCGCTCGCGTCTCCTGGCAGTCCCTGGGCCTGCTGCCTGCTTGCCCCGCACGAACAGAGGTTAAACGTGCCTGATGGCACGCACACGGGCCCGACGGCTCCAGCTCGGGCCCGTAACATTCTTCCATGGCAATTTTTGCCATACTTAACATTTCCCCCGCACATCCTTAAGCACATAGCTCCATAATGATCCCAAGGAACCACATACCAAATATGGATGCATTTGGAATCTTCTAGACACGCCTTTGAAAAAACATGCGGTGTGTGGGGCTTGGCAATGTCTGCCGACAGTGTGTCCCAAGTTGATATAAGACACACTATAGGTTGGACCTTCTCTTGGCCAAATTCTCCCCCGGCAGGCACGGGCCCGCTGCCCGGCTGCATTGTGCACACCTGCACATATGATTGGCCCGATGTCCACCGGCATGTCCCGCATCGTCCCGATGAACAGTAATATGACCGTTTTGCCCCTGGACCGCTTCTCTTAGCCCTTTGGGCATTTCGTTCGGGCCTTCCTTCGGATGACTTTAGGCGGGCCGTGACATAAGGCATTGTACTCGGAGCCTCTAGCCTCCCGCCATTCTTGTGGTTTCGAAGCTTGCGAAAAGGTAGTAGGTTCTTTCTAAACTGTGGCAGTGAGAATCCTTGGTTTTAATGTCCCGACTTGGGATCTAGTGACCATCCAATGAATGCAAGGAGTTTCTTGAAGAGCTTGAATCATAGGTGAAGAGGAGGCACAATTCTGTATAACAAGAGATAACTTAGGAAATCTGGATTGTCGACAGCGATGGACTGGCAGTCCGAGATGTTGGTCTGGATTGGTGTTGACTTCGCATGGACGGACTAGCAGTCTGAGATGCTGGACTGGACTAATCTGTCTGATTGTTACATGTCGAATGGAGTGTTTGATTTGTAGCTGATAATCTGTTCAATAATAACGGAATTGTAGCAGTAGGGTTGTCGAGGATGGTGGGCCGAGAGTCATTGATACAAGTAGCTTGTTTTGTGACAATCTCATATGGAAAATCTTGTTCATCAAAACCGGCACATCAAACGCTCTTCGTCTTACAGGGCCAAACCACCTTAGTCGATTTTCCCTCATTTTATTCTCAATAGATGTAACCCCTACTTTTGTCCTAATTATTTCATTCCTCACCCGATCCTTTCTCGTATGACCACACATCCATTGCAACATCCGCATCTCCGCCACCGACATCTTATGAATGTGACAGTGTTTCACTGCCCAATATTCCGTACCATATACCAATGCCGGTCTAATTGCCGTGCGGTAGAATTTTCCATTCAATCTATTAGGCATGCCGGGATCGCAAAGGAAACCCGTAACACTCTTCCACTATGGAATTGTAACAATAGGGTTGTCGAGGATGGTGGGCCGAGAGTCATTGATACAAATAGCTTGTTTTGTGACAATCTCATATGGAAAATCTTCATCAAAACCGGCACACCAAGCGCTCTTCATCTTACATGGCCAAACCACCTTAGTCGATTTTCCCTCATTTTATTCTCAATAGATGTAACCCCTACTTTCGTCCTAATTATTTCATTCCTCACCCGATCCTTTCTCGTATGACCACACATCCACTGCAACATCCGCATCTCCACCACAGACATCTTATGAATGTGACAGTGTTTCACTGCCCAACATTCCGTACCATATACCAATGCCGGTCTAATTGTCGTGCGGTAGAATTTTCCATTCAATCTATTAGGCATGCCGGGATCGCAAAGGAAACCCGTAGCACTCTTCCACTATGGAATGAAAAATTTAACAGATGCAAATAATCTATCAATAATGTAAACAACAATATCAAAGGCATAAGACCAAAAAATATTTGGTAAACGAGCATGATTTAACATTGGTAAACCGATTTCAACGATATGACAGTGTTTTCTTTTAGCACAACCATTTTGTTCAGGAGTATAAGGACATGGGGATCGTTGAACTATTCAATTAGCCGAAAAATATTTTGTGAGAGCCTGAAACTCTCCCCCCACTCTAACTGGAACGTCTTGATTGGAACTCCAAAATATTTTTCTACAAGTAGGCAGTAACAAAGGTGTCACACACATAAGGTTTCTTTTTGTGAAAATAGATCCTGATAAAAAAAAATAGAAAATAATATGAATAACGATCATGAGATTTAATACAAGCAGGATCCGAAACATTTGAACAAATTAAATATAAGTGGATTTAGTAAACGAAAGTTTATGAATTTTGTTCAAAGAACATGGTTCACAAAAGAATGCGTTTTATTATCTGAAGCTAAAATAACATTTGAAAAGCTAATTTTGTAACAACTATATTTGCTGCGTGGCCGAGACGAGCATGCCATGTTGATAAAGCAACAAAGTTTATTAAGATTAGAACTGGAAGATAATATAAGTCATCTTTACTCTGTCCCTTGAGGATGATTTTCTTCGTTGCCAAATCCTTCACCAAAAAAGAGCTTAATACATTCTCAGACCCTCCAAATTGTCTAAAAACTGCAACTGACCCCTGAATTTCAAAACGTTACAACTAACCCCCACAACTTGCTTATTTGGAACATATAACCCTTCAAGTTAGTTACTTGAAACAAATAAGCCCTAAAAACTAAAAAACATTCAACATAACATTATAGCAGAAAAAAAAGATTTCCAAAATATCTTATGCTACATCTAACTAATCTCTTGATAGATTAACAAAAAGATAAAAAAAAAAGTTGGTATAAGAAACATTATAGGGGACATGGACTACCCTGGTGTTGGATCTCCACCACCTCCTGAGTCGGTAGTCGGAACTGGCTTAAACGATCCACCCTCGTCCACTAGGGATAGGAGAGTCGGGTATACGTCCTTCGTGAAGGGAGACGGATGTCTCCATAGAGGGGAACTCTATGGACAATATGGGGCCGTCGAGAGCCCATAGTGCTGGGCGAGGTTTAACCACAGGTAGACCCTCCGGGACGGAATACCGACAGACGCATTGACGGGATGCTTAAAGGGGATAGACGCCTTCAGTATGAGTTGGCTGGCCGAGACTTGGAGAAATTCGAGGCTCCACACAGGGTTTTGGCCTGGCTTAGATCTGGCCCCCATGACATTTAGATTAAGTTCTGAGATGCAGAGGGAACAAATAACACATCTTTGTACTTAAGATTTTTACCATCATCTGGCAATTGAAAGCACCAACATAGTGAATAGGATTTTAGAACCATTACCTATACTGACTTCCTCAGGACCGTAATATTCAGAGTGAAGAGCAAGATTTTCCAAATCAGATGTGAGATGATGAGTAGCACCAGTATCCATGACCCAAGGTTGATTTCGATTTGTGTTTGCAAGATGACCGGAAGGCTAATTGTTGTGGCTGATCCTGACTAAACTTTGGTGAAGACCAAGAACGAGAATAATGTCCCTTTCCGTTACAATTATAACATATCAATGTGGAATAATTAGTGTTTGTTGAATTCGATGTACCACATCCAGGCTGAAATTGTTGTCCATATCCACGACAGGCACTTTGGCCATTGGACCGTCCACCCTAAGACTGCAGTCCACGTTCGCGCCCTCGTCCACGATTGTTAAATCCCCCACGAGATACATATTGAGTAGGATGGAGATGTTTGTAAATACATTTTTGTATCACGAGCAAGTTGGATTTCTTCACTGATCAATAATCCAAGCAAATTATCATAAGAAATAGGCTCGAGTTAAACTTCCAGTGAATGAGAAAACGGTCAATATGTAAAACCAAGTCCTGCCATGATGCAGTCAACAAAATCATCCATACCCATAGGGTTCTATAAAGCTACTAATTGATCAAACAAAATTTTAGCCTTTAGCATATAGGTAGAGACTGAATCATTATCTTTTTGAAGGGTGAGAAGTTAATCCGTAGAAAAACCAGAACTACCAATAACCCCTGATGAGTGAACTCCATATGAGGAAGAGGAAGATTTCAATCCTGTTGGTGAAGATTCTGTTGACATCTTGGAGTTTTAGACAATTTCGATCGGAATAAAGTACCAGAACAAGGAAAATTTATAATTGTAACCTAGTTTTCCAAAATTGATGGTGAATTGCAGGGAAAAGTCGAGAAGAAAATAAATAAATAGACAGAACCGATCGACAGAGAAGCGGTCATGAATTGTAGGAAAAAGTTGGAAAAAGCGAACAGAAAGAATCGGTCGACAGAGATAATCGATCGTGAATGTAAGAAGAAACAAAAAAACAACCAGATAGAAAAGCTCGACACACGAGATAATCACGAATTTGGTTTTGAAACCCTTAGACCTCTCCTAATTCTCACTTATCTTTCTCAATCGAATAGACCCAATATATATACCCATAGTCCTAAACCAATAATGATTAGGAGAACCAAAAGTCCTAAACCAACTCTAACTAGAAGAACCGATTTATACATAAGTTTTAACTAGGTTTTACAACGTGCAACGATAAACTTAGGAACGACATCCTTATCATTTCTCTCTTTCTCTTCTCTAATTCCTTCTTAAATCTATCAATCTCCTTCTAAATTCTCCCGTCTGACTCAATACCTGACACTCATCAACAAATTAATAAATGCAATCCGCACCAACCAAGTTACTTGGACAAACTTACAATACTTTCTCGAGTTGATTAGCTAAAGTTGCTCTCTAGGAACATGTCACATACACTAGAAAGAAGAAGGACCAAAAGTGATACTTGTCACTTCAAGTTAGTTAACTGTTATTCTATTAATGGTTATCTTAGTTATCCTATTTTGTTTCTGATGTCAATTCTATTATATCATTCCTTATGCATTGTTTTCATTATTATCATTGTATTTTGGACTGTAGCTAAAAGTTGTTAGGCCAGCTGTATGTTTTGTAATGATGCTGTCCTTGCTGATATAAGGTCATGCTTTTGCCATTGGCAAAGCTATCAATGATGAATATTAACTTTTCCTCAATTCTCTTTCTTAATTCAGTACTCTCTTCTTCTTCTTCTCTCTTCTCAATTCTATTTTTTCTATTCCAGATCTGAAAACTAAAGTCAGAATTCTTAAGATTTGACATTGGTATCAGAGATTCCCTTTCTCAGGCCATTGTATGCATGGTAAAGGATAACCATCAAATCACTAGAGCAGCGAAACGAAACCAATCAGCTATGGATGCATTGGAGCAACAACTTAAGGATCTAGCAAGCCATTTCAATGACAGATCTGAAGTTACTGCTGAGAAGTTGGAGAAGTTACAGACTCAACTCCAAGATGTTCAAGCTGCTCAGCAAAGAAGGATTGACTCCATAGCCATGGAGCAGAATCAGATGAGAAAGGAGCAGATCGATTCTCATCACAGGTTAGAAGAACTTTTTCACCAATCCATCTCCACTTTAGCCAACCTCATACAGCCTAACCCTGAGCCAAACAAACCCTCATCCTCATATGTTACCCCTGAAAAACAACACTCATCCAACACTGATCGAGGAATCCTGGGAAGTAATCATGGATTTAAGCTAGCTGAGGGAAACCAACCTAGAAACCTTCCTTTCAACTAGCTGTTACCTAAGTGTGATCTTCCATCCTTTGATGGAAATGAAGTAGAGCTCTGGGTGAGCAAGTGTGGCAAGTATTTTCAACTTTTCGAAGTTGATGGAGAAAGGAAAGTACAGTTAGCTGGACTGTATTTCCATGGGAAGGCTGAGAAATGGTTCAGAAATTGGATTCCTCAACATCCTAATGTATCCTAGAATGAAGAAGTAGAAGATGTGGTACAACAGATTGAACAACTCAAACAAGAAACTACAGTGGCTGCATACCAGGATCAATTTGAATCCATCAAACTAAGGATGGAGAAGGTACACCCCACTATCACTGAATCATATTACATATCTAGTTTCCTCACTGGACTTAAGCCAGAAGTCAGATCTGCAGTAAGGAAATTTGAAACTGAAACCCTGTATTCAGCCATCAAACATGCTAAGTATCAAGAGTCACATCTCAAAGATATCTTAGAGATGATCAAACCTAAACCAACATTTCGTTCCCCAATTCCTCAAAAACCTTGGAGTTCCACCATTGTTCCTCCTAAAACTACAACTACTTATCCTGGAAACCCTGTTACTACTAAACCACCTGACCCAAAATTACCAGCCAACAATACCAATTTCAAACGTATCCCAGGTGCTTGCTAGAAATGTGGTGAGAGATATTTCCCTGGACACCAATGCACCACTAAGAAGTTAAATGTCCTGAATGCTGAGGAAATGACAGAGGAAAATTCTGAGGAGGTTCTTCAGGAGATACAGGAGGAGGAACAGGATCAGGGAAATTCTGAAGCTGAACAGATCACCCTTTCCATTAATGCCCTAGAGGGAGGTTTGGCTAATGGAACCCTAAAGTTGAAGGGAACCTTACAACAAAAGCCTATCATGATCCTTATCAACAGTGGAAGCACTCACAGCTTCTTGGATGAGAAGTTAGCTAAGGAGGCAAAGCTTCCCTTAATGAAGGTCCCACCTGCAGCAGTTTCTGTAGCTGATGGAAGACAACTGCTGGTGAGGTACAAATGCAATCAATGTCAATGGTCTATGCACCATAACAGGTTCTCCTTTAATCTTAGACTGTTAGATTTAGGAGATTATGACATGATCTTGGGTGTAGATTGGATGAGGAAGTATTCCCCTATCACTTTTGACTTTGATCTAAATAGGCTGTTACTAATGAAAGATAGTAAACAGATAGAGCTTAAAGGAATTCCAGAGCATGGAACACTTAAAATAATGTTTCTTAAGTCAGTCAATAGATTGGTGGCCAAGGGGTGGAAAGGAGTAACTTCTAGTCTCTTCCTAATGTCTGTCCAGGAACTCACACCTCACATGGAAGTCAATACTATCCAAACACAAACCCCTATTGCTGACCTTCCTAAAACACCTCCCCTGTTTTTGCCTATCATTCACAAGTTCAAACACATATTTAAGACACCTACTTCACTACCTCCTAACAGGACACATGATCATTCTATACCATTAAAAACATCAACTGACCCTGTTAATGTTAGGCCTTACAGATATTCACATCACCAAAAGAATGAGATTGAAAAGCTTGTAGGGGAAATGTTATCCACAGGGGTCATTCAACCCAGCCAAAGTCCATATGCTTCACCTGTATTGTTGGTTAAGAAGAAAGAGGGAACATGGAGGTTTTGTGTGGATTACAGCATAGTTGTGAAAGGCGACCGAGGCGAGAGGCGGCCCAGGCGATCAAGCCTCCGCCTTCTATAATGGAAGGCGGGCGAAATTCCAAAGGCGACCGCCTTTCCGCCGCAGGCGAGAGGCGGTTCCAGGCGAGAGGCGGTCGCCTTTGATACTCAGGCGAAAATTTTTAGTTTACCTGCTATAAAAGAAGATATGTGAAATTTAGGTTGGAAATTAGAGAACAGAAACTGACAATTCAGGATAGAAAGGCTTCTTCTGTCCACTTCGAAGACTACATCTCCTCCATCGAACGTCCACTTAGGAGATTTCTCCTCCATCGCACGTCCACTTCGAAGACTTTGTCTCCTCCAATAGCACCGCCGATCACAACAGAACAACGTTCCTCTTCTCTTCGTATCGAACAGGTATGTACGTCTCTGTCTCTGGCTCTCTCTTCTCTGTTCTAACTTCTATTTCTTATTCCATCTTTTCTTCCTCTCTTACTCTTCTCAGTTATAACTGTTATGCTGCCCAAATTTTTGGGACTTTGTTTGTTCCAAGTGTTATGCTGCCGAAATTTTTATGAAAGTTTATGAAGTTTGTACAAGTTTATTATTAGTTGTTGTGTTGTGCAAGTTTATTATTAGTTTTGTTAAGTTTATGGAAGTTTATTATTAGTTATTAATTCTAAGTGTTATTGCCCAAATCTTGCAGGCTTTTGATCACGAGTATTAGTAATTCTAATACATTTGAAGCTACAAAAGCAACCGATCCTTGTTGGAAGTATGTGCAAGAGGTCAAACCCATTGCAAAAACGGATCCTTGATCATGAGTATTAGTTATTATTTTGTGTTTTACAACTTTTAGAAGTTAAACTAGTCAATTTGAGTTATGATTTTATTTTTTGTATTTTCTAATTTTTTTGTCGCCTCAAGTGCGAGAGGCCGTCGCCTCGCCTCAAGGCGATATTTTTCCGTTATCGCCTCGGCTCGCCTTTCGCCTTTCACAACTATGGATTACAGGGAACTTAACAAGGCCACTGTTAACAATAAATTTCCCATTCCTATAATTCAGGAATTACTGGATGAGTTGAAAGGAGCATGGGTTTTCACTAAGATTGATCTTAGGTCTGGCTATCATCGGATAAGAATGAGAGCTACAGATATTCACAAAACTGCCTTTAGATCTCATTCTGGTCACTATGAGTTTTTAGTTATGCCTTTTGGCCTAACTAATGCCCCTGCCACCTTTCAATCCTTAATGAATACTATTTTCCAACCCTATCTCAGGAAATTTGTTTTAGTATTCTTTGATGACATATTAATTTACAGCCCTATTGATGAGATTCATATGCAGCACCTAGAAATGGTATTTCAGCTTTTACAGGATCATCAGTTATATGCTAAAGCTTCTAAATGTGACATTGCAGTTAGTTCTGTGTCCTATTTAGGCCATATAATTTCAGGCTCAGGGGTCTCCACAGATCCTGCCAAAATTTCAGCTATGGTGGATTGGCCCATACCTACTACACTCAAGAGTTTGAGAGGATTCCTAGGCCTCACAGGCTACTATAGGAGATTCATTAAGGGTTATGGCACTATCAGTAAACCTCTCACTGATTTGCTCAAGAAAGATCAGTTCCATTGGAATGACCAAGCCATGACTGCCTTCAATAACCTTAAACACTTAATGTCTACAGCACCTATTCTAGCCTTACCAGATTTCACTTTACCTTTCTTAATTGAGTGTGATGCAAGTGGTACAGGAATTGGAGCAGTGTTGATGCAGCAAGGTAAGCCCATCTGCTACTTATCCAAAACTTTAAGCCCTAGAAATCAATGTTTATCTGCTTATGAGAGGGAGTTGCTAGCGATCTTGCAAGCTTGCTCAGTATGGAGGCATTACTTAGAACATTCACCATTTGTGATCAAGACTGACCATGAGAGCATTAAACACTTACTTGATCAAAAGTTGCATACTTACTTACAACATAAAGGGGTCTCTAAGTTGCTAGGCTTGGACTATAGCATTCAATACAAGAAAGGAGTGGACAATAAGGTAGCTGATGCGCTATCCAGGCAACATGAAGATGAAGCTGCCCATCTTTTAGCTATTTCCTCTCTCTTACCTACATGGCTAGAAGAGGTTCAAGATTCTTACAAAGATGACCCAGTAACCACTCAGTTGTTGCAATTACTCACTGTTCAACCTCATGCTGCATCCAAGTTTACCTTACAGAATGGTTTACTCAAATGGGGGCAAAGGATCTACATAGGAGGCTCTACTGATCTTAAGCAGAAGATATTAACTGCTTGTCATAATTCCACTTTTGGGGGGCATTCTGGAATAAAAGGAACTCTCACAAGGATTCAGAATTCTTTCTATTGGCCAAAGCTACATCAAGATGTTATTAAGTGGATAGCTGCTTGTGAAACATGTCAGAGGTGTAAGGCTGAAAATGTGGCATATCCAGGGTTGTTACAACCCTTACCTATACCAAAAGGTGCTTGGCAGGACATAGCTATGGATTTTGTTGAGAAGTTACCTTGCTCTAAGGGTTATGATACCATTCTGGTAGTGGTGGATAGGTTCTCTAAGGGTGGTCATTTCATCCGTCTCTCCCATCCTTTCACAGCATCAACGGTAGCTAAAGTTTTCCTTGACAACATCTTTAAACTTCATGGAGTTCCTCATTCCATTGTATCGGATAGGGATAAGATTTCCACAGGCAACTTCTGGAAAGAATTCATGAAATTACTAGGCACTTCTCTACACTACACAAGTGCTTATCATCCACAAACTGATGGTCAATCTGAGAGATTGAATCAGTGCCTGGAGAATTACCTCCGTTGCATGTGTTTCCTACATCCTAAACAGTGGGCATCCTGGTTAAGTCTGGCTGAATATTGGTACAATACCAGCCATCAGACTTCTATCAATATGAGCCCTTTCCAAGCCCTATATGGCAGGGTTCCTTCCTTACCAATTTTGCCTAGCTCTACATCACAGGTTGCAGCTGTTGAAGACATGTTATCCAACAGAGAGAAAATGAACAAAATACTACAGGAATGTCTAGCAAAAGCACAGAATCAAATGAAGCAGTATGCAGATAGGAAACATACTGACAGAGAATTTAAGGTGGGAGATTTGGTATTCCTTAAACTGCAACCTTATAGGCAGTCTACAATTGCTGTCAGGACATCTCTCAAGCTCTCAGCACGCTATTATGGCCCTTATCTAGTTCTAGAGCGAGTGGGAAAGGTAGCCTATAAATTGCAATTGCCTCTAGGGAGTCGCATCCATCCAGTATTTCATGTTTCCTTGCTGAAGAAACAATTGAGCCTCACTACTCCCACTATGACTACCTTGCCACCAATTGTTGATGATGAATGGGTGATCCTTCCACAAAAGGTATTGAATACAAGAACTGTGTTTCTGGATGATGCTCCTATAAAGCAACTACTTATTCTCTGGACAGGCATGTCCGCAATTGATGCTACTTGGGAATCTGAGACTGCTATCAGTCACCAATTTCCAGAATTTTTTCATTCTTGGGGACAAGAATGCGCTCATGGAGGGGGTATTGTCACATACACTAGAAAGAAGAAGGACCAAAAGTGATACTTGTCACTTCAAGTTAGTTAACTGTTATTCTATTAATGGTTATCTTAGTTATCCTATTTTGTTTCTGATGTCAATTCTATTATATCATTCCTTATGCATTGTTTTCATTATTATCATTGTATTTTGGACTGTAGCTAAAAGTTGTTAGGCCAGCTGTATGTTTTGTAATGATGCTGTCCTTGCTGATATAAGGTCATGCTTTTGCCATTGGCAAAGCTATCAATGATGAATATTAACTTTTCCTCAATTCTCTTTCTTAATTCAGTACTCTCTTCTTCTTCTTCTCTCTTCTCAATTCTATTTTTTCTATTCCAGATCTGAAAACTAAAGTCAGAATTCTTAAGATTTGACAGAACAAAATTGATCAATTTCAGTATCACAGGGTAGGAAATGACGGCAGGAAAAGTGGAACCTACTCTAATACAGGAAAAGTTGTTGTGCAGATATCTAAATCCTACTTTCCTGTTCAAGAAGTTATCTCCCAGAGCAAATATTAAAAAACTTAATACAATTTTTCAACATGAAATAAGTAGAAAAATGGTTCTCCCCGGTCTTTGTTCCTAAGCACAAGCATATGGGAGAAAGGCATATAACTATGAAGTTTATTCTGTTCTCTGATAATAAGAAATCTAATTCTAGAATGCTGAAGGATAACTTGAATATACTAGTATTTATTGTAATTACAGTTGCAAGCCTAACTAATTTTAATAATGACATTATATCTATCTTTTGATTGATAGGATTCAAACCAGACACTAACTTCCCTGCAATTTAATACCTGAACTAATGTCCAAAAGCAACAAAAGAGATAATTACTCATTAAATTATAACTAAAACCAAGTAATGAAAAGATGAAGCAAAATATAGCAAACTTCAAACAATCTAAAACAAAGAGAAAGAAGGTTCCTTTGAATACAAGTTGTCAGTACTTTCTTGTTGCTTATCACTCTGACCATATTACTTCATAAAGCATAAAAGTTTGTTACAACACGAATTAAGAGTTCTTTAATTCCTGGACTGAGGAAGATGACAATTGAGAGTAATTTGTATTACTTCATATAGGATCAAAGTTTCTTATAATATGAATAAAATTTCTTAATTCCTGATATGAGGAAGGTGACAATTAAAAAGAATTTAGGTTTTTTTCCAAATTCATTCTCATAACAGAGATGGTGATTTTAAACTTATAGCACCATGCTAGTGCAGGAAGAAACATTACCAGCTTTAGAAAGGCGTTGTGCTTCTGAATTTGCCCATTGTATAAACTCATCCACTTGACCCTCAACGAATGATTCAAGGCGATTCTTCAGAAGTGTTGTGAGCTTTGCTTCTCTCTCCTTCTGTATTTCCTGCAGATTAAGAAAATATTCAGAAGCTTCAGTCAAGTGAAACATAGAGCTAAAATTTCCTAGATATTGGTGAAAGAGAATACCTTGATCTTCTCCTGAACTCTCTGTTTGTGGAGTTCTGGATCTTTTACATCCTCTTCAAGTTCAATAGATGCTATTGTAGCAAGCGCAAGTTGCCCAACATAATCATCAAAGTACTCACTCCCAAATAACATTCCAAAGACAGCTGTAGGGTCCAACATAGAGTCCCTAGCAAAGAGAAGATATTCTAATGTTTTTGTCATGAACGATGGGAGAAATGCAAAAGAAAACATAGCTTAACAAATAAGCCATGTGAACCAGAATAACTAATCCAGGAAATTGCTCATTTTCCAGCGACAATTGAAAGGCTTCGATATAGATCTCCATCTGTGTTGTATATTTCCCTACAGCCTTTCAAGTTTCTTCGAGATAAGGTACCAATATAGCCTCAAGGTTTTTGGGGAAGTACCAATTTAGCCCCAACTACAAAATAGCATCATTTTAGCCTCAACATTTATGAAATGGTGCAATTATAGCTCTGGGTAATGTAACTTGACGCCTCAACTTTTGTGAAATGGTGCCAATTTAGCCCCCAAGTTCACGTTACCCATGGCTATTACTGCACCATTTCACAAATGTTGAGGCTAAAATGGTGCTATTTTGTACGGGGCTAAATTGACACTTCCCAAAAACCTTGAGGCCATTTTGGTACCTTATCCCAATTTCTTCTATTGTTTCCCACAATAAAAGGTTACAACTTATTTCATTCTCAACTAATTCCGAGCATAAGTTCCTGAATGTAACCAAAGAAAGTTACTACCTTCTAAATGCAAAATGAATTTCGTGGATAAAATTACTGTTTCTTGAAAGTCTGGTAGGAACACTGTGCTAAAGAACCTAAGCAACTGAATGATGGAAAGCAATAGGAACAAAACTTTCAAGCTTGCTAGCAATTTATAGACTTACGATGGTATGCCTTCCTTTCCATTCTTGTCATACGCTTCTCGCTTCTGTGGATCACTTAGAACTTGATATGCCTCACCAAGTTTCTTCACATAAACCCCAAAAAGAATAAATAAATAAATAAGCACATAAAAGCGGAAAGAATAAAAGATATATATATTCCATATTTAATAACAAAAGCATCCATGAAGTGGGAACACAACACTACATTGGTCCATAAAGGGAAAAAAAGGCCAACTTTGTCCATCACTCGGCCATTTATTGGTCAATTCAACCCCTGACACGCGTTAAAATAGGGTCTCATGAGCCTAAAGTTACCAAAATTATACTGAAGTGAGTTCTTATTTATAAACTTTATAGACCAAATTGCACCTCCGCTCCTACTTATGGACAATTTGCGTAGTCATGGACCTGAACAATATTTTGATGTAATTAAAAACAACTGCATTTCACATTCTTTTACTTGTTTCGTTTGGTTAAAATTATTTCATCATCTGCTTTTCAGCAGAGTGTAAACTATAAAAAGCTACACCTGAACAATGGTGACAAATTATTGGCTAGGTCCACGAGTGAACAAAGTTACTCAGTCAAGGTAAACAAATCAACACCTTATAAGACGGTTCAAACTTCGAAATAAAATAGGATTACCCATCACAAAGTTGAACTGGTGGCAAATTCAACCGTAATAGCATCACATGAAAAGAAAATATCTTCTTCAAATCAGAATCAGATTTATTAGCTAACCTGAAAATTTTCTGCTGCTTTTGGATCACCATAATTTTTATCAGGATGAACTACCCTTGCCTGCACACAAACATAAAATATTTTACTATTGAGAGATGCTATCATGATAATTTTCACAGATTTCCAATCAAAAATTTCTGGAAGTGATAGACACTAAATGAAATTCGCATCTACCCTATTAATTATGTACATAGAGAAGATTCAAAACATGTCATAAGATTAAAAATGATCCAGCTGTAGGCTCAATGATTGAATGTCTACTAAGCAATTTTTTGTAAGTTGAGGGTTCAATCTGTACACCACCTTTCCCATTTTAAAATTTTCTGATGTAGCAGAAAGAAATCTTGAAACTAGAGAGCAGTAGAAATTACTTCGGTAAAGTAACTAAGGCTTTAATATATTCCCTTATTTTCAGTCACAGAAGCAGAAAACTACAGCTGGAAATTATGCCTTTGGATGTGAAGTCAAGACATGAATGAGATCGAAGCTATACGCTATGCAATCAACCAGCAATATTATAAAACAATTTGAAGTTGAAATTGAAACCTGACCTTGACGTAGTAAGCCTTTTTTATATCTGCAGCAGATGCATCTACGTTGACACCCAAAATTTCATAATATGTAGTATCTTTCACCATAGCTTTTGGCTTTGATTTAGGATCGGGACTTCTAGAATTTGGGAATCCAATGCAATGAATCAGTCTCATTATGAAATAAACAACCAAAACGGGCACGGTATAACAAAGATAAAGGAAAGCTAAGGCCATTTAAAAGCATAAGAATTAAGATAAAACAAAGCCCATATAACACAAGCTTCCGAATAATAGAATGAGTACCAAATCCAGAAGGGGATAAGAAAATAGTTACTATCCTAGTTCGCAAGATAGAATGTCGTTGATGAAAACAATAAAACTTGATGATTTGGGAATGTAGATCTTAGAGAATATCAAACCATTAAAATAAACACAAAACTGAAGAGCAGAAACAAAATTAAGAATCAAAATCGGAAATGAGAAATAAACATAAGGAAAGAAATTTATCGATAGAAAAATGTAAAGAAACTTACTTGTAGGAAAGATGAGGATCAGAATATGAAATTGAGAACAGAATCACAGTTGAGGATGCAAGGATCTATTTCCTCTGCTTTTTCTAATTTGGCAAATAAGGGGAGAATGTTTAAGAACTAAATATACACTGTCGTTTTCCGGGGGGCGTTGCTTCGTGGATAAAGCACTGACGGGTCGGTAATTAATTACAGTAAGATGCCCGGTGCTAATCTACCGGGCCTGCGAGCTTTTGCGATTTTATTTTATTTTATTTCGGGTGCACAATTATGCTGTCTCTGTGTTAATCATTATGTTCTTACAAATAATTAATTTTTGTTTTAGTAACTCTTTCCTCTTTATGTGCATGTGTGAGGTCATTTGACAAACCAAACTTAAATTAAAATATTAAAAATTTATATCAAGCGAAAATAAACTCGTCACGTGGTATTTAAGAGGTATGAATTAGCATCCGAAAAAAGAGAACATGTGACGTCTTCATATCCACACTGAACAATACGATTTCATATTAGAGACCTCGGCTCGGGAAGTTTTAAAAGACCCGGTCAATGATTCATTTGTTACAACAATCACACATGATCCCGTGAATCTCGAGCCTAATGGGCTTGAAGAACATCAGGCTCCGATATAGGCACACGTTCACCTTTCACCTATCAACAGGTGACACGTTGCATATCCCGCTTCTCAACTGATAATCATATTCTATAGTGTGATCATGTTATAAATAGAGTAAGCTCAATTCAAGGTACACTAGTTCATTCATTCATTATTAAGCTTATATTGCAACTTTGATTTACTATTATGTTCATCATCGATTCCTACCTCAAACTGACTTATGCATCAGACTGGATTAGCCGGACACGATCCTTCTTTGACCTTGTTTCCGTCCAATTGCAAGTCTCCAAGCGGACTTTCAGGATTCAATCATGTCAAATTGGTGCGGTGAGTGTGGAATAAACAGCAACAATGACTCGTTTAAGTAGTTCCTCCAAACTGGGGCCCTAGACGCCCAACAGCAAAGGCTCCTACGTGGAATCTCCCGACGATTGGAAGAGAACTTGGGATCTATCCACGACGTCTTCAGCGTCATGCGACAAGAGCACGCCATCCAAGTGGCCGAAGTTAAAGAAAAGCTAGAGATAGCAGAAGAGACTCCCAAGTACATGAATAAACCGAAGAATACCAACTATTCAACCGGGCCATACTACCTGAAGTTGCCATTATCAATACCATGAATCCTTAAGAGGACTTCGACGCCCAGTCAAGGGGAAAAGAAGACTCCCTAGTAAGACCCACAAATCCCAAACTCCCCCTGCAAGGAAAGCAAAGAATGCCAATAAGCAGTCCCTTGAAAGATCAGCGCAGGTAGAGAAGCGACCCTCCCTAAATAGGAGGACCCCGAACACAAATCATAAAAGAACCTGAGATAGATCTGCCGAGTCTAGATCTATTAGGCGTGAAAGGGTAATCGAACCCCATAATCAGGATCGATGGTTGCCTAAAGAGAGAAACCTCCCGATAAAAGGCGAAGATTCTAAGACAAAGTTTTAAACAATCCAAAAAGAACTGGATAAACTCAAAAGCACAATCACCGAAGTAGGGATCGACTTGAACCATCCTGATATAACGGAGGTAGAAATACCATTATGCATGAAAATCATGATCGAGCCCATGTCCCGAGGGTTCAAATACATGTTGCTAAAGGAGTATGATAGGACAACAAACCCCATTACTTGCATTAAAAACTTCAAGTCGACCATGGATACTACCATAAAAACTGGTGTTGTGATGTGTTGCATATTCCTCACTACCTTTATATGTCTTTCCTCATTCCGCTCAACTTCAGTTTTGGACTCTACGGGACTTTCCACCGTCGGATCACCATGGAGACTTATTGATATATGATTAATTGTGTTCAATGACGGAACGGATGTCATCTTCTGAGCTTCGAAGGGTATTTTTGTCTAAGGTATATTATTGGTAGAAGTTTTGTGGTATTTTATCCTTTTGTGTTTTGTATCTTGCGTGTTTTTCCATAATTCTTATTGATATTTATTGTGTATGCCTTTAGTCTTCACTAAGAATGAACCGTTATATATTGATTATTATTTGATACAGTGGAAGATTTGGACGGACCCCAATTCCGTGGTTTTTACTCCTTGTATTTAAAAGGTTTTCCACATAATAACATTATTATTATTTAGTTAATATTCTAATTTTTAGTTTTCTGAAAGATTCGAATAGATTGATAATATTGATGATCGTTTTCCATCAATTATGAGTATAAATGCCACATAATAACATTAAAGTTACTACTTTTTTTTACAACCAAAGAAGCATATATTAAGAATCACGAAGAAGCATATTACAAATAAAATCAGGGGGTACAGAAAACCACTCACCCCGATGAAAAGGTAAAATACTACTTCTAGCTAACAAATGAGCAACAGAATTTGCGGAACGACAGACAAATCGAATAGAGCAGTTAGAAAACTCGTTCAATGAAAACTGACAATCCTTGGCTAAGGCGTTAAAAGGCGATGAAATCTCTAACGAGCGGGCCATAGACTGAACCACGATCAAAGAATCTGATTCAATGATTACATCCTTCCATCCACGGTCTTTGATCCAACTGAGAGCTTCACGGACCGATAGCGCTTCAATGAACGATGCATCTTGATAATTCTGCAAGGTACCATTTTTAGCTGCAACAAACCGGCCCAACTCATCCCGAACAATACACCCAAACCCAGCCACATTCTCGTCCGTAAACGAAGCACCATCCACATTCAGTTTTAGAAAACCTGCTGGAGGACGCTGCCACACCGTCGGGCTTGGCACAACCGGACTGCCTAAAGGAGAGGCTGACGTCTGCGCTCTCTTCTAGGCCTGCAGAAAGGAGCCGGCCGAATGGTAGAGGAACGAGGCTTGTGAATCCTTCCGATTCCACACAATGTCGTTTCTATAACACCAAATAATCCACCATAAAACCGCTACAAGCTCAACAAGCTCCACCGGTTTAGAGAAGATTCAGGCCCAATAATCCAAAATGTTATGAAATTGAGTTTCCACATCCCCAATAGGCGAAAGAGTCCAAATAGCTCGAGCCATAGTACATTTGAGAAAAATATGATATGAATCTTCCACCGCCCCATGACAAAGCTCACATAAATCTGAGATTGGAACCTTCCGAGCTTTCAGCGCAACTTTAGAGGGGAAACAGTTAGCAAGAACCCGCCAAAGAAGGTTCTTAACCTTAGGAAGCACTTTAAGATTCCAAATTCTATTCCATACTTGAGAATCAACGAACCAATTTGTTCCAAATCCAGACATAAGCTTTCGGTACCCACTTTTAACTGTATAGTTGCCCCATCGATCATCCTTCCAATACCACACATCATGATCGACCCGATTAGATAAGGGGATACAAAGAATAAGATATGCATCCCGAGGAACAAAAATGCCCGAAACTAACCCAACATCTCATGACCTCTGTCCCTCCTCCATAAGATCAGCCGCCACTTCCAACCCTAAACCATCCAATTTTTCACTTATGATATACGGAAAATGATCATCAGGGAGCCACGGGTCTTCCCAAATCCGGACCTCACCGCCCGTCCCTATAAACCTGCGAATACCTGACTTTAACAACTCTTGAGCACCCATAATACTACGCCAGATAAAGCTAGGCCCAACAGATAATGATGCATCAAGAAAAGAGCTATCCGGATAATAAAGAGCATTAAAAACACGTGCCACAAGAGACTCAGGATTTGAGCTAAGTCGCCAACCTTGTTTAGCCAATAAAGCTAAGTTGAAATTATGCAACTTTCTGAACCCCATTCCACCAAATTTTTTAGGACAGCACAACTTATCCCACGATTTCCAATGTAAACTACCTTTACCCGAACCATCCGATCCCCACCAAAAAGAATTCATCAACTTCTCTATACCATCACAGATATTCATAGGAAAAAGGAAAAGACTCATAGCATAAGTAGGAAGCACCTGCACTACCGATTTGATCATAATCTCCTTACCTGCTATGGAAAGAAACCTGGCTTTCCAACTCTTCAATCTAGACCGCACCATGTCCTCTGCAAAGCCAAAAACTTGTGACCTATTCCTTCCCACCACCAAAGGTAGACACAGATACTTATCCGGGAGGGCTACCGTGGAAACCCCCAAGATATTACTAGTTTCTGCACACACACCATCAGGGCAGTTTCGGCTGAAAGAAATAGAAGATTTTGATAAATTTATTTTCTGTCCAGAAGCACGCTCATAATCATTTAGAGCTTGTTTAATTGCTGAAGCTTCTGAACGATTCGCTCCGAAAAAGAAGTAACTATCATCAGCGAAATACAGATGAGAGATTGCTGGCGCTTGGTCCGCAACAACACAACCTCGGATCCGTCCCTCAGACTCCAGTCGAGACAAGTAGAGAGAAAGGCCCTCCGCACAGATAATAAAAAGATACGGTGATAGTGGATCCCCTTGACGGAGGCCCCTCTGTGGAATAATAGGGCCCACTACATGTTTTTCATGGACAACCCTATATTTAACCTTTGTAACGCACTGCATTAAAAGGTCAACAAAGCTCGATGGGAATCCAAGGTTCAATAACATCTCCTGAAGAAATTTCCATTCCACCCTGTCATATGCTTTAGACATATCAAGCTTAAGAAATGGAAGCAGAGAGTCTTATAAAAATCATGTCTTAAATATATATTGATTACATTTGACTTTGCTTTCAAAAGAATTACATTTGACTTTCGTATTTTAATTTCTAGAAATTTATTCTCTACATTCTAAAAAAGTAAGATATTTAGGTTTTTTTTACAAATACGGATAAAAAGAAGTAAAGAATTGACAGAGTTAACAAATTTTTAGAATATCTCTGAAGTATAGTGCTCTTTAAAGGTACATAGTGTAAATTGTATATAATATTTTGAATTTTAGTGTAATTTTTCCAATAATTGAACCATAAATAACAATAAAATTACAACTAAATTATATTATCAAACTTAATTTTCAATATATCATTATTTTCTATATATATTTTTTTGGTAGTAAAAGGAAAGAAAAGATAAACAAAAAACCAAAAACAAAACTAATCCGGGATTAGCCTAGGGAAGCTAACCCCCACCATATCATCCAAAAGGATAGAAGACAGGAACTCAGGAGGTGAAGAAAAAGTTGAGACACCCAACATCCTCACATGGCCCTCAGCCGCAAGACGGTCTGCCGTCCGATTCTGCTCCCTGAATATATGGCAGAAACTGATGGTCTCAAAGGAAGAACAGACCCTTCTAATTCCTTTGATTAAATTCTGGCTATTTAAACAAATAGCATTATTATCAGAGATCATTTTGACAGTTTCGAGGTTGTCAGATTCCACAAGCAGCTTCTTCAAGCCCAGATTCTTAGCAAGCCTGAGGCCAGAAAAGATCCATCAAAGCTCTACAGAAAAAGAAGAACTCATACCCAGATTCTGAGCGAACCCAGACACCCAAGCACCACCAGCATCTCTCAGAACCCCTCCAGCAACAATTTTACCGTCTTTTAGACAAGAGCCATCAGTGTTTAACTTCACCACCCCTTCACTAGGCCTACACCAGCCAAAGAGATGAACAACCTTCTTCTAGATAGACCTAGTTAAAGAATCCTCTTTGAAGCTATCTGCAATAGTACAAATGTTTTTAGAGAAGAAATCAAACAAATTAGGATTACTAACAGTTTCTCCTCCAAAAATCTCATCATTCCTCCACTTCCAAATCTGGTGACAGACAACTGCAAAGATGATAACACCATGCTCCAAACTGGACAACAGCTTCCCACTAACACCATCTACAAACTAGTCAAGATCAGAATGGGACAAGAAAGCAGACAACAACTGGTTGGGGAGAACTTTCCTCCACACCTCTCTACTCCTCGCACAATCTCTAAGAGCATGGCAAATGGTTTCTTCATGCCCTCTGCATCTACTACACGCAACAGACTCCACTAAATGACGTCTTTTTCTATCTGTATTAAAGGTTTTTTAGATTTTTCGCAAAGTAGTGTCAATTTCCGTAAAGTAGTTTGGTGGATAGAATTATATTCTACCTTGTGTAACTTTAATTTTCCCTATTTAGTGGTAACCTGTAATAGTAGGTCAACTTTTAATATAATTAAATTTATTTTAAATTAATTTGACACATGTCGCAATACTATTCGTTATTGAAACAAAGTAAATTTACTTTGTTTTTAAAGGAAGTAAATTAATTCTAAAAATTGTGGCCCTAATTATAGTTTGTAATTTTATAAAATACTTCTTCACCACGAAAAAATTTGAATTTAAAAAAATATTTCTAAGTGTATCTAGTTTATAATATGTATATACTAGATATACTTAAAAATTTCTATAACTACTATTATTATTATTTTTAGTTCTTTATCGCTTGAAACCTAATATAAAAATCACTCAACTTTATAATTTCTAACATTGTGACAACTAAAATTTAATAATTTAACCGTTAACGATCTCAAAATGGAAATGTTTAAGAATTAAAGTTGGTTAGAACGAATAAAACTGGACTTTTTATATTTCATACTCACGATTTATTGAGCTTTTTTCTCTCTAAAAAATTTAATTTCTTTTCTAACTAAACAATACCTAAATGACCTTAAAACGAAAATTTTGAAGAATTAAAGTTGCTTAGAGTATTATCAATTCTTGAAATTTTTATTCGAAGGCCGTCAACAGTCATTTTGAGTCGTTGATTGAAGTTTAGTAGTCATAATGTTAGAAAGTATAAAATTGAGCAATTTTTATATTACTTTTTAAAGTTCAGCGGCCATAAATGTAATTTACCTTCTAATAATTTGCCGTTGGGCGGAGCTTCGCCGATCGATGGGCGTTCAAGTCATGGATGTTGATTCATTCATTAGTGCTGATGTTGATTTAGAGGGTGTTTGTTTCAGCTTTTCGGAGGAGCGTTTAGCGTTTCACTTCAAACCGCAGGAAATATAGCGTTTGGTTAGGTTTATATAAACGTAGCGTTTAGCATTTTCTCTGGAAACTGCAACGTTTTGGAGCATTTCACGAAAAGCTCCTATTTAGAGCTTTTCATAAACAACTGTTTGTAGCTATATGTTATTGATAAAATTATCCTTCTTATTTCCACAAAATATGTTTATTCTTTAACATTATTTATATTTCTACAACATAATTACCGGAAAAATAAAATTTTATTGCGTTCAATAATTTTTATTTATTTTTATATAGATTATTTTTATTAATTTTTGTAATACTTTTTTTTTAATTTTATAATAGGATAAGGTGCAAAAAATATCTTTAACATTTGTAGATAGAATCAATTTTACCATTAACGTCTATAATGGTGCAATTATACCCCTAATATTGGCAACCAAAAGCAATTTTATGAGCATTTTTTTTTACATTTTCTCTTTTATAATTTCATCGTTGATTAATTTAAAACATGTCCATTTTAGACATTTTAAATCCGAACAACAACCGTTCAATATAATTTTACCAAACACTAGGAATTAAACAGTTAATAACAAATAGTTAATAGCTTACTGCAACGGTAAACAGCTAACAGCAACCGCAACAGCAACAACTATATCTAACAGCTGAACCAAACAGACCTTTAGACTCAAATTCTAATTTAGGTTTCCAATTAAATATTACAAGATGTAAAGGACAAAGAAAAACTAGGACGAGATTTTCCTTCATTTCTCATATTTGTTTCTTTCCTTTCCCTTTCTACATGCTTAATACATCATTTGCCCCCTGAACTTGTCCAAAATAGTTGATTGGCCCTCTGAACTTTCAAAATATTTCGATAGCCCCCTGAACTTACATAAAATATTCAATTAGCCCCCTGAACTTGCGTAAAATGTAATCAATAGATCATCCGGTTGTAAAAAAGTAAGTCAAATGCGGAAGAATATGTAACATGCATCTTGAAAAAGTAAAACGAAGCCACAGGAAACTCCTAATGCGGTACGGAACTTTCAAGGCCCAAATGATCTTCCAAACTTCAGGGTGCGGAGTCTCCAAATTTTGATTGAAGGCCTCAAAAGCAGATTTACAAGAATAAGCCCCGTTATTTGTCAAAGCCCAACAGTGACTATCCATATCTTCCTCATTGCTGCTAATCTTAACTCCTCTAATTCTCAGGAGTGTTTCCAGACTGAAATAAGAGTCAAACCTCGACCAAATCCAATCACCCTCAGAATCCACCACATCAGCAATCCTCCAATTCCGAATATCAAAAGGTGGCGGGGAGTTACAAACCTCTAATAAAGGCTTATTATCAATCTAGATATCATTCCAAAAACTAATAGATTTACCATTCCCCACCGCCCAACCAATCCCAGAGCAAAACTCTGAAAACACAGCATTAAGGCCTTTCCGAAGAAAAGAACAATTACTAACTCTCTCATTGGGACCCCTAAAAATCCTATCCTTTCTATATTTCCCGCACAATAAACGAACCCAAAGAGAAGATGGAAGTTGCCACATCCTCCACAGAAGCTTTATTAATAACACTTTATTATTGTCACTGGCTTGTCTTATCCCCAGGCCTCCCATATTTTTAGGTTGACAAACCTCTTTCCAGGGAACCAGGTGAATTTTTTTCCCCTTCGCAGAGTCCCCCCACAGGAACCGACGATTGATTTTATCAAGGTCATTAAGAATAGGCTCAGGCAGCCCACAAGCTTGCATAACATGATTAGAAACCGCACAATTGACAGACTGAATCAAAGTAAGACGGCCCGCAAGAGACATGATTTTAGCTTTCCAAATAGCACATTTACTATTAGTTTTGTCGAAAGTCTCCTTAAAGGAAGCTTTATAAACTCTATCACTATGGAGGGGAATCCCCAGATATTTACCCAAAGAATTAGTCAGAGGTATACTAGAAATTTCACTCAACCTTTTCCAGCTCCTTGACTCATGTTCTTAGAACACAACATCCAAGATTTTTGGATATTAAGCTTTTGACCAGAAGCAGATAAAAAACAGTTAAGGATATCCATAATCACACGAATTTTCTCCTCATTACCTTCCACAAAGATCATAACATCATCTGCAAAGAACAAATGAGTAACCGGGGGGCAGAATTTATTGATGGAAACCGGGTGGAAATTCCCATTGCCAATAGCTTCTTGGATAAGGTGAGTCAACCTTTCCATCGCAATAATGATAGGGGCGTTTCGTCCCTATCTTTTAGCGTGATTTACGGTTTAATTTTGGATGAAATAAATAAGTTTAATTGCAAAAATAGAGTGTTTTAAATAAAATAACGAAATAAAAATAAATTCCGTACTTTCGGATAATTTTCCTTATTTTTGATTAATTTAGAAAATAAAACGTCAAGCTAACTCGGCTCTCGAGAATTGTATTTCAGGTACGAGCAAGAAGTGAAAATCTACCAAAATACGCGGGGCGTATCACTCCTCACGCGGGGCATGGAACACTTAGTCAGAAATAATTGCCTTATCCACAGGTACCACGTGGGATCTACTCAGCAATACGCGAGGCGTATCAACAACCACGCGAGGCGTGGAACATGTGTCAGAAATGATAAGCATAATCCTGAAAGTCAAACTGCATGGTCTCCCTGAGTCAACTACCCTACGCGGGACGCACCACCTTACACGCGGGGCGTGTAAGGAAGTTCTTCAATCCAAAAAAGCTCAGAGACTCATTTACACGGGGCGTGCCTCAGCTACGCGGTGCGTAAATGACCCAATTCAAACAATAAAATCTTAGAAACTCAAACACGCGAGGTGCATCCCAGTCTATGTGAGGCGTGATTGAGACAACAAGATCTGGAATTGGTCCACATGCAGGAGATTTCTGACGGAATGGGCAATTACGCGAGGTGTACTCCACCATACGCGGGGCGTATCATGGGAAATCTGCAGAAAATCATGTTCCTCCATGCTTGTATCTTATGAATTTACAATTTTGCCCTAGCTTGATGTGTATAAATAGGAGTGACTAGCACTCATTTGGGGAGCAATCTTACATCTTGCACACCTTAGACTTTGTATACACGTTTTGATTCTTAATATAGTTCTTAGATAGTGTGAGATTTTAGTTTATATAGCAATTCTCTTCCACCTTGAGGGCTTGTTCGTTGATCCCGGCATTCCATCAAAGTTCCATTCCATCTCCGTTCACCAAGCTCGAAAGCTCCACCTCCAAGTCCTAAGAGACGGCCTTGAGTCCGGTTAGCTAGTTCCGAGGGCGGATTCTTCCCTTTTCACTTGCTAATTAGCTTGTACTCTTCCTATGTACTAGTCTTGGTTGTATTTCACATTTACATTCTCCATGTTTATAATTTATGATTCATAGTCTCTTTCTCTATATTTGTGTTGATGTTTGCTACTTGTTTTGATACTCGTAATTGATTATTGTGTAGGAGAACGCAATTTCCAACGCCATTCGGGCTATCTTTAGGGCTTCATATAGGTGTTACCTTACCGGAAGTGACGCTCTGAAAACCGTAGGAATTGACAAACCACGGAACTTACGGGCCCTAATTTCTGGTCTCAAGCATTAGACACGCCTTGACTAGGAACCACGTAGTCTAAGTACTTCACGGATCGGTCACACTACATATAGTCGTCATTGCAAGAGTAAAACATTAACCGTTTATATATTGAAAGTCATTATTTGTCATATTTATAACTTATCGCCATCCATATCATTTCGTAAGAGTTTTGTTATATAAACTTGTCTCACCCGTAGTTAGGAGTAGTTTGTAGTTGTTCCCCGAATCAACTCAAGTATTCACCGCTTGGATAACGTATAAAACCGAGTCGTTTAATACTTGCAGTTATAAATCCCGCGGATTCGATACCCGGTCTTAACCGGATTATTACTTGATATGACGGGGTACACTTGCCCCTAAGTCGTAGCGTCTAGTAGAGATAAAGTAATTAGGAAGACACATCATTTATCGTAATCTATATTTCATCGTAGAAACTCTACCTAGGCGCCGCACGCGCATCAAGTTTTTGGCGCCGTTGCCGGGGATTTATAATATCTTGCAATATTAGACAAAAATGTTTTATTGTTAGTTTAAGCATTCTTTTTGTGCAAATTGTTTATATATACTTTTCATATATACTTTTTACTAGCAACATTTTTCTTGTTGATATTTTATTTCATTTATTTTATGCACACCCGATCTCGGAGTGATACTCTCGTTCCTATTGATCTCGAAATTGAACGTACTCTTTGTAGGATTCGGAGAGAGAAAATGGCAAACCTCAACAATGAAGCTAACCAGCCCGAGGTCAACCAAAGGCCGCCGGAGCAACCCGTGAATGACAACCGCAATGGTGGAGGCAATGACATGCGCTCGATGTTGGAGATTATTGCTCCGCATCACCCTCAAAACCGCAACGGAATCATTGCCCCCACCATTCCGGCCGACACATATGAAATAAAAACTAGCATGATCCAACTAATCCAATAACTTGGTCAATTCGGAGGGGAACCCCATGAAAACCCTAACGAACACCTTGATAAATTTCTTATGTGTGCCGAAACTTCTCGGCAAAACGGTGTTCCGGTTGAGGCCATCCAACTAAAGTTATTTCCTTTCTCTTTGACAGGACAAGCGTTGGAGTGGTTGCACTCGTTGGAGGCGGGGTCGATCACATCATGGGAGGAGCTTGAGAAGGAGTTCCTTTCTTACTACTTTCCGCCTTCCAAAACGGTTAAGTTGAGGAACAATATCACTTCCTTTAGGCAACTTGAATACGAGGCCCTCCATTCAGCTTGGGCTAGGTTCCGAAAGTTGCTCTGAAGCTGTCCCCACCATGATATTCCTAAGCATGATTTGGTAAGTACTTTCTACCATAGTTTAACACCCGCTAATCATGCAACCGTTGATTCTACTGCAGGTGGGGATTTGTTTCGAAAATCGACAAGCGAGGCTTACGAACTCATCCACGAATTAGCTAGGAAAAGTGTCCAATGGCAAGAAGATCGGCTTGCCGGACCCTCGCGACATCAAACTTTTGCCGTGGAAGACGAGGCTCCCCAGCTCTTCATGGTTGAAATAAATAAAAAGTTAGATGCCTTAATGGCACAAATGAGCCTCAAAAATACGGCATAGGTCCTGATGTGCTCACATTGCGGTGGTGATCACCCTGGTAAGGATTGTCAAGCCGGGAGCCTTTTTACCGGCGACGCCGAAAGCGTAAGTTATGTAGGGAAGCAACAAAGGTATAATTCTCATTATAACTCCTTTCATAACTCAAACGCTTATCACCATCGTGACAACGATAACAGCTGTAGACATCGAGTTGGAGGACCTGTGATGAAAACCCATGACAAACGGCTAGAGCGATTGATTCCATTAATTAGGAAATTTAAAAATCAAGGGGAAACTCGGAGAGCCAGCATGTGATAGCCCCGCTAACAAATTCAGCGTCTCCTGAGTAAGGTCGGGCATGTTCATCGTCGTATCGATGTATGAGAAAGCCCCGGAAGTCGGGCATTGGCCGATGAATGACCAATGTCGCTCTCGGCAATAATCGTCGTTCCGTAAATAACGGTGCGCGACACGTCGAATGCCCGCCCGATGGGCCGGATGTCGAAAGTCGCCCGTCGGACGAGGGGCGGTCGGGCGAACGCCCAACAACGTCGAGCGAACGCGGAACATTCGTTGGGCGAACGCCCGACGAGGTTGGGCAAACGCCCAACAGCAGTTGGGCGTTCGCCCAACGTAAGTTGGGCGTTTGCCCAACAGATGTTGGGCGTTCGCCCAACTAGTTTGGGCGTCCGCCCAACATGATTTGGGCGTCGCCCAATTCCCGTCGGGCGACGCCCAAATCTTCTTGGGATCCGTGCCTATAAAAGGCATGGATCCCATGCATAAAAGGGGAGATTTTTTGGGACTCTGTCACTCTAAAACATTTTTTAGAGAGAGAAAGTAATTTTTTTGGGAAAAATATTTTTTTTCCTAAAAAATCCGAATTTCCTAAAAGTTAAATATTTTACCAAAATATCAAAAACACCGAAAAATCATAATTCGTGGAATCAACCGACACCAGCTGTCAATACCGATCCTGAGGTATTATCCGAGGACTAGACTCGTTTTTATTTATTTTATTTATTCTATTCATTTATTTATTTTTAGGATATATTTTTATTTGTTTATTTAGTTATTTATTTATCACGTTTATTTACTTTTCCGCGTTTATTTAATTCCCGTCTCGTATTAAACAAATGTTTTTGTTTTGAATAAAAAAACCCTCGTTTTGACATCCCAACACGAACCGTGACCCGATTTGAGGGTAGTTCGGGATCAAAACGTTGTAATTATAAATTTTAAAAATATTTCCAAATAACGTTTTGAAATAAAACATCGTTTTAGGAGTCTCCGTTATAGACTATGATCCAATTTGGGTAGTTCGGAGGTCCAAAACGATACAATAGATCTAATCTAAAGTGTTTGAATAAATCTGGAAAGTATAGGGGCTGTTGTTGATATTCTGCCTTTTCTGTCACTAACAGACGATTAGCGATGGAGTTTCCGTCGGTAATCTGCTGGAATCTGAAAATTATCTTTTTAAACCCATTTTCTCAACTTTTTGGCATTTGATTCTTGTATATATAAGTATATAATTATGTAATATATTTATGAAGATTATTTTTGGGTCCTATAACTATTAATTATGTATTATATAGCTATTTATTTCATGTTGAAATTTTATTCGTTTGGATTTAATTTTATAAAGTAATAAATGTGTATATATATATAGTTTTTGGGTTATTTGGGTTATATTAGCTATTATTAGGTGAAACCATTTTGGGATAAATGATATTCTCTTATTTTGGAGTTTTGCCCATTATTTTTACATAGCTTTAACTAGGATAAAGAAGGTATTATATTTAGTATTTCCTATTTTCATTATTATACACATACTTAATAATGTAATATAGTATCTTTTATTTGTTTTTATTTAAATATATAGATATATCATTATTTTTAGTTAAAAATGTATATATATATATGTATATATTCTTTTTCTTACTCTTTTGACATTTATGCGTATATATTTTAAATGGGTTTTACTTGGTGAATTTTGGTTTAATTGGTTCATTATTGTGATTATGGTTAAGTGAGGAGTAAATTGAGTGAAAATTGGGGAAATAAACCACAAAAAGAGATTTTAACTTGATTATTTAAACTAATGGTTTCTAGAGGTTCCTAATGTGATTAAAAAGTTTCTTTCTAATTCTTTATCGTTTTTCAAACGATTTCTCAAATATCACGTTTTAAAACCTTAATTCATTCCAACGACGGATTAAGCGAACCTTGTATTAAAATCATCCTTTAATTGTAAATAATAGATTTTTGAATCGTTTTCTCAACTAAACGGTTTTTGTACAAAGATAAATGGACTTGTATGCTTAATCACGTTTTTTTGGCTAAAATTTCTTGTTCAAACGTTTTCAAATGCTCGAGTCGTTCCAACGGCGATTCGAGTGGACATCATGTAAATTAACGGGGTTTTGAAACGTACCTGAATCGTTCCAACGGCGATTAAGGTACGAACCGTGTAAATAAAAACTCATTTTTGGGGAATGAGATTAGCGTAGAAATAACATATAAATCGAAGCATAAATCACACTGTGAATAAATCAATTCTTTCTTATATCCCCCTCTCTCCTATACGCTTTAAATTCATGCAAAATGGGTGATTCTTTAATAAAATGGCTTTCAATAACATGCTCAAAACGGTTTTTCAAAGCGAGAAAGAAAAGGTTTCAAATGAATTTTAAACTTAAAGAAATATACAATTAGTCCGTTATCGCCTAACACGCTAAGTAGGAGGCCGGTGGTTCATAACCGGGCGATGTCGGGGTGCCTAGTAGCCTTTCTCCGGAAAGGAGCTAGCCTTCTCGGCTCGTACCTAAGTTTCTCGAACCCTCACCGGTCTCCCGCAAGGGATCGGTGTTCATTTTCCCATTCGTGGGTGGCGACTCTTCCATACTCCGAGCTCTGGCCCTGCCGAGCAGCTTGATTCCGCGATTGGTTACTTTCGGCGCCAATCACAGCATCTGTCGTCAACGGTGTCCACCCCCCGGTCCGCCCGGGTGAGGCCGCGGCACCTACAAGTGGCGACTCTGCTGGGGACGCGAGAAATTTGATTCCGGAAGGCGTGTATTAAGCCCTTAACGGGGATGGATCGTATTATTTCTTTTCGTATGCATTCATAAGCATTATTGCAAACCTTTTGGGTAATTTCCACGAAACCTCTAGCGAGAGTCCATTCGTCGCTCGAAAGAGGCTAGTGTAAGTTCCCCCTTGCAGTAAGGCGCCAAAGGGTCCCCATCCATTCGTTAAGGGCGAATTTGTGCGGTCCTGTGAGGTCCCGCGATCAGCCGTGTCAGCATATAGTAGCCTTAGAAGTTGCCATAGGATTACCCGTTACCATTTTTGATGTGATAAATGAATCAATTCATGTTTTCAAATTGTCATGATACGTGTCTAATCCTAAACTATGTAAAGAAAATGAAACGATACGTTAATATATACTCTTAAACCGATATATAAACTACCCCAAAACATCGAAACGATTCGAACTAAAGACGACTTAGTCATCTCGTATGAATGAACTTGTGCGACCCGCCTGGTCCCTTTCCGTGTCCCGAAGACGGCACAAGTTCAGGAAATGCGTTATGAGGTAAGCACGTATTAGTACAAGTCGGTTTGGTACTAAAGATAGTTATATCTCGATTCAAAAGACTATATTAACGGTAGCCGTTATTCACATTCTTTAATACGTTGGGATAAAGCGAGATTATGACAAAACGAAAACGAAGAACATTTCTGTTTTGAACGACCTCGTTGTAATGTAAAGAGTTTCGTGAACGTCGCCTGTCCCTTCGGAATAAAAAAACGAACTCTTACGTTATACCTTGCGTTGTTCTCAAGAGAAATGGACGTATCCGCAAAAGTGACTAAGAAAATAAAAAAAAGAGAAAAATAAAAACGACCAAAATCATTCTGTATCTACGATATATGTCAATCCCAAGAGTAGTTAAAGAAAATGAACCAATGCCGTTGTAGACACCGAGTCGGAGGACCTGTGACGAAAAACCTGTAAACAAGACGGTCGAAGCGGTCGATTCCGGAAGTTTTAAAACAAAAATATATAATAAGAAAAGAAAAGTTAATGTGAGTCGCGGTCGTCAAGTGGACGGCTCGCGAGTGCTCAGCGACGTGGTGCGAGCGCCTAGCGGCAGCCGACGCGTGTCCGACGACAGTTGGACGCACGCCCGGCAGCGCGGGGCGCACGCTCGACGTCCGTTGGGCGCGCACGCCCGGCAGCGCGGAGCGCGCGCTCGACGACCGTGGGGCGCGCGCGCCCGACAGCTCGTGGCGCACGCCCGATGGCCGCTGGGCGAACGCGCCCGGCAGCCGCTGGGCGAGCGCCCAGCGACGTTGGGCGGACGCCCAACGATAGTTGGGCGTTCGCCCAACCGGCTTTGGGCGACGCCCAATTTTCTTCGAGCGTCACCCAAAGTTTTCGGGGATCTGTTGCCTATATAAGGCACGGATCCCCATGCATTTAGGGGGGAGGATTTTGGAGAGCTTCTCACACTAGAACATTTTCTAGAGAGAGAAAGTTGATTTTTTTGGGAGAAAACATTTTTTTTTCCTAAAAATTGAAAATCTCCAAAAAGTTAAATATTTTATCAAAAACATAAAAAAACACCCGGAAAATCACGACTCGTGGAATCGGCCGACTTCGACTGTCAGATACCGAACTTGAGGTATTATCCGAGGACTAGACTCGTTTTATTTTATTTTATTTATTTCTTTTATTTATTTATTTTTATGTTATAATTTTATTTATTTAGTTATTTATTTATTTATCACGTTTTATTTAATTTTTCGTATTTATTTAATTTTCGTCTCGTATTAGATAAACGTTCGGTTTTGTTTTTAAAATAAAAACCTCGTTTTAATATCCCAATACGAACCGTGATCCGATTCAAAGGTAGTTCGGGTATTAAAAACGTTGTAATTATAAGTTTTAGAAAAAATTTCTAAATAACGTTTTAAATAAAAAACATCGTTTAAGAATCTCCGTTATAGACTATGATCCATTTTTGGTAGTTCGGAGTTCCAAAACGATAGAATAGATCTAGTTTAAGGTGTTTGAATAAATCTGGAAATAGTTGGAGCAGTTCTGTAATTTTCCGTTTTCTGTCACTAAAGGCTGTTTACCGACGGATTTTCCGTCGGTAAAGCTGCTGCAATGTAAAAAATGCTGTTTTGGTCCCTCTTTCTCAACTTTTAGACCTTTGGTCCTTTATATATATATGTATATTTATGTAACACATACTTTCAAGCTATTTTTAAATACTTTGTACATATAGTTATTTAATGTGCTTATATATTATTAATTTGATTTAATAAAAGTATATGTATATATATAGATTTTCCTTTTTATTCATTTAAACTAGACCTATTTGGGCATTTTGGGGTCAAAAGCTAATTTTTCATTATTTGGGGATATTATTATCATTTTTATCTATTAATCAAAGTCTTTATTGTTTATCTTTTAAATATATATGTATAGTATCATTTCTATCAAAATATGTATACATATACTTTTCTTCTTTTCCTTTCAAATTTCTTATATATATATTATTTGGAAAAATGTTTTGATGGGTTGGATTTGAGATTCAATTTATCATTTGTTGTTATTATATTCAAGTAAGGTAATTGAGTGAAAAAAGGGAAAATAAATCACAAAAAAGAGAGTTTAATTGGTTGGTTTAAATTAAAGCTTTTTTAGATGTTCTTAAGGTGTAAATAAAAGGTTTTCTTATCACTTTAAACCGTTTCTAAAACATCACGTTTTAAAACCTTAATTCGTTCCAACGACGGATTAAGCGAACCTTGTAATTAAAACCGTTTCTTAAATTGTACGTAATGGAGTTTTGAATTGTTTTCCTAATTAAATGGTTTTTGTACAAAATAAATTGACTTGTATGTTTAATCACGTTTTCTTGTTAAAGCTTTTATCTCAACATTTTCAAACGCTCGAGTCGTTCCAACGGCGATTCGAGTGAACGTCATTAACGGGGTTTTGAAACGTACCTAAATCGTTCCAACGGCGATTAAGGTACGAACCATGTAAATAAACTCATTTTTGGGAAGTGAGTTTAGTTTAGAGTTAGTGTGTAATACGAAGCATAAATCACATTGTAAACAAATCAATTCTTTCTTCTCCCCCCTCTCTCTCCTATGTATTTTGAACTGATGTAAATGGGTGATTCTTTACCAAAATGGCTTTCGATAATATATGCTCAAAACGGTTTTCAAAATGAGAAAGAAAAGGTTTCAAATGAATTTTAAACTTAAAGAAATATGCGATTAGTCCGTTATCGCCTAACACGCTGAGTAGGAGGCCGGTGGTTCATAACCGGGCGATGTCGGGGTGCCTAGTAGCCTTTCTTCGGAAAGGAGCTAGCCTTCTCGGCTCGTACCTAAGTTTCCCGAACCCTCACCGGTCTTCCACAAGGGATCGGTGTTCATTTTCCCATTCGTGGGTGGCGACTCTTCCATACTCCGAGCTCCGGTCCTGCCGAGCAGCTTGATTCCACGATTGGTTGCTTTCGGTGCCAATCACCGCTTACATCGCCATGAGGTGTCCACCCCCCGGTCCGCCCGGGAGATTAGGCCGCGGCACCTCATCTAACAAGTGGCGACTCTGCTGGGAAAGCGAGAAATTTGATTCCAGAAGGCGTGTATTAAGCCCTTAACGGGGACAGATCGTATTATTTCTTTTCGTATGCATTCATAAGCATTATTGCAAACCTTTTGGGCAATTTTCGCGAAACCTCTAGCGAGAGTCCATTCGTCGCTCGAAAGAGGCTAGTGTAAGTTCCCCCTTACAGTAAGGCACCAAAGGGTCCCCATCCATTCGTTAGGGGCGAATTTGTGCGGTCCTGTGAGGTCCCGCGATCAGCCGTGTCAGCATATAGTAGCCTTAGAAGTTGCCATAGGATTACCCGTTACTATTTTTGATGTGATGAATGAATCAGTTCGTGTTTTCAAATTGCCATGATACGTGTCTAATCCTAAAATATGTAAAGAAAATGAAACGATACGTTAATATATACTCTTAAACCGATATACAAACTACCCCAAAACATCGAAACGATTCGAACTAAGGACGACTTAGTCATCTCGTATGAATGAACTTGTGCGACCCGCCTGGTCCCTTTCCGTGTCCCGAAGAAGGCACATGTTCAGGAAATATGTTGTGACGTAAGCACGTATTAGTTCAAGTCGCTTTAATATCAAGGATAGTTATATCTCGATTCAAAAGACTATATTAACAGTAGCCGTTATTCACATTCTTTAAATAGGTTGGGATGAAACGAGATTATGACGAAATGAAAACAAAGAACATTTCTGTTTCGAATGACCCCGTTGTAACGTAAAGAGTTTCGCAAACGTGGCCCGTCCCTTCCGAATAAAAGACGAGCTCTTACGTTATGCCTTGTGTCGTTCTTAAGAGAAATGGACGTGTCCGCAAAAGTGACTAAGAAAATAAAAGAAAAGCAAAAATAAACAAACGACCAAAGTCATTCTATATCTACGATGTATATCCATCCCGAGGGTAGTTAAAGAGAATGAACCAATGCCGTTAAATACATGCCTCGAGCCGGTATGTACGCCGTTTAAAATCACGAAGCCGAATTAAGCTAAAAAACCGCATTATCGCACCATATGGACGAGACTGTGGGTTTGACTAATGGCTCGATCATTTTGACCGTTACCAAAACCACAAGAAATATGGCCCGATTGGCGTGTTTGCTCAATTCGTGTCTAAATGAGGAGAGCGGTAATATCCCTGCTTCGAATAAGCATGCGATTCAACGAAACGTTGATTTTCTATAACCACGCTAAGGTGATATATCCCGTAGATTGGAAGGAATAAAGAGTTGTTGTTAGCTGAAAGATTACCGTGCGCTCAAATAAGACTCGTCGTCTTTTTACGTAGCCAAAACGAGCAAACCGATTCTTAACGCTAAAAACAAACACGTTACGCGATGAGTCCGTTCCTTAAAATAAAAGTGCTTTCATCACTGAATGAACACGTGGTTACGTCTCTCGATAGATCCAAAAGATCTCGTCGTAATCCAAATATCGAGACACGAATCCATGCGAATAAGAGGGAACGAGTCATTGTCGATAACGAACGATTGAACCAGAAGAATAACTCGTACCACGTCTAAATCCGAGATACGCTCAAAAGGGAGTCAAAACCCGAACTAATGCATCTCGCGAAATGACAAAAACGAGTTATTCCGAAAGGACAATCCATTTGGTCGATATCTTAGTCACTGAACGCTGATACGTTAAAACGAACTGTATTGTCTGATGGATGATTTACTTTTCCGCAATAATCATCGGCATCACGCGTCCCCTGGACCGCAATGTGAGCCCCAAACCAAAATCCTAGGAAAGAGACTTGGACCATCGAGTGTGTGGAGGAATAAGGGTGGAAGAGAGATGTTGTGATACGTGTAATTAGACTGACATTTGTTCTTCTTATCTTATATATCCGTAAATAAATAAACGCACACACCACGAATCATGCATACATGCTAATGGATGACCGTTCGCGCAGACTTCATCATTAAGCGGTTGTGGTTTCGCGAGAGTAACCGGCTAGTCAGGCAGTTTGATCAGCTACAGATTGACAATTCTGAATCGGCAGTTGTGGCTTCCAAATCATCTTCGTCCGAGTATACTCAGTCTTCAGTCAGTATGTCTGCGACCGACGAAAAAGTGGCCGGATTGGAAAACTCTGTGAATAACATTAATGAGCAGTTAGCCGCGATAGTGGCCCAGATAGCTAAGTTGGCCATGAAGGATGACAAGAGTGGCAGTAGGCACGCTGAGAATGAGGTAAACGATGGTCCTCGCTTTGGGAACGAGGATGACTATCAGGACTATATCCGTAAACAGCTTGAGAAAGAGAAGGCTAAGGAAGAGGAGTGGAAGCAACACATCACTCAGGAGGTGCATGATCTACGTGGGGGAAGTTCCGGGAGTCAGGACTTTTATAACTTGAAGAATTGTTTATCGGCAACTGCTTTGCCTTTGAAATTCCGGCTCCCTGACATGAAAAAGTTCGATGGAACTGGGGATCCCACTGCCCACATGAATCAGTATGTTGCTGTGATGAAACACACGATCCTGACTGAGGATCAAGTCCTGGGGCTGTTTAATACTTATCTGGAGGGGGCTGCCCTCATATGGTTTCATGCGTTGCCGATGGTGACGAAGAGAGATTGGAAGGAGTTGGCGAAATCATTCATCGCTCAGTATAGTTTCAACACTATGCTTGAGGTTACTCTAAAGGAACTGGAAAGCACTAAGCAACAAGCTAATGAGTCTTTTTCCGATTTTGTGAGGAGGTGGAGAGCCAAGGCAGCAGTTATGAAGCAGAAGCCGCTTGAGCAGGATCAAATCCGAATGGTAGTGGTAAACACATTGCCGTATATTAAGAATGAGCTGCGGTATATGCCTTTTACCGATTTCAATCAGATGTATAGCTGCGCCTTGACAGTTGAGGGGGACGGAGAGCCGAAGAAAGCTTATACCAAGTGGACTAAGTCTGGATATAGTGCCGGAGGGCCAAGTGCGAGTGCAGAATCTGCCGCAGTAAAAGTGCTTGATCTTAATGCTATCGAGAAGAGGCAGTTCGCCAAATTTGATCAGACCTACGCAAAAGTTTTCGAACGATTGCAGAAAAAGGGGTTGTTGAAAGCTCTTACTCTTTATAACAAAGCACCACCTTCTCCGCAGATACAGGCAAGGGGATACTGCGAGTTCCACAGTAGTTATGGGCATACTATTGAGAACTATGAGAGATTGAAGCACGAGATCCAAGATTTGATTGAGGAGAAAAAGATAGCTGATCCTTCATCAGCAAACCCTTCCACTAGGCGTAATCCATTGCTTAATCATAGGGTGAGCATGATCGGATTCGGTCTGAAAGAAAGTGTAGTGATGAAATCCTTCGAGGAAAATGAAGAGGAGTTACTGGACTCCGATGAAAAAGGCAATATAGGAAATGGTCTATATGTGTCCTTCCTTGGCGAGGAATAGGAGGGTGAACCGATGGATGAAGGGTTGGACGGTGGAGCACCGTATGATGAAGATAGTGCTGAAGAGACCGGGGAAGGGTCGTCTCGGACTATTGTGCCAGAATTGGGTCTGTTTAGTGGTGGAGAGCATCCCGATGTGCACTTGCGTGAATATATGCGCGATATGTTTGTTGAATCCTTCGGGGTGGACGAGATTGCTCAGTGGTTCCACCATTCGCTGATAGGCGAGCCTTTGGGGTGGTTCCACCCATTACCCGACTCTTGCAAGCATGATTGGGATCGATTGTCAGATTTATTTCTAGAAAAGTACTAAAGAGCTGAGGACAGGACTGCAGAGCGCTTCGCGATGCAGATCGGACCTATCAAGCGTCCGCTGCCGAGGGTCAGTAAGTATAATGGCAACAAAGATCCCATGGAACACCTTCACTTCTACTTATCAGCCATGGGGCCTTTGGGTTTTAAGGAAGAATAGATCACCAGTTTGTTCTGTAATTCATTGATGGGTGAGCCGTTGATGTGGTATATGTCACTTCCGATGCATGTCAAGACCGATTGGGCGGCAATGACAAAGAGGTTTATCAAAGAGTATACGGTATGGATGCTGGCGGAGCAAACCCCGGACTCACCCTCTTATGAAACACCCAAGGCAGTGTTGGCAATGCCTAGGTATGGTGGATACCAAGATCCTGTTGAGCATGCGAGGTTATTCCGCAACCATATGTATAACGCCGGGTTCCCTCAATGTGAATTACATGAACATTTCCTGGAAACCCTCATGGGAGAAGCCTTGTTGTGGCACCACGGCCTATCAGAGGAGGAAATGGGTCATTGGAAACCGCTTAGGGATGCTTTTGTGGCGAGATACGAGATGTATGTTCCATGGACGGGATCCCTGGAGGATCTGGATAGGATCAGGCAATTCTCCGAGGAACCATTCGTGGATTATGTTAGGAGGTGGAGGCACCGCTATGAGCAGTGTCATGAAACAATGAGTGATAAGGTGCAGCTTATGTGCATACAGAGAGGCGCAATTCCGTTGGCGGCGAGGAGGATGAGTAGGGTATCCCTCAGGGATTATGATGATTTGATAGGCTGGGCTTTGTATGGATCAACGGATCCCTTTTATTTGAATTCAAACGTTCCTCATGTAATGGATCTGATGATTGTGGATATTTGGGAAAGTTCCTCGGATGAGGAGGATACTAATCGGAGGATTCCTATCAATATTTGGGATGAATCTGATGATGAGCCGGAAATCGCCGTCATGACAAGATCAGGTCGAGTGGCCGAGGGAAAGGCACCTATGGTGGAGACTGAGATAGGGGAAGGATCGGCTCCCAAGCCAGATGACCAAGTCCTCGAGCAGTTGAAGAAAACACAAGCTAAGTCTACAGTGTGGGAAGTCATATGCCATTCCAAGTACCACCGTGAAAATCTGATGAAAGAGCTGCAGAATTTGGTTATTTCTACCGATACTGAGCCGGAGGCATTAGTAGGGGCAACCATGGCCCGGAAGAAAACTGAAATCACCTTCACTGATGAAGATCTCCCGGAGGAGGGGAAGGCTCACAACAAGCCTTTGTACATCCGAGCTGAAATTAACGGGAAGAGGACTAGTTGTGTGATGGTCGATGATGGATCAGCTATTAATGTATGCCCACTGAAACTTCTGTCCAAATTAGGAGTAGAAAAAGGAGATTTGACTGCCTTAGAAACAGTGATCAGGGCCTATGATGATAGTCGTAGGCACATCGAAGGAGTGTTTAAGGCCAAGCTGAAGGTGGGGCCGCATGAGGAGGAGACTGAATTCACTGTGTTAGATATACCGGTGACGTTCGCCGTGTTGTTGGGACGTCCGTGGTTCCACAAGTTGGGAGGTGTGCCCTCCACGCTCCATCAAATGATCAAATTCCCCTTTGGGGAGGAGATAGTGACAATTAGAGCTGAGAAATTGAGTTCGGTGGCGGCATTGGGAATTGAGCCTCAACTTTTCTCCGGATTCCAAGTTTCTGGGATCTACGAGTCTAGCATGACCTCCGATGTGGTGAAAATGATGAAGGGGGGTTTCATCCCCGGTATGGGCTTGGGAGCACACCATCAAGGGTTGCCAGAATTTCCGGATTTCAAGAGTCAGAAAACCCAGAGGGGTTAAGGATATGAGCTGGGAGGTCCGTCCAACACAAGTGGTGAAGGAAAGGTGGGCCTAAAGAAGTATTTCGTGAATGAGGGGCACGGAAAGGTTTATTCGGGGACTCCCGAGTCATGGACTAGCACCGAAGGAAAGATTCTGCCAGGTTTTGAGATCTTCAATGATGTTACCGACTGGGGCAAAGGAGAGGCGAGCTGCTTCATCGAGGAGATCATGATGTTAGATTTGAATGCCGAGGAGCAGGTCATCACTATTGAGGCCACTGTGGGAGCGGTGGATGAACCCGGTACCTCCAAAGCCTATGAGAAACCCGAGAACCCCGATGATGAAAATTGTATTACTGCTTTATTTGAATCCGATGATGTACTCGCCAACACTATCAATGAAATGAATTCTGATTTTGCTTACTTGCTTGATGTTGATCGTGATCATTCCATGCATTCTCATTCATATAACATGCCTACATTTGAAATCAATACAATAGAAATGTCAACTTTCAATCTTGGCACGGATGAAAATCCTAAACTTATACAAATTGCTCAAGAATTAACTATTGAAGAGAGGAAAGAATTTGAGAGAATAATTAAAAAATACGAAATAGTGTTTGCTTGGACATACGAAGACATGCCAGGCATTGATCAATCAATTGTGACTCACCGTATTCCAACATACCCCGATGCTAAGCCCGTGAAATAGAAACTCTGACGCATGAGACCGGAATGGGCAGACAAGATCAGAGAAGAAGTGAAGAAGAAGTTAGAAGCAGGGTTCATCGAAGTAATCGACTATCCCCCTTGGGTCGCAAATGTAGTACCCATCGCAAAGAAGGACGGCAAAGTGAGAATGTGCGTCGATTATAGAGATCTTAACAAAGGCGTGCCCCAAAGATGAATTCGCGTTGCCTCATATTGACGTGTTGATCGACAGTGCAGCATCAAGCGTCTTACACACGAATGTGGACGGTTTCATGGGCTACATGCAAGTTCAGATGACTGAGAAACACAAAGCAAAAACCTCGTTCACAACTGAGTGGGGAACATACTGCTATAGGGTGATGCCGTTTGGTTTGAAAAATGCCGGGGCAACTTACCAGCGAATGGCTACGGCACTATTCCATGATATGATACATAAGGAAGTAGAAGTTTATGTGGATGACATGATGGTCAAGTCAGAAACAAGAGAGGGGCATTTCGCTGCACTCGAGAAGTTTTTGGCCCGAATTGCAGAATTCAAACTAAGGTTAAACCCGAAAAAGTGCTTCTTCGGCGTTTCATCGGGGAAAATCTTAGGCTATGTAATTGGAAACAGGGGAATTGAGGTAGATCCTGACAAAGTGAAGGCCATACAAGAAATGCCGGCACCAAAGAATGAGAAAGAAGTGAGAGGGTTTCTAGGGCAGGTTCAGTATATCAGTCGGTTCATAGCAAGACTCACCGCAATCTGCGAGCCAATCTTTAAGTTGCTACGAAAAGATCAACCCACAATTTGGAATGATAAGTGTCAGCAAGCCTTGGAGAACGTCCGTAACTATTTGTCTAATCCACCTGTTCTGAGACCGCCTAAACTGGGAAAACCGCTTCTCCTCTATGTAGCGATCGAGGAGCGATCCATTGGGGCAATGCTGGCCCAGGAAGGGGACACTGGTGTGGAGCACGCGGTATATTATCTGAGTAAGAAGTTCCTAGAATACGAGCTTAAGTATAACATGATCGAAAAGACGTGTGTGGCAGTAGTGTGGCTAATAAAGAAACTACGACACTATTTTCAATCTTACAAAGTGATTATTATTTCCCGGATGGATCCCGTAAAGTATCTGTACCGAACTCCGTCTTTAACAGGGAAGCTAGCCCGATGGTTGTTGCTCTTGTCCGAATTTGATATCAAATATGTAACAAAGAAGGTTATCAAGGGGAGAGCCGTAGCAGAATTTCTGGCCAATCAGCCTCTGAACGCAGAAGAGGAAGAGATAAACTATGATTTCCCCGATGAGCACTTGAACGCAATAGAGGTTATACCGTGGAAAATGTTCTTCGATGGAGCAGTTAATTCGAATGGAGCCGGAGTAGGGGTGCTACTTATCTCACCAGAAGGGGAAAGGATCCCAATGGCGAAGAAGCTATCCTTCCCTCTCACCAATAATATGGCTGAATATGAAGCGTGCATCTACGGGTTAGAGTCGTTAGCAGCACTGGGAGCATCATATGTTGAAATCTGGGGCGACTCAAAACTGATTATCGAACAAGCGCAGGGAAACTGGGAAGTAAGGGAGGAAAGGTTGCGTCCATACCTAGACCAGTTGGAGGGATTGGCGCAGAAATTCAGCGAATGTCGTTTTTATCACATTCTTCGAGCACAGAACCAGGCAGCGGATGCTTTGGCCACTTTGGTATCAGTATGGGATAACCCTCGGAACCTTGCCTCGAAGCCTTTGGTATTGAAGAGGTCTCACAAACCATGCTACGAAGACGTAATGCTATTAGGGGCAGATGAAAAGCCATGGTATTTCGATATCGTAAACTTCATGAAGAGTGGAACCTACCCGGCAGAGTCGGAACTTAGGGATCAAGCTGTGATTAGAAGGTTAGCTCAGCAGTTCGTCATCCACAACTACTTGCTTTACAAAAGGCACACCGATGGTTTACAACTGAGGTGCTTGGATGCGGGAGAAGCCCACGAGGCAATGGAATCAGTACACTCGGGAATTTGTGGAGCCCATATGGGAGGAGCAGTGTTAGCAAAGAAAATCATAAGGCAAGGCTTCTATTGGCTCACCGTGGAAAGAGATTGTAACGAATATGCGAAGAAATGCCATGATTGTAAAATCCATGGAGATTATAATCATTTACCAGCTATGGAACTGCACGTATTAGCACCCATTTGGCCGTTTGCGGCCTGGGGCATTGACATTATCGGAGAGGTGAGGCCTAATGCTTCGAACGGGCACAAATTCATTGCAGTCGCTATTGATTATTTCACCAAGTGGGTGGAGGCAGAATCATTTAGCAAGTTGGGGTCTAAACAGATGAGGAAGTTCATTGAAAAGCATTTGATCACCAGGTTCGGAGTGCCTCATCATATGATCACGGATAATGGGGTCCAGTTTCAAGGAGAAGTGAAAAGTCTATTCCAAGAGTACGGTATTGAGCATCATAGGTCTTCTCCGTATCATCCGCAAGCTAATGGCGCAGTAGAGGCAGCTAATAAGAACCTTAAAAGGATTCTCGTAAAGATAGTAGAATCGCATCGGAATTGGCACGAACAGCTTCCGCTCGCTTTATGGGCTTATCGCACGACAGTTAGAACGTCAACTGGGGCAACACCGTTCTCCTTGGTATACGGTGCAGAAGCCGTTCTCCCGATTGAGGTTGAAAAGCGATCGTTGAGAATCGCAGTAGAAGCAGAGATTCCCGAGACGGAATGGGTGAAGAAGCGGTATGAACAGTTAGCATTGGTGGACGAGAAAAGGATAGAGGCCCTTTACCATGTGCAGTTATATCAGCGAAGGATGGCTCGAGCCTTCAACAAAAAGGTCAAGGCCAGCCCTATCAAAGAAGGGGATATGGTGCTAAAACAGATCCGTGTGACACACACCGACCCGAGAGGCAAGTTTAGGCCAAACTGGGAAGGGCCGTTCTTCGTGAAGAAGATACTAAGCAAAGGAGCGGTGAAGTTAACTACTATGGACGGCATGGAGTTCTCCGAACCTACCAATCTGGATAGGCTTAAGAAATACTTTTCGTAAAAAAAAAAAAAAGAAAGAAAAAATTCCCGATAGGTTGAAAACCCGCAAAGGGCGACCTATGCAACAATCAGGGACATCCCAATGGGTGAAAACCCGAAAGGGCACTCATTTGAAAAATTCCGGGATAGAAAAAGGAGAGATGAAAAATCGCTGGGATCTGAAAACCGAAAAAAGGCAGGTCCTGGTAACGGTAGTTATATCTTGAGCAATTATAAAAATAATGTATAAGAGGCTAAGTATTTCTGTTGTTTGTAAATAAATAAAGGCATGAGTATATTTGAAGAGAATGATTGGGATCGTTATAATTTACTGAATGCAAGATAATATGAATCATGAGTTATACATTTCTTACCTTTCTTTTCACAATAAAAAGCCTACGTACTATCTACCCCACTCCCTATACACAAGCTATACCTCGGGGTAATTCTAATAAAAGCTACGAAGCTATACATGATAAGCCTAATAAGGAGGGAAATCCCAGTGGGCCTCAAAGTCCCTCAGATGTGACGCCCGCTCCGCAGATAGGGTCTCCTCGGCGACTCGAAGTCTCTCCTCGGCAGCAAGGCGACCCGCGGTCTCCTCCCGCACCCTCTCCTCAACAGCAAGACGTCCCGCGGTCTCCGCCTGCATCACCCCAGACCAGTGGTCGTTCCTCTCCCGATACACCTGGCCAACCCTGGCATCGGCCTCCCGCAGCGCTTCGCTCTGTCTCAGCTCATGTGCACGGAGATCGCTCTGTAAAAAAAAAAAAAAGAAAAAAACAGATATAAAAAAGAAATACAGACTAGAATAGAAGTCATACATACACATGTGCATACATTCCACTACACAAAATAAAATAAAGATACATACCAGGTGGCTGGCGCAACGCAAGCTGAGTCGATCTCTAAAGAAACCAGATAGCCCCACATAGTCGGTGCACGTCTCCCTCGAAGTCTGGAGAGCGTCTGAGGGATCAAACGGTATCCTCGACGTAAAGGCAAGAGGGGCCATCTCGACACCGGCATAAGCCACTCCGGACTGGTCATAGCAAACTGTCGCGAAATCCCTCCCAAAGTCAGGGATGGGTACGCCCAAAGGGGACCTCTCCGGTCGGGCGGCGCCGGAGGATTCGTCGACATAATAGGGCGGCTCGCTCGCAGACGTCTGAGCTCGGGCACTATCGAAGAAGTCTGACGTGTGGGCACTCCTCCAGGAACCCTCCTGCAAGTAGAGACACAATAAACACCCCTGACCATCTCGTAAATAAAAATAAATAGGCCGAACCACTCACCGGAACCGCCTCCTGACCAAAGACTGCAGCGACAGCCTCACCCGAAAACACGTCCGCCATGGGGTCCACCTCCGTCGCCACCGCTGGGGCATCCCTCGCGCTCCATAATGTCGACAAATAGGGAACACGGCCCCCGACATAAACCCATACATCTCTACCAGCAAAGCGACGAGTCAAATCCCGACGAATGACCGATAAGGGCATAATCCGCACTGCAAACATGGAGACGGGGATCTCGCCTGGTGTCCAATGCGAGGCACTAACCCCGGTGATGCCCTGGTCGCCCAAGTACCATGCCTGTATGCAAGGGCCGGTAAGCACGCTCTGCTGCTCCTGGATCAAGGTGACGTACGCGTAATCGGGACCGAAGTCAAGGTCGTCCCACCTGAATCTAATCTGAAAGCACAAAGAAAAAGTCAGGACTGATCAAACAAAAATCTAGCGCGATTAGAAGATATTTACCTGCCCCAAGGTCCGTGAATCAATCCAATCTAGGAGCTGCGCCACCGTCTGCCTCTCCCCGGTACCTAGACCGAACTCGCTCCACCGAGCCATAAGTGGGGGCTTCACTACCCGTGGCCTGCACCGACGCTCGCTGGGAAGAATCCGCCTCTCGTAGGCCCAAACCTGCTTGTAAAAACAAAGGTTATGAACAAAAGGCGCGAAGAAGATAAAAGGGGCAAGTTAAGGATGAACCACGTACCAGAAGAGCAAAAGTGTAACTGCCGAAGTCCTTGCGCTTCCGGCAAGTCAGATCCAAAAACTTGTACAGGTAAGCTAGACCCGCTCCTGCCCAATCGTAAGACGCCACCGCGTCCAAATCACTGAAGGCCTGAATGAGACCCGCATGTATCGTCCCGCTCTTGGTGCGGAAGATCGTCTCGCCTAAAGCATACACCAGGAAGCTGCGGACAGCCAGATCAATGTCGTCGGTCCCACAAAAGTCCCTACGACTCAAAAACCTCGAGGTAGTGATGAACTTCACCGGGGTGGATTTGACACCCGTGTAAACTCCCGGCCCGATCAAAGCAGCCAACCTAGCACGGTCAACCCGTGGATGCATCGTATCAAAGGAGAAGGGAATCGGAGTACCACTCCCCCGCAGCCCAGTTAGTAAAGAGAAGTCGCGGGGCGAGATCGTCATCTCCCCGAAAGAGAGGTGGAAGGTGTGGGTCGAGTCAACCCATCTCTCGCATAAGGCCCGTAGGCCGAAACGGTCGCACACCCCGTTGGCGCGAGGCAGCGCTAAAATAAAAGGCTCAAAGCCCAACTCTCGCACACGGGCTCTCACCGCGGCACCTAGCATGGAATACCACACATGAATATCTGCCGTAGTCCCGGAAATGTCGATGAACTGGAAAGAGCGGAACAGGTAAGTTTAAATGTTGTTCCTAGGCTTGCATCTGATGAAAGCACGTTAATCTAGCTATTCTTTCGGTCAAATCTAACCTAGAGACATCTTGTCAATTTGAACCGTCATTTTGTGAAATCTCTCCCTTAGGGTTGTTTGCATAGGATTTGATTAATTCATTATTCTTTGATCTACTCTCGTTCGCATTGGCAAAGAGAATTATTCAAGTTTTTACTATTCACATGCATTAGTCAAGTTTTTTTCTATTCACATGCATTAGTTAAGTTTTTACTATTCACGTGCATTATTCGAGTTTACTATTCACGTGTATTAGTCAAGTTTTTATCATTCACATGCATTATTCATGTTTTACTATTCACGTGTACTATTCACGTTTTTACTATTGGCATGCATTGCTCGTATGTTTACTATTCACATGCATATAATTCGCATTCTTCCAAAAAGACAAATAAAGTGTTACTTGCAAGCAAAGAAATTCATGTTTTCTAACTAAGGTCTTCTAAGGCAACCTAGGGATTAGCATAAAAAATAATGTTCAAAGTAGGGATACTAAAGCCTAGAAATTTAGTCAAAAGACGAGGAAGTAAGAAAGTACTTACCTGGTTACAGCGGGTCCGGCTCAGATGAGATGTGGGGTCCTGAAAAGGGTCCACTGTAGTAAGGTTCACGAAACCCTCCTCCATGCCCTTCGTGCCATCATGTTGATCCAAATCCATCCCGAGAATAATCCAAATCAGAAGTTAGAGAGAGAAAGAAGAGAGAGAAGGTGTGGGGTTGAAATGAAACCCCACCACCTTATATAGAAAAGGGGAATGGCATTCCCGTAAATATTGAAAAAGGTACGATATGACATAAAGGTAAAAAGTAAATAATTAATTACCAGGTGCACAGACCTTCGATTTGCAGTCCGTTTCAGCCTGCGCTTCTGCCAGACAATGGCCAATAATGTCGAGATAGAACTACAGATGACAGCCAATTTTTACAGAACAGCGACACCAGTCAAAATACAGACGACAGTCAACAGAAAAATAATTGTTAGTTTGAATCATTCCGGACTAAAAAGACGTTCCTATCGAACCATTCAAATCTCCAAGACACTAGCTCCAGCGAGAAAATGCAGACAACGGTGTTCAGAATCGTTAGAAAGAACCTTTGCTTTTGAGCCGTTTTACCTGCGGTCGTGGATCAGGGTTGCTTTTGAGCCATTTTACCCACAGTCGTAGACTAGGGTCGCTTTTGAGCCATTTTATCCGCGATCGTGGACCAGGGTTGCTTTTGAGACATTTTACCCACAGTCGTAGACTAGGGTCGCTTTGGAGCCATTTTACCCACGGTCGTGGACCAGGGTTGCTTTTGAGCCATTTTACCCGCGGTCGTGGATCAGGGTTGCTTTTGAGCCATTTTTACCCGCGATCGTGGACCAGGGTTGCTTTTGAGCCATTTTACCCCGGTCGTGAACCGGGGTCGCTTTTGAGCCATTTTATCCACGGTCGTAGACCAGTGTTGCTTTTGAGCCATTTCCCCCCCGGTCGTAGGCCGGGGTCGCTTTTGAGCCATTTTACTCGCGGTCGTGCACAAAGGTTGCTTTTGAGCCATTTTTACCCGCAGTCAACTTAGGCTAGGGTCCGTAAGAAGAACATCCGTCGGCAGCCGATTCAAAGGCAATGACGGAAAGAATCGAGAACGACGTCGAAACGCGCAGCGCAAAGGTCAGGTATTCTTCCTCCTACTCTATACGTGTCTTTTACTTTAATATATTTACATTGCATGTGTTGCGTTAGCAAAAAACGTTTTCAAAACACACACATCACTGTCAAAATAGGAAAGTAGGGGCAACTGTAGACACCGAGTCGGAGGACCTGTGACGAAAACCTGTAAACAAGACGGTCGAAGCGGTCGATTCCGGAAGTTTTAAAACAAAAATATATAATAAGAAAAGAAAAGTTAATGTGAGTCGCGGTCGTCAAGTGGACGGCTCGCGAGTGCTCAGCGACGTGGTGCGAGCGCCTAGCGGCAGCCGACGCGTGTTCGACGACAGTTGGACGCACGCCCGGCAGCGCGGGACGCACGCTCGACGTCCATTGGGCGTGCACGCCCGGCAGCACGGAGCGCGCGCTCAACGACCGTGGGGCGCGCGCGCCCGACAGCTCGTGGCGCACGCCCGATGGCCGCTGGGCGAACGCGCCCGGCAGCCGTTGGGCGGACGCCCAACGAAAGTTGGGCGTTCGCCCAACTAGGTTGGGCGTTCGCCCAACCGGCTTTGGGCGACACCCAATTTTCTTCGGGCGACGCCCAATTTTCTTCGGGCGTCGCCCAAAGTTTCCGGGGATCCGTTGCCTATATAAGGCACGGATCCCCATGCATTTAGGGGGGAGGATTTTGGAGAGCTTCTCACACTAGAACATTTTCTAGAGAGAGAAAGTTGATTTTTTTGGGAGAAAACATTTTTTTTTCCTAAAAATTGAAAATCTCCAAAAAGTTAAATATTTTATCAAAAACATAAAAAAACACCGGAAAATCACGACTCGTGGAATCGTCCGACTTCGACTGTCAGATACCGAACTTGAGGTATTATCCGAGGAATAGACTCGTTTTATTTTATTTCTTTTATTTCTTTTATTTATTTATTTTTATGTTATAATTTTATTTATTTAGTTATTTATTTATTTATCACATTTTATTTAATTTTTCGTATTTATTTAATTTTCGTCTCGTATTAGATAAACGTTCGGTTTTGTTTTTAAAATAAAAACCTCGTTTTAATATCCCAATACGAACCGTGATCCGATTCAAAGGTAGTGCGGGTATTAAAAACGTTGTAATTATAAGTTTTAGAAAAAATTTCTAAATAACGTTTTAAATAAAAAACATCGTTTAAGAATCTCCGTTATAGACTATGATCCATTTTTGGTAGTTCGGAGTTCCAAAACGATAGAATAGATCTAGTTTAAGGTGTTTGAATAAATCTGGAAATAGTTGGAGCAGTTCTATAATTTTCCGTTTTCTGTCACTAAAGGCTGTTTACCGACGGATTTTCCGTCGGTAAAGCTGCTAAAATGTAAAAAATGCTGTTTTGGTCCCTCTTTCTCAACTTTTAGACCTTTGGTCCTTTATATATATATGTATATTTATGTAACACATACTTTCAAGCTATTTTTAAATACTTTGTACATATAGTTATTTAATGTGCTTATATATTATTAATTTGATTTAATAAAAGTATATGTATATATATAGATTTTCCTTTGTATTCATTTAAACTAAACCTATTTGGGCATTTTGGGGTCAAAAGCTAATTTCTCATTATTTGGGGATATTATTATCATTTTTATCTATTAATCAAAGTCTTTATTTTTTATCTTTTAAATATATATGTATAGTATCATTTCTATCAAAATATGTATACATATACTTTTCTTCTTTTCCTTTCAAATTTCTTATATATATATTATTTGGGAAAATGTTTTGATGGGTTGGATTTGAGATTCAATTTATCATTTGTTGTTATTATATTCAAGTAAGGTAATTGAGTGAAAAAAGGGAAAATAAATCACAAAAAAGAGAGTTTAATTGGTTGGTTTAAATTAAAGCTTTTTTAGATGTTCCTAAGGTGTAAATAAAAGGTTTTCTTATCACTTTAAACCGTTTCTAAAACATCACGTTTTAAAACCTTAATTCGTTCCAACGACGGATTAAGCGAACCTTGTAATTAAAACCGTTTCTTAAATTGTACGTAATGGAGTTTTGAATTGTTTTCCTAATTAAATGGTTTTTGTACAAAATAAATTGACTTGTATGTTTAATCACGTTTTCTTGTTAAAGCTTTTATCTCAACATTTTCAAACGCTCGAGTCGTTCCAACGGCGATTCGAGTGAACGTCATTAACGGGGTTTTGAAACGTACCTAAATCGTTCCAACGACGATTAAGGTACGCACCATGTAAATAAACTCATTTTTGGGAAGTGAGTTTAGTTTAGAGTTAGTGTGTAATACGAAGCATAAATCACATTGTAAACAAATCAATTCTTTCTTCTCCCCCCTCTCTCTCCTATGTATTTGAACTGATGTAAATGGGTGATTCTTTACCAAAATAGCTTTCGATAATATATGCTCAAAACGGTTTTCAAAATGAGAAAGAAAAGGTTTCAAATGAATTTTAAACTTAAAGAAATATGTGATTAGTCCGTTATCGCCTAACACATTGAGTAGGAGGCCGGTGGTTCATAACCGGGCGATGTCGGGGTGCCTAGTAGCCTTTCTCCGGAAAGAAGCTAGCCTTCTCGGCTCGTACCTAATTTTCCCGAACCCTCACCGGTCTCCCGCAAGGGATCGGTGTTCATTTTCCCATTCGTGGGTGGCGACTCTTCCATACTCCGAGCTCCGGTCCTGCCGAGCAGCTTGATTCCACGATTGGTTGCTTTCGGCGCCAATCACCGCTTATGTCGCCATGAGGTGTCCACCCTCCGGTCCACTCGGGAGATTAGGCCGCGGCACCGCGTCTAACAGCCGTTAAATACGTGCCTCGAACTGGTATATACGCCGTTTAAAATCACGAAACCGAATCAAGCTAAGAAACCGCATGATTGCACCATATGGACGAGACTGTGGGTTTGACTAATGGCTCGATCATTTCGATCGTTACCAAAACTATAAGAAATATGGCCCGATCTACGTGTTTGCTTAACTCGTGCCTAAATGAAAAAGAACGGTGATATCCCTGCTTCGAATAAGCATACGATTAAACGAAACGTTGATTTACTATAACCATGCTAGGATGGTATATCCCGTGAATTGGAAGAAATAATGAGTTGTTGTTAGCCGAAAGATTATCGTGCGCTCGAATAAGACTCGCCGTCTTTTCACGTAGCTAAAACGAGCAAGCGGATTCTTGACGCTTAAAAACAAACATGTTACGCGATGAGTCTGTTCCCTAAAATAAAGTGATATCATCACTAAACACAGATGTGGTTGCGTCTCTCGATAATATCCAAAAGATCCCATCGTAATCCAAAAATCGAGGCACGAACCCACGCGAATGAAAGGGAACGAATCATTGTCAATAACGAACGATTGAACCGAAAGAATAACTCGTACCACGTCTAAAATCCGAGATGCGCTCAAAGGGTGTCAAAACCCGAACTAATGCGTCTCGTAGAATAACGAAAGATGAGTTATTCTAAAGGACAATCCATTTGGTCAATATCTTAGTCACTAAACGTCGATACGTTAAAACGAATTATATTGTCTGCTGAATGATTTATTTTTTCGCAATAATCGACGGCTCACGCGTCCCCTGGACCGCAATGTGAGCCCCAAACCAAAATCCTAGGAAAGAGACTTAGACCATCGAGTGTGCGGAGGAATAAGGGTGGAAGAGAGATGTTGTGATACGTGTAATTAGACTAATGTTTGTTCTTCTTATCTTATATATCCGTAAATAAATAAACGCACACACCACGAATCATGCATATAAAATCATGCATACATACTAATGGATACCGTTCGCGCAGACTTCATCATTAAGCGGTTGTGGTTCCGTGAGAGTAGTCGGCTAGTCAGACAGTTCGACCAGTTATAGAGCATCAGTTCCGAACCATCACAGTCGGCAGTTATGGCTTCTGAATCATCTTCATCCGAGTATACTCAGTCTTCGGTCAGTATGTCTGCGACCGACGAAAAGGTGGCCGAATTGGAGAATTCCGTGAACAACATTAACGATCAGTTGGCCGCAATCCTGGCCCAGCTAGCTGAGTTGGCCCTGAAGGATAACAAGAGCGGTAGTAAGCGTGCTAAGAATGAAGTGAACACTGGTCCCCGCTTCGGGAATGAGGATGACTATCAGGACTATATCCAGAAACAGCTCGAGAAGGAGAAGGCTAAGGAGGAGGAATGGAAGCAGCACATTACTCAGGAGGTGCAGGATCTGCATGGGGGAAGCTCCGGAAGTCAGGACTTTTATAATTTGAAGAATTGTTTGTCAGCAACTGCTTTGCCTTTGAAGTTCCGGCTCCCTGACATGAAGAAGTTTGATGGAACTGGGGATCCCACGGCTCACATGAACCAGTATGTCGCAGTGATGAAACACACGATCCTGACTGAGGAACAAGTTCTTGGATGATTCAATACTTATCTGGAGGGGGCCGCTCTCATGTGGTTTCATGCGTTGCCATTGGTAACAAAGAGAGATTGGAAAGAGTTGGCAAAGTCATTTATCGCTCAGTATAGTTTCAACACTATGCTTGAGGTTACGTTGAAAGAGCTAGAGAACACTAAGCAGCAAGCTGGGGAGTCTTTGTCCGATTTTGTAAGGAGGTGGAGAGCCAAGGCGGCAGTTATGAAGCAGAAGCCGCTTGAGCAGGACCAGATCCGAATGGTAATTGGCAACACCTTGCCGTATATTAAGAATGAGCTGCGGTATATGCCTTTTTTTATTTCAATCAGATGTATAGTTGCGCATTGACAGTTGAGGGGGACGATGAGCCGAAGAAAGCTTATACTAAGTGGACGAAGTTTGGGTATAGTGCCGGAGGGCCGAGTGCAAATATAGAACCTGCCGCAGTGAAAATGCTTGAACTCAACGCTATCAAGAAAAGGCAGTTTTCCAAGTTTGATCAGACCTACGCAAAAGTTTTCGAACGACTGAAAAAAAATGGATTGTTGAAAGCTCTTACTCCTTATAACAAGGCACAGCCTACCCTGCAAATACAAGCTAGGGGATACTGCGAGTTCCACAGTAATTATGGGCACAATATCGAGAACTATGAGAGGTTGAAGCATGAGATCAAAGATTTGATTGAGGAGAAGAAGATAGCTGATCCTTCGTCAGCGAACCCCTCCACTAGGCGTAATCCATTGCCTAACCATAGGGTGAGCATGATCGGGTCTGGGCTCGGAGAGAGTTTAGTTGTGGAATCCTTCGGGGAAGACGAAGAGGAGTTATTGGACTCCGATGAGAAGAATAATGTGGGAAATGGTTTGTACGTGTCTGCTTTAGAAGAAGAGCCAACGGAAGAAGTGATGGACGATAGAACTAAAACTGAGGAAACCGAGGAAGTATCATCTCGGAAGATCATGCATGTGTTGAAATTGTTTAGTGGGGCAGAAGATCCCGGAGCTCATTTGTATTAATACGTTGTTGGTCCCTTATAACGTTACAAGTATAGTTCCAAGGGGGGGGGGGTTAGGAACTATTTAAAAAATTTTCTTTAGGGCAGACTTCTTTTTCTTCAGGAAAAAGGTTTTAACAGCGGCGCTGAGTGAATAGCAAGACACTGGCTTAGTCAACTGGTGACTAGGTCAGTTTCTTTACTTGAGTCAGGAGATAGCACTTAGGGTCTATTCTTGAGCTCAGATATTCAATGCGCACAACTCAGCTTGACCTCTTTACTTGGTCAGTTTTGTTTAAGCAAGCAATATATATATTAAGGAGTTTAAGGTTAGAAAGATATTACTCATCAGATTTATCCAGGTTCGGCCTCCAAGCCTACGTCCTATCCCCGGAACACGTTCCGAGATTTCGAATTCTCTACTGAGCTCTTTAACGGTAGAGCATCAAACCTTTTACAACTTAGAAGCTGAGTATAACAAGAGTACCTTCCTCTATACCTCTACTCACGCTGAGTACTATAACCGAGTACTCAGCCTCTCCTTTCTAATCTCTAGAAATGATAAGGATTTGTCCTAAACAACAATTGCTAAGACACCTTAGATGATTGAATAATCACTCTAGACTTTTACACAAAAGATATGAAATTAGGTGTAAGAATTTGCTTTGCTTTTTCTTGCAGAACTTTGAGTAGAATTTTGGTCAGCGTAATGGCTTGATCAAGTTCTGTATGGAATGAAGCAACTGAAGGGCTCTATTTATAGAGACGTCTGAGACATCGATCATTTCGAATTTCGAAATAACCGTTGGAGGGAAACGGCTTCCTGTCGTTGTCACTCAGTTTTGCTCAGAGCTCTCGGCCAATCAGATTTGAGTATCTTCTGTCCTCGGTCAGTATTGAGCAGCTTTTAGTCAGCTCGGCAGAATGTCTCTCCATTTATGGTAAGGTCAACTAGACAGCGTTCTGTGTCTTCTGAACTTTACCCAAAGTGGAAACACTTTGTCTGGAAGTTGTTCTTGCTCAGCTGCTGTCTTGTACTCTTTGTCGATTCAACTTAGCAGCTTCGTCCCGAAGTTGTTCAACGAAGGTCTTCTAGATCCTTCTTTCGCTGAGCTGCGTTTTGTACATAACGACAGCGTTTTGACATACGCGGGCCGAGTTGTCTTGATCTGTTTGACTTGGGCCTTGACTTCCGTATTGGGCTTTGGGCCTTTTAATCTTTATGTCTTATAAACAATTTTAACTCAAAATTGAACAAACACATTAGTAGAATAAATCAAAGCATTTAAACTTAGTGTGTTTAGAATATATTTAATTACACTTAAACAATTTTGTCAAATCAAAATTATGTGGAAAGGTGTTTCAACAAACTCCGCCATTTTGATGTTGGCAAAACTATTCAGCGAGGAACTCAGTGTTAAGCTCCCCCATGATAGTTGACCTATTATTGCTTAGCAAACTCCCCCGTCAGGGTTGAGCTACTGACTTAGTTTTAACTCTAAACATTCTAAGGTTTAATCGAGTAGGTCTAAGGTCAGTTTTCAGATATAGGTCAGCTCATGGAACATATTCTATTTTACTCAGTATTAAGCGGAAGGTTTATCATTCAGAGAGCGCTGAGTAAGTATTTTGTTCAATGGTTTTTATGAGACAATGTTTTGTATGCATACAGGACAATGTCAAACATTTGATCAGCATGGGATACAATCAACAAGTATTATAGACAGTAAACACAGTTGATTTAGTTGAAGATACATAATAACATAATACTCAGCATCATATGAAATAACTCAAGTTAGGATAAAGGATGCAAGTATTGTATTTAAGTGAAGTAGTCAACATACATAGCAAAAGATGAGCATAAAAACATATAGACTAAGTTAAACAAAACTGAGCTAGCCTATGTCTACTTCTTTTTCTTTTGCTTAGACTGACTTCTTCTAGGAGCCTCGTGCTGAGTTCTAGCTTGTTCTTTCTCCCCCGTTTTGTCAGCATCGGGAGGAGCAGGAATTCTAAAAGAGTCGGTTAAGACAGCGGCGGTTAGCACGGCGGACAGCTCCTTAAGTTTGTCGGCACTTTCATTAATGTCGTCAAAGACAATAACGCCTTCATTCAAGAGCTCTTTTGAAATGCCGATTTCAGCAGCGCTGAGTAAGCTCAGTATGTAAGCTTGAGACTTACCTACCCAAGTAATTGACTCTGTCAGTGCAGCAAAGACTTGATGAAAGGTCTTCAGCAGTGCTGAGTCATAGTATTGGCGCTGGATATTATTGTGACGCACATGTGTGAAGGTCCTTTGGGTAGTGACCAGAATCTCATTCTGCTTCATCTGGTCAGTGTCCATCTCTTGTTTATTTAAGTTTAGCAGACGAACTGCTTCGCTTATTTGCTCCACCGAGTATTGAGAGTAGGAGGCCAGCTGATTGTTGGTCTTGATTTGCTCAGTGTGAAGCTGGGCAAAAAGCATCTTAACTTCATCAGAAGTGGCATACTGAGTATTCGCAGCTGACAAGGTCTGGAATTGGCCTTGAAGAGTGTTAAGATGTTGAACAGTTGTCAGCTAGAGCTCAGCCAGCTTGGTTATAGAGTCCTGCTTGGGCTGATGTGATTGAATTGAAATCATATCACTTAGCAGATCCTTCAGTCCTTTAACCTCATTTAAGAGTTGAGTGACCTGGGACAGCTGAGTTGATGTATTGTTACTGGACCCAGCAGTAGGTTGAGCAGATGGATGAATGTCTTTAATTAATGACTGCACCGAGTTGATGAGTTTTCTACCAGACTCGGTGGCATGGAGATAGTTGAGGGATTCATCATCATGTTGTCTAGTTTCTTCAGTTTGACCAGTTTGTAGAGGAGTCAGAGTAATGATAGGGTCAGTGACTGGAAGTGTGTTTTCAATCTGCACTTGATGTTCTGGAAGAGTTGATTGATCGGCAGTAGTGATGGTCGGTGAGATAGTCATCCTAATGCTGTCAGTGCTGACTAGAGCAGGAATGGTCTGAGTCAGCACAGTGCTTGGAGCAACAGCATTGACGAGAACTTGCTCGATTTGGCTCGTTGAGTTTGCGGAAGCATTCAAGTCGGCTTGTTCCTTTGGTGAAGAAACAGAGGCTTGCTTTTCTAGAGAAGCTTGTTGAGAATAAGGTGTTTGCTTACAGAAAAACTTCAGCTTAAGAGAAGAAGGATCTTTAGTCGGTTTTTGAACAGGAAGGTCAATGACAGACTTCTGACTTGCCTTAACTAATCTTCTTCTGCAAGGAGGAGTGTCAGCTTGGATAGACTCTCCTGGGTGAGAAGGAGAAGTCTCTTCTTGATCAGCATTAAGCTGATTAGCTTGTTCTTGTTCTTTATCTGCACCCAACTCAGTATTAGTTAGGTCAACAGCTTCTTCTTCACTAGCTGTCTCCTCAGCGTCCTCAGCGTCATCCTGACCGCTTGCTTCTTCTTCTGCTTCCTGATCATCGTTATCTAGTTCTTCTTCCACTTGAGTGATGAAGTGATCATCCAGTTCCACATCATCTTCTTGATGCTCAGCTTCAGTTCCTTGACACTGTGTGTAGTGAGAATCACCAAGAACAATGATGTCAGTGGGGATAGCATCAATAGGGGTCAGCGTAGAAGACTTCTACTTCTTTTGAGGTTGCTCATCAGCATCTATTCTTTCCTCTATTTCAGGCTCATCTTGCCTGCTCCTCTTCTCAGCTGACTTAGGTCTCTCCTGACCTTTTTCAGCAGCTGACTTAGGCTTCTTGGCCTGAGGCTCAGCCTTCTCTGAAGGAGTCCCAACAGCTTTCCTCTTTCGGGCAGCTAGAGCCTTTGTCCTTTTGCCCTTCTTTGGGACAGTTGACTCCTCATCAGCCTCATCAGTATTTTTGCCTTTCTTAATTGGCTGATTGAACTTTAAAGCCCTCAGCGAAGCAGCAGTTATCTCAGATCCTCTAGCCTTAGTTTCCTCGGATAGATCAATTTGATGATCTAAGAGGATTCTGGTGATGAGCGAGCCCAGCCTGAGAGTTCCAGTGCTCCTTTGGAAACCAGCAATCAAGAATACTGGCATGTTGATCGGCTTGTATGTCAGCATATGCCATATGAAGCATTGCTCAAAATTCATTGCTGAGGTGGTGCAGTTGATCTTGGGATAAATGTAGTAGGTCAGCAGATAGTGGGCCATCTTTTGGTGCTGACCCATTGAGGTGCTGGAGATTTCTCCAGAGTGGCCAGCGGGCTTGCAGAAGGTGGTATTGTACCCAGTTCCTTCATGATCCCCAGACCGCCTCAGTTTTGTTCCCTCATTCTTTAACTTCAGCAAGTTAGCAAGATAGGTAGGGTTTATAAAAATGGTCTTTTTCTTTACCACAGTTACCAGATAGTCCTGGTTATCATTAGCAACTCGGAGATTGTGGTAGAACTCCCTTACTAGGTCAGGGTAGGTGTGATCTCTAATGGAGAACAGCTCGGTCCAGCCATTCTTCGATATCCATTCACAGAAGGGTTGCTCAGTTTCTACGAAGGCTTCTGAGACCCATCTAGAGAAGTCAATCTTCCATTCTCTAACGTTGTCGAATACCTTGGTATAGGTTCTGATTTTGGTCGGTTTTCCCTTAGAGGAGGTGGCTTGGCCAGCTTTGCCTTTGCTCGGCGTAGTGACCTTTGTGGTTTCAGGCGAAGTAGTTTGCCTGGAGGGTTCATCGGAACTGGTCTTAGGGTGACCGGCACCGGAGATGTTAACGGAAACCTTAGTCATAGTTTCAGAAAAAGATTGGGAAGCTTTGAGAGTTTTTAGAGAGAGAATGCTTATGCCAGAGAGTTCGGTAAGTGTAAAGAGATAACAATGGGGATTTGCCCATTATTTATAGCGGTGATAAGTGGATCTTATCGAATCCATGTGTCAGTTTTGCCTTGGGATTGTGAACCGACAATAATCCTGGCTTTTATGACACATTCGGCGCATACATCATCCTAGGTGGCTATTTGCGTGCTCTAGCATTAAATGCAACGGATCTTATACTCAGCGTTTAGAATACTAAGCGTTTTATATTCTGAGTGGTCAGTTTTATACATACGGATGATTTCTCAGTTTTATACTACTCGGTGCCAATGTTTGCTCAGTATGTGATATTCATTCATTTAACATTAAACACTCAGCATACATTTATTCACTTCAGCAAACAATAGATCATTCAGCATGTTAATTCACTCAGCATGATTCTATATTAAGAGCTGGAATTTATTGAAGAGGATTAAACATACCAATGGCTTCTCTCAGTATGCTGAACTGTTCACGAGCCAGTGGCTTTATGAAGATATCCGTAAGCTGCTCATCCGTTGGGACGTAGGTCAGCTTTATTTCACCCTTGAGTACATGGTCTCTAATGAAGTGATGTCTTATGCTGACATGCTTCATCCTGCTGTGTTGAATTGGGTTCTTGGATAGATCAATTGCACTTTTGTTGTCACATTTGACCTCAATTGTCTTTGTTTGAACACCATAGTCTTCAAGCTGTTGCTTAATCCATAGGACTTGAGCAACACAGTGTCCAGCAGCAATGTACTCAGCTTCAGTGGTGGACAAGGCTACTGACGCCTGCTTCTTGCTGAACCAGGATACAAGATAGCTTCCTAAGAAATGACATCCTCCAGAGGTGCTTTTCCGTTCTAGCTTGTCTCGTCCATAGTCAGCGTCAGTGTATCCAACGAGTGTAAAGCCATGAGTGTTGGGATACCATAAACCCGCGTTCACTGAGCTTTGCAAATATCTAAGGATTCTTTTTACAGCTATGTAATGAGATTCCTTAGGGTTAGATTGATATCTAGCACAGTAGCATACTGAGAACTGAATGTCCGGTCTACTTGCTGTTAAGTAAAGTAGAGAGCCTATCATACCTTGATACAATTTGCTGTCTACTGACTTACCATTCTCGTCAGCACAGAGGACAGTGTCAGTGCCCATAGGAGTGGATATTGGCTTGCAATTTTCAAGATCATATTTCTTCAATATCTCCTTGGCATATTTAGCTTGACTGATGAAGATGCCATTTTTTCCTTGTTTGATTTGAAGTCCAAGGAAGAAATTGAGTTCTCCCATCATCGACATTTCAAACTCAGTCTGCATTTGTTTGCTAAATTCCTTGCACATTGACTCATTAGTAGCACCGAAAATAATATCATCAACATATATTTGAGCCAGCAGGGTATCTTTACCCTTTCTCTTAATGAATAAGGTTGTATCAGCTTTGCCCCTGACATAGTTTCTAGTCAGCAGGAAACTGGTCAGCCTCTCATACCAAGCACGTGGTGCTTACTTGAGGCCGTACAGAGCCTTTTTGAGTTTATAAACGTGGTTTGGGAATTTAGGATCCTCAAACCCTAGAGGTTGATTAACATAAACTTCCTCGTTTATAACTCCATTAAGGAATGCACTTTTAACATCCATTTGAAACAGTTTAAAGTTCATATAGCTTGCATAAGAGCATAAAATTCTAATAGCCTCTAGCCTTGCCACTGAGGCAAAGGTCTCATCGTAGTCAATAACTTCTTGCTGACTGTAGCCCTGAGCTACAAGCCTTGCCTTGTTCCTGACTACATTTCCTTGCTCATCCAGCTTGTTGCGGAAGACCCATCTTGTTCCAATGGTCTTCTGACTCCTTGGATAAGGCACTAACTCCCATACATCGTTTCTTCTGAATTGGTCAAGTTCCTCTTACATTGCGCTCATCCAGAATTCATCTTCCTCAGCATCAGCGAAGTTCTTAGGTTCCTGAACTGAGACGAAGGCTATGTTGCTGAGGTATCTCCTGAGTTGGTTTCTTGTCATCAGGGTATTCTCAGCGGCATCAAGAATAGCACTCTCTGAGTGTCCTCTTAGTATTCTTATCTCCTTTGGTAGATTTATGTCTTGTGCTGTCTGTGTTTCAACAATCTCTGCAGGTGAAGATTGGTCAGTGAAAACTATATTTGGTTCACTTTTACCTTTGGCCAGCCCTTGAGGGAATGACTCAGCGGCTGTATCTTGATCAGCGGGTACTGAGTGTGGATCATCCTCGGTCAGCGGCAGACATCTTCCTGCAGGGTTAGTTTCATCGAACTCAACATGTACTGACTCTTCTAAAACTTGAGTTCATTTATTAAAAACTTTGTATGCTTTGCTGTTTGTTGAGTAGCCTAAAAAGATAGCTTCATCAGCTTTTGAGTCAAACTTAGCTAGGCTATCTTTGGTGTTTAAAATAAAACATTTACAGCCAAAGGCACGAAAATATCCAATGTTGGGCTTTCGTCCTTTCCAAAGTTCGTATGGGGTTTTCTTTAGTATAGGTCTAACAAGAGCCCTATTAAGAATATAGCACGCTGTGTTAACAGCTTCTCCCCAAAAGTACTTTGGAAGCCTATGCTCACTCAGCATTGTCCTGGCTATTTCAACCAAGGTTCTATTCTTCCTTTCAACAACCCCATTTTGTTGAGGCGTCCTAGGAGCAGAGAAATGATGGTCAATACCGCTGGCTTCACAAAATTCAACAAACTGTTGGTTTTTGGATTCTCCACCATTATCACTTCGGATGTGAGCCAATTTTAGGTCTTTATCATTTTCAAGTTTTCTAACCAAATTTGAAAATGTCTCAAAGGTTTCATCCTTGCTACTCAGCAAGATGAACCAAGTGTACCGAGAGAAATCATCTACAATGACCAAGGAAAATCTTCTTCCACCCAGACTCAGCGGCTGGACTGGACCGAAGAGATCCAAGTGTAGTAATTCTAACGGACGCTTAGTTGAGACAATGTTTTTGCTATGAAAAGATTGTTTGGTTTGTTTTCCAGCTTGGCAAGCGTGGCATAATTGATCTTTTTCAAATTTAAGTTCTGGCAGTCCCTCAACCAATTGCTTTCTTGCTAATTTGGCCAGGAGGTCCATGCTTACATGACCAAGTCTCATGTGCCATAGCCAGGAATTTTCTTCCTTTGAAACTAAGCATACAGTTTTTGAAAACTTTTTTTCTAAGTTCAGCATGAAGACATTATCAATGCGAGGGGCAGTTAAAATTAACTCATTAGTTTTACCCTCGTATATTTTACATCCAGTGTCATCAAATATAACTTTTCTCCCATTGTCACATAGATGAGCTACGCTGAGTAAGTTATATTTGAGTCCGCTGACTAGGGAGACTGACTCAATATTAGGATTACCTCCAACGGTTCCTGACCCTACTATCTTACCCTTTTTGTTGTCTCCAAAACTTACGCTTCCTCCTCGTTTACGCTCAAATGTGATGAACTGAGTTTCATCACCAGTCATATGCCTCGAGCATGCGCTGTCAATATACCACATCTTTGACTTCTCAGCACATCTCAGGCTCACCTGCAATGTAACTAGTTACTCTTAGGTACCCAATTCTTTTTGGGTCCTTGCTTGTTAGGTTCAATAGGTAAAGCATCATATTTTATTTTATGGCGACATACATGGACAGTATGGCCATTCTTTCCACAGAAGTCACAGCTGACCTTCCGTTTAGGATTTCTCACTGACTGGTCAGCACCCTAGTGCTGAGCGTGCCAGCACACCTTTGTGGTGTGTCCTTTCTTCCCACAGAAGTCACACTGGACATTCCGCTGAGGATTCCATCTCTGCTGACCAGTACTTTGGTACTGAGTATTCAGAGGAATAATTCTTTTGTTTGGAACCTTTAGTTGGTTCTGAATGGATGTGACATCCTTCCTCAGTTTCTTAGAATCTGATTGGACCTCAGAGACAAGCTTTTGCATAATTCCAATGTTAGTATGCAAATCTGAGTTGTCCTGAAGAAGATATCGAAGGTCACTTAGTTTGACCTCCTCAACCTCGTCACATCGCCTGCTGAGTGCTCTAACCTTTTTATTACACGGTTTGACAAGTGTGTAGAGGTCACTCAGGGCATTAACCATTTCAGTTCTGAGAAAGGGTAGTGATATTACCTCATTTGATTGCTCCTCATCATCAGATGCAATGGAGGGGTCAGCATGCTCAGAGACGCACGGCTCAGCAAGTTCGTCAGCCATGAAGCATATCTTCGCTGACTCGGTGGCCTCAGCTTCTGTTGATGAAGACTCATCACTGTCACTCCATGTTGCCACCATTGCCTTTTTGCCATTCTTCTTTTCTTTCCTCAGCGTGGGGCAGCTTGACTTGATATGGCCAGTTTGATGACATTCAAAGCATGTAATGGGTTTTGAGCTGTCCTTTTTGTATTTGCTGTCACTTGAGTCAGCTTTATACTTATCAAACTTTCTGTAAGGCTTCTTAGAATATTTGTCATTCTTTCTGAATAGCCTTTTCATCTTTCTGGTGAACATAGCCATCTCTTCGTCGTCTGTTGAGTTCCCATCAGTGGAGTCAGCTTTCATGACAAGAGACTTCTGCTTCTTGTCTTCAGACTTTTCCTTCACCTCGAAGTTTTTCATTGATATCTCATGGGTCAGCAGCGAGCCGATGAGCTCATCATATTTGTAGGTGGTTAAGTCCTGAGCTTCCTCAACAGCGGTCTTCTTTGCTTGCCAGTCTTTAGGAAGGCTCCTGAGAATCTTCTTGACTTGTTCTTCCTCAGTGAAGATCTTCCCAAGTCTCTTGAGCTCATTGATGATGTTTGTAAACCTTGCATTCATGTCAGATATTCCCTCATCATCATTCATTTCGAACAGCTCGTACAGTCTCATCTTCTGGTTCACCTTGGACTCCTTTACTTTATTGGTTCCTTCATAGGTGACCTCTAGCTTCTTCCAGATCTCTTGCGCCGACTCACAACCTGAAATTTTATTATATTCTGCAGCATCGAGCGCACAGTGAAGCATGTGTATAGCCGAAGCGTGATTTTGTAGCTTCTTGAGATCATCCTCTGTCCATTTGGCCTCAGCTTTAACAACTGTTTGGCCAGCCACAACTTCGACAGGTACAAATGGGCCTTGGACTATGGACAGCCAGACACTCATATTTGTACCCTGAATGGAATTTTTCATCCTATTCTTCCAGAAGGTATAGTTAGACCCGAAGAATAGGAGAGGCCGAGTAATGGACAGCCCCTCAGGTAAGATCTGAGTTGTTTGGTTTCCTGGGAGAAACCGAGTGCTGTTTTTGCCCATAGTGGGGATCAGCTCAAGGTGGTTAAACCTTTTACAGTGAGCTTTCAGGCTCTGATACCACTTATTGGTCCCTTATAACGTTACAAGTATAGTTCCAAGGGGGGGTTAGGAACTATTTAAAAATTTTTCTTTAGGGCAGACTTCTTTTTCTTCAGGAAAAAGGTTTTAACAGCGGCGCTGAGTGAATAGCAAGACACTGGCTTAGTCAACTGGTGACTAGGTTAGTTTCTTTACTTGAGTCAGGAGATAGCACTTATGGTCTATTCTTGAGCTCAGATATTCAATGCGCACAACTCAGCTTGGCCTCTTTACTTGGTCAGTGTTGTTTAAGCAAGCAATATATATATTAAGGAGTTTAAGGTTAGAAAGATATTACTCAGCAGATTTATCCAGGTTCGGCCTCCAAGCCTACGTCCTGTCCTCGGAACACGTTCCGAGATTTCGAATTCTCTACTGAGCTCTTTAACGGTAGAGCATCAAACCTTTTACAACTTAGAAGCTGAGTATAATAAGAGTACCTTCCTCTATACCTCTACTCACTCCTAAACTCACGCTGAGTACTATAACCGAGTACTCAGCCTCTCCTTTCTAATCTCTAGAAATGATAAGGATTTGTCCTAAACAACAATTGCTAAGACACCTTAGATGATTGAATAATCACTCTAGACTTTTACACAAAAGATATGAAATTAGGTGTAAGAATTTGCTTTGCTTTTTCTTGCAGAACTTTGAGTAGAATTTTGGTCAGCGTAATGGCTTGATCAAGTTCTGTATGGAATGAAGCAACTGAAGGGCTCTATTTATAGAGACGTCTGAGACATCGGTCATTTCGAATTTCGAAATAACCGTTGGAGGGAAACGGCTTCCTGCCGTTGTCACTCAGTTTTGCTCAGAGCTCTCGGCCAATCAGATTTGAGTATCTTCTGTCCTCGGTCAGTGTTGAGCAGCTTTTAGTCAGCTCGGCAGAATGTCTCTCCATTTATGGTAAGGTCAACTAGACAGCGTTCTATGTCTTCTGAACTTTACCCAAAGTGGAAACACTTTGTCTGGAAGTTGTTCTTGCTCAGCTGCTGTCTTGTACTCTTTGTCGATTCAACTCAGCAGCTTCGTCCCGAAGTTGTTCAACGAAGGTCTTCTAGATCCTTCTTCCGCTGAGCTGCGTTTTGTACATAACGACAGCGTTTTGACATACGCGGGCCGAGTTGTCTTGATCTGTTTGACTTGGGCCTTGACTTCCGTATTGGGCTTTGGGCCTTTTAATCTTTATGTCTTATAAACAATTTTAACTCAACATTGAACAAACACATTAGTAGAATAAATCAAAGCATTTCAACTTAGTGTGTTTAGAATATATTTAATTACACTTAAACAATTTTGTCAAATCAAAATTATATGGAAAGGTGTTTCAACATACGTGTGTGCTATGTTTGGGGAGCCATACAAAGTAGAAGAAGTCGCTCCATGGTTCTATCATTCGCTGGTGGGCGAACCTTTGAAGTGGTTTCAATCGCTACCTGACTCGGCTAAGCATGATTGGTCATTGATGTCAAGCTTGTTTTTGATGAAGTATCGAAAAGCCAAAACACAGGCAGGGGAACATAGCGCGATGCAAATTGGGCCTATCAAACGCCCGTTTCTGACTGTCAGCAAGTATAATGAAGGCAAGGACCCCATGGAGCACTTGCATCTTTACCTGTCCGCCATGGGTCCTCTGGGCTTCAAAGAGGACGAAATCACGAGTTTGTTTTGCAACTTGTTGGCAGGAGAGTCAATAGTGTGGTATATGTCTCTTCCGATGAACGTTAAGGGGAATTGGGCTGAAATGACTAAGAGATTCATCAAGAAGTACGCCGCATGGGGATGTCCAGAGGAAGTGCCTGTGTTACCCGAAGAGGAGACACCTGAGGCGGTAGTAACCATGTCTAAGTACAAGGGAGATGAGAACCCCATCGATCACATAAACCGTTTCCGTGCCTACATGTTTGACGCGGGACTCTACCGAAGTGAGTTGGTCCAGCATTTTCCGAAGACACTCATAGGAGAAGCTTTGATATGGCACCGAATGCTCTCGGCAAAGACAAAAGGGGACTGGGGTTCCCTCATGGAGGCCTTTGTGCAAAGGTATGAGATATACATTCCGTGGACAGGGTCATTGGAGGATTTAGAAAGGATCAAGCAATTTCCCGAGGAAGCATTCGTGGATTATGCTAGAAGATGGAGGTTCAAGTATGCCTCATGTCAGGTCACCTTGAGCGATCAGGAGCAACTCATGTGCATCCGAAAGGGTGCTATTCCGCTCGTGGCTAGGAGAACGAACGGGGTGTTCCTCAGGGACTATTACGAGCTGATAGGCTGGGCTTGTATGGATCGTCGGACCCCTCCTATGTGAATCCGAACGTCCCTCATGTGATGGACCTAATGGTCGTGGATGTTTGGGGAAGTTCCTCCGACGAAAAAGGCATCAATCAGAGAGCTCCGATCAATATCTGGGATGAGTCTGATGATGAGCTGGAAATGGCTGTAGGGGCCGAAGGAAAAATTCTGCCGGGCTTCGAGATCTTCAACGATGTTACCGACTGGGGTAAAGGAAAGGCAAGTTGCTTCATAGAGGAGATCATGATGTTGGATCTGAATGCCGAGGAGCAAGTTATCACTGCAGAGGCAACTGTAGGAGCGGTGGATGAGCCCGGCACCTCCAAGGCCTATGAGAAACCCGAGAACCCTATTGATGACAATTGTATTAATGCTTTGTTTGAATCTGATGATGTACTCGCCAATACTATCAATGAAATGAATTCTGATTTTGCTTACTTGCTTGATGTTGATTCTGATCATTCCATGCATTCTCATTCATATAACATGCCTACATTTGAAATCAATACAATAGAAATGTCAACTTTCAATCTTGGCACGGATGAAAATCCTAAACTTATACAAATTGCTCAAGAATTAACTACTGAAGAGAGGAAAGAATTTGAGAGAATAATTAAAAAATACGAAATAGTGTTTGCTTGGACGTACGAAGATATGCCAGGAATCGATCAATCAATCGTAACTCACCGTATTCCAACATACCCCGATGCTAGACCCGTGAAACAGAAACTCCGACGCATGAGGCCGGAATGGGCAGATAAGATCAGAGAAGAAGTAAAGAAACAGTTAGAGGCAGGTTTTATCGAAGTAATCGACTACCCTCCGTGGGTCGCCAATGTAGTGCCAATCGCGAAGAAAGACGGTAAAGTGAGAATGTGCGTCGATTATAGAGATCTCAACAAGGCTTGCCCCAAAGATGAGTTTGCATTGCCTCACATCGATGTATTGATTGACAGTGCAGCATCCAGCGTCTTACACACAAACGTGGATGGTTTTATGGGCTACATGCAAGTTCAGATGGCCGGGAAGCACAAAGCAAAGACCTCGTTCACAACTGAGTGGGGGACGTACTACTATAGAGTAATGCCATTTGGTTTGAAAAATGCTGGGGTAACTTATCAACGGATGGCTACGACACTATTCCACGACATGATACATAAAGAGGTGGAAGTCTATGTGGACGACATGATGGTCAAATCGGAGATGAGAGAGGGGCATTTCGCCGCACTTGAGAAGTTTTTGGCCCGAATTTTAGAATTCAAGCTGAGATTGAACCCGAAGAAGTGCTTCTTTGGTGTTTTATCGGGGAAAATCTTAGGCTACATAATCAGTAACAAGGGGATTGAGGTGGATCCCGATAAAGTGAAGGCCATACAGGAAATGCCAGCACCAAAGAATGAGAAAGAAGTAAGAGGATTCATGGGGCAGGTTCAGTATATCAGTCGGTTCATAGCACGACTCACCACGATCTGCGAGCCGATCTTTAAGCTGCTACGGAAAGATCAACCCACGGTTTGGAATGATAAGTGCCAGCAAGCATTGGAGAGTGTCCGGAACTATTTGTCTAATCCACCGGTTTTGAGACCGCCTAAACTTGGAAAACCGCTTCTCCTATATGTAGCGATCGAGAAGCGATCAATTGGAGCAATGCTGGCCCAGGAAGGGGACACCGGTGTGGAGCATGCGGTGTATTATCTGAGTAAGAAGTTCTTGGAATACGAGCTTAAGTATAATATGATCGAAAAAACATGCGTGGCCGTAGTATGGTTAACAAAGAAGCTGCGGCACTATTTTCAGTCTTACAAAGTGATCATTATTTCCAGGATGGATCCCGTGAAGTATCTGTACCGAACTCCGTCCCTGATGGGGAAGCTAGCCCGATGGTTGTTGTTATTGTTAGAATTCGACATCGAGTATGTAACGAAAAAGGTTATCAAAGGGAGAGCCGTAGCAGAGTTTCTGGCCAATCAGCCTCTAAATGCGGAAGAGGAGGAGATAAACTATGATTTCCCCGATGAGCACTTGAACGCAATAGAAGTTATACCGTGGAAAATGTTCTTTGACGGAGCGGTTAACTCGAATGGAGCCGGGGTAGGAGTGCTACTTATCTCACCAGAAGGGGAAAGGATTCCAATGGCGAAGAAGTTGTCGTTTCCTCTCACTAATAATATGGCCGAGTATAATGCGTGCATCTACGGGTTAGAGTCGTTAGCAGCGCTGGGAGCATCATATGTTGAAATCTGGGGCGACTCAAAACTGATTATCGAACAGGCACAGGGAAACTGGGAAGTAAGGGAAGAAAGGTTGCGTCCCTACCTAGACCATCTGGGAGGATTGGCGCAGAGGTTCAGCGAGTGCCACTTTTATCACATTCCTCGAGCACAGAACCAAGCAGCGGATGCTTTGGCCACTTTGGTGTCGGTGTGGGATAATCCACGGAATCTTGCCTCAAAGCCTTTGGTGCTAAAAAGGTCCCACAAACCGTGCTATGAAGATGTAATGTTGTTAGGAGTTGACGAGAAGCCTTGGTACTTCGACATTGTGAATTTCATGAAAAACGGGACTTATCTGGCAGAGTCAGAACTTAGGGATCAGGCCGTGATCAGAAGGTTAGCTCGGCAGTTCGTCATCCACAATGATTTGCTTTACAAAAGACACGCCGAAGGATTACAATTGAGGTGCTTGGAGGAGGGAGAAGCCCGTGAAGCAATGGAGTCGGTACACTCGGGAATTTGCGGAGCCCATATGGGAGGAGCAGTGTTGGCAAAGAAAATCATAAGGCAAGGTTTCTATTGGCTCACCATGGAAAGAGATTGCAATGAATATGCGAATAAATGCCATGATTGTCAAATCCACGGAGACTATAATCACTTGCCAGCTATGGAACTGCACGTGTTGGCACCCATTTGGCCGTTTGCAGCTTGGGGCATTGATATCATCGGTGAGGTGAGGCCTAATGCATCAAATGGACACAAATTCATTGTAGTCGCCATTGATTACTTCACCAAGTGGGTAGAGGCAGAATCGTTTGGCAAGTTGGGATCTAAGCAGATGAGGAAGTTTATCAAAAAACACCTAATCACCAGGTTTGGGGTGCCTCACCATATGATCACGGACAACGGGGTTCAGTTTCAAGGAGAAGTAAAAAGTCTCTTCCAGGAATACGGCATTGAGCATCATAGATCCTCTCCATATCGCCCGCAAGCTAATGGTGCAGTGGAGGCGGCTAATAAGAACCTTAAGAGGATTCTCGTTAAGACAGTGGAGTCACACCGGAATTGGCACGAATAGCTCCCGCTGGCTTTGTGGGCCTATCGCACGACCGTTAGAACATCTACTGGGGCAACACCGTTCTCCTTAGTGTATGGGGCAGAAGCAGTCCTGCCGATTGAGATTGAAAAGCGATCGTTGAGAATCGCGGTAGAAGCAGGAATTCCCGAGACGGAATGGGTGAAGAAGCGATATGAACAGTTGGCATTGGTAGACGAGAAAAGGATGGAGGCTCTTTACCATGTGCAATTATATCAAAGAAGGATGGCCCGAGCCTTCAACAAGAAGGTTAAGGCCAGCCCTATCAAAGAAGGGGATATGGTGCTGAAACAGATCCGGATGACGCACACCGACCCTAGGGGCAAGTTTAGGCCAAACTGGGAAGGAGCATTTCTTGTAAAGAAGATACTAAGCAAAGGAGCGGTGAAGCTAACTACTATGGACGACATGGAGTTCTTCGAACCTACCAATCTGGATAGGCTTAAGAAATACTTTTCATAAAAAAAAAAAAAGAAGAAAAAAATTCCCGATAGGTTGAAAACCCGTAAAGGGCGACCTATGCAACAATAAGGGACATCCCAATAGGTGAAAACCCGAAAGGGCACTCATTTGAAAATTCCGGGATAATAAAAGGAGAGTTGAAAAATCACTGGGATTTGAAAACCGAAAAAAGGCGGGTCCTGGTAATAGTAGTTATATCTTGAGCAATCATAAAAATAATGTATAAACGGCTAAGTATTTCTGTTGTTTGTGAATAAATAAAGGCATGAATATATTTGAAGAGGATGATTGGAATCATTATAATCTACTGAATGCATTGTATTATGAATCATGAGTTATACATTTCCTACCTCTTTCACATAAAAAGCCTCCATCCTATCCACCCCTCTCCCTATATACAAGCTATACATCGGGGTAATACTAATGAGAAAACTACGAATAATAGGCCTATCAATGAGGAAAATCCCAGAAGTCCTCGAAGTCCCTCAGATGTGAAGCCCGCTCCGCGGCTAAGGCCTCCTCGGCAACCCGACGACCCTCCTCAGCGGCAAGACGCCCCTCGGTCTCCACTCGCATCATCTCCGCACAATAAGCATCTCTCTCTCGGTAGACGCGTCCGACCCGAGCATCGGCGTCCCGCTGCAAGTCGCTGCACCTCTGATCATTAGCATGAAGATCATTCTGCAAAAAGGAAAAAAACGAGAAAAAACACCAAAATAGACAACAACAGAAGTTATACATACATATGTGCATCATATGCATACATTTCACTACACGCATACAAAAATAAAAAAAGGGGTAAAAAAAAGGAAAAGGTACGACGTGACATAAAGGTAAAAAATAAATAATTAATTACCGGGTGCACAGATCTCCGATTTGCAGTCCGTTTCAGCCTGCGTTTCTGCCAGACAGTGACCAATACCCCAAGGAAGTGATTCTAGACGACAGCCAAAATTTACAGGACAGTGGCGCCAGTCAAAATACAGACAACAGTCAACAGAAAAATAATTTTTAGTCTAAAAGTTCTAGACGAAAGGATAAGGACCTTCCTACCAACAACTCAAATACACGAGACAGTAGCTCCAGTAAAAAATGCAGACGTCAGTGTCTTGAAATTCAGAATTGCTAGAGAGAGCCATTTTACCTACGGTCGGTGATGGAGGTTGCTATAGAGAGCCATTTTACCTACGGTCGATGACCGAGGTTGCTATTGAGAGCCATTTTTACCACGGTCGATGACCGAGATTGCTATTGAGAGCCATTTTACCGCGGTCGATGATCGAGGTTGCTATAGAGAGCCATTCTACCTACGATCGATGACCGAGGTTGCTATAGAGAGCCATTTTACCTACGGTCGATGACCGAGGTTGGTAGAGACAGCCATTTTACCTACGGTCGATGACCGAGGTTGCTATTGAGAGCCATTTCTACCACGGTCGATGACCGAGGTTGCTATAGAGAGACATTTTACCTACGGTCGATGACCGAGGTTGCTATTGAGAGCCACTTTACCCGCGGTCGATGACCAGGGTTGCTAGAGAGAGCCATTTTACCACGGTCGATGACCGAGGTTGCTATTGAGAGCCATTTTACCACGGTCGATGACCGAGGTTGCTATAGAGAGCCATTTTACCTACGATCGATGACCGAGGTTGCTAGAGAGAGCCATTTTACCTACGGTCGATGACCGAGGTTGCTAGAGAGAGCCATTTTTCCCACGATCGATGACTAGGGTTGCTAGAAAGAGCCATTTACCTGCGGTCGATTTAGACTAGGGTCCCTAAGAGGAGCGTCCGCCGGCAGCCGATTCAAAGGCAAGGACGGGACAGACAAGGTGAAGATCGAAGACAAGGCAGGAGCGTGCGGTGCGGAGATCAGGTATTCCTCCTCCAACTCTATATGTGTCTTTTACTTTAATATATTTCCATTGCATGTGCTGCGTTAGCGAAAAATGTTTTCAAAACACACACATCACTGTCAAGATAGAAAAATAGGGGCAACTGTAGACACCGAGTCGGAGGACCTGTGACGAAAACCCATGACAAACGGCTAGAGCGATTGATTCCATTAATTAGGAAATTTAAAAATCAAGGGGAAACTCGGAGAGCCGGCATGTGATAGCCCCGCTAACAAATTCAGCGTCTTCTGAGTAAGGTCGGGCATGTTCATCGTCGTATCGATGTATGAGAAAGCCCCGAAAGTCGGGCATTGGCCGATGAATGACCAATGTCGCTCCCGGCGATAATCGTCGTTCTGTAAATAACGGCGCGCGACACATCGAATGCCCGCCCGATGGGCCGGGTGTCAAAAGTCGCCCGTTGGACGAGGGGCGTCGCTCAAGGCGGATGCCCCACGGCATCGGGCGAACGCTCAAGGCTCGTTGGGCAGACGCCTAACAATGTTGGGTGAACGCCCAACATTCATTGGGCGAACGCCCGACGAGGTTGGGCGAACGCCCAACGGCTATTGTGCGCGCGCCCAACAGTAGTTGGGCGTTCGCCCAACTAGTTTGGGCGTCCGCCCAACATGATTTGGGCGTCGCCCAATTCCCGTCGGGCGACGCCCAAATCTTTTTGGGATCCGTGCCTATAAAAGGCACGGATCCCCATGCATAAAAGGGGGGATTTTTTGGGACTCTCTCACTCTAAAACATTTTTTAGAGAGAGAAAGTAATTTTTTTGGGAAAAATATTTTTTTTCCTAAAAAATCCGAATTTCCTAAAAGTTAAATATTTTACCAAAATATCAAAAACACCGAAAAATCATAATTCGTGGAATCAACCGACACCAGCTTTCAATACCGATCCTGAGGTATTATCCGAGGACTAGACTCATTTTTATTTAATTTATTTATTTATTTTATTTATTCTATTCATTTATTTAATTTTAGGATATATTTTTATTTGTTTATTTAGTTATTTATTTATCACTTTTATTTACTTTTCCGCGTTTATTTAATTCCCGTCTCGTATTAAACAAATGTTTTTGTTTTGAATAAAAAAACCCTCGTTTTGACATCCCAACACGAACCGTGACCCGATTTGAGGGTAGTTCGGGATCAAAACGTTGTAATTATAAATTTTAAAAATATTTCCAAATAACGTTTTGAAATAAAACATCGTTTTAGGAGTCTCCGTTATAGACTATGATCCAATTTGGGTAGTTCGGAGGTCCAAAACGATAGAATAGATCTAATCTAAAGTGTTTGAATAAATCTGGAAAATATAGGGTCTGCTGTTGATATTCTGCCTTTTCTGTCACTAACAGCCGATTAGCGACGGATTATCCGTCGGTAATCTGCTTGAATCCGAAAATTATCCTTTTAAACCCATTTTCTCAACTTTTTGGCATTTGATTCTTGTATATATAAGTATATAATTATGTAATATATTTATGAAGATTATTTTTGGGTCCTATAACTATTAATTATGTATTATATAGCTATTCATTTCATGTTGAAATTTTATTCGTTTGGATTTAATTTTATAAATTAATAAATGTGTATATATATATAGTTTTTGGGTTATTTGGATTATATTAGCTATTATTAGGTGAAACCATTTTGGGATAAATGATATTCTCTTATTTTGGAGTTTTGCCCATTATTTTTACATAGCTTTAACTAGGATAAAGAAGGTATTATATTTAGTATTTCCTATTTTCATTATTATACACATACTTAATAATGTAATATAGTATCTTTTATTTGTTTTTATTTAAATCTATAGATATATCATTATTTTTAGTTAAAAATGTATATATATATGTATATATTCTTTTTCTTACTCTTTTGACATTTATGCGTATATATGTTAAATGGGTTTTACTTGGTGAATTTTGGTTTAATTGGTTCATTATTGTGATTATGGTTAAGTGAGGAGTAAATTGAGTGAAAAATGGGGAAATAAACCACAAAAAGAGATTTTAACTTGATTATTTAAACTAATGGTTTTTAGAAGTTCCTAATGTGATTAAAAAGTTTCTTTCTAATTCTTTATCGTTTTTCAAACGATTTCTCAAATATCACGTTTTAAAACCTTAATTTGTTCCAACGACGGATTAAGCGAACCTTGTAATTAAAATCGTCTTTTAATTGTAAATAATAGATTTTTGAATCGTTTTCTCAACTAAACGGTTTTTGTACAAAGATAAATGGACTTGTATGCTTAATCACGTTTTTTTGGCTAAAATTTCTTGTTCAAACGTTTTCAAATGCTCGAGTCGTTCCAACGGAGATTCGAGTGGACATCATGTAAATTAACGGGGTTTTGAAACGTACCTGAATCATTCCAACGGCGATTAAGGTACGAACCGTGTAAATAAAAACTCGTTTTTGGGGAATGAGATTATCGTAGAAATAACATATAAATCGAAGCATAAATCACACTGTGAGTAAATCAATTCTTTCTTCTATCCCCCTCTCTCCTATACGCTTTAAATTCATGCAAAATGGGTGATTCTTTAATAAAATGGCTTTCAATAACATGCTCAAAACGGTTTTTCAAAGCGAGAAAGAAAAGGTTTCAAATGAATTTTAAACTTAAAGAAATATACGATTAGTCCGTTATCGCCTAACACGCTAAGTAGGAGGCCGGTGGTTCATAACCGGGCGATGTTGGGGTGCCTAGTAGCCTTTCTCCGGAAAGGAGCTAGCCTTCTCGGCTCGTACCTAAGTTTCCCGAACCCTCACCGGTCTCCCGCAAGAGATCGGTGTTCATTTTCCCATTCGTGGGTGGCGACTCTTCCATACTCCGAGCTCCGGCCCTGCCGAGCAGCTTGATTTCGCGATTGGTTGCTTTCGGCGCCAATCACAGCATCTGTCGTCAACGGTGTCCACCCCCCGATCCGCCCGGGTGAGGCCGCGGCACCTACAACAACGGATGGAGACTTTAACACCAACACCCGAATTTGTCTTATGGTAATAATCGGAATGTGTTGAAACCCCCATCCGAACCCCATAATGAGTTCAAGGAGAAAAATTTGGGCCAATTCCCTCATGTCCGAAGAGGACAAAATTTTCAACCTCCTAACAATGCGCAAGACTCTATGGTAATTGATCTCCTTAAAGAAATATCTTCCCGTCTTGCTGACAATGAAGCTTTTTGCCGGGATTTGGGACATCAAGTGGCCCAATTAAGTCGCCAACGATAAGAGAAACAACATGAGTTTCCCCCGATTAACACCGAACAAAACCCGAGACCAAAAAACCGGGAGACCGCACAAGCAATAACTCTCCGTAGTGGTAAGGGTTTGGAACCACCAGTTCCAAAGGCGACTACCACCGCTCCAAAGGTAAGTGACGAACCGAAAGTGGTAAGCAACCCCGGTTCGGATCCGAAACCCACGACTTCCTCGGATAAGGATAAGAATGTGTGTGATCCAATTGGGGCTTACGTACCGAAGCTTCATTTTCCACAACGACTTAAAAAGGAAAAATTGGACCATCAATATGGCAAGTTTTTGCAAATCTTTAAGAAACTTCACATTAACATTCCGCTTGCGGAGGCATTAGAACAAATGCCCACCTATGCGAAGTTTCTTAAAGAAATCCTCACCAAAAAGAGGAAGTTAGAATACAACGAAACGGTAGCACTTACGGAGGAATGCTCCGCGATTATAACAAATAAACTCCCACCTAAACTCAAGGATTTAGGAAGTTTTTCTATCCCATGCACGATTGGAAATGTTGAGTTTAGTAGAGCTTTATGTGATTTAGGTGCTAGTATCAATCTAATGCCTTTGTCTGTTTTTAGGAAGCTCGGCTTGGGAGATCCAAAGCCTACCAATATGACGCTCCAGTTGGCCGATAGGTCCATTGCCCGGCCAAAAGGAGTTGTGGAGGATGTCTTAGTGAAAGTGGACAAGTTTATTTTCCCCACCGATTTTGTGGTACTCGATATGGCGAAAGACGATTCGGTACCAATCCTCCTAGGACGACCATTTCTTGCAACAGGTAGGACTCTCATTGACGTCCACGAAGGTAAGCTCATCCTACGATTGCAAGATGAAGAGGTAGAATTTAACGTATACAACTCCATGAAATTCCCATCTAATACCATGGAGGATTGTAAACTTTTAAATTTCGTAGACTCTATTGATCTTTTTGTTGAGGATTTTTGTGTTAGGTCTTCTGCGGGAACCTCTTCGGAAATAGATGGTAATGAGCATTTGGATGAGGAGCCATTGAACAAGCCATTTGGATACTCCTCCGAAATAGAACGGTGTCTGTTGGCAAGGAGCCGGTTCGAGGGTTTGGACCGGGATAGCAAAGCAAAGCCGAAGTCCTCTCTCGAAGAGCCTCCGACTTTAGAACTTAAACCCTTGCCTCATAATTTAAAATATGTATTTTTGCAACCTCCTAATTTCTTACCGGTTGTTATCTCTTCACTTTTGACAGAGGAAATGGAGGAAGCGTTAATTGCGGTGTTACAAAAATACAAGGGCGCATTTGGATGGACCATTCATGACATTAAAGGGATTAGCCCCACCATTTGCACACACCGCATCTTTATGGAGGATAAAGTCAAACCCTCCGTGCAGCCGCAACGACGACTTAACCCCAACATGAAAGAGGTAGTGAAGGCCGAGGTAATCAAACTCCTCGACGCAGGTATAATCTTTCCTATCTCCGATAGTCCATGGGTTAGTCCGGTCCAATGCGTCCCCAAAAAGGGGGGCACTACGGTGATGGAAAATGATCAAGGGGAATTAATTCCCACGCGAAAAGTAACAGGGTGGCGAGTATGCATTGATTATAGGAAACTTAATGAAGCCACCCGAAAAAATCATTTTCCCTTGCCGTTCATTGACCAAATGTTGGAAAGAATGGCGGGACATAAATTTATACCCTCGACGGCCTATCCGGTTATATGCAAATCCCCGTTGATCCTTCGGATCAAGAAAAGACAACATTTACTTGTCCGTATGGGACATTTGCATATAGGCGGATGCCGTTTGGGCTTTGTAACGCCCCCACCACCTTTCAACGGTGCATGACGGCTATATTCTCCGAGATGATTGAGGATTTCATGGAAGTCTTCATGGACGATTTTTCTGTTTTTGGGTCGTCCTTTGAAATTTGTTTGAGCAATCTTGATAAAGTCCTTCAACGTTGCGAAGACACTAACCTAGATCTTAGTTGGGAAAAGTGTCAATTTATGGTTCAAGATTGTATTGTTTTGGGACACAAGGTGTCCGGGGAGGGAATCGCGGTCGATCCAGCCAAGATTGAGGTAATTGAGAAATTGCCTCCTCCAATCAATGTTAAGGGAATCCGGAGTTTCTTAGGTCATGCGGGGTTCTATAGGCGATTCATTAAAGATTTCTCTAAAATAGCGACCCCTTTGACCCAACTCCTCGCAAAGGATGCAGAATTTAGTTTTTCCTCCGAATGTTTGCTTGCGTTTAACACGCTAAAGGAAAAACTAATTAATGCACCCATCATGGTGAAACCCGATTGGAGTCTCCCCTTTGAACTTATGTGTGATGCGGGTGATTTGGCTGTAGGTGCTTGTTTGGGCCAACGGGTGGATAAAATTTTCCGTCCCGTTTTTTATGCGAGCAAAACGCTTAATGAAGCCCAACAAAACTATTCCATTACGGAAAAAGAGATGCTTGTTGTCGTTTTTGCTTTCGATAAATTTAGATCATATCTCGTGTTATCCAAAATTATCATATACACTGACCACGCAGCTCTTAAGTACCTAATGACTAAGCAGGATGCCAAGCCACAGTTGATACGGTGGATTCTACTCCTACAAGAATTCGACATCGAAATTAGGGATAAAAAAGGAGTGGAGAATGTCGTAGCCGACCATCTTTCCCGATTACAAAGCGAGCAAGCCACATCTCCGGAAGTTGTGGAGATCAAGGAGACCTTTCCCGACAAAACTCTCTATGCGGTAACACCTTTACCTTGGTACGCCGATATAGCGAACTTCAAAGCCGGTAATATTCTTCCCCCGCACCTTACTTACGAGCAACGTAGGAAGTTCTTTCACGACGCTAAGAATTATTTTTGGGAAGAACCCTACTTGTTTAAATCTTGTGCTGATAATATCATTCGTAGGTGCATACCGGAAGAAGAGGTAAATCATGTGTTGCATATGTGTCACACCCAAGAGCCGGGGGGCCACTTCGGCCCTAGTCGGACTATGGCAAAGGTTCTACAATGTGGTTTTTATTGGCCTACCTTGTCCAAGGATTCCCAAGACTTCGTCAAATCATGTGACACTTGTCAACGGAGCGGGAACATCTCTCGTAAACATGAAATGCTCCAACAATGGATCCTAGTTTGTGAACTTTTTGACGTTTGGGGGATAGACTTTATGGGACCTTTCCCTAAGTCGCATAACAACTCCTACATTCTCGTGGCGGTTGACTATGTCTCCAAATGGGTGGAGGCTGTTGCCTTACCTTCAAACGACTCTAAGGTGGTAGGGAAATTTATAAAGAAAAACATCTTTACTCGATTTGGAACCCCTCGAGCTATCATTAGCGACGGAGGTTCCCATTTTTGCAATCGCCAATTCGACCAACTCTTACAAAAATACGGGGTTGCACACCGAGTCTCCACACCCTACCACCCGCAAACTAGTGGACAGGTCGAGGTTTCTAACCGCGAACTAAAACGTATCTCGGAAAAAACGGTTAGTGCCTCTAGGAAAGACTGGAGCCTAAAGCTCGATGATGCTCTTTGGGCCTACCTCACGGCGTTTAAAACGCCTATCGGGATGTCTCCTTATCGTTTAGTTTTCGGGAAATCGTGTCATTTACCGGTGGAATTGGAACATAAGGCCTATTGGGCTCTGAAATTTTTAAATTTTGATATGCAGGCCACCGGGGACCAACGTCTCCTCTAACTTAATACCCTTGATGAACTTCGTCTCGGTTCGTACAAAAATGCCAAGATTTACAAGGAACGTACGAAGAAATGGCACGACAAGCACGTGCAAATTAGGGAATTCAACAAGGGGGGCCAAGTCCTCCTATATAATTCTCGCCTCCGTCTGTTTCCAGGAAAGTTAAAAAGTCGGTGGTCGGGACCGTACACCGTTATTAATGCCCAGTCGTGCAACCCCGCACTCACCGTTTGTTTTGCACTAACAAAAACAAAAATCAAATAAACAACAAAATAATTAAACTAATTTATTGATTCTTTAATTTTTTCGACACACTACCCCCTCGGAAATTAATTAAAAGTTCTGTTATTTGTCCTTAAATGTAAAGACATTAATACAAAGGATCGGTTTTAGTAAGAAATTTTAGTCTTAATTCTGAAACTCTAGAATTTATGCAAAGCCTAGGTTCGTACTAAACAAAAGCATTGAATCCTAACCCACAGGTCATCTCCATAATGAAATTCAAAAAGGCAATAAAAACGGGATAGTTGAAAATTTGACGAGAACTTGAACGTACACAATTTAAACCCAAATTTTGTGAGGTAATTTCCAGTTAAGGCGGTCATAAGCTTTTTCCAGATCCAGTTTTAGAGCCACAATACCCCTCTTTCCCTTTTTAATTTTCATAGAGTGGACCATCTCCTGAGATATAACCACATTATCCATCATCTGTCTCCTAGGAACAAAACTGCCTTGATTCTGGCTAATAATATCAGGAAGAATACACCGGAGTCTATTGGCCACAATTTTGGTAATAGCCTTGTAAAGCACATTACAAAGACTAATAGGCCTCATTTGTAAGAAAGAAGGCGGCTTCTCCACTTTAGGTATCAGGACCAGAAGAGTTTTATTCACAAGCCTAATATCCTCGGTTCCATTAAAAACTCTTTTAACAAAACTATAAATACCTTCCTTCACAGTCTCCTAATGTTTATGATAAAAATCGGCAGGAAGTCCATCAACCCCAGGAGCTTTAGTAGCCCCAATACTAAAGATTGCATGATCAATCTCTTTCTGGCCAATAGGGTGGAAAGCTTCCAGAACTTTATCATCTCCCAATATGGGAAACGAAGTCCTAGAAAGAGCTTTATCCAAATCCACAATATCCTCTTTAAATAAATCTTTATAGAAAATAAGGGCCAAATGACGAATATCCTCATCCTCATAAACCCAATCTCCATTCAGATCTTTGATAGCATCAATCCGATTCTTCTGCCTTCTAATAACAGTAGAAAGATGGAAATATCTGGTATTGCAATCTCCATCTTTAATCCATGCTTTTCTAGATTTCTGAAACCAAAGTAACTCTTCTCGCCTTAACACAGCTTCCAACTCCTTCTAGAGAGTTCTAAGAAGACCATCCAAACTATGATCAAACCTAACCTCCAAACTACGCTGGATGCCTTCGATCCTACCCAAAATTTTATTCTTCCTTCTGATAATATGGCCAAAGATGTTTTTATTCCAGCCTGCCACATTACTTCTAAAACCCTCAGCAGCTTGTAAAACATTAGAATGCGGCTTCCAATTATCCCGAACAAAGTTTTTAAACTCAGGGTGAGATTCCCAAGCCACCTGGTACCTAAAAGGTCTGTCCCCTCTCGGTCGATGACCTCTTCCCAGCTTGACTAAGATAGGACAGTGATTAGAGTGATGGAAAGGAAGATTTAACACAGTCACTTCAGGAAATCTACTTTGAGCCGAAATGTTAGCATAAACTTTATCTAATCGAACAAAAGTACTATTACGTTTCCAAGTAAACTTGCGACCAGCGGCACCCAGATCCGAAAACCCACACATATCCATACTCTGTTTATGATTGAGACACCGATTCACATAGTGGTTACCACCCCCTCTTTGATCGCTCATAAGAGCAATATCATTAAAATCACCAGCCACAAACCAAGCATCCTCCATACTCATACTCATAGTATGCAGAACCTCCCACAGCCGTTTACGATTGGCCAAGATAGGATCAACATAAACAAAAGTGATAAAGAAAGGTTTATTACTAGGATAAATAACTTTACTGTGAATAAATTTTTTATCCATACTAATGATATCAAAATGAACACGATCGGGCTTCCAAAAAAGCCAAATCCCACCAGCCCGGCCAGTAGCCTCCGATCTGACACAATTCCAATTTCTAAACATTCTAACCACCTCATCAGCTTTAGCTCCACTGATCTTAGTTTCCATTAAAGCAAAACAAGAAGCGTTAAACTGTTTAATTAAATCTTTTACATGGATATGGGTAGCCTTGCTAGCCGCTCCTCTAACATTCCAGACAAACAAATCCATCAAAAAGGAAGACTACTGACCCCAGGCCCAACACCCTAAACCAGGTACTTATTAGGGGCACCTAAGAGCCTAGAAAAGAGGCCCCCTTTTTTCCAAAAACTCCAAGGAATTTTGGTTATTTTTCTGATTACCCTTAGGTTTTTTCATACTCATCTTATTAACACCTATAACTTTTCCATTTCTAGGTTCAACACAGTCTTTAGGGATACTAACCTCTTTGTACTTCTCTTTCAATAGGGAAGCATGAGCCTGGGAGCAATCCTATACCTCTTCTTTGGAATCAAAAAGAGGATTAACTGTTGGTCCCGTGTAATGTAATAGGATTAGTTCTAAGGGCAGGGGTTAGGAACTAATGTAACTTTTTTCTTAACTATGCTGACTTAATTTAATTCTTTAAATAACTTCACTCAGTTTTGGTCAGCAAGGCTGAGCGCAATGCAAGACAGCTTTAGTCAGAGGCTGACTAGAACTGTTTCACTTGTGAGTTGGGAAATAACACTTAAGGTCAGCTTCCAACTCAGCACTCCGATTACTCAGCGTCGGCTTATACAAATTATATATTGAGTATTTTAAGCAAGAAACACATACATATATATATCAAGAGAAGGGTTAGAGATTACTCAGCAGTCTTATCCTGGTTCGACCTCACCGCCTACGTCTAGTCCCCAGAATCCTTCCGGGCTTTTTCAATCCACTACTGAGCTCTTTAAAGGTAGAGCACAAACCGTTTACAAGGCAATTGAGTATGCAAGAGTACCATCCTCTATTCGTCTACTCAACCCTACCAAGTGCTATAACCGAACACTCAGATTTTCTCTACCGCTGAGTACTAAAACCGAGTACTCAGCACCACTCTCTCAATCTTTACAATTGATACAAATTTGTTCTTTCTAGATGAAGAACACTTTAGATGAATACAAATTCACTCTAGACTTTTACATAGAGATTGGATTTGGGTGTAAGAAATTGCCTTTTTTAATCAGACAGCTTCTCTTTTGGATTTTCACTCTTGTGATGATTTTCTTTTCTGTCTATACTTGCTTTTTCTTTTTGTAAATCGGCCAAGGATCCAAGTGATGAACTTGTCCTTCTATAGTAAAATCTAATGCTTCAATCATTTGAATTCGGACATATCCGTTGAATTCAAACGGTCTTCTTGCGTCATCCATTGGTCAGCATACAGATTTGCAGGACAATCCTGTCGTTTGAAATTAGCAGTCGCCAGGCTTGCCAGTTTCATCTTCTTGCGCCAGGTTCCATCTTCTAGCGCCAGGTTTGTCTTCTTGCAAAACGCCAAGTGATCCATGCGTCTCGAAAAGGTCTTTTGGCACAATTCCGAGGCTTCTGAATTGGTGCAGACCTTTGTCGGGCTTTGTCTTCTAGTTAACGGATCATTGGTGCTGTCCTGTCGAACACTCAGCTTGACTTAATTGACCTTGCCTTCGATCTTTATCTTTGACGAGGCTGAGTTACGTTCTACTCAGCTTCTTCGGTCAGCTTCGTCTTCAAGCGTTTGTTCTGAAGAAGACTTTTCTTCTATAGTGCTGAGTTGTGTTCTACTCAGCTTCTGTGGCTCATGCTGACTTCGTTATGTCTTACTTTTTATTTCTGTTCCCATTTATAAATATACTCAACATTGAACAAACACATTAGTACAATTAAATCAAAGCACTTAAATTTAATTGTCTTAATCATGGGATTAACTTAAATAATTTTGTCAAATCAAAATCATGTAGAAAGGTGTTTCAACAAACTCCCCCATTGGGGTAGATATGGGCTTACATTCTTCCATATCAAATTTCTTTAAAATTTCTTTGGCATACTTAGTCTGACTGATGAAGATGTCATTCTTCCCTTGCTTAATTTGAAGTCCATGGAAGAAGTTGAGTTCGCCCATCATTGACATCTCGAACTCAATTTGCATCTGTTTACTAAATTCCTTGCATATAGATTCATTAGTAGCACCAAAGATAATATCATCTACGTATATTTGTGCCAGCAGGATATCTTTCCCCTTTTTCTTAATGAATAAGGTTGTTTCAGCTTTACCTCTGATATAGTTCCTGGTCAGCAGGAAACTAGTCAACCTTTCGTACCAAGCACGTGGTGCTTGTTTCAGGCCGTACAGGGCCTTCTTGAGTTTATAAACGTGGTTTGGAAATTTTGGATCTTCAAACCCTAGAGGCTGACTAACATATACCTCTTCGTTTATAACTCCATTAAGAAATGCACTCTTGACATCTATTTGGAATAGTTTAAAGTTCATGAAGCTAGCATATGCACATAAAATTCTTATAGCCTCTAACCTAGCTACGGGTGCAAAGGTCTCACCATAGTCAATGCCTTCTTGCTGACTATAGCCCTGAGCTACCAGTCTGGCTTTGTTCCTGACTACATTTCCTTGTTCATCTAGCTTATTTCAAAAGACCCATTTAGTTCCTATGGTCTTTTGATTTCTAGGTTTTGGCACTAAATCCCATACCTCATTTCTCTTGAATTGATCAAGCTCTTCTTGCATCGCATTGATCCAAAATTTATAGTGCTCAGCTTCGGTGAAGTTCTTTGGTTCATGAACTGAGACGAATGCAACATTACTGAGATATCTCCTGAGCTGATTTCTTGTCATTAGGTTGTTCTCAGCAGCATCAAGAATGGACTTCTCCGAGTGTCCTCTTGGAATCTTGATCTCTTTGGGTAATGTTGAGTTTTCAGGAGCAGGTGTTTCAACAATCTCTACAGTTTTAGATTGGTCAGCAAAGGTAATTTCAGGTTCGTTTTTACCTTTGGTCAGCCCGTGTGGTAATGACTCAGCGGCTCCATTTTGGTCAACAGAAGCTGAGCATGGGTCATCTTTGGCAGACTGACTTGACTTTCCTGCAGGGTCAGTTTCATCGAACTCAACATGTATAGACTCTTCTACGACCTGAGTTCGTTTATTGAACACCCTATATGCTTTACTGTTAGTTGAGTACCCTAGGAAGATCGCTTCGTCAGCTTTAGAGTCAAAGTTGGCAAGGTTGTCTTTCATATTGAGTATAAAGCATTTACAACCAAAGGCACAAAAATATCCAATGTTGGGTTTTCGTCCTTTCCAAAGTTCATAGGGGTTTTTCTTAAGTATAGGTCTAACTAAAGCCCTATTGAGTATATAGCACGATGTGTTGACAACTTCACCCCAGAAATACTTTGGAAGCCTATTCTCACTCAGCATTGTCCTAGCTATTTCAACTAAGGTTCTGTTCTTCCTCTCAACTACCCCATTTTGTTGAGGAGTTCTAGGAGCAGAAAAATTGTGGTCAATGCCGCTGACTTCACAGAATTCATCAAACTGTTGGTTTTTTAATTCTCCGCCATTATCACTACGGATGTGAGCTAATTTTAAATCTTTGTCATTTTCAAGTTTTCTAATCAGTGTTGAAAACATCTTAAAGGCTTCATCCTTGCTGCTCAGCAAGATGACCCAAGTATACCGAGAGAAATCATCTACAATGACCAAGGAAAATCTCTTACCGCCCAAGCTGAGTGGCTGGACTGGTCCGAAAAGATCCAAGTGTAGTAATTCCAATAGACGCTTGGTTGAGACAATATTTTTACTTTGAAAAGACTTTTTGGTTTGTTTACCTTGCTGACAATCATTGCATAATTGATCTTTCTCAAATCTAAGTTTGGGCAAACCCTCAACTAATTGCTTTCTTGTTAATTTGGCAAGGAGGTCCATGCTTACATGACCAAGCCTCATATGCCATAGCCAGGAATTATCTTCCTTTGACACTAAGCATATGTTTTTCGAAAATTTCTTTTCTAAACTCAACATAAAAAACATTGTCAATATGAGGGGCAGTTAAAATCAAATCATTTGTTTTTCCATCGAGTATCCGACACTCAGTGGCATCAAATACAACCTTTCTACTGCTGTCAAATAGTTAAGCCACGCTCAATAGGTTATATTTGAGACCCCTGACTAAGGAGACTGACTCAATAGTAGGGTTTCCTCCGATAGTACCTGATCCTACTATCTTACCCTTTTTATTGTCTCCAAAGCTTACATTTCCACCTCATTTATGCGCAAGTGTGATGAACTGAGTTTCATCACCAGTCATATGCCTCGAGCATGCGCTGTCAATGTACCATAGCTTTGACTTCTCCGCGCACCTCCGGCTCACCTGCAATTTAAACTATTCATCTTTAGGTACCCAATTCTTTTTGGGTCCTCGTTGGTTAGCATGAACAGGTGAAACATCATATTTTGCTTTGTGATGACATACGTTTATGGTGTGGCCATCTTTACCACAAAAGTCACAAAAAATTACCCTTTGAGGGTATTTCCTCTTTTGGTCAGCATGATGGTGCTGAGCATACCAACACACATTTATAGTGTGTCCTCTCTTTCCACAATAGTCACACTGACTGTTCTGCTGAGTGTACTGTCTATGCTGACCAGTACCATGATACTCAGCATGAGGATAGAACCTTTTCTTAGCCGATGTACTCAGCTGGTTCTGTATAGATGTGATGTCCTTTCTCAGCTTCTTAGAGTCTGATTGGACTTCCGAGACAAACCGATGCATGATTTTTAGATTTTCATCTTGCCTGGTTTGTCTTGAAGCAGATGTCGGAGGTCACTTAGTTTGACCTCTTCAATCTCATCACATCGTTGCTGAGTGCTCTAATTTTCTTATTACACTTTTTGGTCAGTGTATAGAGATCACCCAGGGCATTAACCATTTCATTTCTGAGCAGAAGAAGAGATGTTACCTCATGGGAGTGTTCCTCTTGGCCAGATCCATCAGAGAGGTCAGCTTGCTGATAGGGGTCAAAAACCCCTATCTTTGGGTACGGTTTTTGGACGGGTTTTAGCATTATTTAGTTAATAAGCGAGCATTTCTCGCATTTAAATGCTTTTGTGTGAGTTAGTTAGGAATTGGAAACGTTTTATTTATTTTTCGTTGTTTAGGCTCGTTTTATGACCAATCTAGGCAATTACGGCCAAAATAGCATGCATAGTATAATTCCATTATCTTTTGAAACTAATTGGTCCGTCAAAAGCTGCACCAAACGAAGCGTTTGCTCAAAATAAGCGATTGACGGATCAATTTAGCCTTTGGACTAATGTTATCTGGAGTTTCTGTACGTGCGCAGGTGTAAGTTCGGGCGAAAAAGGGCATCGACGGCATTCGGCAAGCATCAAGGGCATGCCGGGCGAAAACGCTCGACGAGCGGGCCTCCGTAGGCCATGCCTGCTCGCCGAGCAGGCCCCTGGAGGCCTACTCGCCGAGCAGGATGCCTGCTCACCGAGCAGGCCGCCAGACGCCTGCTCGGTGAGCAGGGCGCTGCTCGTCGTGAGTAGCACTGCTCGGCGAGCAGACCTGCGGGAATTGGTCAAAAAGACCAATTCTGCCCCCACGAAGCCACGATGGACCCCACGACTTCCTACACCAATAAGGACACGAAAATAGGTCAAAAAGAGGGCCGAGCCACGCCTATAAAAAGAGTTTTTCCAATGTAATTTAGATATCTTTCAATTTTGTAAATTATCTTAGCTTTCCCCTTGTAATTCCTCTCCATCTCCTCCATCTTCTTCGACTTCCATTGAAGCTCCTTCAAAGCTTTTTCTCGAGGAATTATCAAGGTCCGTCCTTAAGATTAAGTCGCCGGCTGCAGAGTAAACAGGTTCCTTGAAAGGGATTTTTGTATCTCCTTTTATCTTTCTTTGTTTGTACTCTTTGATACAGTTGCCGAACTTGACTTATTGTATCTTGTGACATTTATCTTTGCCTTTAATAATAATTTAGCTCTTGTTTTGTTCTATGATTATTTGTTTAATCTCTGTCTTACGCTTTATTCAATTGGTTTAACTCATTCAAAAGCCCCAAAATCTAGTAGGCACATATTGCGAGCTGAATCTGACCTAGTCAGAGCCTAGGAGATTGACGACCTCTTAGTTGATTAAGCGCCAATTTACTGAGCCTTAGACCTAGTTTCGGCCTTATGGAATCACGCGCTAGGAACTTTAGGAGGGTAAGTAGGGTTAATCGCCTTGAATACAAGTGACTCAGATTAGGTTTTTATTCAATAGACCTAATAATCTATCTTCATTATTATCGTTCATACCATGTTCCTTCGGATAATTGCATTAGTGAAAGATCAATTAGGAGTAGTTTAACTTAATTAGGGGTAGAGTAACTTAATTAGGCATAGAATAACTTAGTTAGAATCAGATAACTTAGCTAGGATTAGTATAATTCAACCTATGAGTAGATTAACTTAAGCAAAACAAACTCAAAACCCCCTAAGCCTAGATAACACCTGAAACCGATAGCTCGATACTTGCAGAAATAAATCCTGTGGACGATAACCTGGACTTAACCAGAAATTTATTACTTGATAACGATGGGGTACACTTATCCCTCAGATCGGGTTCTTCACGGAATCCGCATCAAGTTTTTGGCGCCGTTGCCGGGGATTTATTTCTTCTGCAATATCGAACCAAAGGTCGATTTGTTAGTTTAGGCATTCTTTGTGAAGATTCTTTGTTAATATCATTTATACTTGTATACTTGTTTATAATAACTATACTTGTTTATAATACTGAATAAGAATTTAATTCGGAATAAAATTCTTATTGCTATTATCTATAATTATATTTAATTACAAAGATAATAATAACCTATTGATAGTATAATAATACGAGCAATTTAATCTCATTAAACCTCCTAACTTATTTATCCCATAATTAATTTAATTCATAATCATAATCTAATTATAATTGTTAAATTAAATTAATTCCTTTGTGTATTTTAATACACAATTCGCCCCCCCCATACTATTGGGCCTTAGTGGACTCAGTTGGGCTTTCGTCAATTAATTAACATCTGTTTCTCTTTTGGGTTCCAAGTCTTATGTGTGACCCATTAGGTTCTTATTGCTTCTAGCCGTATGCAACTATTAAATTAATTTTCTCAGAATTATATTTAATCTTTGCATAACGGAATAAGTACGCGAACTGTGATTGGCAGATCCGAAACATTCCCCTAGAGCTATAAGAGGACATGTTGATTCTGTCGTTGACCTTTCCGTATTAGTTACAGTATAATTCGATCCTTTGTCAACTACATCCTTGAATTGAATCTTATGACTCTGTGTAATGTCAAGTCACATATAACGAGACGTTCGTTTTACTTGTACAGGTCGAATTAACTCCAATTAGATAGGTTAAGTGAAATCTGCATTTCAAGTCTTAAGCTATCACCTTGCAAGGATTTAGAGTTAAGTCTTCCACAAGTGATCCTTGGACGTATCTCCCATTTATCAGGAGTGACAAATGCTCAATCCAATGTATAACTATCCTTTAATTACTTCATGTGATACCCAACGTCTGCCGTACACACCCCAGAGTCATCCTTGTTATGGATCGTGTTACAACAGGATCAAAGCATCACATTCCATAATCCAGAATCACTAATTAACATTCCTTTGAGTCTTAGGATTACTTATACCTATTAATACCAATGAGATGAACAGGTGACAAGGATAAATCTACCCATCCTGTTATCTCAAGTCGGGTCCCCAATCCTAATGAACTCCATTCATTGGATCCATGTAACTGTCCAGATATCTGCATATCTGAAGCTTGTGAGATCAGCTCTCTGTCTCGACAGAAAACATTGTTACATGCAAGTCTCAACAGTGTTATGTCAATCCCTATTCAAAACATATCACTTGACTTGAGGTTGCTTTAAGTTTATTAGTTTATTATAATGTTTTGTCTCACTTCATGCTTGTATGAACACTTTATAATTACTTTAAATAAACTCAAGGATTTCCTTTTATTAGACTTATTTAGTTCTTTAAAGGAGGTTGCCTTTATACAGTTATGAAACCATATCTTCTTAAAACAAATGATATAAAGAACAATTCATTTACATTAGGTTTATATCCTGAAACAATTGTTTATAGGACACTAAACCCCAACATACTCCTACTTGGACTAAAGCTAATTGTTTCTACAACTTATCCCAGTAGAACTTAGATGAAGATCATGTACTTTCTGGGTTAAGGGCTTTGTCAACGGATCTGCAACGTTGTCCTCTGTAGGTACTCTTTCTATTCTCACATCTCCTCTTGCAACAATCTCTCTTACAAGGTGGTATCGCTTAAGGTAATGCTTGGATGCATTATAAGACCGTGGTTCCTTTGCTTGTGCAATGGCTCCATTTTTATCACAGTACAGAGTAATGGGATTCACAATGTCAGGCACCACACCAAGTTCTGTAATGAACTTCTTAATCCAAACTGCTTCCTTTGCCGCTTCCACAGCAGCGATGTACTCTGACTCGGTCGTAGAGAAAGCTACGCTTCCCTGCTTAGAACTCTTCCAATTGACCGCACCCCTATTCAAGATAAACAGGTATCCTGATTGGGATCTAAAATTGTTCTCATACGTGAGATGACTGGCATCTGAAAATCCTTCTATTTTCAGATCCCCTTCTCCGTACACTAGGAACATATCTTTAGTCCTTCTCAAGTACTTAAGAATGTTCTTGACGACATTCCAATGCTCGTCACTCGGATTACCTTGATAGCGACTCGTTATTCTCAACGCGAACGCTACATCAGGTCTAGTGCAAAGCATATCATACATAATCGAACCGATTGCACTGGCATATGGAATTATAGCTATGCGTTTCTTATCATCTTCGATTTTAGGACATTGATGATTACTTAACTTTATCCCATGTACCATGGGAAAGTTACCTCGTTTCGATTCAAGCATGCTAAACCGCTTTAGCACCTTTTCAATGTATGTAGCATGTGAAAGACCAAGCAGTCTTCTTGATCTATCTCTGTAGATCTTTATACCAAGTATATAAGCTGCTTCACCAAGGTCTTTCATGGAGAAGTTACCTGATAACCATACTTTCACCGACTGTAGTAGAGCTATGTCATTTCCCATTAGTAATATATCGTCCACATATAATATGAGAAATGCAACTGAGCTCCCACTTACTTTCTTGTAAATGCAAGCTTCTTCGCAATTTTGTTCGAAACCAAACTGTTTTATGGTTTCGTCAAAACGCTTGTTCCAGCTTCTAGATGCTTGCTTGAGTCCATAAATGGATCTCTGAAGTTTGCAAACCTTGGTTGCATCCTTTGATGTGAAACCTTCAGGTTGCATCATATATACATCCTCAAGCAGGTTTCCGTTTAGGAAAGCTGTTTTCACATCCATTTGCCAAATCTCGTAATCGTAGTGAGCGGCAATAGCAAGCATTATTCTGATTGATTTGGACATGGCTACAGAAGAGAAAGTTTCGTCATAATCAATTCCTTGCTTCTGACGATATCCTTTCACTACTAACCTATCCATCCATGTCGGTCTTTTTCTTGAAGATCCACCTGCACCCAATGGGTTTTATCCCTTCGGGTGGATCAACCAAAGTCCACACTTGGTTAGTGTACATGGAATCCATTTCAAAATTCATGGCCTCAAGCCATGCTTTAAAATCTAGACTGGTGAGAGCCTCTTCGTAGTTTTCGGGTTCGTCGTCTAACACGGGAACCTCATCATCATCTCCCACTAGAAAACCGTATCTAACTGGGAGTTCACGAACTCTTTGTGATCTACGAGTAGGTGGTGGCACTTGAGTCTCATCTAATGGGACTGCTTCGGGTTCCTCAACCGCCTCTGTTGTTTCAGAAGGTGTTTCTTCTTCTTGAACTTCATCAAGTTCAATCGTGCTTCCCTTTTCTGTTTCTTCGAGAAACTCTTTCTCTAAGAAGACTGCGTGCTTGGAAACTATTACTTTCTGATCATTTGGATGATAGAAGTAATACCCCATAGTTTCCTTAGGGTATCCTATGAAGAAACATTTATCAGATTTAGGATCTAGTTTAACTGATGCTATTCGTTTTACAAATGCTGAACAACCCCATATTCTCATAATGAGAAAGTAGGTTTCCTACCAATGAACAGTTCATATGGCGTGGAACTAGCGGATTTAGTTGGCACTCGATTTAGGGTGAAGAGGGCAGTTTCTAAGCCATAGCCCCAGAATGTCTTTGGAAGTAATGTTATGCTCATCATAGATCGTACCATATCTATTAGGGTACGGTTCCTCCTTTCGGATACACCATTGTGTTGTGGTGTATAAGGGGGTGTCCATTGTGAGCATATCCCACATTCAGTTAGATAATTCAGAAAATCATCTAAAAGATATTCACCACCTCGATCGGATCGAAGTATCTTTATTTTCTTTCCTATTTGATTTTCTACTTCATTCTTGAAGCATTTGAATTTCTCAAAAGCTTCGGACTTGTGCTTCATTAAGTAAACATAACCATATCTAGTATGGTCGTCTATGAAGCTTATGAAGTATTTGAATCCTCATCTTGCTTGGACTGACATAGGACCGCATACATCTGAATGTATTAATCCTAGAGTGTCTGATACACGCTCGCCTTTATTGCTAAAGGGTATCTTTGTCATTTTACCTTTTAAACAGGCTTCGCACGTTTCCAATGATTCAGAATCGATTGAATCTATAAGCCCATCTTGATGTAGCTTAAGCATGCGTCTTTTGTTTATATGGCCTAAACGACAATGCCACAAGTAAATCGAATTATCTAGCTTATGTCTTTTGGTATCAATTGCGAATACAGAAATTTTGTCATCTAACACATAAATCCCATTTAGTGATATTCCAGAAAAATAGAAAATCCCATCTTTATAAAACTCGCAATGTTTATTCTTTATTGAAATATTAAAGCCGTCGTCAACAAGATAGCTAATAGAAATAATGTTTCTGGACATTTCCAAAACATACAAACAGTTCCTTAATTCTATTACAAGCCCAGAGGGCAAACTCAAAGCATAATCTCCAATGGCGAGCGCGGCAACTCTTGCTCCATTTCCTACTCGCAAGTTTATGCTTCCTTTCTTTAATTCCTTAGTCCGTTTTAGTCCCTGCATATTCATACAAATATGAGATCCACATCCGGTATCTAATACCCAAGATTCAGACTGTGAAATTGTATATATTTCAATATAGAACATACCAGATGTTGAAGCACCGTCTTTACCCTTATTGAGGGATGCTAGGTACTCCTTGCAATTCCTTCTCCAATGCCCATCTTTACCACAGAAGTGGCACTCTCCTTTGAGCTTCTTCACTTGCTTCCCCTTTGCGGGCACGACCCTCTTGCCTTTCTTGGGATGTTTAGGATTGGGCAAATTCCCCTTCCTCTTCTTTGATCCCTCTATGACAAGAGCTGGTATTGCCTTGTCTTTCTTCATATTAGGCTCAACTGTCTTGAGCATGTTTGCAAGCTCTTCAAGAGAGGTTTGGAAGTCATTCATCTAGTAGTTCATTATGAACTGTGAATAACTCTCTGGGAGGGATTGAAGGAGTAAGTCAATACTTAGCTCATGATCCATCGCGAATCCAATACTAGAAAGCTTGGTAATATAGCCTATCATCTTGACACAATGTGTCATCACAGATGTGCCCTCTTGCATCCTGCAACGATATAACAATTTTGATATCTAATAGCGTTCGCACCGAGTTTGTTTCCCAAACAACTCTTTTAGGTGCACAATGATGGAATAGGCATCCATTTCCTCATGTTGCCTCTGCAATTCCGGTGTCATCGATGCAAGTATGATGCATCCCGCGTGATCGTCATCAGCCTTATGCTTCTGGTAAGCATCGATCTCTTCGATGGGAGCATCATCAGCCGGGGTAGGGGGTATCGATGTATCAAGTACATACCCTATCTTATCGAACTTCAAAACGATTTTGAGGTTGCGATACCAGTCGATGAAGTTTGAACCGTTCAACTTGTTATCGGTAAGTATATTTTGCAGATTGGTTTTAGTCATGATTTTAGGAGTGTTTTAATTTAACCTGAGAGTGAGAAAGAGTAAACGTATGTTATTTATTTGCTTTAAAGTACATCAATTTAAAATTATAGGTCTTTTAATTCATTTTAAATTGCTCCCACTATTTTGCCAAATTAATAGCCCTCCATATTAATTCGAAGAATTTCACAAATCCTTTAGTGAGTTAGGATCCTAACTCCTGAAATTTCACCTTAAGTTTACTCAACAACCTAGTCTCATTTGTTAGGTAGATTCATACAATCAATCACATCAATAATGTGATTCCTAGGTTATTGGGTTACTAAGCACATTAGTAACTAATATGTTATTCATATTAATCCCAACCATATTGCCCATTAGTTTATGACAACATGAGTTTACCCATCCAATTATCATAATCTAATTTAAGTATTACCCCATATTCATGAAAAAAAAAATTCGATAATTCAGGTGTTACCATAAGACCCGAGCTTGAGTTTACTCAACAACCCAAAGGCCCCCAGTACTGCCGGCTGAATTATAATATTAGGGAGGGGCAACCGATTTTAATAACTTGCTTATTTACTTAACTTTTAATTAGTGAGGGATTTTTATTTTAAGCCTCATAATCTAACATAGTCTTGATTTGTTTTAGCATACATCAGACACATACATTGGCGTTATGGACATATTATCTAAATTATTCCGTTGAACCAGAAACGGAATAAAAGGCTAACCCTAGGGAAATACTAACTATTACATATTTCTCTTTAGGTCCTCCGTCTTCTCCATGGCGCCTCGAAATTACATCAATATTAATTTCTAGGGTAAATTCCAAAAAAAAACCTTGTGGTTTGATGTTGTTCCAAAAAAACCCTTGTGGTTTGTTATTACAAAAAAAGGACTGTGGTTTGCGCTGTTAACCAAAAAACGGAAAATGGCTTAACGGTGTTAAAATGCTGACGTGGCACAAGGGTAAGGTTGGAAATTCGAATTTTTTTTATTTTTTTATTTTTTTCCCTCTCTCTCTCCTCCTTCTTCTTCTTCTTCTTCCTTCTCCTTCTTCTTCTTCTTTTTCTTTTTCCTTTTTCTTCTTCTTCCTCCTTATTCTTCCTTCTTTTTTTTCTTTTTTTTAAAGTTTCCGGAAATCTGGAAATTTCCAGATTTCCAGATTTCTGGATTTTCCCCAGAAATCCGGAAATTTTCCAGATTTCTGGAAAATTTCAGAGTGTCCGAAATTAAAAAAAAAGAATAGAGGAAAAAAAAGAAAAAGGAAGAAGAAAGAAGGAAGAAGGAAGAAGAAGAGAGAAGAAGAAGAAGAGGAGAAGGAGGAAGAAGAACATGAAGAAGAAGGAGAATGAAGAAGAAGAAGCGGAAGAAGAAGGAGAAGGAAGAAGAAGAAGGAGGAAGAAGAAGGAGGAGAGAGAGGGGAAAAAATAAAAAAATAAAAAAAAATTCGAATTTCCAACCTTACCCTTGTGCCACGTCAGCATTTTAACACCGTTAAGCCATTTTCCGTTTTTTGGTTAACGGCGCAAACCACAGTCCTTTTTTTTATAATAACAAACCACAAGGATTTTTTTGGAACAACATCAAACCACAAGGTTTTTTTTTTGGAATTTACCCTAATTTCTATACTATTAAAGAAAACTTCAATTAACTTGAAGGGAATTAGATGAGATGAGAAATTACAATAGATAGTAGATAGGCAGGACACGCAGGTCCTATTTCAAAAATGCCAAAAGACTAAATAAATGGTCCAAATATGTCCATAACTCCAAACATATACAGACTCAATTAAATAAATTTAATTGGTTGATTACATAAAATATTTAAGTAATATTTAGGTTAATCACATTAACTTGTCAAATTAACTTTCATCCAATTTTAATTCTATCAGTTCTGTATCTTATATATTTGATCTAATTAAAATGTAACGATTACATTTTAGATTAATACAACTATACAAAATGTTTGTTATGCATATTCCGGTTATTTTGATTTAATTCATTTAACACTTTTGATTTACAAATAGGTAAAACAAACTTTTAAATAAATTCTTTTATTCGATAATCAAAACAAAAAACTATTAATTTCTGAAACATATATATATATATAAATATATTTAAAACTTAATTTTTATTTTAAAACGGTTTTAAAATAAACATGTCTCGGGCCGGGCCCGTGACGGGCCCGAACACGTGGCTGCTGCCGTTTGGCAGTAGCCATGCGTCTGGTCTACCGCTGCCTTACGGCAGCAGCGGCCAAGCGCCATGCGGTTGCTGCCACGAGGCAGCAACCGCATAACAGTGGTTTGGGTCGTGCCTCACGGCGCAACCCGAGCTACTGTTCATTTTTTTAAAATATAATATATATCAGATTTTAAACGGTTTTAAAACGATTTTCAGAAAAGAAGAAAATCCATTATAGATTTTCTGTTTTATCTTTAGAATCAATAAAACTAACTTTTATCAATCTAACTATAAAACTAATAGATTTTGTTATAATGATTATCAACCAAAATAATTAGGAACATATGCATAATCAATTTTAATTAACAATTAATTAAAACTTATTTATCTTTAGAATTAATTAATCAAAACAGTTTTGTTAATTAACCTAACAATAAATATTTATTCAATCTGATTGAAAAACCTTTTAATTTTCATATATGAAATAACGGATTTAACGCAGGCTCTGATACCAGTGAAGGAAAATAGGCAAACGTTTGGCAGCGGAAATATAAAAATTTTAACCTATTTCCTTTAACCAATATCTGTTAACCGTTATTTCATATAAAGAGGGATAGAAGGAAATACCTTTCGAAGTTCTATCTACTGTTGCAATCATAGTTCCCACAACTCTTACTCTGAGTTCTCGACCACAAAACAAAACACAATTCAAAAGATGATTAGAACTCAACCGTATAAAAGCAACCAAAGCAGATTGCCTCTAATAAATCAACACAAGATCAAGGATAAAGAAAAAAAAGATGAAAAATAAATTGAACGGAAGCAAGCGGTGAAGAATCGATCCTCTACGGTAGGGGGCCTAATTTTCTCTCTCCCGGGATTGCTAGGCTTGGCCAAAATTCTCATGAGGGGGGGGGGGGGGGGGGTATATATATCCTATTCCATCTAAACCCTAGTCAGATAGAATTAGGTTACTGAATAAGAATTTAATTCGGAATAAAATTCTTATTGTTATTATCTATAATTATATTTAATTACAAAGATAATAATAACCTATTGATAGGATAATAATAGGAGAAATTTAATCTCATTAAACCTCCTAACTTATTTATCCCATATTTAATTCCAAGTCTTATGTGTGACCCATTAGGTTCTTATTACTTCTAGCCGTATGCAACTATTAAATTAATTTTCTCAGAATTATATTTAATCTTTGCATAACGGGATGAGTACGCGAACTGTGATTGGCAGATCCGAAACATTCTCCCAGAGCTATAAGAAGACAAGTTGATTCTATCATTGACCTTTCTGTATTAGTTACAGTATAATTCGATCCTTTGTCAACTACATCCTTGAACTGAATCTTATGACTATGGGCAATGTCAAGTCACATATAGCGAGATGTTCGTTTTACTTATACGGGCCGAGTTAACTCCAATTAGATAGGTTAAGTGAAATCTGCATTTCAAGTCTTAAGCTATCACCTTGCAAGGATTTATAGTTAAGTCTTCCACAACCGATCCTTGGACATATCTCCCATTTTTAGGAGTGAAAAATGCTCAATCCAATGTATAACTATCCTGCAATTACTTCCTGTGATACCCAACGTCTGTCGTACACACCCTAGAGTCATCCCTGTTATGGATCGTATTACAACAGGATCAAAGTATCACATTCCATAATCCAGAATCACTAATGAACATTCCTTTGAGTCTTATGATTACTTATACCTATTAATACCAATGAGATGAACATGTGACAAGGATAAATCTACCCATCCTGTTATCTCAAGTCGGGTCCCCAATCCTAATGAACTCCATTCATTGGATCCATGTAACTGTCCAGATATCTGCATATCTGAAGCTTGTGAGATCAGCTCTCTGTCTCGACAGAAAACATTGTTACATGCAAGTCTCAACGATGTTATGTCAATCCCTATTCAAAACATATCACTTGACTTGGGGTTGCTTTAAGTTTATTAGTTTATTATAATATTTTGTCTCACTTCATGCTTGTATGAACACTTTATAATCACTTTAAATAAACTCAGGGATTTCCTTTTATTAGACCTATTTAGTTCTTTAAAGGAGGTTGCCTTTATACAGTTATGAAACCATATCTTATTAAAACAAATGATATAAAGAACAATTCATTTACATTAGGTTTATATCCTGGAACAATTGTCTATAGGACACTAAACCCCAACACAAGTCTCAACAGTGTTATGTCAATCCCTATTCAAAACATATCACTTGACTTGGGGTGGTTTTAAGTTTATTAGTTTATTATGATGTTTCGTCTCACTTCATGCTTGTATGAACACTTTATAATCACTTTAAATAAACTTAGGGATTTCCTTTTATTAGACTTATTTAGTTCTTTAAAAGAGGTTGCCTTTATACGGTTATGAAACCATATCTTATTAAAACAAATGACATAAAGAACAATTCATTTACATTGGATTTATATCCTGAAACAATTGTCTATAGGACACTAAACCCCAACATATCGCTCTTCCTAGACACCGCTACTACATCATCAATATACTCTCGATCAATAAGAATACCTACTCCATTTCTACCCTTATCCTTTCCTGAGTACCAAAGCTTATAACCCCAATGAGCTATCTCTCTAGCCTTGGCTCCAACCCACTTGGTTTCTTGTAGACACATTATATTTATTCTCCTCCTCTTCATAACATCTACAATTTCGACTAATCTTCCTGTCAAAGAACCTATGTTCCATGTCCCAAAGCGTAACCTACTACCCTTACCCTTACCCCTACCACTACCGTGGACTAGCTTATTTACCCGCAACCCTTGCATATTTGACACCACCCTCGGGTCCTGGGGTGGCGCGCCGCTTCGGGGCGACGACCTAGCAACCCTTGCACATTTATCACTACACCCGGGTCTAGGAAGTGCAGCGCGTCGCTGAGTAGGGAACACCCCCACGATATTTATATTGTGGTTCATGTCATAAGATGTGGCTAAGTTTTACGCTGGCCGCCACAAACCTACCGCAACCCTCCTCCTTTGTCCGGGCTTGGGACCGACTGTAAAATATTGTGGTTCATTTCAATATTTTGAACCTATTAGGTACTCCCTAAATCCAAATTTCTAATTATTTTCTAGGCCTGTTAGGCCTCTTTAAATCCAAATTTCTAATTTTTTTGGCCTCTTAGACCTCCTTAAATCCAAATTATTAATTTTTTTTTGGTCTGGTAGACCATCTGCGATCAATTTTCTTAATTTTTTTACATGTTCAGCCCTCCCTAAATCCATTTTTTTACATGCTATGACTATTAAACGGAATCTAACTTAATTTTGAGAAATTGTACATTAATACTTAAATTTGGTTCTTGATCATTCAAATTATAACACACACACACACACACACACATATATATATATATATATATATATATATATATATATATAAATAAATAAACCAAGTTCGATTTAGCAAAAAAAAAAAAAAAATTCCGAACACACGTGTAAAATCGGCCCCCCAACTGAGTAATCATGTATTCACCACTGACCAGAACGGACAATATCTATATGTCCGTTCAAATTTTACGTTCATATATCAAGGGTAAATCTGTACATGGACAAATTTACATCTTATCTTTTTATTTTTGGTTATTCAAGAAAAGGCCTAGGCTATATGTACATGCACGTAGAATATTAAGATAATTTATATGGATATTAATTGGTGCATGCATAAGAGTAATTTAACAAATTAATACTAGTTAGAGACTCTTCGTATTTTGTAGTAATAAACACTAATAATGAGAATTTAGAAAGTCAGGAAACATTCCCTAGTATATAAATATGATAGAAAGTGAGACACCATTACCCAGTTTTGAATCAGTTCAAGTTGTTGCGAGAGAAAAGGTCAAAAAATGTTTAAGTTTCTAGTATGTATTTTTTTGCGTGCAGTAATCGTTTTGGTGGCACAGGTGCTAGTCGCTGAAATATTAAGGACTGCCGGAAAGATGTAGCAGCAGCAACCAGGAATACAAGGGGCAGAGATAATTATCCACAGTTCAGTCACAGTCATGTTGGATTAACTAGGCTATATATATATATGTATAAATAAATTCTCTGTCAATGAAATATCTTTTTATTTAATATAAATAGCAGCATGGAATTTTGTTTTTGATATGTTTTGTATAATTAGGTCTTAACCACTTGCTCTAAAACTATTTTATTATATTCCTAATGAAAGCTACAATTTTGTAGCTCTTGGAAATATTAATTAATGATCGAAAAAAATTAGCCTAAGAGATGGTTGATGGGGATGAGTTTGAGGTGTTCTGGTTTAATTTTTTTCTAAAGTTGTATATCTGTAATAAAAATAGAGGAATTAATTTTAGTTTCCTCCAAAATGAAAATATCTTCTTAATAATATTTTTTACCGACCTTTTTTTTTTTGTTCTTAATTTCAAAAAAGATTATATATGTCAGAAACATAATTGACATATATTATCACCCACCTCTTGAGTTGGTGACACATGGTAGAAAAAATCCACCACATTTCACCCGCAGATTTACTTAATAGATCGGTGAATATGGAAAGGACCGATTCTAGAGAGAGTTCTCCTAGCCGGCGTCTAGGGCCTACTAATTTGTGAGGGCTCAAAATTTCAATTCTAACACTTTTAGGTTAGGTTTTTATATTTATTTGTAAATAAAAAATTACCTCACACTGACATCTTTCTCTCTTAATGAATCATGAACAGTTAAATTATATTTCTATATTTATTTTTTAAAATAAAAAATACCTAAAACTTCCTAATCTTTATATATATATATATTTTTTTAAAAGTCCATTTTTATTAAGATTTATGGTAATTTATTTTATTATTTTTCCTATTACAAAATTGACAACCGTAAATCTCAAATAAATTCATTATTTACGGACAGTTCACTACACAATCTAATTGTTTTCTTCTCTCCACCACTTTCAAAGAATCATTTCTTAATTCACAGACAGTTAATCTGCTTCTTTGCTTCTCTCGTGATACTCATGGTGACTTAGTTACTGGTGAGTGAGAATTCAAGTGTTAAAACAAATAATTCAATTGAAAAAAATAAATAAAAAACTTATTCCATTTAAATTTGAAAAAATCTTAAACTTTATTAATTATTATGTACTGTTAGTTTTGATATTTTTTTTTAGTTTTGATTTGATAATACCTTGAACGGTTTGGCCATATTATCTATTGAGAAACAAAATTAGATGAATTATATTAGAGTGATGTAATTAGAAATTTTGTACTTACAGAAAAGAGAAAATAATATCTTTTTAGTTTTAGGTTATTATTATTTGATTTTGATTGTTATATCAAAGACTAATATCTAATTTGTCATTTTTTTTGAAATAATAATATATTCATTTTACTATTCGTTATTTATTATTTCTAAATTTATATTAAATTTAGATATGAAAATAAAAGTATAAAAATTGACTGGTACCTCTAAAATACTGGAGATATCCCTGAATAAGAATGTGCCAACGAAATATTCAATTTTCTTTTAAAATGGCGGAGCACTCTCGCATTATATAATCATATTAATATTATATTTTTTTAAGTAAATGTTGGGTTACAGGATAAGATCGGAATGCAAAGATCCCAACTAGGTTGGCATTTTCACAAAACTAATCAAAAAACCCAAACCCAAATTTTATTAAAAAGAGGAAAAAATACTGGAGAGAAATTAAGAGAAACGAAATTGTTCTAAACAGTACATATCATCAGAAATAAATTAATGAATATGAAAGCCTATGAAATATAAAACTAAAACCATGTAATTTCAAATAACAATTATTTTTCTCGTTTTAAATATTGGTTCTTATTGGAAAAAAATTAAAAAGATCTTCACTTTAACAAGCAGGTTTGTTGTTAGTAGTAGTAGCAACTATATAAAAATATAGCAACCAGTTAAGTTTCTAGTTTCTAAATTTACTATAATTAATACCTAAAAACAACAAATATTTCACTCACCGTCTCATTTAAAACTAACTCCAACAAATTAATTAACCATTAATTTACTCTTCTAATATTTTTTCACTATAAAATTATTGTCATACCCACCCATTATCCAACTCAAGGAAATAATTCCTCTTAGTTATTAATTTCTTCCCTTTTGTAATACCCAAAGACAAGTGTAGAAAGATGGTTCTATAATGGCATTTTATTTTAGCTCTTTTTATGGCCTTCTTCTTCTTCACTCCACATCTTTGTCATTCTCAGAACATGAATGTCATTGATCGTTGTTGGAGGTAGAACCCTAATTGGCGAAGAAGTCGCCAACAATTGGCCAATTGATCTGTTGGGTTTACAGGGAAGATGACAAATAACATCGGGAAAAATGTTATCAAATATAAAGTCAACCGATGATCCGATGAACCCTAAACTAGGAACCCTCAGATATGGAGCCACTATGATCACGGGGAAAGTGTGGATAACTTTTCAAAGAAACATGAATATTAAGCTGGAGAAACCCCTTCTTGTTAGTAGTTTCACCACCCTCGATGGTCGGGGAGCCATTGTACACATCTCTGGAAATGCTTGTCTTCTCATTTACAAGGTATTCATAAAATTTGAAATTATATATATGCATATACATTTATTAGATAAAGCGTAATTTGAGAATAAATTTTCCATGAAATAAACTTACATTTTTAATTTACTCTACAATTTGTCATCTTTAGTTAAACTTCTAAGATTTAAATATACCAAGATATAATTAATAATGTATTAACATGTGTCAACATGGAAATTTTAACTGATTTGATAAAAAAGAATACCAAAATGAATGATCAAAATTCAATTTAAGATAGATTAACTCTCCGCGTCCAATAATAATCTTTCGATTAATTTGTAACTCATATTCTTTTTATTTAGGCAACAGATGTAATCGTTCATGGTCTAAGGATCCACCATTGTAAGGCAGTAGGGCCAAGCTCGGTTAGAGGAGAAAATGGAAAAATAGTGGCATTAGGTAAGATGGATGGCGATGCAATCAGATTGGTCTCATCATCGAAGGTGTGGATTGACCATAATACACTATATGCATGCCAAGATGGGCTCTTGGATGTTACACGTGGATCTACATCCATTACCATTTCTAACAACTGGTTTAAAGATCAAGACAAGGTTATGCTTCTTGGACATGATGATGGTTATGTTAGGGACAAGAACATGAATGTTACTGTTGTCTTCAATCATTTTGGTCCAAATTGAAATCAAAGGATGCCTAGGTAACTAATTCTGCTCATATTAATCTTTGTAAAAGTATTTTAAATTATAGTTTTATAATTAGGAAACAAAAATATTATAGAGCTCGCCATGGATATGCCCATGTAGCCAACAATTTATACGACGGATGGAAACGATATGCAATTGGGGGAAGCATGAATCCTAGCATTAAGAGTGAAGCCAATTACTTTATTGCACCAAAATTAGGAAAAAAGAGGTAATTAATCACATATTGTATTTCGACAATTAGCTATTGCCATTATTTAATTTAGGACTAATTGGTGATTATGTAAATTGTTAAAATAGATAACATGGAGAAATGGGATGGTTAACATGCCTTAGAGATTCTATTCAGTGAATGATGCATTTGTAAATGGAGTTTCTTTTTCCAGACAGGTGTAGGAATGACAAAGCCTAACTATAACAACCAACAAAGTTTTCAAGTTTCAGATGCCAAGTCTGTTAAAGAATTGACAAGGTCTTCAGGTGCTTTACAATGTTATAGAACCATTATGCTAACAAATTGGATATGGAGGATTAATAATGGAAAATGATTCTTATTATTATTAATTTGTAGATTTTGTTTAATATGACAACATTAAATTGAATTTAATCCAAAATTTATACCTCAAATCTTTAGTTTATAAATTTATATTGTAATACATGATAGAAAACATTATATAACATTCTCCAGGTACAAAATCCTCTAGTTTTAAAAGAACATCGCATAAAACTTATCTTTGATGGCATATATTAATGAATTATTTGCCAAAATTTATATATAAATTAATTAACGAAGCATAATATAGAGTGTTTGTTTTCGCTTTGATTTTGGACGTGCTTTTACCCCTTCTATATTATGGAGGCTTTACTCTAACTCTAAAACATTGATCTGCTTTATTGATTTTCATAAACAAAAAGGGATAGTAGTAGCAAAATGTAGGAGTGTTATTTTTCTAACACATCCTTTTTATGAAAGTGATATTATATGCAGGGCCGTCTTAAACTTTTTAGGGCCCCTGTACTAAATTTTTATCAAACCCTTAATATTTAATATAATTTTGTATTAAGAAAATATAAAAAGAAATGAAAATGGTAAGGTTGTGAATTTTGGATGGTTGAATATTTAAATTACATATGCATTCAATAAAGTGGAATAATGTGTAAATAGATCTTATTACATTATATTATTATTTTTTCAATTTAAGCTAATATCTATATTTGATTAAGTACGTTTTAAATTTTGGGGCCCTTATAATTTTGAGGCCCTGTGCGGTAGGGCTCCTTGCACACCCTCATCTACTCCCCTGTTTATATGGTTGATTAGGCAATTTTTAGGCCTTCGTCTTATAATTATTTATACTATCATTTAAAATAAAGTTCTTTGTTTTAGCAATTTAACTCTCTTATCGCTCACGTCAACCTTAATTAGTCTTAGATATATTTTAATTGAACTTAATGTAAATGTTTTCATACAAAGTTATCGTGTAAGTAAAAAGTACATCCTCTCTTCACTTGAATAAAAAAGTATATAATCTATTATCTGGATAAAGAGTCAATTTACTCGCAAAACCAATTTAGTCTAAAACATATTTTAATTAGATGTCAATTTAGTCATTCAACTTGACATTTAAAATTAAATTATCTAAAATAACACGTGCCAATATGAGAAATTGACATGTATGACAAAGCCACCAATCATATGATAACAATATCCTTTCAAAGTGATTTGATCACAAGTGTCAATTTGACCGATTAAATTGTATATATATACTTAAAAATTATTTTGAACCAAATGACTCGATAAACCTACTTTATGAGCTAATTGACCTTTTTATATTTATGCATGATAGTATCAGTCTTTACAATAAAGAAATGATAATCCATTCTTGTGTCTTCAACTTAAATCTATGAATCAACTTTATTAGAGATCAATGTGTGAAGTGTACATGTTTTAACTTTGTTGCAACTATTAGATAATCTAACTATCGAAACATGTCCTCGATGAACTAATAACCACCCTTTCGACATTTCCAGTACACACCCACAATTAGATGTCAAATGTTTGGTGTTATCTAGCCTAGGGTTAAGCCAAAATCCAGCAACACCTCCACATGAAAATGAAGCAACACACTACTGGAAAATTATGAATTACTGATTAAATTTTCGTCATTAATCATTGTATTTTCGTAGAAAAACATTTTGATAGACTACAAAACATTACAAAAGCATGCGTCTAAAGACTTTTGGCGTTCTTTTGACAGAATCTTTAGAAACTTCTGTTAAAACTGTTGGATGGTTTCCTAACATTTTCATTTCGTTCTGCCAAATTTTTGTCAAAAATTCTGCGAATTTTTTTGATGAAATGATTCCATCGATGCCAAAAAAAAATATTTTTTTATAAGATTTCAACAATATATATAATTTATTGTAATAGGCTACATGAAAATACATTATTGCCAACTTAACTAAATCTTATTAAGAGGGTTGGAAATGAAAAACTCGAAAGGTTTGATATTTCAACCCTCCCTATTAACTTCCGTATTTGTTGGAAAGTGTTGGTTTATTGCCTACAATTGGGGAAGAATTAAAAGTTTCCCAGTAAATAAGGAACTATTAAAATATTAGTTTTATTTTATTTTATTTTTTAATTAAATTTAATATATGCTAAAAGGAAATGTAGATATATTTTTTTAAACAAGCACACAACTCTTATTTATCAATATCAGCAAACAGAATATCGGAAAGAACGGGGGGTGGATAATCTCACTCCCCACGAACAGACTTCGATCTAATTGCCTTAACTAAGTAATGGATTACTATATTCCCTAAACGTTTAACATAAGAGACAGAAATATTATCTAAATCTCTAAGCAAGCAACGACAATATATACTATTACATCATAGAGGCAAGAAAATCTAGGGTGTGGATCCTTGATGGCATTGACAACCATCAAATAATCCGACTAGATATCCATATAGTGCATATGTCGAGTTTTCAGCCAATTGATGACCTACTTGATAGACAGAGCCTCCGCTAGGAACGAGTCTACAACCCCATAAAAAAAACTCCATGTTTAGCTGCTAGACAAATACTGAGATGGTTATGGATCACAAAACCATACGAGCTGTAATTCCCTGAGATAAACACACTGACGTCAAGATTGCAGGTAAGAAGACCACCTTCTAGCCATACCCATATGGAAGCTGCAAGTGACGAAAGAAGGGAATATGTGGGCTCTAGTTCCTGCTCACAACGTCAATCAGACAACATATTTTTGCTGATGGAAAGCACAATGGTTGGAGAATCGAGTTGTTTTTCCCAAATTGCCTTTTTTCTGTTTATTTAAGTGTTTATATTTGTATAAAAATGTATTATTGGTACATATATTTTCCATATCCAACATCGCATATTGATAGGGGTCGAAAATCCCTATCTTTAGGTACGGTTTTTAGGATAGTTTTGATTAGTTTTCATTCAATAAGTGAGCATTTCTCGCACTTTTATGCATGTGTGCGTATTATTTAGTTTTAGTATATGTTTTATTTACTTTTTTAGTTTCTATCCGTTTCTGATTGTTTTCAAGCAAAATATTACCAAAATAGCACACACATGAACTATCACTCATTTATTTCGGCTAATTGATCCACCAAAGGTCACACTAAATGGAGTTTTTACTCAAATTTAATGACTGGTGGGTCAATTTAGCCTTTGGACTAATGTTTTTGAAGTTTATGTGCGTGTGCAGGTTAAAACGGGATCAATTTCAGGCAAAAATCACATCTCGAGGACCCCCGACAGTCGCTCGGTGAACTGGGCATCACCAGTCCGTCTAACTGGCCTCTATAGGCCAGCTCGTCGAGCTGGCGGTGAGCTGGCTGCTAGAGGCCAACTCGACGAGCTAGCAATGGTCAACTCGCCTAGCTCGATGAGCTGGCATACGGGAATCAGTAAAAATACTATTTCCCGGTCCCACAACCCCACGTTCGCGCTCCACTTCTTCCACATGCATTGGGAAATAAGTTAGACTAGGTTTAGACACGAAACTACAACGATAAATAGGACATTGTATCTCTGTATTTAGATATCTCTTAACTTTGTAAAGAAACCCTAGCCTCCGTCTGCCACTAAAGAACACCAACCTCCGCACTCTAGAGGATTATTCAAGGCTTCCATCCTTCAAGTCCTAGGAAGACGTCTGCATTGGTTGACAGGTTCCCTGAAAAGGATTTCTTTCTCTTTTACATTCTGTTTGCCTCTGATCCATCCTATGAATCCTAGACTAATTGTATCATCGTGACAATATTCTTCATCTTTAATATTAATTCAAGTTTTATTTTGTTCTATTGATTGTTATTATTATTCTGAGTCTTACGCTTTGCTTTTCTAAATTAACTCATTCATAAATCCAAACATTAACTTGGCACATATTGTGAGCTGAAATCTGACCTAGTCAGAGCCTATAAGATTAACAACCTTATGTGATAAGCCCAAAATATACCTAAAATATCATTAATAATTACGTCAGTTTTATATTGAAATCGTGCTAATTATATTTATTTAGAGTACTTTTACATCTATATTTGTTTCTATTGTGCAAGGTACTCAATTATTTGGTAAAATCCAAATAGGAGCTAAAACGGAGCAAAAACGAGAGGAAAATCACATTTACAAGCTAAAAGCACGTGCAAATTCAGAAGACCGATACGAGGAGACGGAAAGCAATCGAGGATGAGAATAAACATCCGTGTCGCTGCCGAGATTCCCAATATCTCGGTCGCGACACGCTAACTTTAGCATTGGAAATGCCCTTTCGTTCAGCAATCTCCCTATGCCCCATGTCGCGACTGAGATTTAAGAATCTCGGTAGCAGCAGTGAAGTTTTCAGCACTGATTTCACATGTTTTAATTCCAACAAACGCGTCTGTTCGTCCAGATAGAAACGACCCTTCACCAGTGGACATGACCCTTCAAACACAACCTTCCAGGAACTATAAATAAGTGCATCATTTCAGAATTCAGGATGGTTAGAGGGTTGCATATTTTGTTGAAAGAAAGCTCTGATTCAGTGAAGAGTTAGATTTATGGCCCGTTTGTTTTACCTACTGTTTGTTGTTGTTGTTTGCTGTTTACTGTTACGGTTTGCTGTTTGCTGTTACGGTTTGTTGTTGCTGTTACGGCTTGTTGTTTGCTGTTGAAAAAAGCTGCTTTTCCAAAAAGCAGAGATTCTCTACTTATCAACTACCTTTTCCTCAAAAGTTAGAAAAGTTCGTATTTGCCCCATGCTCAGAAGTTTTCATTCTCTTCGACCTGTCTAGAGAATCCAAAAGAGAGCAAACCAAACTTTTTCATAATCTGTTTAACTTTGGCCTCTTATTTTCATTTAACTCATTTAAGGCCAACAAACCGTTTTGCAGGTACGAATTATTTATTAAGAAATTTGAGTTCCTAACACGAATAGAAGCTTACACCTAGGAAGGAACTCTATGTCGAGCTAACCGACTATAAAAACAGCGCTTCTTGGGAGGCAACCCAAGTTTGGATTAAACTTTTTCAGGTTTGTTTTTTCTTTTTAATTTAATTATAGATTTCTCTTTTTAACTTTAGTCAGTTAGTTGTCTTCTCCACCCCAACTTTTTACATTCTGCACTTTCTTGTTAAAATTGCAATGTTGGAACTTATTGCATATTTTAAGTATGAGGAAGAGGGGTAGACAAACTTATAAAAATTTGTATAAATTTTTCAATTTTTGTTGCGTCGTGTCTAGTTTAGTTTTACGGTGTTTTAAGTAATTTTTGTGTGTTTTTCATATTTTGCATGTTTTAGGACCTAAAAACCAACTTCCTTCGAAGTTAAACTTAATTATTTATCCCTAGGGATTGAGAACCGATATTGCATGCTAACTAGTTTAGGTGTAGGACACAATCCTTGTATCTGTAAACACATGAGCTAAGATTGCATCTAGACCCTACTTTTGAAGAAATGCTAAAATTATTACTTAGGTAGATAATTTAAGCATTGAAGGCATGTGATATTGAGCTTGAGCTTGGGGAGAACTAATAAGCACAAAAATTAGAACCCAACGAATTGTGAGCTGAATTTGAGCCCAAGAGCGAACATCAAAAAGCTCTTTTTCTTGATATTTTTGTGTGTATGCTTTGACTTGTGAAGAATTACGGATTTTGCACTAAATACTGGGTTGAGTCTACACGCACTGATTTGAGACAATAGACGATGAAATAAGTCTCATTAAAATTAACCTTTTTCTTTACTTTATTTTTTTTCTTTTTCATCAACTTTAGTAAGCCTCTTTGAGCCTTAATTTTTGTAGTTTATAGATTTCTTTCTTTCCTAACCCAAATTTTTACAAACTATCACTTAGTTTGTTTCCTAACCCAATTTTTTTTTGGCAAAACTCCCATAGAGTTTTTGTTCTATTTTAACACTTTTTCTTTGTTTATGGCATTTTAAGAGCAAGCCGAAAGGCTAAAAGGTGAATGAGCACAATTGCTTAAAAAGGACCAATCAAACGGTCGCACCAGGAAAAAAAAGAAAAAAGAGAGAAAAGAGACAAACAAAAGGGAGAAATATCATTCCTCAGTTTTTAATTCAAAGTCTCAGAAAAAAAAAGAAAAATAAAAAGCTTGTTCCCTTTGTGTTTACTAAAAGCCATTTAGACATTGTTTTTCTAGTGCTAAAATTCTTAACCCTTGTTGTACCTCTAACCTTTTCTAACCGCATTACAACCCCATTTCGAGGCTATTTTTGATATTGTCGGAGTCAAGTAGCAAAGTAGAGGAACTCGGATGAACGTGCAAATTCACCGAAATCTTAAGCAAGAACATAAGCCGAGAGTAAATACTTGAGCCACTAAAAATTGTGTGAATTGAGTGAACTACCAATGGTGAGGTGTTTTACTTAGCTATCCCATAAAGCTCATTTAATTAAACATGTGTCCTTTTCTTAAACATATGACCTGAGATAATTGAACTACGGCTTTTGGATATCATGTCTCTAATTTGCATTTACGAATACATGTAATTACAGGTGCTTGAAATTGTGTCAGACACCTAGTCAAACCAGGAGGTTTTTCTAGCTTGGCCAGTGATTGCGGGTTTAGTTTTTAGTTTACTTGGGGACAAGTAAAAGTATTAAGTGTGAGAAGGTTTGATAGGGGTCGAAAACCCCTATCTTTAGGTATGGTTTTTAGAATAGTTTTGATTAGTTTTCATTCAATAAACGAGCATTTCTCGCACTTTTATGCATGTGTGCATATTAGTTTTAGTATATGTTTTATTTACTTTTGTAGTTTCTAGTCGTTTCTGATTGTTTTCAGGCAAAATATTGCCAAAATAGCGCACATGTGAACTATCACTCATTTATTTCGGCTAATTGATCCACCAAAGGTCACACCAAATGGAGTGTTTACTCAAATCTAACGACTGGTGGGTCAATTTAGCCTTTGAACTAATGTTTTTTGGAGTTTATGTGTGTGTGCATGTTAAAACAGGATCAATTTCGGGCAAAAATCGTGTCTCGGGGACCCCGACAGTCGCTCGGTGAACTGGGCATCACCTGCCAGTCAAACTGGCCTCTGCAGGCCAGCTCGGCGAGCTGGCTGCCAGAGGCCAGCTCGCCCAGCTCGACGAGCTGGCCTGCGGGAATCAGTAAAAATACTGATTCCCGACCCCACGACCCCACGTTCATGCTCCACTTCTTCCACCTGCATTGGGAAACAAGTTAAACTAGGTTTAGACACAAAACTACAACTATAAATAGGACATTGTATCTTTGTATTTAGATATCTCTTAACTTTGTAAAGAAACCCTAGCCTCCATCCTTGAAGAATCCTCCTCCTTCCTCCGTCTGCCATTGAAGAACACCAACCTTCGCACTCCAGAGGATTATTCAAGGCTTCCATCCTTCAAGTCCTAGGAAGACATCTACATTGGTCGACAGGTTCAATGTGAAATCTTCCAAGAGACTTATGTATTTACGATTTTACCCCCGAACTTGATGTGTATAAATAAGAGTGTTTAACACTCATTTTGGTATTCAGATTTTGTATAATAAAACCTCTATCACCTTGAGAGCGTGTGTATTCCTTCCGTCACGCCGTCGAAGTTCTGTTCCATCCGCATCCACCAAGCTCGAGAGTTCCACCTCCAAGTCCTAAGAGACGACTTTGAGTCCGGTTAGCTAGTTCTAAGGGCCTATTCTTCTTCCCTTTCTACTTGTTAATTAGCTTGTACTCTTTATATGTACTAGGCTTGGTTGTATTCCATACTTACGCTTCCCATATTTATAATATATGATTTACAATTTCGTTTCACTTTACGTATTATTCTTTATTGCTTGCTTTGATACTTATAATTGATTACTGTGTAGGTCGCTTACGAGCTCCGATATCTATTAGGATTCATATAGGTGTTGCCTTACCCAAGTTGATAATCCAGAAACCGTAGGAATTGATGAGCCACGGAACTTACGAGCCCTAGTTTCTGATCCTAAGAATTAGAGTCACCTTAAAGGGGAATCACGACCTAAGAACCTCACAAAGTTGTTCGGTCTATAGATAGTCGTCTTTGCAAGAGTAAAGTATTAATTGTATATGTTTCGAATGGTTATCTTATGTTATAACTTATCACTACCCGTAACACTTCATTAGAGTTTGAGTTACACAAGTCTGTTTCACCATAGTTTAGGAGTAGTTTGTAGTTGTCACCAAACTCAAGTCAAAAGTATTCACCGCTTAGATAACATGTAAAACCGAGTAGTTTAATACTTGTAGTTATAAATCTCGTGGATTCGATACCCGATCTTAACCGGATTATTACTTGATACGACGAGGTACACTTGCCCCAACATAGCGTCTAGTAGAGTTAAAACACGTAGAAAGATCTTAATCGTAACACACACACAATAGTTCACCGCTCTACTAGATCCCTCCACATCACTGATCATCATCGACGACAGGACCATAAGGCAACCACGTCACCTGTAAAAAATAATACTCAATTATAAATAATAATATACTATAAATAATACTTAAATTAAAATTAAAACTATAAGTAATACTAAAATTATAAATAAAACTATAAGTAATACTAGAATTATAAATAAAACTATAAGTAATATTTAAATTTTATAAAATACCTCGGCTGTCGTCATGCGGTCCAACTGCGTATGTATGGTCTCGAGTCGGGCGGTCGTCCTGTCTGGAACCCCGACCTCCCATGTGCATGGAACACCAGAAAATACTCATATATCCACGCTTAGAGAAGGGTCAAACATCCGCAAATACCAGAGCAGTCTCCTCTGCTCGCTATCCCCAGCTGCCGATATAATGTGGCAAGTGTAGTAACTCCTCCTGATTGACCCCGAACTTCATCATACACATGGCATGCAGACGCTCAGTACTGCATGAATCGGAGACCATCTCACCGTCGACCGGGGTACGCATAATCTGCCATACATCATGCAGTAGAATAGTCATCTCCTCGAACGGTATGTGGAAGGAGTTCGTATCGGGCTACCACCGCTCCACGAACGCAGATATCAACAGCGCGTCCAGGTTCTTGAACATAGTGGATGGGAGGTGAGACAACTCAGTCCTCCCGACCATATCATGCAGCTGTAAACATGACACATATACAATTATAAATAATGTTTTTGAGGTTTAGGGTTCAAAATAATAAGTATAATTGACCAAATTATTCTTACATTGGGTGTCGCACCGCGTAACCACCCCACCAATGACTGACATGCTAATGATCTGTTGTAGCATGTCAGATACGATCGAAGCTCCCCTCCCAGCATCTGTGAGGCAACATGTCCTAGAAAACTAGGAATCACGGAACCATCAATGGATCCACCATCCACCGGCCTAGAAACAATCCAGCTATGGTCCTCATTCGCTTTGGGACGTTTGTTGGTCCCTGAAATGTTAAATAATACTAAAATGTTAAATAATACTATACTAAATATTAAAATTATAAATAATACTAAAATGTTAAATAATACTATATTAAATACTAAAATTATAAATAATACTAAAATGTTAAATAATACTAAATAATACTAAAATGTTAAATAATATTATACTTAATAATACTAAAATTATAAATAATACTAAAACGTTAAATAATACTAAAATTTTAAATAATACTAAATAATACTAAAACGTTAAATAATACTATACTTAATAATACTAAAATTATAAATAATACTAAAACGTTAAATATTACTATACTTAATAATACTAAAATTATAAATAATACTAAAATGTTAAATAATACTAAATAATACTAAAACGTTAAATAATACTATACTAAATACTAAAATTATAACAAAAAAATTAAAATGTTAAATAATACTATACTTAATAATACTAAAATTATAAATAATACTAAAATATTAAATAATACTAAATAATATTAAACCGTTGAATAATACTATACTTAATAATACTAAAACGTTAAATAATACTATACTTAATAATACTAAAATTATAAATAATACTAAAATGTTAAATAATACTAAATAATACTAAAACGTTAAATAATACTATACTAAATACTAAAACTATAACAAAAAAAATTAAAATGTTAAATAATACTATACTAAATGTTAAATACCTGTACTAGCAAAGCGACCACCTCTGCACTGTCTGTTCGATCCCTGGGTGGGATGCATATCATCACCATCACCATTACTATCACCATCAGCACCATATTCCGGCTGTCATAGTACCTCGGCTCTCTCCTAGAAATACTCATCCATAGGATCTCGGTCATCAGAATAATTCGCCTCCGTTCTCCCAAACTCGGGCTGATCCGACACAACCTGCTCTATTGAAGCCCCCCGCACCTGCTGCGTCCCAACCCCTCTCCGTCTACGGCCTAATACATCAATACCACACAGCCTCGTATGACGTGATGTATCCTCCTCCTCGTCCATATCTAGACGCCGATCTGATGACGGGATAGATTTTCCCGCGACAGTAGACCGCTCCGTCTACACATAAAAATTTAAACAAAACTAGATTAAACAACAATAAAAGTTACTACAACTAAATTTACCTATTATTAACATTATACAACTTACAACATAAAAATTTAAACAAAATTAAATTAAAAAAATTAAAATATACGACAACTAAATTTAACTATAATTAACATTATACAATATAAAAATTAAAACTAAATTAAATTAAACAAATTAAAATGTACAACAACTAAATTACCTAAAATTAACAATATACAATATAAAAACTTAAACTAAATTAAATTAAACAAAATACAATATACAACAACTAAATTTAGCTAAAATTAAAATATACAATAACTAAATTTACCTAAAATTAACAATATACAACATAAAAACTTAAACTAAATTAAATTAAACAAAATACAATATACGAACAACTAAATTTACCTAAAATTAAACAAAATCAAATTAATTTAAACAAATAACAATTATTAAAATTTAAACAAAATCAAATATATTTTTAAAAAAAACCCGAAATAGGGGCGGGCGTGAGCCTATCACGCCCTCGCATTGGTGAGGGCGTGAGACTATCACGCCCGCACCTATGGTACGGTGTATGAATATTACGTCCTCACGCCCGCACCTATGGTACAACGTATGAACCATAGGTGCGGGCGTGATAGCCTCACGCTCCACTCCGATTCCTTTTTTTCCCAAATGTCGAACAAATTCATAAAATCAACTAAAAATCGATAGAAAAGTTTCGGATTTCGTACCATATGTGCTTTGTCACTTCCGCCCCTCCCACGAACCATGTTTTTGTTGAGCAATTAGCCCGGATTTGATTGAAAAGTGTGTAGGGTGTTTGAGAAGTTTTGTGTTTTTTCAAATTTTAGACAAAGGGTAGTTCGGTCTATTTCCGAGGCTACGGGTAGGAATCACTAGCTAGGTTATAGTAATTCACAAAAAAAAAAAAAAAAAAAAAAAAAAAAGTTAAAAAAAAAACAGCACGTGAGGCCAGTTATTGACTCTGTTTCTTGTCGAGTCTTAAACCCTGAGCCCTGAGAAGAGAAAATCATATCATCCAACTCTGCTTCTCTCTTTACAGCAATGGCGGCCACAACATCCCTTTCCCATCAGCACTGTGCCCGCAAAACCTTGACTCATCCTTTGAAACTAAACCCATTTCTTAAAGCTCCCATTTCATCCATCAAACTCACCAATTCCTCCTTTAAGCCCCTCCTCTCTTTGAAAGCAGCTTTATCCCAAAACTCTTCTAACTCCGCCCTAGCACAAAAGACTCAGCCTTTTAAGCATTGTTTTACTAAATCTTCTGATGGATTTCTTTACTGTGAGAATCTCAAGGTTCAGGATATCATGGAGAATGTTGAGAAAAGGCCTTTTTATTTGTACAGTAAACCCCAAATTACTCGGAATTTTGAGGCTTATAAAGATGCTTTAGAAGGATTGAGATCGATTATCGGGTATGCTATTAAGGCTAATAACAATTTAAAGATTTTGGAGCATTTGAGACAGTTGGGTTGTGGAGCTGTGCTGGTCAGTGGCAATGAGCTCAGGCTGGCTCTTCGTGCTGGATTTGATCCCACAAAGTAATGCATTTTCACCTTCCTTTATTATGTTTGCTTTTTTGTGAATTGGGGGAGAATATGTCTTTCAATTTGCATAGATTTGTGTAATTTAGGCTAATTTGGAAATGTGTTAGGAGATATCTAATGATATGGGTATTTGTATTTGGGATTACTTGATTTTGCTTTGTATGTATATCTTATTTGGGTTTATGTGAAAATGAGCAGGTGCATTTTCAATGGAAATGGGAAGCTCTTGGAGGATTTGGTTTTAGCTGCTCAGGAAGGTGTCTTTGTTAATGTGGATAGTGAATTTGATTTAGAGAATATTGTAGCTGCTGCTAGAATTGCTGGCAAAAAGGTTAATGTTTTGCTTCGAATCAATCCTGATGTCGACCCTCAGGTACAGAATGGCTCCTCTTGTCAAACAATCATATATTCTCATGTGTAAAGTGATCGCCTGATCGAACATTAAACAAACTACCTTAATTTCTTACATTATGTCAAGTTAGGTAGCATTGTAGAAATTGGCAATGCAATCTCCGCTATCAATAGAATCCCAAGCAGGCAATGGTGTGATCCTGTGTATATAATTGAAGATCTTGCATTTGTGGAAATCAGAATTCAGTCTGATTATCTAATACATCTATTAAAACCATATAAAAAAATATAATTTTTGAAGTTGGTGTATTTGAAATCTTTCTTGTGACTTGTGAATATATAATATCTTGTTTATATGCCTTTTAGGTTCATCCTTATGTTGCCACCGGGAATAAGAACTCAAAATTTGGAATTAGAAATGAAAAACTGCAATGGTTTCTGGATGCTGTGAAGGCACACCCTAATGAGCTTAAGCTTGTTGGGGCACATTGCCATCTTGGCTCAACCATTACCAAGGTATCTCTTCAGCACTTCTTATTTTATTTTCCTGCAGTTAATGGAAGTTTGGATTTATACATCATAGGTTAGAATATGGATTTACTTGGCTGGGCCCTTTCATCTATGGATAAATATATATCAGTTTTAAGTTACGAGGTATGCGATGTTGAAAATGATTCTAAATTTCCAATATAATTAGGCCTACTACATCAGGAGCTCCCTGAACTTGGCCTAAAATCCGGTTACTTGCTTAATGTGACTTCTAGACCACTTGAATTTGTTTCAAGTGACCTATGCGCCCCCTAAACATGCTTATAGTGATCTATTACCTCCGGAACTTGCTTAAAGTGATGTATATTTTAATTTGTCCAAATTCTCTCTTGCTCTGTCACATGGACTTGGGGGATTAATTATGTCACTTTAACCAAGTTCAGGAGGTTAACGAGACATTTCGTAAGTTCAGGGGACCAATCAGTTTCTTGAGTCAAGTTCATGCTGCTCCTGATATATTAAGCCATATAATTAGTTGTATGTGCTTTAAGAATCTGATTACTTAATAATGCTTAATAGAACTATGAACTTGGAATCATTGTGAAGATTAAATGTTAATTTATGTGTAAAAGCATTAAAAGGAGTATATGTATCCTAATTTACTTGGTGAGGACCTTGATGATGGACTATGGCTAACTCAAATATTTTTACTATTGCTATTGGCTGTATCTTTTAGGGTCCGTTTGGTATGCGGTAATGCAATGTAATGTAATCAAATTTGTAATGTAATGTAATGGAATGGAATGGTGATTCCATTACCATGTTTGATATTTAAATAAATAGAAAATGAAGAAATGTAATTACCATTACAATATTTATGTTTGCCTAAATAAATATAATCATAAAATTTTATTTGCACAATTAAAATTAACGAAAAACATGATAACATGAAAAATGAGATTAAGCGAAAAACGAAAAATACAAAAAATGCGAAAAAAAAAATTGAATCAAAATCAAATACAAAATTAGATTAGCTGAAATCAATTTAATTAGTGCATATATATAAAAATAATTACTTTTTTCTCGTTTTTAAATTTTCATGTTTTTGAGAATGATAAGAGGTTAGATTGAGGTGTGAGATTTGATAAATGAGAGGTTAGAGAAGGGTCCGGGGAGGGGTCCCACCACAAGGGTGTACTGGGGGCAAGCCTTCCCCTGCCAATTTATTTGGCAAGAGGCCGCTCCTAAGACTCGAACCCGTGACCTCTTGGTCACACGACAACAACGTTTACCGTTGCGCCAAGGCTCGCCCTCCTATGAATTTCTCATTACATTCCAATAAAATTAAAAATTGCATCTAAACATAGTAATGGGCTTTTGATGTAATGGGCATTCCATTACGTCTTACCAAACGTACCCTTAATGTATTACACTTTACTCTTCAGTTTCTCTCGGGGAAAGGGAGTATGTATTTGTATTTTTATCTATAAATGTCACAACTAATTTTGTTTTGAACTTTTCATAAAAATAAAAGCTTTCCATGTTACATGTTATAGGTGGATATATTCAGAGATGCTGCAGTTCTTATGGTCAACTATATTGATGAAATCCGGGCTCAAGGCTTTGAAGTTGATTACCTAAACATCGGTGGTGGTTTGGGTATAGATTATTATCATGCTGGTGCTGTACTTCCTACACCAAGAGATCTCATTGACACTGTGAGGATCATTTTTCTTAATTGTTACATTGCCACTTCCTCTGCATATAGCTTCTGAATGCAAATTAGTTATATATTTTGAGTAATCATTGTTAAAATTTCAAATGTTGATAGATACACATGTAGCAATAGCATTGGCTCTCTACTTCACTGATGTTAAACTCTTGAATTAAAATTCTCTTAATTCATATCAATTTAGGTCCGAGAATTGGTGCTGTCGCGAAATCTCAATCTCATCATTGAACCAGGGAGATCACTAATTGCAAACACGTCCTGCCTAGTCAACAGGGTGACTGGTGTCAAAACAAATGGAACTAAAAATTTCATTGTTATCGATGGAAGCATGGCTGAACTTATTCGTCCCAGTCTGTATGATGCATATCAAGTAAGTGTCTCGGCATAATGAGCTTCCAGTTCTTAGCTTCCAGTATAATGCATATCAAGGATTCTCTATTTCCTCGGAATTCTGTGTTTGTCTAACAGTCCTCGACAGCTAACCCCTCCTTCGCTTCTTGCATTTGTATATTACATAGTTATTCTTATCTAGATTTTATGCTATTGTGTCAAAATTGACAGTTCCTTTATTTTTGCAGCACATAGAACTTGTTTCTCCCGAAGCACCTAATGCTGAAGTTTCAACTTTTGATGTGGTGGGTCCTGTCTGTGAATCTGCTGATTTCTTAGGAAAAAACAGGGAACTTCCAACTCCCTCCAAGGTACCCATTTTGCAGCCTCCTCGTGGAGAGTTACACTAATAATCCTCTTTCATCTTCTGACAAATCTTTGTACTCTGCAGGGAGCTGGTTTGGTAGTCCATGATGCTGGAGCTTACTGCATGAGTATGGCATCAACATACAATCTGAAGATGCGCCCACCCGAATACTGGGTATGGATTCTTTTCCTCAAAAGTTTGGGGCTTTAGCTTGATGATTTGCATACCTTATCACCAAGTTTAAAGTTGTGGTTTTTGCTTTCCAAATGCTTTCATTGGAAAACAAAAAGAGTTGCCATCTTAATTTGCATTTATTTCATTTTATAGGTTGAAGAAGATGGGTCAATTGTCAAGATTAGACATGGGGAGACATTCGAAGACCATGTCCGGTTCTTTGAAGGACTTTAATTGCAGACACTGAGCATTTTTCTGGTAAAGCAAAGAGGCTTAAGATATGTTTTATCCCAATTCTTATGTTGCTTGGTTGATGTCTGCTGTGGATTAGCTTTTAGGGGAAATTGATTTACTTTGCAACTGTTTTAAATTATGTATAGGATTCATCAATTAGGCATTAGAGGTTACCTTTGGATTTATTAAATCGCTCTAACTTGATGGTGAAATTAAGATCCTTGGTTTGTTTGGTTTAAGTACTTAAAATAAGGGAAATTGCCCTCTACGATGTGTTATTTCACTCAAAACGATCATATTATAAGACCATGTGTTCAAACCACTATTTCTAAAAAAAAAAAAAGGAGAAAACAATTATTAATTTAGGTCCATCACTTTACTCATAAAATTGGACAGGAGAAAGCAAACAGAAAGTAGATGCAACAACCAGTGTGTTTCAGGATTTCTTACCAGTGATGTATTACCATTTAAACAAAACATCTTTTTCTGAAATTCATGTGAAAATAGATGAAATTTATGTGAAACTGATTAAAACTCGGGGAAATTCATATCAAACTCAGTGAAATTCAAGTAAAACTATTCTTAAAACATTTTCAGTTTTCATCAAGTGTCACTTGAGTTTATAACCTTCTGTAAATTCATGCGAACCTGATTGAGTTCCATACGAGTTTCGCTTGAGTTTATAGCCTTCTGTAAATTCATGCGACTATTTTGAACATGAACACAAATTAATCATGTAAGTTTCAACGGGTTTCAATTGAGTTACACACAAGTTTCAATCAATTTCACCTTTTGTGAAAATGAATGAAACTCATGAAACTGAGCATTTATGAAACTACGTTATGTAGTATGTGTCACACTGAATTGTTTCTAATTAAATCAAAGGATGGTTGGATAACTTTTTTTTCTTTTCTTTTTGTAACTCACATGAAAATGATTACTAATAACATATAAGAATGTTATTTTAAATTCTAGTAAAGAAAATGATATTTAGAATTTTAAAATGAAGAATGAGGATTCTCACGAAAATCTTAATTTTTAGGGCTAATTACAAATCTAGCCCAACTAAGAAGGGTCATTTACATATCTAACCCATTTTGCTTCCATTTTACCAAATTAGACCATTTCATCCACTTTGGACAAAATTACCCTTAGTTCTATTGATCCATAGATCGATTTCTGATATCAATTGTTAGCGATTTTTGAAGTATTATGTTCAATTTCCCGTAGAAATTGTATGTTTTTAGCTTATACGTCTGCTTTTCTCGCTGGTCTTGCCTCTTTCTTTATCTATAATGGTATCATTTCAATTTTTTCAATTTTCTCAAAATCGCTAACGATTGATATCAGAAATCGAAGAAGATGAACCGAAGAAGAAGAAGAAGAAGAAGAAGCGGAAGAAGAAGAAGCAGAGCAGATCCATCGAACAATAGAACTAAGGGTAATTTTGTCCAAAATGGATGAAATGATCTAATTTGGTAAGATGGAAGCAAAATGTGTTAGATATGTAAATGATCCTTCTTAATTGGGTTAGATTTGTAATTAGCCCTAATTTTTATGGGGAAAAATGGGGGTAATATTTTCTTAATTATAGAAATGGATGGAGATTTCTCATCTAGATATAGACAAAGATAGAAATTGAGAAATTAGTCTCCATTTGCAACCTTAATCAAGATTATAACCTTAAATTGCTATTTTCTCATTATTTTGTGATATAATAATAAAAGTTATTTTTGGACTTTAACTATCGATTTAAATTTTTAATGCAATTGGTTCTTTGATATAGTTTTAGTATCTGTTTAGATAAGTGTTTGAGAGTTCAAATTTAACTTTTTAATGCAATTAGTTCTTTCATATAGTTTCAGTGTCCGTTTAGATAAGTGGTTAAAAGTTCAAATTGTGACAATTTTAGACAAGTGATTAAATTTCAGCACATAATAAGATGGATTTATATTGTAAAAGAAGCTGAGAAATGTATTTAGTTGAATTGGGTTGGGATAGATTTGACATTAGGAAAGTGAGATAATTAAAACCCACGTTTTTTCTATTAAGAAACTAGTTATGATGTGTACCACTTTTTGTCCTTAAAATTCTACTTTCTTTATACTCTTATCTTTTCATCCAATTAACTCTTCAAAAAGTCTCAAAGACTAACTTATCCTAAAATCATACCAAAATCTTCAATTAAAAATCTCATTTTAATCCTAAAAATTTAATTTTGTCCACAACAATAATTAAGCCTCGCATATATTTATAGATTTATTAAATATAATATCATTGATTATATATACACATATATAGTTTATAATAATATTATATACAATTAATCATATTACACGTGCCTTGATGAGTCATTTCCTCTTCAGATAGTAGTTGTCAAACGCCTTGTGGACTAGTGAAGAAGGACTCAGGATATATGATATTATTATAGGATTTTTGATTTCGAGCGTCTAAATAGTCTAGACAGCCTTAGTTTTGAACAGTATTTCATATACTTTTAAGTATCTTTTTAAGTATGGTTCCCCTTCTACTGATTTAGACATATAAATGAAATCATGGATCCCTAATCCCTCCTTAATTTTTTTTCTATCTTATGTAAAAAAAAAAAAAAAAAAGAACTCATTACAAAATATACATCATGGAGCATAGGGACAATAAGTCATGGAGGGTGATTAGGGCTGTAATCGAGCCGAGCCGAACCGAGCTTTGGCCTGTTCAAGCTATGCTCGCTATAAAATTAACGAGCCCGAGCCGAGCTTTGGCTTGCTCAACAAGCTTGAGCCGAGCTTCGAGCTTGTTTCGAGCCCAAAATCCTATTTTGGACTTGGTTCATTAAGAAAATTATCTAACCATGAATTGTTTGTGAGTAAATTGTTAATTATATTTGTGAAGTTTACTCGCAAATAACTCTTTAATTGTGTACATAAACAAGCTCACAAGCAAAGTTCGTGAATAAATAAACAAGATGCTTACAAATAGTTCGTCTATTACTCATTTATTATGTTTGTGAACGAACTCATCTAATAGCAAATGAAATAATATTAAGTTTAGATATTTCTGAACTAACACAACACTATATAGTTTTCTACAAAACTAAAATTTGTTCATAAATGTTCTAATCGAGCCTGCTCGCGAGCTTTCGAGCCGAGCTTTGGCTTGCTCAAGCTTGGCTCGTTTACGAACCGAGCCAGTAAATCGTGTTCACGAGCGGCTCGTTTACAAATCGAGCCGAGCTTTTATCGAGCTGATCATCGAGCCGCTCATGAGCGGCTCTGTTCATTTACAGCCCTAAGGGTGATGGATTTTGATGTCTATTAATGAAAATTTCAGTCATAAAACATATAATTTATGTCGACAGTTTTATTTATATTGAGAATCTTTGATGGATTTAATATCAGTAGAATTTTGAAGTATTTATTGTGTGGTGTGAAATGTGGAATATTTGGTTGTGATTCTGATTCTGTAAAAGGAGGTAATGGTGCAGAAAAAAACAAACAAGTGCCCGCCTTCCTTCCTTCCTTCAGGCCCCCACTCTATACTTTCCTTAGTCAACAAGCAAAATTCCAAATAAAGTAAAACAATTGTACCAAACAAACTTAATTAATTTATTACTTTTTCCTCCTCTTCTTAATTTCTATTTCTATTTCCATTTCCAGTCAACAACACACTATTTTCCTTTGGATTCTATCTACTCTACTCTTCTGGCTGCTAACATTTATGGGAAAACAAAATACAATAAATTCATGCTTTTCTATTATATTTTTCAAGTCCATAAATGTAATTATTTTAATGGCTGCCATGATTTGGCGAAAAAAACTTGATTGATTCTCTGAACATACACAATATTATATATAATATTATATTAATCTTTTGAATTTATTTAAAGTGTCATGATCAATTCTCTAAATTTAGAAAAACGCACTAAAGTTTAAGAAATATAAAATTAATTTGTTTTAAAGATTTAAAATCGTAAATTAAACCTTTTTTTTTAATTTTGATTTTTTTTTTTTACAGAAAGTTGAAATTTATATGATGATCAATAGGTTAGTTTAAATAAATTTAAGTGGTCAATAGATTAATTTAAGCAAGTTGAGGGAGCTATGTAAGATTAGGATCAATCAAGCTTGTGAAATATTTTAATTGTAAAAAGATATACATTTACATCATTAACACATATATAGTGAAAATTGACTCATATCGTTGATCAATTAGAGTACTATTTCATAAAATCAAGTCAAAAAGCATATTTAACTCCTAACCTTTATCTATTTTAAGGATCAAGTCTATGATCAATTATTTTTTAATATTGAGCCATTGATCATTGATTCTATTATGAATAAGATTCTTATTTAATTTTTCCGTCGAGTTTGGCCTGCATACATCATTAGGACGACTCGGCCTGCTGACATGGACAAATAACAATAAGAGTTTCTTGACTAGAGATAAAAATTAAAAAGTACAAAAAAATTATAGAAATTAATTTCCAATAGGTTCTTCCAAACTCGATATTCTTTTCTCCAATTTCACGATTTCCAGCATCAAAATCGCCAAATTGATCTTCTCCCCTAACACTAAAATCCATTTCCAACAGGTTCTCCCAAACTCGATTTTCAGCTTATAAAAATCTTCTGTAAATCGATTTTTGTAATTTCTTTTTATTTTTCTCTCTCCCACATAGTCAAGAAACTTTTTTTTTTTGTCCACGTGGAAGTAAAAATGTCTATATCAGCAGACTGAATACCTTAACTCTTGCTTGTCGTCCAAACTCGACGAAAAAAGTTAAACAAGGGTATGATCCATAACAAAATCAATGATCAAGAACTAAATGTGAAAAAATAATTGATTATGAGTTTGATCCTTAAAACAAGTAAATTTCAGGACCGACTTATTATTATTATTATTATATTTTCCTAAAATCAATATGTAATGTTAACATATCAATGTCATATATGAGTTAACAAAAATTATATTCTTTGTAAATTTTTTAGTGTCAATTTCATTATCTTTGGGTGTTGTTAAATCCAACCCCAAATTCCCACCCCTAGCCCCGTAAAAGGACGAAAATGCCCTTTCATGGGTTATGGGGTGAAAAAGCTATTTTTTTCCTTTCCATCACACGGGCGTGTGGCTATCACGCCTCACCGTGTGGTCGGACGTGATAGCCACGCGCCCAATCACATGGTCAGGCGTGTGGCTATCACGCCCGCGTGACGGATTGGCAAAAAAATAGGCCATTAAACCCGTAAATAGGCCTTTAAACCCGTAACTACAGAATTGTACTTAAAACCTAAAAATACCATACAATTTTAACTAAAATCAGTAACAATAATATAAGTTCATGAATAAATATTATTAATTACAACACATAAAACTAATATAATCTAGTCCAAGCCGCTCTCCTTTCAGCGTATAGATTGTCCAAGTGACGAACACTCGGATCACGAAATATACGCCATTGGGTGGCAATGGGAGGCACTGGAAATGCAGGTCTTAAATAAAGACGTATGTAGTGTTGATAACTCCCCAAATGACAAATCGCAATCTCTCGCTCTGGTGGTCTTCCATCGTCTGAACGTATCGGCGGTATAGTGCAACATCCAAACTGTGATGTAGTAAAAAAGAATATTACTGCATTCAAAATAGATGCATCACCATATAAGTCATCCGGACTCACCATTCAAACGTGTAAGTCGAGATACTAGAAATGTTCTTTACAGTGAGCCACCGCATATCTTCTTCTCGAGTCCTCGAGTGAGTATCTGATTATATACAGTAAAGGATTACAAAACTAATGTATTACAATTTAAAAGATTAAATTAAATAATAGAATAAATGTCTTACTTGATCGCCTCGATCTGAGCCTCAAAGTCCTTGTGCACCTTCGCCCACACTGTATCGAGTGCACCAGTAGATGAATTCAACCACTGTTTCAACTATGCATATGAACTCTCCACTCGACAGGTTGTGGTGTTTCCTAAGTGCAACACCTTGTTCGTCCATGCTCGACAAAACTTCTCTTTATGCACTAGCCATGTGGTCTCCATGAACTCTATCACACGAGGCCAGTTGGCAGTAGTATTCTTCATGGCTACCACTGCTGCCTCATATTCGGCTACTGTCGGGGCTTCAATTATACGTTTCCATTTGGCATTCTTAAAAATTTCACCAAAACTCTTCATTCCACACAACTTGCCTACTCTATCCTCCACATCTTTATTAATATGCCATGTGCACAATAAATGATGACTATGAGGAATACCTCACGAACCGGTCTCATTAGTCCTAACTCACGGTCCGTAGCAATGGTTGTCGGATGCACATCAGGTTAGAGCAAAAGCTTCAATTTTTGTAATACCCACATATAACTTCCCTCAGTTTCATCCTTCATGATTGCATAGGCGATCAAGAAGTTTTTGTTTGAAGGCGTCATTCCAATGATCTGAAAGAATGACATCTTATACTTGTTTGTTTTATATGTTGAATCCATACCAACAAACAAGTAATAAGATCGGAACAGTGTGATCGATGTAGGATGTGTCATCAATAAGTGAATCACAACATTGCTGCCCGGCATCGCTTGTTGGTCCCGTGTAAGGTAGTATGATTAGTTCCAATGGGGGGGTTAGGAACTAATGTAACTTTTTCGCTTAATAATGCTGACTTAATTAAATATTGGACAATTTAACTCAAATTTTAGGTCAGCAAGTCTGAGTGAGATGTGAGACAGCTTTAATCAAATACTAACTAGAGATGTTTCGGTTGTGAGCTGGAAAGTAACACTTTAGGTCAGCTTCTAACTCAGCACTCTGATTACTCAGTGTCGGCTTATACAAATTATTTACTGAGCAATTTAAGCAAGCAACAGACACACACACACACACACACACACACACACACACACACACATATATATATCAAGAGAAAGGGTTAGAGATTACTCAGCAGACTTATCCTGGTTCGGCCTCACCGCCTACGTCCAGTCCCCGGAATCCTTCCGAGCTTTTTCAATCCTCTACTGAGCTCTTTAAAGGTACAGCACAAACCTTTTACAATAGCAACTGAGTATGCAAGAGTACCGTCCTCTATTCGTCTACTCAATCCTATCTACCACTGAACACTATAACCGAGTGCTCAGATTTTCTCTACCACTGAGTATTATAACCGAGTACTCAACTTCACTCTTCTAACCTTTACAATTGATACAAGATTGTTCTTACAAAACGAAGAAAACTTTAGATGAATACAATTCACTCTAGACTTTTACACAATGATTGGAATTGGGTGTAAGAACTTGCTTTTTCTATTCAGACAGCTTCTCTTTTGGATTTTTGACTTAGTGAAGATTTTGCTTGTCTGTTCTCTCTTGTATGTGTTCGACAATGATCCAATTGATGAACTTGTCCATTTATAGTGAATTCTGAAGCTTCAATGATTTGAAAATCCGATATAGCTGTTGAGAAGAACGGTCTTCTTCGTCATCATGTGGTCAGCTTTCAGAACCGCAAGCTATTCCTGTCTTCTGATTTGTGCTGGATGCAGGCTTGCCAGTTTCGTCTTCTTGCGCCAGGTTTGTCTTCTTGCCAAACGTCAGATGGTCCATGCGTCTCGAAAAGGTCCTTGAAACGGATTTTCGATGCTTCTGAAATGTGTCAGACTTTGTCTCATAAGTTGACGGATAATTGGACACTGACTTGATTGTTACTCAGCTTGAATTAGCGGCGTCTTGAATATTGCTCAGCTTGACTTCACAGCTTCGCCGTCAAGCTTTCCTGAAGAAGACATTTCTTTTGCAAAGCTGAGTTGAGTTCCACTCAACTTCCGCTGTGTGACTTCTTATACTGACTTTATTCTGTCTTTCTTTTATGGACTTTTAGTTCCTGTCTTCGTTAGTTAATATACTCAATATTGAACAAACACATTAGTACAATTAAATCAAAGCACTTAAATTTAATTGCTTAATCATGGGATTAACTTAAATAATTTTGTCAAATCAAAATCATGTGGAAAGGTGTTTCAACACCGCTTGCGTCCAATGTACGTATTCCTTCTCTATAGCAAGCCGATAAAACTGACCGATTACATCCCGACCCTCAAAGCTCTCAGTCCTGATTTTCTCCCTGTAGTTATAGACATGTCTTTGTGTCAGGCAATCCTCCGGATGTTTTTCTTTGATTGCAGCAAAAATGGCACAAGGCTTAGCTTGAGCTGAACTCATTTCACGAACAAGTTTTTTGGAACCCGGGCTTAGTCCGCTCATCTGTCTGTAACCCTGACGATATACAGTCAACTGATGACAGTGTTGTCCTCTATCTCCAGCAATCCCATTCACCACCCAACCGCCTAATTCAGTGATTTCCAGAACCTTTATCTAAAATTTGCAACCACAGTACTTTGTTTTTGTATCCATCCGTACTACTTCCTCCATATCCATATCCCTTTTCCTTCTATAATTCTTAATACCACGAGCACATTTAACCAATATCCATTTTGACTTGCCCCCTGTCTTGTGCGATGTTGTGGTTAACTCGAAGCCGATCCCAATTGCCGTCTGTTTTGCCCAGTTAACAGCTTCATGATATATTTGAAACGTTTGTTTGGAAAAAAACTGCGAACTGTAATCAATGCCGTTTTCACCAAAATCTTCAAACGAAACCTCCTACAAATGATAAATAACGAACATTACATTCCAACACGCGACATTTCTACAGCGTTTCGGTGTCTAAACCCGAAAAAACAACAATAAATATGCCCGGGCGTGTGAGCATCACGCCCCACCATGTGGTGGGGCGTATGAGCATCACGCCTCACCATGAGATGGGGCGTATGAGCATCACACCAATATTAAAGACTAATATCCAACAGCTCCTGTTTGTAAACGTTAGGGGTATTTTTGCATCTTATTTTTTTATTATTATTATTTTTTTACTTCAAACAATAAATATCGAAGTATTTGATTAGAGGACTGAGAAATAGCCAGTAATGGTCATTTTGAAACCAAAAAAAAAATCAGTTAACATCTCTAACATTATTAGCAAAACATAGAATTTCTTAAATATCAGAGAAGCTATATTATCAAAACAATTTTCCTAACATTCCTAAAATATAGAACACCATGTAAACACAACATAAGGAAAGAAATGAATCTCATATTAATTTCATAAAAGAAGGCTTAATATATACATTAATCCCTTAACTTTCAAAATATTCTGATAGGCACTTCAACTTACTCAAAACGTCCTAACAACCCTCTTAACTTGCTTAAAATGTAATCAATTAATCACTCGATTTCAAAAAAAATAAGATGCATGCAGAAGAAGTGTTGCACGCGTTTTAAAAAAAAAGTAAAATGACCAAGGTCAATAATGGAGTTCCCGTGAAAATCAGTTGTGAGAATGAACTTTGGTGTTGGCTTTTATAGTGGAGCATTTGAAGACCGTTTGAATTTCAAAAGAGCCGTTTGGAGGGAAAATGAGTCTTGCTTCTGGCCACTGTGCCAATTTATCCATATAAAGAAAGTTGCCATTTCTGAAATCAGACTTTTGTCGATTGTTGAGTCGCACGTCAAATGATCGCCTTTTAACTTCTGACTTCGCATACTTGCAGTCTGCATCTTTCCTTATTTGTTTGATAGAGAGAGACGTGTGACTGACAGGGTCTTCTATCTTCTGAAGTTTTACTACTTTTGGAATGTCTTGAGTTGACTGCTTGCCAAAGGCGTCTGGTTCTGTTCTGGGTTATGGGCTAGACTTAGGCTTGGGCCTTTAATTGTTTTAAGGCTTTAAGTTGTCTTTGTTTTATGCTCCAAATTACAATTGATATTCAACAAACATATTAGTATTAAAAAAACAACTTAATTCAATTCCGAATTTAAATATCTTGAGGATCTAAATTTTTAATTGTTTTTTTTGTCATAATCGAAAACTCTATGAAAATTGGGTTTTAACACATCTGTTGTTATCCCTTTTGATTTTTAAGCTTCATCGTCTTTGATTTTATTAGATATCTCGATTTTCAGTCTAGTGCAATATGATTCATGCAATTTTTATTTTCTTTTACTTGGTATTTTTACAATTCTGAAAATATTTATTAGTTTTTTGCAATATCTTAAGAGTATTGGGGGGTTTTGATTTTTAATAAGAAATAAGGTGCAAAAATATCTTACGATTTATATCCAAGGGCAATTTTACCTCTATCGTTTAAAATGGTGCAGTTTTATATCTATCATTGGCAAGTTGAGTCAATTTCAAACATCATTATACAATACACATATTTTATTCCTTATTTTACACCAATTGCATATCCGTTGTTTAAAAAAAATGATTATTTCTTAGATTTAATAATTGAATTAGAGATTAATATTTTTAAATTTAGTGAAACTTTTGAAATATTTTTTGTCCAACTCGTACAAAATATAATGTATTTTTGATTTTTTTTTCCACTTCGAATCATATGTTTGTGATTTGTTACTAATTAGTAATTAGATAACGCATATATAAAGTGTAGATCATGAGAAATGAAAAGTTATTTCCATTATGTGCTTTTGAAAATGAGATATGTTGTGATGTATGCCAGAGGGCAAAACAAAAGAAACTATCCTATAGTTTGAGTGAGAAATCAGCTGTTTCAAGTTTTGATTTAATACACATTGATATTTGGGGTCCCATCAAGGAATCTTTCACAAAACAACATTATTTTCTCACCATTGTTGATGATTTCAGCAGATATACATGGATCTCCCTAATGAAATCAAAATCAGAAGCTAAAAGCCTATTACAGCATTTTCATTCTCATATTGTCACTCAATTTCAGAAGCATATCAAGGTTATTAGATCTGACAACGGTCTTGAGTTCTATATGCCGGAATTCTACAATCAACATGGTATTATTCATCAATTATCATGTCCTGAAACTCCCCAACAAAATGGTCGAGTTGAAAGGAAACACCAAGACATTATGAATTCCACAAGAGCCCTCTTACTTCAGAGTTCTATGCCAAAAGAATTCTGGCCAGCTACAGTGGTACATTCAGTTTATTTACTAAATCGCTTACCCTCTACATCCATCCAAAACCTCACTCCCTATCAAAAACTATATGGTGAATCGCCACAGATAAACCATCTCAAAGTTTTTGGTTGTCTTGCTTATGCTTCTACCTTAGACAGACATAAAAATAAGCTTAGTGACAGAGCTATTAAATGTGTTTTCATGGGTTTCAAACCAGGGGTTAAGGGATACAAGTTATTAAATCTTGATAGCAATACCATTTTTGTTTCTAGAAATGTCAAATTCTATGAAACCGAATTTCCTTTTTCTTCACAGTTATCACCCATTCATCCTTTTTCAAGTGATGCTCAACTGGATGCTTATCACAATACTATCCCAGATGAAGAACCTACTTTATCTGAATCATCACCTGCACATCCTATCATCATTCCTCCGCCAAATATTGAGGAGCAAGACACCATTCTTGACCTCACCACAGTTTCCATACCTCACTCTTCTCCTCACCAAATTCGCCAATCCACTAGACCTAAACATCCACCTAGTTATCTCAAAGATTATCATACAGCCCTTCTCTCCAATACAACCCTTCCCATTTTATCCAAAACACCTCACATAGTTTCTCAGCAGCTCTCCTACGCCAACTTATCACCACATAAACGTGCATTCTCCATTAATATTACCTGCCATACTGAACCTAAATCTTACCAACAAGCTGCTAAAGACCCTCTGTGGCAAGAGGCAATGCAAAAGGAATTAATGGCTCTTGAATCTAATCATACTTAGGATCTCACAGATTTACCTAAGGGCAAAACACCCATTGGTTGCAGATGGGTGTTTCGAATCAAATACAAAATAGATGGCAGCATAGATCGATATAAAGCAAGGCTAGTTGCTAAGGGTTTTCCACAGCGAGAAGGGATTGATTTCAAAGAGACTTTTGCACCAGTGGCCAAATTCACAACAATACAGACACTTCTAACTATTGTAACCGTAAAAGCATGGCATATTGAACAACTTGATATAAATAATGCTTACCTTCATGGTGATCTTCTTGAAGAAGTGTACATGTCTTTGCCTCCTGGTTTCACTTCTGCTAATAATCTTCAAGTGTGCAGGTTAAAGAAGTCTTTGTATGGCCTTCGGCAAGCTGGCCGGTAGTGGCACATTAAACTCACATCCGCTATTTGAAATGCAGGATTTAAACAAGCTCCTTCTGACCCATCTCTCTTTACAAAGACACAGGGAACAAGCTTCGTTGCCCTTTTTATCTACGTAGATGATGTCATTGTCACTGGAAATGATCAACATGCCATTGAGCTGATCAAAAATCATCTTCATCAGCTTTTCAGCATCAAAGCATTGGGTCCCATTCATTACTTCCTTGGTTTTAAGTTCGCTCGAACCACCACAGGGCTTCATATATGCCAACGGAAATATGTGCTTGAATTACTCAACGAGGTTGGTTTTCTTGGTTGTAAACCGGCATCTACTCCTGCTATTCCCAACTTCAAACCTTCCCCAAAAGCACAGAACCTTCAAGATATCACCGCCTATCGACGACTCATCGGGCGCTTGCTCTATGTCACTCATACTCGCCCTGAACTTTCCTTCATTGTCAATACTTTATCCCAACATTTAACAAAACCCACCACTGATGATCTACTTCGTGCTCATCGGGTTCTTAGATACTTGAAGAAATCTCCTGGCTTTGGCATTTTCTTTCCCAGCACAAATTATCTCAAGGTTCAGGCTTTTACAGATTCTGATTGGGGATCTTGCCCCGACACCAGGCGCTCCATTACTGGCTATGCTGTTTTTCTAGGTCAAGCTTTAATCTCATAGCGCTCCAAAAAGCAATCTACTGTATCCAGGTCTTCCTCTGAGGCAGAATATCGCGCCATGGCCTCTACTTCTTGCGAGCTACATTGGGTTTTAAATTTACTTCGAGATTTGGGGATAGCACATCCTTCTTCTGCTCTACTTTTTTGTGATAATGTTTCGGCTATGCACATAGCTCAGAATCCAGTTTTCCATGAGCGAACTAAGCACATCGACATCGATTGCCATGTTATCCGAGAACGAGTTCACTCTGGTTTTATTCGCCTGATGCCCATTTCCTCTGCTCTTCAACTTGCTGACCTATTCACTAAAGCTCAACATTCAAGTCATTTTGATTATCTAGTTTCCAAACTTGGTCTTTTCAGTCCTTACTCGCCAAGTTTGAGGGAGGATAATAAAGCTTCACATTGACAGCAGCTGATTAAAACGCAGAGTTTCATTAAAAACATTGAAACACATCGTTTCAATAATGATCCTCACCTATCTAAAGTTGCACACACACTCAGGCCATTAAAATCCTTTATAACAGAATTCAAATAATCTGTTAGACACCTGTGCTGCTGCCCTGGATTTAAGGAAGACTCAATTGACAGCTCACTTCATCAATCACCTGCACCAATCATTAAGAACCATTAGATCATTATTACCTTTAATTGTAATCATTAGATCAGATCTTAGATTTCTCAATAGCTGCTTTCTTTTTGGACGGATGGCCAAATCTGGCATGCCAGAGATTCTTCTTAGAAATAGAAATTGCAACTGCTGTATTGCCTACTAAAACATGAAATTGAGGTGAGGAAATAGATAAGTGGTATAGTCCATCCTTTGCTTCAGCTAAGCCAATCATCTCCCACTTTGTAGTGTCCTGTAGTATGCAATATTGCTTAGTGACAATGACACAAGTATTGCTTTCTGAAGTCAACTTACTTGCTGAAATTAGATTGTACTCAAACATAGGCACATATAACACACTATGCAGTGTTAGTTTTGAGTTAAGAATCACACTGCCTATGCATGTAACAGTCACAGACTGACCATTTGGTAGTTGCACTGTATAATTATTCACTGAAGTGTAAGCATCAAAAAACTTGAGATCACAGGTAATGTGATCTGTTGCGCCAGTATCTAATATCCAGGATTCTCTACTTGAATGTGAAATAGAAGTGCTAAGAATTATACCAGACTGCTGCTTGGTACTTGTGTTAGCAAAGCTTGTGTGATTTTGATGCTTAGATGTAGAGCTGCTTGGAATTAAAGCCATCAATTGCTGATATTGGGCTTTTGTAAGCACATGATGATCTGGCTCAATATTTGCTTGTTGTTGAGTGGACTGAGCATTATGAATACTCATGTGATCATCCTGATCAGAATCAGACTCTGATTGTTCATTTTGCTGTTGATGTGATGCATAATTCGCTTTTGGTGTGTTTGCCCTGTATGTGCCTTGATTCCTGTTATGGTTAGGTGGATAACCATGTTTTTTAAAGCATATTTCCTCAGTATGGCTAGGAATGCCACAATAGGTACAAATAGGTTTGTTTTGGTTCTTTTTGGTATTTGGTTTATGGTTGGGTTTGTAATTGGAATTGTATCTCTGTTGTGTATTTGTGAATCCTGCGAATGGTGTGGTATCACTTTTGGTGTTTTGAGCAGAATGATGGATCTGTCTCTCATGTTGCATAGCAAGACCAAAAACTCGACTAAGAGCTGGCAGGGGTTCAAGTAAAAGAATCTGTGAGCAAATTGTATTATAGTTGTCATTTAAACCCTGGAGGAAGATGATAACCTGATCTCCATCAAATTGTTCTCTAATAGTTGAAAAAGCTCCACAATCACATGCAGGATCACAATTGCATTTAGGTAGAGGTCTTAAATTGGCTAATTCATCATACAGAATCTTTAAACCAGTATAATAATCATTCACACCAAGCTCACCTTGCTTATAGTTGTGTATTTCCTTCTTTAATTCTGAGATCCGAAGAGAATCTCCTTGAGAAAACCTTTCTCTTAGGTCATTCCATGCTTCTGATGCTTTATCAAACCAGATGATGCTTTGTGCAATATGTGGAGAGACTGCATGTAAGATCCATGACATCACCATATTATTGCATCTTTGCTAAGCAGAGTATATTGGATCATCATTGGCTGGTGCCTGGATAGTTCCATCAACAAATGCGAATTTGTTTTTGGACATAAGAGCCACTTTGGCTGTTCTGGACCATTGATGATAATTGGTTCCAGTAAGAATTTGTGATACCAGAACCAATCCTGGAGTTTCATTTCCAGGAAGAAAATACGGGCTTCCTGGTATATCTACCCTGGCTGCCATTATAGAAAAGAGAGCTCAGCTAAGCATTCTCTGATACCATCATGAGAAATGAATATTGAAAATGGAGAATAAAATTTTTCTTATGTGAATTGTTCATCAAGAATACATCTATTTATAGGAAAAGAAAGCAGCTATTGAGAAATCTAAGATGTGATCTAATGATTACAATTAAAGGTAATAATGATCTAATGGTTCTTAATGATTGGTGCAGGTGATTGATGAAGTGAGCTGTCAATTGAGTCTTCCTTAAATCCAGGGCAGCAGCACAGGTGTCTAACAGATTATTTGAATTCTGTTATGAAGGATTTTGATGGCTTGAGTGTGTGTGCAACTTTAGATAGGTGAGGATCATTATTGAAACGATGTGTTTCAATGTTTTTAATGAAACTCTGCGTTTTAATCAGCTGCTGTCAATGTGAAGCTTTATTAGTAGATGACAAAATTCATAATCGAGAATACAATTTGATGAATTATTTCTCAAATTGATCCAATTTATCAATGGTATGGGTAAAATTGCTCTTAATTACCAACTTTGGAGGTAAAATTGTATAATTTTAGACGTTAAAGATTAAAATTGCTCCTGACTGTAAACATTTATCCCATATATATTATTTATTATTTCATTTAATCCGACTAATTTGAGTCACTTAGTTGACCAAATAACCCAAAATTCATCTATAAATTTGATTTGATATCTAATTCATCGTTAATTTAATTAGTGTTTGTTTTATTTTAATATAACCATTTTAAGCTTAAGATTGACTTAAACGTGTGTAACTTTTGAAGTGTTAGTGTGTATGAAAAGGTAAAGATGGAATCAACTGCGAATCCAAATGGGTTCATCTCAATCTTTTAACAATACACCAACCACTCATTTTTTACAGCATATTATATAAATATATATATTCGTTTGTAGCAGTTCAGAAAAATCAACTGCTTTTTTTTTTTTATATTTCGTATTTACTCTTAAACTTAAAATGATTTATTCACTTTCTCAAGTGACATATTGGGTTTTTAACTTGTTTACATTCTGCAGACTATACTTGCTTTAGGTATTACTTTTAACTTGTTCAAAATTACTCTAGAATTCAATAAAAACACTCTGACTCTGTCTAGTAAACAGCTTTTAAAGCTCAAATTAAATTAGTAATTTCAACCATTTTAAAAGTTTTGACTAGTTAAATCTCTAATAGTGGTGTTTGGTGAAAAAATGTTTGAAAGAACTTATTAGATTGGCCTTGTTTGGTAAAGAGCGTTTTGGGATAAAAAGAGCGGTTTTAACCAACTTTAGAGGTTTGACCACTGAAACCGCTAATTTGAGTGTTTGGTGGAGAGAGTTTTGGGATGAAAACGCTAATTTAGAAAAAGCTCTTAAAAGGAGCTTTTTGCAATATTAAAATTAATGGACTTCTTTAACCCTAATAGATAGACTCTCTCTTCTCTTGCGCCAAAATTAATGCCCTTATTTGTCTTTTTGCACAAACCGCTATTATCAATCAGCTAATTTTTACCAAATAGGTCTACACAAACAGCTAGTCAAATCAGCTAATGTAATCAGCTAACAGCTAACAGCTAATGTAATCAGCTAACAGCTAATTCCCAAACAGGGCAAAAAAAAAAAAAACTAATTTTGAAAAAACTGATTTTAAGAGCTTTTTCAATTAGTTTATTGTTCCATCTCTTTTGAATAACATTTTTAACTTTAATTACTACTATTTAATCGCAAATAAATGAGGTTAATTACAAAACTAGCCCTTTTTAAAAATACATTTGCATATTTAGTCTAGTTCTCCAACTTCTTACAAATCTAAGCAATTTCATTACATTTGGACAAAAATACCATTGTCTTCCTCATTCCCCTCAAACACATTCCTCATTCCTCATTCACCACACTTGCTCTACACTTTCCTTCTGTTTTTGCTTTTCATTTTTTACAACAATCAAGTAAACAATAATCAAGTGAACAATCCAAGAGCTAAAGCTTTGTTCATTCATGTAAGTATGTATGGTGTTGGGTTTGACCTAAATTTCAATTTTAATTTCAATACAATATCATATGTGTGTAAGATGATGTATATAAGATGTATACGTCAAATTCAAATGAAAATAGTCTAGGTTTATGCATTTCAGGGTACGACAGACTCTCTTAGTATTAGCTTCTCACTTTTGTCACATTTTTTTAAGGGTGCGACATACTCTCTTAGTATGAGCTTGTCGTGTTTGTTTGTTAATGTGTGTGTTTTTTTCTCAAATGCAGAAGTATGTCATTTGGAACTGTTCCCTGTATGTTATCGTGGCACGACCATTAGAAAACCGTTCGAGAAAATATGACATACGTGGGTGGTCAATTGAAGTTGTTCCGTTTTGCAACTAACATCGATTTGCAAATGTTAAAAGGGAAAATGCACACTTCAGTAAGTATTGATGCAGCCGATTTTGAACTACATATCTTCATGCAGTCGACATATGGTCCAAACAAAGTTTCAGTTCGCGACAATACGCCATTGTCGCACTAGTTCGTGGTGCGACAGATGCGACAAATTCGGGAATCTCAGAAAACAGTTCGCGACAAATCTGAAAAAATACAGAGTTTCAGTGAGTTGAATGGGTCCAAAATGCATAAACCTAAACTATTTTCATTTGAATTTGATATATACACCTTATATACATCATCTTACGCACATCTGATATTGTATTGAAATTAAAATTGAAATTTAGGTCAAACCCAACACCATACTTACATGAATGAACAAAGGTTTAGCTCTTGGATTGTTCACTTGATTGTTGTAAAAAATGAAAAGCAAAAAAAAAAAGAGAAGAATGAAATTGTAGAGAAAGTATGGTGAATGAGGAATGAGGAAGGTGTTTGAGGGGGGAAGAATGGGGAAGGAGGAAGATAAATATATTTTTGTTCAAATGTAGTGAAATTATCTAGATTTGTAAGAAGTTTGAGAACTAGGTTAGATATGTAAATGAGTTTTTTAAAAAGGCTAATTTTGTAATTACCACATTTATTATATGTCTTTATTTGTTATTTTACGCAAATACATATCAACCATCAACTAAGATCTACCAAGTAAATTTGCACAATTAACTAATTAAATCAGGTAATCAAATTAACTAATTAAAAAAAGTAATCAGATAAGGGAAAATTACAAAACTGGGTCAAATGGGAGGCCCATTTACATATTAAACCCATTTACTAATTCTACTACATATCTAGACTGATTTTGTGTGAATTTCCAAAAATACCCCTGACCTTCCCACTTCCACCACTTGCGAATCGCCGCTCCCTCTATCTCTTTGGTTATGCGAAAAATTGCTCCAGCATTAATGATTTCAAGACTTTTGATCTTCCTTTCTTCCTTTAAATTGCACGAAATCTGCACCATTTAGTCAAAATCATAATGAATTTCTCTTTTTCATCTCTTCATCTCTTGATTCTGCAACTTCCCAACCCTAGAAAATGAGTAAATGGTTTTTCATCTTCCCGTTCGTTGCTTGGTTTCTTTCTTCTTGTTACCATCAAAGAAATGGGTTTTCTACGTTATTTCCTTCGTTCTTCCCATGTTATCATATTGTTATTGTCGCTTTTGGGGGTGAAAGGGGCAAAAAATGTAAGTATCTGTTTTTTTTTCTGCGTTTTTTCATGAATTCACTTCGCAATCGATGGTTTCGCTAAGCTTTGCGAAGAGAACGAGCCTGGAAAGTGATGATCTACTTCGTGAATTGATGATTTTGCGAAGTTCTGCGAAGAGAAAGAGTCTGAAACGTATGGATCTACCTCGCGAATCGATTAGCTCGCGAAGTCTGTGAATAGATCCTCACGTTTCAGACCTCGCAGACTTCGTGAAAGCATCGATATGCGACGTAGATAGTCACATTTCAGACCTCGCAGACTTCGCGAAAAAATCGATATGCGAAGTAAAATCACCTCTTCCCCTGCACATTTACATTCGCATGCTTCGCTAATTGTCATTTCGCGAAGCCAAAATCGTCCTTTTTCATAACTAACACGTTTAATTTTTTCTGTAGATGGTTGAATACGTAACATCCCTTTCTGGAAGCCGACGTACTGGGCTGCAGGGGAGATGATTTTCCTTCCTGTATAGGGATGAACTTCCCCAAGATTGACACATTCACTCCTGAAATGATTCGTTAGGAGAGGTTGTGTCAATCTCGGGGTGCACCATGGGACACGTCAATCCCATGGTGCCAATCTTCAAAGTAGACCTAACTTAATCCGGTGCCAAGATTACTTATTCGTTTCAAAATTGGTACCGGATTAGTTAGTTTCACTTTAAAATGATTGGTTAGTAGAGTTCATTGTGGCAATCTTGTTGTAAATTTTGATAATGTTATGATTTGAATGTTGTTATTGTGGCAAATCTTGTTGTAAATTTTGATAATGTTATGATTTTAATGTTCGAATCCGTTGTTGTTTGCCAATTTTTGTTATATACCACTTCGCGTATTAGCTTCAAATCATATCCATCATTCGCATATGCGAACTAAATTCATCAAGCAAAACAAACTTCAGCTTCGCAGGCTTCGCATATGCGAACTAAATTCATTAAGTAAATTAAAACATTAACTTCGCAGGCTTCGCATATGGGTGAATATGCGAAGTCAGACGAGATGGGGCGAGCTCCGCGTAAATATTGAGGGTATTTTTGGAAAATCACATAAAATCAGTCTAGATATGTAGTAGAATTAGTAAATGAGTTTAATATGTAAATGAGCCTCCCATTTGACCCAGTTTTGTAATTTTCCCATCAGATAATAGTTAATAGTTATTTGTTCAACAAGAATTTTGTATAAGTTGAAAGATAAGAAAAACAATTTTTTTAGCAAATATAAAGGTAGAGATGTATTTTGAAAAGAAAAAAAAAAACGAGAGTCAGTAGAAAAAACTATGTTAACCAACACATTTTTTTAACGACTAAAACATCAGCGAAGGCGATTTTATCCCAAATTTCATTTCATTGCTTCCATAGCAGATTTTTGTGCAAACTGCAATCTTGACGAAAATTGTGCTTTTTGCTACCGACAAAAAAAATGCCAAATAAAAATTTTAGGATTATTCAATAGAGATAGATAAAAATAAGAAGTTACTTTATGTAATTAGATAAAAATAGGAATTTATTTAAAGTAATTTAATAAGAATATGGACTATGATGATCACATAAATTTGGTAATTTATCTTTAGATTTAGACTGATTAAAATTTTAGAGTGGAGATTTTAAAACATCTTAAGGTTTATATTTAAGCAGCCTAGATCTAACGGTGAATAACTAAATTTATATGGTTATGAGGGTCCATGTGATGTAGGGTGAAATCGACTGAGGATTTTAATCTTAAATCCACAAAGAATGCAATCTTCTTAAGCTATACTTGAAGGTTGAGTTAACCCAAAGGATAGAAATCCAAGCTCTCAAGGAGGCTATAAGTTTTAATTCATCAAAAATTGAGAACATTACAAAATATGGGAGTTTAAATACTCTCCCTCAAATCAAAGAGAAAGACCCAAAAGCCTATGAATAGGGTTTTGGTTAACACTTGGCTAGGAGGGTAAAATAGTGAAAATGGTAGTTTAGTAAATAAGTTACAATGGCAATACAGTAAATAGGGTGTCACAGAAATGGTCCCCCCAAGGTGAGAGCTTGGAGGAGAAGTAGTCTCCAGGTCATGATACGCCCCGCGTCTCGGATTTTACGCCCAGCGTGAAAATGCTCCTGGACTTTCGGAGGTCTCTCCAGGCCACGACACGCCCCGCGTCTCTGAGTTTACGCCCTGCGTGAAAATGCTCCTGGACTTGATGAGGTTGGCTCGAGTTCAGTACGCGAGGCGTCCTGCGGAATACGCCCCGCGTTATGTAGCTCCTGACCTGGTGGATCGACGTCACGCGAGACGTCCTGTGGACCACGTTCCGCGTCTTGAGGCTCCTGGAAGTGGAAGATCTGCGGAGTGGAATCTACGCGGGGCGCCCAAAGGTTGCGCCCTGCGTGTTTACTCTCCTGGAAGTTTTCTTGCTTGATGTGACCAATCACGCCCCGCGTGGCAAGGGATGCGCCCCGCGTCACCAACTGACATGGCTTTTCATCCAAGACCACCATTCCCACGCCTTGCGTTAGGTTGGGCACGCCCCGCGTGTTCTCTGCATTGGGTCGTTCCTTGCTCTCTTTGAGTGGGTTCTCCCGGGTGGCTCCTCGTAGTTCCGGACTCGGGCTTAGGGATAAGATGCCCTCATCATTCTCCCCTTCTTCGAAAGAGTCGGGTCCCGCCTCGGTGACCTTGGTCGGCAACGTTCCCTCCAGCTTCCACAAGCTGAGGTCCTGCACATTAAAAGAAGAAGACGTCTTCCCAAGCCAGTTGGGAAGGGTTAGTTGGTAGGCATTGGCACTCATCCTCTTGGTGATTCGGAACGGACCGTACTTCCTCGGTCTCAATTTACTACTAGGGGCGTGCATGAGTCGCTCCTTACCCAAATACACCATTACTTCATCCCCCACTTTAAATTGCACATCCCTTCGGTGCTCGTCAACTTTGACCTTGTTCTTACTATTCTTCTTCTCGATACTATTCCGCACTTCTTGGTGCATTAGGTGGTAGTCATTGGCCAAATTCCGGGCTGCCACACTCCTCTCTTCTACCTTCGGAATCTCCCCCAAATCAAGCGAATGGTTAGGGGCCTTAGTGTACACCACTTCGAAGGGTGACTTCCCGGTGGTTGAACTTACGGCTGAGTTATAGGCGAACTCGGCTTGGGCGATCACATAATCCCACATCTTGGGCCTATCTCGGCACTTGCTCCGCAATAGATTTCCCAAAGTCCGATTCACCACTTCGGTTTGTCCATCCGTTTGGGGGTGAGCTGTGGTGCTAAACTTCAGGGTAGTTCCTAAAATAGCCCAAAGAGTTCGCCAAAAGTGGCTAACAAACTTCGTGTCCCGATCCGACACCATACTCTTTGGAACCCCATGTAATCTCACTACCTCACGGAAGAAGAGCTTAGCAATGGCGGTGGCGTCATTAGTCTTTCGACATGGGATGAAATGAGCCATCTTTGAAAACCTATCCACCACCACGAAGATCGAATCCATCCCCCGTTGGGTCCTTGGCAGTCCCAACACAAAATCCATCGAGAGATCCTCCCAAATAGTTTCCGGAATTGGCAAGTGCATACGTAATCCGGCATTGGTGGCATGCCCCTTGGAGCCTTGACAATTCTCACATCGCTCAACGATATATGCCACATCTTTCCTCATCTTAGGCCAAAAGTACCGGGAACTAACCGCTTCCAAGGTTTTATCCCTACCAAAATAACCGCCCAACACTCCACCATGTAGCTCTCGGATTACCCTTTCTCGTATAGACGTGTGTGGGAGGCACAGCTGGCTACCCTTCATGAGAAATCCGTCCACAAGCTGATATCCACCCTCTTCGGTGCCCCTTCTACACTTCTCCCATTCAATACTAAAATCGGTGTCATCCTCGTATTCTCCCTTGATGTGCTCAAAATCTGTCAACTCCAATGCCACTGTTTTCATAAGCGCAACCCTCCGGCTCAAAGCATCCGCCACCTTATTCTGTTGACCCGATTTGTGCAGAAGTCGATAAGGAAACTTATCCACAAATGCGGACCACCTAGCATGCATGGAGCTTCGGATTTGCTTTTGACTCCCCAAGTACTTAAGGGCTTGGTGATCGGTGTACAGCATGAATTCTTTCCCAATAAGGTAGTGCTCCCACGTCTTGAGAGCCCTCACTACCGCATAGAACTCCTTATCATAAGTGGCCCATTTCTGCCTTGAGTCACACAATTTCTCGCTGAAATACGCTATGGGCCTCTTCTCTTGCATTAACACTCCCCCAACTCCAACGCCACTAGCGTCACATTCCACCTCAAAGAGTTTCTCGAAGTCCGGAAAAGCTAACACCGGAGCGGTACTTAACTTCTCCTTAATCAAGGTAAAACTATTCTCTTGCTCATCTTCCCACTTGAAACCTCTACCCTTCTTCAAGCATTCGGTCATAGGAGCCACGATAGCGCTGAAATTTCGGATGAACCGCCTATAGAACGTAGCCAACCCGTGGAAACTCCTAATATCCCCAACTGTCTTCGGAGTCGGCCATTCCCGGATAGCTCTCACTTTCTCTTCATCCACTCGAATCCCACTCCCACTGACCACATACCCAAGGAACACCAAACTTTCCATCACAAAGTCACACTTCTTAGTGTTGGCAAAGAGTTGGTTTTCCCGGAGCAAGGTTAAGACAGTCCTCAAGTGCTCAACATGCTCTTCTAGGGTCTTACTATGGATGAGGATATCATCAAAGTAGACCACCACAAACTTCCCAATCACCGGGCGCAACACTTGGTTCATCAATCTCATGAAAGTACTCGGTGCATTGGTCATCCCGAATGGCATCACTAGCCACTCATATAGCCCATCCCGCGTCTTAAACGCTGTCTTCCATTCATCTCCCGCCTTGATTCGGATTTGATGATACCCACTCCTCAAGTCGATCTTCAAAAAGACCTTGGACCCACTCAACTGATCGAGCATATCATCAAGTCGGGGAATCGGGAACTTGTACCGAATTGTAATCTTGTTGATGGCTCGGCTATCCACACACATCCTCCACGATCCATCCTTTTTGGGTGTCAACAAAGCCGGCACTGCACATGGACTCATACTTTCCCTCACATACCCCATTTTAATCAATTCATCCACCTTCTCCTTCATTATCTCACTCTCCTTGGGACTCATTCGGTAGTGGGGAAGACTAGGCAAGCTAGCTCCCGACACTAGATCAATGTGGTGTTGGATGTCCCATAGGGGTGGTAATCCATTCGGTGGTTCTTCCGGGAAGACATCTCGGAATTCATTGAGTAATCTCCCCACTTCCTCCGGAACCTCTTCAGTTTCACTCCCCACACTTCCCGTCGGTGTGCTCGCCTTCACCATCACTACATAAACCGTTTGACTTTCCTCACACTCGTTAATAAACGCCTTGTGAGTTGGGCAAACGATCAAGGTAGATTTCCCTTTGTCTTTGGACTCCCCCGATAAAGGGGTTAGAACATATCTAATACCGTCCTTCATAAAACGATAAGTGTTCTTTCTTCCGGCATGGGTGGCGTCTCTATCAAATTGCCACGGACGTCCCAACAGTAAATGACAAGCATCCATCTCCACCACATCACAATAAACCTCATCCCGGTACTCTCCTATCTCAAGAGGGACCTTACATCTTTGAGTGACCTTCATTGCTCTGACATCCTTGATCCACCCCACACTATACGGACTAGGGTGCGCCTCAAATTCCAACCCAAACCTCTTGGCAGCGGTATCACTAATAATGTTCTCTTGGCTCCCACTATCAATGATCACATTGCACTTCACCCCTTGCACTAGACATCGGGTTCGGAACAATTGGTGTCCTTGATCCGAAGCTATTCGACTTGAGACTAGAAGCCTCCTCACTACGTGTATGGCGTGGCCCCCATCATACTCTTCCCCATACTCATCCTCAACGGGATCACAACAAACATCCCCCTCATCATCATAGTCCTCGTCATCCTCATACCGCTCAATCACATTGGCACTTCTTCTCTTGGGACACTCGTTGGAACGGTGGCCCGGCTCGTTACATCGGAAACACTTGAATGGAGCCGGTTTAGCATAAGGGTTGTTGCCCCTAGGGGGTTGTGTCGCCTTAAAAGGCCTCACATCTCCGCTAGATGCCTTTCCCGTATTCAGCGCCTTGGAATCACTTGAACTGGCGATTCCCTTACCCTTATCGATCCCCTTGGGAACTCCTCTCCCTCCATAGGTACTCTCGGCCCCAGCCCTTCTATAACCTTCTCGACCCCTCAAACTCAGTTGTGCTTCGGCCTTCAATGCCAAGTTACGAGCATCTTGTACCCGAATGACCATTTGCGTCCCAATCCGATCTTGGATGTTGTACCTTAATCCTTCAAGATACCTTGAAGTCTTTTGGCTTTCGGTTTCCGACAAGTTAGCCCTTGCCGAAAGCCGCAAGAACTCCAAGGTGTACTCGTGCACACTTCTAGCGCCTTGAGAACAATTCCGATAGGAACTGTAGATGTACTGTTCATAATCGGGTGGTAGAAACCGTTCCCGCAACATCGACTTCATCCTCAACCAAGACCTAATCGGTTCCCTTCCTCCTCTTCTTCTCCCTTCCTTAACATTATCCCACCAAACTGACGCTCCTCCTTTCAATCGGTAAGCAACTAGACGAACCTTCCTATCTTCCGGTATTCCCGAATAATCAAATAACCGCTCTACTTCTAGCAGCCAATCAAGGAAGCCCTCTATATCAAGTTCTCCCCCAAATGAAGGCAAGTCCACTTTCAGTTTAAAAGCGTCATCCCGCTCAAAGTTACCACCATACTCCATTCTCATATTCGGCTCTCTAACATATCCGCCTCTCTCATTACCTCGGCCTTCATACGGATCATTCAAACCCATATTTCCCCTCTCGTAACCACCTACAACATCATTATGCACAATATCCATATTCCCGGCACACACATGCGCGGGACCAACAACATCATTCATATGCACATCATGTCTAGGCCTACCATTCATGGCATTATCATCAATTCTAATCCCCATATTCCTAGCAATCCTAGGCATGTCATAATCATCAAAGAATTCCCCATCACTATCACTATCCACATTTCTAATGGTTATGGGATTAGTCCGCCTTACCTCTTGAACCCGAGGGTCCATTGCTTGGGGTGCATAGGTTATCCGTGGTGGTGGTGTTGGTTGCCTTTCAAGTAGACGGTGGGTTTGCTCCTCTTGTCTCCGGTGAGGTTCTCCGGCGGGTTGAATGTGACTATTCCAAAACTCAAGAATAAGTCTCTCCGTATCAAGACGCATTTCTCTTCGTTCCGTTTCTTGCCTCTCTTCCAACTCACTCATCTTGTCATTTATGGCTTTCAAGCTTGATTCTAGAGCTTCAAGCCTTTGTTCTTGAGTTCCAATGGTGTCGGTGGTGATACGTGGTTGAACCATCTCCGAGAAGAAGTCTCCGATCAAGGAAAACGACTCGGCTCTGATACCAACTGATGTAGGGTGAAATCGACTGAGGATTTTAATCTTAAATCCACAAAGAATGCAATCTTCTCAAGCTATACTTGAAGGTTGAGTTAACCCAAAGGATAGAAATCCAAGCTCTCAAGGAGGCTATAAGTTTTAATTCATCAAAAATTGAGAACATTACAAAATATGGGAGTTTAAATACTCTCCATCAAATCAAAGAGAAAGACCCAAAAGCCTATGAATAGGGTTTTGGTTAACACTTGGCTAGGAGGGTAAAATAGTGAAAATGGTAGTTTAGTAAATAAGTCACAATGGCAATACAGTAAATAGGGTGTCACAGAAATGGTCCCCCAAGGTGAGAGCTTGGAGGAGAAGTAGTCTCCAGGTCATGATACGCCCCGCGTCTCGGATTTTACGCCCCGCGTGAAAATGCTCCTGGACTTTCGGAGGTCTCTCCAGGCCACGACACGCCCCGCGTCTCTGATTTTACACCCTGCGTGAAAATGCTCCTGGACTTGATGAGGTTGGCTCGAGTTCAGTACGCGAGGCGTCCTGCGGAATACGCCCCGCGTTATGTAGCTCCTGACCTGGTGGATCGACGTCACGCGAGACGTCCTATGGACCACGTCCCTCGTCTTGAGGCTCCTGGAAGTGGAAGATCTGCGGAGTGGAATCTACGCGGGGCGCCCAAAGGTTGCGCCCTGCGTGTTTACTCTCCTGGAAGTTTTCTTGCTTGATGTGACCAATCACGCCCCGCGTGGCAAGGGATGCGCCCCGCGTCACCAACTGACATGGCTTTTCATCCAAGACCACCATTCCCACGCCTTGCGTTAGGTTGGGCACGCCCCGCGTGTTCTCTGCTTTGGGTCGTTCCTTGCTCTCTTTGAGTGGGTTCTCCCGGGTGGCTCCTCGTAGTTCCGAACTCGGGCTTAGGGATAAGATGCCCTCATCACCATGTGAACGTAATTGCGTAAGAATAAAGGATTATTTGAAACTTTTGAAAGTTCAAAGGGACAATTGAAGTTTTGGACCAAATATATAGGGCAATAACTGTATTAAGCCAAGAAAAAGCGTTAGTAACTTATTTTGTAGAGTAAAGTCAAAAGCATGTGCTTTCACGTTTTGTTAAACTGGTACCTGTAAAAAATATTTTGTCCAAACGCTGTCTGAGGTTTCCGTTTGGATTAGAAGATAATTGAAGTTTTTCGCTTTACTAAAAACAAGGACCTCAAAATTAAAATCAGCATTGACGATCTCAAAATTGTAAAATCCATAGATTTGATAATATTTTAAACAATTTCAATTCTTCAACTTTCAAGTGTTGTTTGGTGAGGAGAGAAAAACTTTGAAAATGATAAATTTGAAAAATAAAAAATTTGGTTCCATAATAAATATAGTACTAAACAACTTTAATTCTTGAAATTTTTTATTTTGAAGTTGCTAACAATTATTTTTATATTGTCAAATTAAATGATACTCGTTTTTAGCAAAACAAAAACCACACATCCATTTTAGATGAAAAAGATTTATAGGTACCGTTTGAGAACAAGTGAAAGCACAATTATTTTTTATAGATTGTACCCTAATTATTTTTTTATAGATTGTACCCTCTTTTATGATAGCAAAAATAGTTTGTTTTTATATTAAAACTGATAAGGGTAAACAATTTATTTGCCGCAACCGATTCTACTTGAGATGGCATTTGTAATTCTTCTACCCGATGTTGAAGAAGACGATGGCTGGTGCTGGAAAAATACTTGCTCGGGCAGCTACGACTTTTCGCAACTTGGAAGACCCATTGAAGATGATGGGGCTGAGCACTGGACGGTAATTTGGAAGACTCTAGCTCCAGAACGGGTTTGAATGTTTTTGTGGCTGGTGGCTAGAAATAGCATTTTGTGCAATTTTAACCGAGTAAATTGTCATCTTTGCATATCAGCGGACTATTCCATTTGTGGCGTCGAGGAGACACAGCTCCATGTCCTTAGGGACTGCAGTGAGGCGCGAGCAATTTGGAACAGGTTGGTTCTTCTTCGATATCGAGCAGTATTTTTTCATTTAAATTGCTCGACTTGACTTAAGGGAATTTAATGTCTACTACGGATACCAGAGGGGTCGGGCGGTCGAGTCTTCTAGTAATGGAAATTTGGTGGTTATGGAAATGGAGAAACCAATGAATCTGTTTAGAAGAGAACGTAATGGGAGACAATGTAATATTTACAACAGATTGGATGGAGGAACTGTTCCAGACGCAGGAGTGGGTTTCGATAATAGGGGTTGTTAGGAGAGAAAGTCATTGGATGGATTGGGTGTTACCAGAGCATGACTAGGTTAAAGTAAACACTGATGGTGCTAGCAAAAGTAATCCCGTGGTGGCTTTAGCGGGGGGTCTGATACGAGATCACCATGGCCACTAGGGGGGGGGGGGAATTCTTTGCTAATCTGGCCATTAGCAGAGCTCGACTCTATTTTGGAATGATCCTGGCCTTCGAGAACAAGGGTTATCAGAAGGTGCTAATTGAAGTGGATTTGAAAACGGTTTTGAGTTTTATGAATGGTAAGCTTGGAAGTCATCATCTTCAAGTCTGGCTAATCATACAGTGTCAGGACTTACGGGACATGGATTGGGACATTTGATTCATTCACACGTAAAGGAAGGGAATCAAGCCGCTAAATGGATGATAAATTCCGTTGGATCGTACTTTTTGATTGTCACGAGTGTAATGTATCTCCTGTAGGCATCTAAAATATCCTTGGAGCTTACCTTAAGAGTCGTTCGATAAAAGGATGATTTGTTGTTAGTTGTAAAATTTAAAGTTAAAGGTTAAAATTCACCCCTATCCTACAAAAGAAAAATTGCCCAATGAGTAACTGTGAAATTGAGTGAAGTATTGAAAGAATGACCATATTGCTAAAAATGGAGAAATAAATAGGAGAAAGACACTGAGAAATCAAAGTGTGTAAAAAAATAAAAAAAGTAGAGCTGACAGTAAAACTGAAGTACCCACCTTCTCTGAATGTGATGTAACGTGAATTTGTTGCTTCCCAGCTGTCTCTGTACTCTGCATTGCATATGTCCCCTTCCCTTTTTCTTTATTTTCATTTTTGACATCAACTTGCTCCTCTTTCCTCTTCTATAAATCCTCCTCTCTCTCCTTGTTCTAATCCCTCTTCTTCTCCTCCTCCTCCTCCCATTTTTTTCAGCTGCTCTTCTTCTTTAATTTCTTGTTTCCGGTCACAAATCTATAGCTCCTTCCTTTTTGTTATACTTAATTTTTGTGGAATTTCAAAGTTAATCTTAATGATAAATACCTTGATCTTGATGTTTGAGATTCATGTCTCCAATTCTCAGTGAAATCTTTCTTTCTGGGTTTATGATAAATTCCACCTTCATTCGCCGCAGTCATCTTGTTCAATCTTTCTCCGTTGTCTTCCTTTACTGGTTATACTATGTTTCATGATTTCGGCCTCTAAATCTCATACTTCTATTTTATAGATCTACTACTATAGTCTATATATATATTATAATTGCATTTTATTTTGAGTTTGTTACTTAAATTTGTCGTTTCTTAGTAGTTCAATTTAAAGATGGGCTCCTTAAGCGGAACATCCTCAGGTTCAAGTTTGATGATATCGAACTCCGGATCGGAAGGAGATTTGCAGGTTTTAATGGATCAAAGAAAGAGGAAGAGAATGATATCGAACAGAGAATCGGCGAGAAGGTCAAGGATGAGAAAACAGAAGCATCTCGATGATCTAACGGCTCAGATTTCACAGCTGAGAAAGGAGAATCAACAGTTGATTACAAGCATAAATATCACTACTCAACATTTTCTGAACATTGATTCTGATAATTCCATTCTCAGAGCTCAAGTTGGGGAACTGACTCACAGATTGCAGTCGTTGAATGAGATTATAAACTTTTTGACTGCGAATAATACTCTTCTTGAAGATGAATTAAACGACGGCGTATTTGTAGCTGAACCTGTTGCTGATAGCTTCATGAATCCGTTGATGAACATGGGATATCATCTGAATAATCATCCAATTATGGCCTCTGCTTCTGCTGATTTTTTTCAGTATTAATGAATTAGGAGGACCCATCTGCAAGATAAGAGGCACTTTTTGATGTTTCTTGTGTTGTGTTTTAAGCTTAATTAGTGAAGTAATAAGAAATGATGTGAATGATTAGTAATGTCATAATGTTAAATGATAATGATAATGTGTGTTTTGTTGTGTTGTATTCTCTGAATTATGTAATGTAAAAGTGTTTGTGTTATTTGGCTATTTTTGACTTGTACTGTTTGGAGCTTTTAATGATTATTATACTCTCTCTATTTCACCAAAATACTACTTACTATATATCAGCCTACCTAACTACACTCACCAGGTCATTTTAGAATTTTCACTAGCAAAAGGAAGATATTTTGCAGTCTTCTCCATATGTTACCTTTACCCAAGGGCGGAGTTTGGTCCCAAATAAAATTAACTCCAACAAAGTAATTAAAATAAAATAGTATGGATTAGAGAGTAAAAAGTCCTAAATAAAATTAACTTGAGCAAAACAATTAAAATATAATATTATGGATTAGAGAGTAAAAATTTAAATCTGAAGGGAAGAATAAAATTCTAGCCGTCAAGAAAATCTTAAATTTTTCATCTAGGTTTTGGAGTTTTTTTCGGCTTAACCAGAAAATAAACATCTGTTTTGATTTTAGCCATCAGGAAAAATTTCAAGTTCCAGGTTTTGGTGGACAAATCTCTATTTTACTTTGTTTTTTTTATTAAATAATTTTCTTTTTATCAATCTATTATTATGATATAGGTTTGATAGATTAACGGTTTCGCTTTTATTTGAAGTTTTTTTTTTTTTTGTATGTTTCTGTGTTTTGTCTTCCTATTATCTATCTATTGGGGTGTTATCATGTTTTCCGTTATGTAAAAATAGAAGAGTTTTATCTACCGATCTGACTCATTGAAAGATTGTGATGTCATTTCTGAAAAAAAAGACTCATTGTTTCTCATTGTTATGACAAATGATCTATAATATTGAAAATACGAATTTAATTTCCTTTTATATCAAAAAAATAATTACTGTTTTTCTTTAAAAAAAATTCAAAATAAAATATAGATTTATGAGTTCAATCATGCTGATTTGTATTTTTCTTTGAAAGAAAATGATCCGTTGTGTTTACTGTATTAATTACATTTTTCTTGTAAAATATTTTAACTTTTTTCAAAATATTTTCTCCTGGGAGAATAAGTTTGAAAACTGTGAAAGGCTTTAAAGGCGCTAATAAATGCAAGCAGAGCTGTAAATTGTTCATTAGTGAGCAGAAGTTATAAAAGTTAGTAATCATTTAATAATATTTGCTCTAGTATTTCTATCTATGAAGCACCGATGGATACGCGTACGGATATAGCAAACGACATTTTTAAAAAATATGAGATACGAGTACGGTGGGGATACGGCAAATTTTATATATAATTAATAATATATATATCATTTATAATGAAAATTTGAAAGATACATAAATATATAACTAGTGGTTGAGAGCTTACCTATGACTAGGGAGGTCATGGGTTCGAATCACATCCGGGTCTGGTGGGGATTTTTCTTTCTTCTATAATGTAAGCGCACTGTGCGCAAATTTTTTTAATAAAAAAAATAAAAATTTAATATATTAATTTTATATACTAAAAATTCCAAACTAGCCCTAACTTCCAATAGTAAAATATGTTAAAAACAGTAAATTTTATAGAATAATTAGTATCACTCTATCATAAAAAAGAAAAAATACATGGAGACAACTTATCACTTTAAAGAGCATCTTTTGTGGGAGAGGGAAGTACCTAGCTTGCAATTTGTAAAAAAATTAAGCAAAGGTAACCAAAGTCACTCAATTGGGTTAGTAACTCAACCAAAACGATGGTGGATATTTAATGTCCATCCGAGTGTTTATTTAATTAATACAGAAAGATGGTGTGATGTGTGTAATCCATCCAGATTAAAACGATTTATACTCACCGTTAAAAGAGTTTATAGTTACAAACTGAAATAAAGATAAAGATACTGTTTTCAACTGTTATACTTCATTCATATATTTTAATTAGTACCAACATTTAGAAAAATGAAAAGAATGATATTCCTTGAATGTATTTTAAATATTTCTTTAATTACTTTTTATATATATAAAGATGAGTTTAAAATTAAAAAAAGAAATTATAAATTATAGGAGGTGGGGGTTGAATTGTAAAAAGAAAAATAAAAAAAAGAATTAGTAAGTAGCATGAAAACAAAATAGAGCAGCCTTTTAAATGGGTGCTGTGTATGTATTCATTTTAGTGAATTTGTATGTTTTTGACTAAAAGTTTTAACCTTTAGATGGGTTGGGAATGACTGCTATATTAAAGGTGGAAATCTGAGCTGTCCATAAATTATAATAGGCTTAGATAAGCCAAGGTTTTCTGGACATAGACTTTCAATTATGGATACCTCATGTCATCATCCAAACAATTAGGCAGTTAAGTATGTACCATAATTAATTTGTCTTTTTTCTTCATAATAATTTAGTTTTCTTTCTTTTTCTAGAAATAAGGGTAAAACATGAGTATATGGTTATTGAGAGAGATTATATAGTTTTATATGGAAAAAATAATACTACCTCCGTTTCATATTACATATTTTTCTAGAGATTCTTTTTTGTTTCATATTACATATCATTTTATATGATCAGTACACGTTAAATCATCTTTTTTTCCACTATAAAACGCGGGTTTACAAAAATTAATTAGAATAATGGACTTATTATAGAATAAATAAATATTAGAATCAATAAATAAGGGGCAATAATGTCTTTTTTTCAATATTCTTAATTTCTATATAACTCTCTAAAAAGACATGTAATATGAAAAGGATGGAGTATAATATTAGGAGAAATTTTACAATACAATACGATGAGAGCGACACACCCGACTAATGAAAATTATTTAGTATATTACTTTATAGAAAAAAAGTATATACATAAAACATTAATTGTCTTTTTATAATATTAGCTTGAATGTTTACTATGTAGTGCAATTTCAAATCTGTTTAACTAAACTAAAGGTGTAGGTCTAATTAATTATCCGCTGGTAACAGAAATTAGTCAAACATGGTTTTATTAGGATTTAGTTTAATTTTAATAAGTGATATATAAATACAATATTAAGTCACACCTAAATCCTAACCTAACATAATCAGTACTAAAGAAAACTCTCTTCTCCATCTTCTCAAGAGTCGCGCATGCTTCTCCCTTCTCTTAGTGTGCGTTCTTAGTTCGTGGATCAATCACAACTCCTTATAGGCTTGCTTAGTGTAGCTGTTATATGATCGGTAATACGAGTTCATATTCGTCTGCTTTTATTCAATGCTTCTACACTACAAGAAGTAACTCTTTAAACAGTTATATTTGGGTTCTTGATTCGTATATTTTTCCTTCATTCGTATCAGAGCCGTAGATTTTCTAATATATCTGTATTGGTCCAAATCTATGTGAAAAAACCATTTTATCATGCTATATTGATGTTAATATGTGTGTTTTCTTTTATTGTTTTGGAATATTTTCCACCGTAAAAAATTGTTGTAATGGGCTAAAGAATCGTGCAAAATACATTATTTTTGCGTTTATGGTTTACTTTTTCATAAAACATTATTGTTTCTTGTCACATTAGAAGGTGCATAACTCCCAAACCCTATTTTTATATTGTCGTCTTCAAAACGGGCCTCACCATCCTGATCAAAGACCCAATCCCCAATCTTTATTTTTATGTTGTTTCAAACTAACGAGACAACAAAGGACGTGTGGGCTTTTCTATAGGACATGTTCGTAGGTACATCTCTGACAAAGCTCTGGTCTCTAACATTAAGTTCGATACTTACAAGAAGAAAGTTGATCACACTATTAGAAAGCATCTACGGTAGATTTCCAACATGATCAGTGAGCTTAGTGGAGGATGCCATAAGTTGACTGATGGGTAGAATTCAAAGTTGTTATTTGCTTATTTCCTAACAGTTGGGAGAACATAAAGATGCATCGAACTCACTCGACATCCATCAAGACATTTAAGGATGTGAGTCAGCATCTTGAGCTTGAGGAGGATCGACTATCATCTTTTACGATACATTCTGAAGCTAACTATGATGGTTCACAGTCAGTTATAATCAAATACAACAATCAAAATAAGAAAAGCAAGCATTTTTTATTGGGTTAATATACATATTTGCCCTTGTATTTGTCCGTTTTAGCACATATGCCCCTATATCAAATAAACACACAAATATATCCTTATATTTTTCAAATAATACCAAAAATACCCTAATCTAACAGACTACTGATATGGCACTAACGGTGTAACACATCAGCGTCCACATCACCTGCCACGTCAGCTAAAAAAATATCACATTAGATATTTAACGACAAAAATTTTTGTGGCAAAAACGTTTTCGCGACAAATGTTTACGCGACGAAACTTTACATATGAATCACTCTAAATTTGTTGCCAAATGAAACAATACCTACCGATTAGCGACGAAATTCGTCCTATATAATAATTCAAGATTTGTCGTTTGAGTTGTCGAGACGATTTTATGTGCCTCTTTTAGTAATTTATTTATTTTTATATTATATTTTATAGATAACTTCTATACCTAATAATAATAATTGACCAATTACTTAAATTTAAATCAACAAAACTTTCAAATCATTTGAAAAAGAGAAGATAATATCAAAATTTTCAAATTTTGATAAATTTCTAAATTTAATAAATTTTATAAATGGATCCAAAAGAATATATTACAAGTGTTATTTCTAAAATTACAAAAGTGAGAAAATTGATTCCTAAATATACATTTGTCTCCATTTGACAGCTAACAAATATAGATCTTGCGATGCATCGTTTAGAATCATCTGTTGAGCACATTAAACACTCTCTGCACCAGTAGGTATGTCGTCGTCATCATCGTTATATGCCTCCTACCGAGGTTGCTGCATTGAAGAAGAGATGAAACAAATCAAAACTACCACATGGATAATAGCATTTGTTGGATTTTAAATTTTACGTGTCTTTCTCCTCTACAACTCATTGCTTCAACTTTTTCAACCTTGTTATCATTAACTAAGAATTCAATGCCTAGCTGGTTTGAAGTTACTTGGTAGCAAAAATTTGAGACACATTTTTCAAGAGCTTTCACTCATGAAGTTGTTCCATTTTCTACACTTAGGGTTGGGGATCTGCACAAAAGATCACATATTAGACTATCAACTATTCCATTCACAGGATTGGAAAACAGGAGACAATGAGAGAACAAATTCAAATGGGAAAAAAGTATACCAAGGTTAACAGCTATAACTTTCTAATCGATAAAAAGAAAATTGCAATTTATCTAACATATACAAACTCTTAATTATACAACCTACAACTGCTATACTACTCCCAAACCATAAGTGACACTAATGGAGCAAACCCACAATGATAGGGGGAGGGAAAGAAGAATCCAAAGAACAATTTACAATGTACAGTAAGGTAGACTCATAAACGTTGTCACTTAAACATATATTTCAAGCACGACAACAACATTTACCGTTGCGCCAAGGCTCGTCCAAGGGGTCAAGCATGAAATACTTAATTGATTAGACTCATGAACGTTGTTACTTAAATATATATCTGTGTGCTTGACTTGGATGTTTTAACTAAGGTTCTAGATTTCAATGACATTACCCATGTATAACACTCAAGTCAATATTTGATATAAAAAAGCAAGATCAATATTTCTCAACATACCTAGCTTCAGCCTAAAAGGTGCACAACTGCACATACACACATGTACTGTATAATTCTTAAAATAGAAATTCTGAAGAAACAAAATGAAATAATGTCATCTTTAGCTGCACTTTGAAGATTCAGACGAACATACCTTTGAGAGGAAGTTAGCAATGATTAACTCGGATATCCTGGGCCATGTCAATCTCCCAAAACATCGAATCCAAGACTCTTTTTGGAAGCATAAGCGTTCAAAGATGAACTTTACTACCTGAATGACTCTTGAATATATAGTTTTTCCATCCGCATCTTCCATCTGTTGAGAAGAATAAAGGTCAGAGCAATAATTACAATCAAAACCATTTGCAAAAGTGTGGATGAGACCCATGTTAGAAGAGGTTTTACTCTATTTGTATATGACTAAATTTATTTTTGATAAAAAGTGAATCCAAGAAATAATTTCACAGAACATTGCCATTTAAAGAAAATTCAACACATGCATGAGTATCCATTTCAATTTCAAATACGATTTTAGAGCCAGCATTATATGGGACAATTATGATCTTCCAGAACTATGACCTGCACATTATGAATAAATATAACTATTCTTCCTAAAATTCAAGGTGATTTGCTTCTGGTTAAAAAAAAGAAAGAGTTATTGTTTAAGATTTCAATTACATTCCAATCAATCAATCAAACCCTATATCCCAATCCCTAAACAACAAAATAGAAACTCCAAATCACCAATAAAATCAACAAAATGCAATAAAACGAAAACCCAAATACAAAAACAGATCGAGAAAAACAAAGAAATAATAGTCTTTCAAGCCTTTATAATGAATACGAAATCTTACTGGTGAGATGATGATGAGGGTTTTGAAGAGCCTCAACCATTTGCCAGCCGCCTTTGTTCTTCTCTCGCCTGCTTTTTGAAAATTGCCAAAACTGAGTTCCGCCAAGTTAAATCAAAAACCACAAAACATATCTTGGAGCTGCGGATCAACTTGGGAGAAATCAAAAGAGCAATCTCCGTGAGTGAGAAAGAGAATCAGAGAAGAAGAATAAAGAGACTGCATTTCTTTCGTTAGGTTTGGAATTGGGGGCGGCGTGAAATGGAGGTGACCTAGGGTTGCATATGTTTTAAGGTGAGGTGGCAAAGGTGGTGGAGATGACGTGGGCGCTGATGTGTTACACCGTTAGTGCCATATCAGCAGTCTGTTAGATTAGGGCATTTTTAATGTTATTTGAAAAATATAAGGATATATTTGTGTGTTTATTTGATATAGGGGCATATGTGCTAAAACGGACAAATACAGAGGCAAATATGTGTATTAACCCTTTTTTATTGCAAGGGAAAAGAGCGGGCTAGGGAGCCCAATAAGATAGAACATTAAAAGAACAATTGGCCGTAGAACAAGAAAAAGACTAACACCCTCACGTGTGATTTTTTTTAACTTCAAGCAGAAAGGGCACTATGCAAATGATTACATTATCCCTACGGTACATTCCATTAACTTATGCGTGAGTCAAATGTTTGTATTATTGCTGCTCTTCTAATAGATTTTAATCCTTTGTGGATTGTTCATTCAGGTGCCACGGACCACGTGGTAAAAGATCGAGATGCCTTCTTCGAATTTCGATGAATTCCATTCAGATCCAGGTGGCTATATAATGGGAGACAACTTAAAGATTAAAGTTCGAGGGATCAGAACATGTAGATTAAATATACAAGGTGGTTGACTCTCCTTTTCGATGATGTTCTTTATGCTTTGGAGATTAAAAAAAATCTCATTTCTGTTTCTACTTTAATGAACATGTGTTTCAATTTATTTTTCAATGATATTAGTTAAAAATTTGTTTGCAAAATACCTTTTATGTATCTGAGTATTTTTTTTCAAATGGTTTAATTGTTATGGATGTTGATTTAAGCAATTATAATACCAATTCGGTCTCCCTTCACACTACTTCTTTTAGATGTGGTAAATATATTTTATTATGGCATGCTCGATTAAAACACACAGGCCAAAATCGAATGAATCAATTAGTTGAGGAAGGCCTGCTAGGTAGTTTAAATAAAGTTGAATTACCATCATGTGAATCATGCATAAAAAGGAAAATGTTTAGAACACCTTTTGGAAAGGCTACTTGAGCCGACTACCCTTTATAATTAATTCATTCAGATGTATATATGTTATAACTTTTATTGATGACTATACAAAGTATGAGCACATGTATTTGATGTCTCACAAATCTAAAGCATTAAACTGCTTTATAGAGTTCATGAACTTAGTTGAGAATCAATTGGATAGAAAAATCAAAACTCTGAGAATTGATCATGGTCGAGAATATCTCTTTGATGAATTCAAAGCTTTATGTGATGAAAAAAGAAGTGAAAACCACTTAACAATCTGTTACACTTCACAACAAAATGGTTTTGCCAATAGGAGAAATAAAACTCTTCTTGATATGGTTAGGTCAATGATGGTTGAAACAAAGTTGCATATTTCCTTTTGGGGGAGATTTCTTGCTCATAGCCATAGATGTCCTAAATTGAGTTCCCTCTAAGTCACTCACTTCCACTCCATACGAGTTATGGAAGGATGCAAACCCAATTCAAGTTATCTTAAACCTTGGGGTTACACATTTTCTCTCACAATACCTTTAGCATGTTTGGCTAACTAGGCCCGAGAGGTAAAACATGTATCTTTGTAAGGTACCTAGACGTATCAAACAGATATTTCCTATTGAGATAGAATGAAGATGGTAGAGTGACAGAGTTTGAATCACGAGATATCATCATTTTGGAGAACGAGCTTCCCAAATTAGGTGACGTTGACCATGAAAACACTTTATACGAGGAACTATATTATGAAGGATCTCTCCATTTGAGTGGGTAGATTTTTTAGGAACCTAAATGTTCAAGTATCTCAAATTGTTACAAATGATTTTGATCCAGGTTCTAGTGGGAGTGTCATTCTGAACTACAAGAAGTATATGGAACTTGGTCCAAATGGGAGCATTCTGAATCTATATGAATGAATGAAATTTTTCTTTCAAGATTTAGAGCCACATCGAACTAAAAGACAAAAAATCAAACGCCAATGATTTATTATTCAAGGCTTGGCTTTTTTAGTAACTCCTCAAGCATGATGTGGAGCCTAAAGACATTAAGGAGGATCTTCCATGTCCTGAAAATGATAAATGGATTAAAGCAAAGGAAAAAGAAATAATTTCCATGAAAGTCAACCATGTTTGGTAACTAGTTGATTTCCTAGAGGGTAGAAAGGAAATTAGGAACATTTGGATTTTCAAGATAAATTGAAATGCTCGTGGTAGTATCGAAAGGTACAAAGCTCGATTGGTCGCTAAGGGCTATATGCAACAATATGGGATAAACTTCGAAGAGACCTTCTCGCCTATTGAGAGATTTACGTCTATAAGACTCATACTAGCCATTGTGGAAAGTTTGGAGTTGGAGCTACATCAAATGGATTTAAACACTACTTTTCTCAAAGAAGAATTGGACGATGAAATCTATATTAAACAACCTATAGGTTTCATCAGAAAAGGTTGTGAATAAAAGGTTTGCAAATTGATTAAATATATCTATGGCCTTAAAAAGTCTTCAAATAAATGGTATATCTAATTTCATAATGATATGATATCGAATACCTCAACGTTCTATTTTTTATAGTCCGGCAGTTATGCTCAAGGGCATAATTGTGAAAATAGAAAACTGTAGAGATAAAATCTATTATAGTGAATGTGATGTGAAATATAGGATAAAGCATACAACTGTTTTATAACATATGTTCATAACAAAGGGTATACATCTCCAACGAGTGTATAATACTTGTTTTGATGCATGTTTAGAGATCGTATATCTCCAATGACTATATAATATTAGACTCTTGATAGTATGTTAGTCGCACAAACTATTTGTGAGTATAAACGAGATGACATAAGGAATATGTTTATGTTATGTGCGAGTTGGAGATGTAAAAATTAATTAGTCGAGTGGACCTAATTAATTATTTACCCATAATAGGAATGGGCCAAGCAGAGCTCTATTACGATTAGGTTTAATCCTAATGAGTAATATAAAAATCCTAATGAGTAATATATAAATAGAACATTATGACATATCCAAAACCCTAATCTAACATAATCAGTATCAGATGAAACTCTTTGTCTCCCTCTCCTCAAGAGTCGTGTGCCCCTCTCCCATCTCTCGGTGTGCGTCTTAGTTCGTGGATCAATTGTCACTCCTCTTAGGCTTTCTTAGTATAGTTGTTGTGTGGTCAGTAATACAGGATCCATTTTGTATCCTTTCGTTGATATTCAACGATTCTGTGTTGCTAGAGGTAACCCATTAAACCATTATATTCGGGTTCTTAACCCATATATTTTCCTTTCAGAAGGAAATGGCCCGTTAAAATACATGTCACTCACAGATCAGTCGACCATTTCTATCGCTAATGTTTAAATTACCCTATATCTAGAACGATAAATCTAATGTTGCATTGTTTTTCATATTAAGATAATATATTATCTAGGAAAAAACAGTGTTAAAATTTCAACTGGACCACCTAGATGCTCGAAATCAAGAATCCATCCCGATTTCCTCTGAGTAGTCCCTTTAGGCGTTTGTTTGCCCCTAAGCAATTTTTAACCGCCTAATCGATGATAAACAAAAGCGTTATATTTTTTTCCTTTATTATATATAGTTTACTTCTAACAATGTCGCATGGTTATTCATGAATTGTGTTTATTATTTTTTGATATTTTGATTTAATTGCATTATCTACTTATTTTTATGATACATTTTAAGACTTCAAGGACATTGTTTCATAGTTTTTGATAAATTTATATTACTTGTGAACATTATATTTTATTAGTTTGAGTTATTTCAATGATGTTGTTGTTGAAATGTTGATGTTTGTACATTTTTAAAAATATATGTTATAAATATACGTGTTTTTCTATATTAAATTATTCTATATTATTAATTTTAGATAGGATAATATGTATTTTAATTGAATTTATATAATAATTTGTTAATTAACAAATAAAAAATATAAATCTGACTAATCCTCGATTAATCATCGAGAGCCCTATCTACTTGACTAGAGCCTAACTTTTTTAGAACATTGGAGAAAAGTATAAAAATAAATCACGTAGTTTGGATGATTTGTAAATACAGTACAATGGTTTAAAATTTTGCAAACAAACATCTATGTTTGCAAACTTAGATATTCTATCATAAATTATTATCGTGACTATTTAATAAAAAAAAAATAAATGATTTGAACAATTAAAAAGTATCATTTTATAAATAATCTATATCTAAAGTCTAACTTTACAAATTAATTAAACCATTAACTCATACATCTTTTGACCATAAATTTAAAAAAACTTCGGCTCCATGTTTATAAGATTTTAGAACATATAGAATTTGCGTTTGGCAAATCACATGTATTTTTCTTTTTTAGTTTACCCTATTGTCTACTCCATTATAAGGTGATTTTTTTTTTTACCCTTCATCCTTTTTTTTATTGACTTTTTGAAACTAAAATCGCATGTTTTATGGGAGATTTAATAATAGATGGAAGTCAAGGATTGCATGATGAAGCTCTCAATCCATATAAAATGATGAAAATGAGCCTCAATTCATAGAAAATTATTAAAATCAGACAATTTTGATATCAATCTTTCACATCTTTTATGAGAGACAAGACAAGGAAGTAGAAACCAAGGGAATTCCCATTTTTCATTTTGTGATGATGGTGGAATTTGCAAATTCTTGTTTGGCAACATAAATTAGTAGGAAAGTTAATTAATTTGTTGCTTTAAATTGACTCACACTACCGATTTGTCCAACAAAAGATAAATAGAAACTTTGTACAATTTAACTTTTTTAATGCAATAATTTGGGAAAATAAAACATTGAGATGCTCTTAATTATTCTGATTTTGACAGATTTAACTTTTAAGTTTTTTTTAAAAAAAAAAATTATTTCTAACATATTAAGCATATAATTTTTTTTGAAGGACAAAGGCTAAATTTTACAATAACGTTTTTAGGGAAATACAAATTTCTTTATATAACATATGAAATGGTTTAAATTTATTCCTATCAAGATTAATTTTACCAAAATTTTTAAAAAAACTAGTTAGACTGTTATTTAACTATTGCACTAGATCTTTCAAGCATCGATTATGTATAAGTTATTTAGCATCGTTTGGTACGTTGTAAAAGACGTTATAATAGAATGTCCATTACAATGCAAGCTCATTATCATGTTTGGTTAATCCAATCATTTTTATCATAATGGAATCACAAACACATCACTTAATTTATCTTTGCAAATTTATGTAATGTGCATTACGAACTGTTGAGACTCATTTCTGCTGCTCGAGCACTACTAATGTGCAACTACATCACAGCTAGTCATTTCTACTGTAATTGCAATAACTGAATTTGTAACAAACCGTAACAAACCCCATCTCCCTCTTGCTGCAGCTTTTATGTGTATAAATAATATTGTATATCCCATTGTACAATTTAAGAGTTTTCAATACAATTTGAGAGTTTCTTCATCACTTTCTATAATTTCTTCATTACTTTCCATATGGTATCAGAGCTATAGGACAGAGTTATCAAATTACTTTCAATTTGAGATTTACAGTGTTGAAAAGATTCAACAATGGCACCGCGAAGGAAGAAGCAACAACATGAAGAAAGGCATCTTCGTCAGGAGAATGAAATTTCCGAATCTCCCTCAGAGGCTTCAAGCGAACCTGAAAGTGAAGAAGAAATGCCAGAAGTTTCTACGAGATCGAAGAAGAAAAGCCATTCTGGTGGATCTGAAAACCCTGGCCTGGTGCTCATCAATATTGCTTTGACAAGCAATAATTACCTGTCATGGGGCACTGCCATGATCAGAGTATTAACAGCAAAAGGAAAACTCAAGTATGTGCTTGAGGATACTGAAATTCCAAGAAATGAAACTCCGGAGTATAGAAGATGGCAAAAGATTGTTTGTCTTGTGTCTTCTTGGATAGTAAATACTATCACTAAGGAAATTGCTGATGGATTCTTATACATCACATCTTCCAGACATTTGTGGAAGGAGTTGAAGCGCAGGTTTGGCCAAAGCAATGGGTCAATGTTGTACAAAGTCAAGAAGGAAATCAGTACTTTTCATCAAGGTAGTCTTTCACTCATGATGTATTTCAACAAATTGAGTAGATTTTGGGATGGATTGGCCCTGTTAAGGCCAATTCCCAGTTGTCACTGTGAGGCAGCAAAGGAGTGTACTTGCAATGCCTTTCAGAAAATGGCTGAAATGATAGAGGAAGCCAAATTAATCCAATTTCTTATGGGATTGGATGGTCAATATGAACATATACGTAGTCAGATTTTAATCACAGACCCATTACCAGATGTAGATAAGGCTTATTCTATGGTAATGAGGGTTGAAAAACAAACTGAAGTCACAGGTGAGCAAAAACTTGAAATTGCTAATTATAGCAGCAATAATTCCAAGTATAATGATGCAAACAAGAAGAAGAAGAGCAATGAATTTTGTGATCATTGTAACACTCAAGGGCACTCTAAAGCCACTTATTTCAAAATTATCGGTTATCCAGACTGGTGGAAGGACAAATCCAAGACTCAAGATCAAAATAGAGGCAAAAAGGGCAATGCAAGAGCATATGCAGCACAGAAAGATCATCACAGCTGCCAGAATGATGCAAATGATAGTGATTCTGAAGAGGAAATGAATCCTAGAAAAATGAAGCAGATGACACGGATGATGTAGGAGATGTATAAATGCATGAAAGGGAAAGAGATATCAACTAAATCACCATTGTAGAACACAGAATTTAATGGTTTTGCTGGTCTTCAAGGTATGGCCCTAACTGGTATAGCTTTCACTTGTGCTAAAATCGAAAAATTAAGCAATACATATTGGATAGTGGATAGTGGAGCCACTTCACATATGTGCCCTGATAAAAGGAAGTTTTCTGTTTTAAAACACACTACAAGTAAACAAAGTGTTACATTACCTGATGGAACCTTGCAAAATACCAGTCATACTGGCTCTATTGTTTTACATGAAAAACTTATTCTGGATGATGTATTACTTGTACCAGAATTCAAGTATAACCTTCTTTCAGTAGGACAATTACTGAAACAGTCTGGAATCGAGTTTGTATTTAGCCATGATTGTTGTTATTTGAAGGATTCAAATACTCATGATTTGATAGCAGTAGCGTGGTTAATTGATGGCTTATACTTGATAGATGAAACTTCCTTTTCTGCACATATCCTGCATAGGGCTCAGAGATGTAACCTTGTTCAAACATCACATAAGATAGATGAGTGGCATTTGAAATTAGGACATGTATATAATGATGTTCTTAGTCATATTGATGGCATTGATCTAAAGTGCAGTTCAGAATCTTGTGAAACATGCCCTGCTGCTAAGATGCACAGAGTGCCTTTTGGGAGAAATGAAATAAAGAGCACTTTCATATTCCAGCTTATACACAATGATGTGTGGGGTCCATATAAGACAACATCAATTTCAGGTGCTAGGTACTTCATAACTCTTATTGATGATTTCACCAGATTTACTTGGTTAGTTTTGTTACAAACTAAATCTCAAGTATACAAAGCACTGGAATCCTTTTTGAACATGATTACAACACAGTATGATGCAAAGGTACAATTGATAAGAAGTGATAATGGAGGTGAGTTTATCAATAACTCATGTTATGAACTGTTTAATTCCAAGGGGATTATTCACCAGAGAAGTTGCTCATACACTCCTCAACAGAATGGAGTTGTGGAGAGGAAGCATAGGCACCTACTTGAGGTTGCCAGAGCTATTTCGCTATATGCTGGTCTTCCTGAGAAGTTTTGGGGAGAATCCGTTTTGATGGCTGCAACTATTATTAATGTGTTGCCCAGTAGAGTTTTGAAATGGAAGAGTCCTTACCAAATGTTCCATAACAACTTGCCTGACTACTCCATTTTTCATATTTTTGGTTGTTTATGTTATATCAAAGATCACAATGTTGACAACAAGATGATGGCCAGAGCTGAAAAATGTATTTTTCTGGGCTTCACACCAGGCAAGAAAGGGTACAAGGTGTTTAATATGCACAAACAATAGATCATGACCTCCAAGGATATCGTGCTCATTGAGAACACCATGCCATACAAAGATGCAGTGCAAAATACTCAACCTCATACTTTTATGATACCCACTAACCATTTTACTTTTGTTGACATTGATCACAATGTGCAGGATTTATCTTACAGATCTGTGCCAGCTCCAACCTTTATTGCAGCATCACCTTCCCCTTCACATACAAATGAAGTAATCCCATTATGGAGATCTCAAAGAGTTAGCAAGGCACCAACCTGGTTACAGGATTATGCTAACTATACATCAAAAGGTCTTATTGAAAGTTCTTTCACATGCTTCTCCAACATTGCATCAGATTCTACTTTTCAGATCGTAGAGTTCACTGGAGATCACAAAGCTTTTATTGCTAATATTCTCAAGAACAAGGAACCTGCTAGCTACAGAGAAGCGGCTAGTGATCCTAGATGGGTTGCTGCTATGCAATTAGAGCTACAAGCATTGGAGACAAATAACACTTGGATCTTGACAAGCCTTCCTTTAGGTAAGAAGGCCATTACCTCCAAATGGGTTTTCAAAGTTAAATATAACCCAGATGGTTCTGTTGACCGTTTTAAAGCAAGACTAGTGGCCAATGGCTTCAACCAAGTTCATGGGGTGGATTTTCATGAATGCTTCAGCCCTGTTGCAAGAACCGTGACAGTAAGATTGTTCTTAGCCGTTAGTGTCCAAATGGGGTGGCTTGTTCATCAAATCGATGTTAATAACGCCTATCTCCATGGCACTGTAGATGAATATTTATACCTTTTACCACCCCAAGGATACAATGCAGCAAAGCCTGGTGAAGTTTGTAAGTTGCTGAAATCACTATATGGCCTTAAACAGGCAGGACGACAATGGCAGAGGGAATTGACATCCGAATTGATTGCTTTTGGATTCAGAAGGTCTACATATGATCACTGTCTCTTCTTAAAGCAAGAAGGAACAATTCTAATAGCATTAATCATCTATGTTGATGATATATTGATTAGTAGTTCAGATGACAGGAAAATTGATGAAGTTAAACAATATCTTCATGGCTTGTTCACTATCAAAGACCTAGGTATTTTCAAGTACTTCCTAGGCATTGAAATTGCTAGGTCTTCTCAAGGGATCCTACTATCTCAAGTAAAATACATCCTGGACATGCTCAAGGATACGAATTTGGAGAATGCTCATTCTGTTTCTAGTCCTCTACCTTATAGAGTTGATTTAATTAAACCTGGTGATTTGATCCAGGACCCAGGAACATACAGAAGGATAGTGGGAAGACTTTTGTATTTGGGATTTTCAAGGCCATACATAGCCTACTCTACTCAACAGCTCAGCCAACACATGCAGGAGCCATGTTCTCATCACCTAGATGCAGCCATTCATGTACTTAAGTATCTCAAGGGTACTCTTTACTATGGATTACTTTATCCATTTGAAAATGATCCCAAACTCCTAGCATTTTGTGATTCAGACTGGGGTAGTTGTCAAGAAACGAGAAGGTCCCTTACTGGGTTTTGTGTCTTTTTTGGCTCAGCATTGATTTCTTGGAAATCTAAGAAGCAATCAGTGGTTAGTAGATCTCCAGCAGAGGCAGAATATAGAAGCCTTACCACTACCTGTTGTGAGTTAAAATGGATCACTTACCTTTTAACAGACTTCCAAATACCACTCCAACTTCCCATTCAGGTGTCCTGTGACAGCCAGGCAGCAATAGCTACATCCAAAAATCCTGTTTCACATGATACAACCAAGCACATTGAGATTGATGTGCATTTTGCTCGAGAAAGTGTTGATCAAGGCTTCATTTCCCTTACACATGTACCTACTCATTCACAAATAGCACACATTTTTACCAAACCTCTCAGCAGCTCCCATATGCAACCATCCCTAGTCAAGATGAAGCTTTTCCAACTTCCATCTGTTTCCAGTTGAGGGGGGCGTGTTGAGACTCATTTCTGCTGCTCCAGCACTACTAATGTGCAACTACATCACAGCTGATCATTTCTACTGTAATTGCAATAACTGAATTTGTAACAAACCGTAACAAACCTCATCTCCCTCTTGCTGCGGCTTTTATGTGTATAAATAACATTGTATATCCCATTGTACAATTTAAGAGTTTTCAATACAATTTGAGAGTTTCTTCATCACTTTCTATAATTTCTTCATTACTTTCCATACGAACAAAATAGAAATGAATCTTCATTACGATTAACGATTTTATTTTTATTAATAATAAAGAAATAGGAAAAAATATGAAAAAGTAGAGATCGAAAAAATGCGAAAAAGAGAAAAAAACCAAAAGCGAGAAAAAAAATGCAAAAAACATGAAAACGAGAAAAAACGTGAAAAATACGAAAAAAGAAAAAACTTGAAAAAAACAAAAAGAACAAAAACGAGGAAAACAATGGAAAAAGGAGAAAAACGGAAAAAATGAAAAATGAAAGAAAAAACCAGGAAAACGAAAAAATATAAAAAACGAAAAAATGAAAAAAATGCGGAATTTATCAATTTTTTTTAAATTTAACCATACATGGTAATGGAATCATTATTCCATTCCATTACAACTTTGATTATATTGCATTATAACGTACCAAACGAATCCTTAGTGTGTTGCTAACACATGTACAAGGAAATTGTTAAAATCCTAACAACTAAGTTTGTGGCGTGTATGTTAACTATTTTCTTTTTGTCCAAGCATTTAAAGTATTTATTGTGCTAATAACAACACAAAAAAAATAAATGAAATTGACTCAGTTTATTAAGAAAATTATTTCGAATGTCCGATATGACAGTCAAATATATGTCAAACCAGTCCGCTCAAATTTTCCGTTAGATAGAAGTACAATTAATCTTACTTGAAAACGTTATAAGTACATTTACACTATTTTGTACGTTAGAGGCGAATTTACGTTTTCCCAAAAACTTTAGGATCAAATTTAGCCTCTATTTTTTTATTACGTCACATTAAGGCCATGTTTAGTAAAGAGCTTTTTGGAGTAAAATTATAGATTTGAGACACTTTAGAGGTTTTGACTAGTTAAACCTCTAATAGTGGTGTTTGGTGAAAAGAGGTTTGAAAGAGTTTATTGGATCCAAAAAGCTGATTTTGAAAAGGCTCAATTAACTTATTGCCCCATCTCTTTTTATGAACATTTTTACCCCTAATTAATACTCTTTATTTCTAATAAATGCTTTCCCATATCATTATTTGTCATTTTACACAATCAACTAAGTTTTACTAAACAAGTTTACACAATTTGCTAATCAAATCAGTTAACATATAAGGTAATAAGCTATTAGCTACCCCTCTAATAATTAGAAAAAGGCAACTTTAAATATAAAACTCCGTTACTTATGTTCGAAATTTACATTTTTAACATTTCAAAACAGTTTTTTTTATGTATTGTGGCTATAGAGAAATCGTAAAATTCTTACGAACTGTTAAAAAAAATACAATTTCAGACATAGATGAAATTATTACTCCCTCCATTCTCAAATAAGTGTCGTTTTAGATAATTGTTTTTATTCATTTTTAAGTGTCGTTTTCGTTTTTCAATAAAATTTAATATAGGTTTTTGGTCTAAGCATTTAATTTTTGTCTTGATTGATGTGTTTTTTTAAGCTTTCAAAGTTTTTTCTCCAATCATTATAAGAGAGATAATTTTTATTTAGTTAATCCATGTAAATTTATTAATTTAAGTGTACATTAATTGTGTTTCTTAATTTGTGTGAAAATTCTAAAACGACACTTATTTGAGAATGGAGGGAGTAATTTTTTAACTGAAATATATGTTCACAACTAACTAATTTAATGTTGTTGTTTTTTTTAAATAACTAATTTAATAAGTTGGAGCATATTCTATTAAAAAACGGAGCATATAGTGTGACAAAAAAAAATATAAAAAAAAAAACTAATATGTAAAATAGATCATAAAATTACCAAATCATATGTCATACAATTACTCCTAATTATCTTTTAATAATCATCAAATACTAATAAATAACTATTGCATATAGTTAGAGATATTTATCATACGTATTATAATAATAATTAGGATTTATCTTTATTTATAATATTTGTAAATATCCTAGTTAAACTCTATATCTTTGTATTCACTATATACACATCTTAATAAAAAAAACCTAATTGAGGAAATCATTAAACCCAATCACCTTTGTCTACCTCTAATCTTCAACATGGTATCAGTTGCCACCGCTTTCGCTTCTTCTTCCTCCTTTATCGACCTCCCCACGTCGGACTTCCCTCCCCAAGCAGCGACATCAATGTTATACAACCCGGCTCCATACGACACCATGTCTACCATCACTCCGGTGATAGACAGTATTGTCCATTCCCCCTCGTTCACATTCATGACCGACTCGACCTCCTCCATTCAACCCTCCTGAGGCTGGTGTTTCGACTCATCTTTCCGGACTGCTGTGACTTCTACCGTCGGTAGAGTCGTTTCCTAACATGTTGCCACCTACAATAGCAACCTCCCTACCTCGCCATCTCTTTTTTTTGTTCTACCAGCAGACATATGGCCTTCACCCGAACCCGATCAGTCCACCCTGTTGAAACACAATTTCCATATAGATTTTGATTATGATAAAAAAATATTAGTATAATATCTCCATAAGTAATAAACACATGAAAAGATAAAAATGATTTATTTATACTAATGTGTTTGTTCAAGTGTTTGGTTAATTTTAAGCAATAGTCCAAAGATATGTGATTTGGGCCGTAAGGCTTAAACAAAACCCATCACCAAGAAGGCTTGCGAATCAATAAGCTAAGCCTTAATTATAGAAGGATCCAGAAGACCTCTAAGCATCTATGAATCAAAAGTGTTCCGGAAGATAAGAATCAAGCCACGCTTGACAAGATCAACAGGCGATCAATAGAGACAGAGTTGACCTACTTGCATCTGCCAACTGTCCATACCTGATAAAGAAAGCTTCAGAACCACAGACGGCATGTCCCCTGGTCAACCTTAAAACTTTACCTGATTTGGTTAGACAAAGAAGACAGACTCCGACCAACTTTGATCAACAGCACAACAGACAAATCAACGGACACAAGAAACAAGATTATTGGCTGAAGGCTCTGGCCTCTAGAAAGTGAAAACGACAGCTACACATTTTCCCTCTCAACGGTTATTTTGAAATTCGAAATAACCTCTCCTCAAGTGTCAACAATAAATAGCCTCTTACTTACAACCTTGAAGACACACACATACGAGAGAAAAAGAACGATCTTCAAGCAAAAAGCTTTATGTGACTATCTCTTGAAGTTTCAAAGAGCAAAGAAAGAACTGCTTTACACAAACACTTCCACATTTCTTATGTAATCTTTTCTTTTAGTTCATTCAATGTGTTCTTAGAATTAGAACAAAATCATCAATTCTCTAGAATAGTTCGGAAGCTCTGTTTGTTCAGTATTTAGTAAACAGAGGTGGATAGTTAGTCGGAGTGTAGAATTAAAGAGGAAGGTACTCTGTAATTGGCTCAACAACTAGTGTAAAGGTTTGTGCTCTACCAGAAAGAGCTCAGTAGTGGATTAAAGCTCGGAAGATTAATTCCGGGGACTGGATGTAGGCAGGAGGCCGAACTAGGATAAATCTGCTGAGTATCGTTTTCTAACTCTTACTCCGTATATTTGCTTGCTCATTATTTTGAAACTTTTAATCCAACCAGAATGTCATTTCTAAACGTGTAAGATTCGGAAGCCCTTTAAGTGTCGCTCTCTGAATCAAGGACAGAAGCAATCTTAGTTACCTATTAACTAAGACTGTTTCTGGACTCTAAACATCTGCACTCTGATCTGTGTTGTGTGCTGTGAGAAACATTTAAGAACGTAAAGAATTTTTAAATCCTTAATAGTTCCAATAACCCCCCTCTAGAACTAATTCTCACGAAACTAAGGGACCAACACACCCCTCCTATCATAGCTCTCAAATTTTGTCTATATAATAATTGTATGCCCTTGCTTCCTTTTTCTTTAATTTGGTTAGTAATCCTCATCCTATTCCACCACACCCTTGCCCATTTCAACCGTCTCAAAATGTAAATCTCGTATATTTGGGTTTCATTCCATACTTCATAACCTTACCTCGAGTTCCTTCAGTTAATGTTATAATTAACATTAAACGGACTCCTCACAACTATAAGGCATAGAGAATAGAAATATAATCCATATTGAAATCTTATCATTATATCATTAACACTAGTCCTCTGCCTCTGAAATATATTTCTTGTTTTGGATGAAGATTTGATTTTGAATCCTTCTTTTATTGTCTGGGATGATTTGGAAAACACTATTAGGACTTTGCTTTTGAATTCTATTACGAAAGAGGTTTACCCTCTAATCACCTAATTTAGTTTTTCATATGATATTTGGGTAGCTCTTAAGCGAACTTATGGTACTATCTCAGGAATTAAGCAATTTCAGTTAAGTCTTGAGTTGTATGATTTAGAGCAATATGATTTGTTTGTTAGTGCCCACGTGAAAAAACTAAAGTGTATTCTTGATGATCTTGCTGCTTCTGGTAACTCTTATCCAATGCATCTTTTACCTGCTTTACTGTTCAAAAACCTTGGTGAGGAATTCCGGTCTACAATTCAGACATTTTTTCATGAACTACTGAATAGTTTGAAAATTAATGAGAGAATGCTTCATACCACTGGGAAATCTGACCTAATGGCATCTACTCCTGCTGGACCTATCATTCATAAAGAAAATGTCTCTATTTTGCATTGTCAGTACCTCATAGATAGAAACACAAGAAGAGATGGGGTGGTTAGTGCTTTAATTGTGGTTATCTCAAACACTACACTGACAAATGCAAACGTCCAAAGGGTTATGCTACACAGAACGTCCGCCATGGCCCTCATGCATATCTTGCATGGCAGCAATCTCAGAATCCTTTTTATGGACCTCCTCAGCCCTGGTATCCTGACACTAGTGCTAAAAATCACATGACGGCTAATCCAGCTCAGCTTTAGCACATGTACCCTTATATGGGTTATGACACTGTTTAGTTCGACAATGGTCAATGTTTGACCATTTCTCATTTAGGACATTCTAAAATTAATAATCTTCAAATTAATGATGTTCTACTTGTTCCTAAACTTACTAAATCTCTATTATCGATTCAAAGCACCGGGGTTAAGTCAAGTCGCTAGAGTTGATTTCCATGAAATTTTCTCACTTATAGTAAAGCACACAACAAATCACACTTTATTAGGTTTTGTTGCTATGAATGACTTAGAGTTAGAGCAATTGGACATTAAGACGAATGTCCTATATGGAGAGTCACAGGAGCATATCTATATGCAGCAGCTAAAGTGTTTAAAATTGAAGGAAATGAAGATCTTATATGTTTGTTGAAGGAAGACCATGTATGCTTCATTTGATTCTTTTATCACATGGCTACTCGATATCATCTTATGATAGTTGTGTTCATCTAAGGAAGGTTAAAGATTCTTTCATCTATTTGTTGTTTTATGTTGATAATATGCGCATAGTTTGCAAAGATAAATTTATAATGTGTAAGCTGAAAATGTTATTGAATACTTAATTTGAGATGAAGGACTTAAGTGGAGCCAATAGAATCTTGGAAATGGAGATTTTTAGGGACATAATAGTTGGTAACTTATACCTTAGTCAAGACATGTATATTGAGAAAGTCATTGAGAGGTTTGGCAGAAAGAATGCAAAATCGATCTCCACTCCATTAGCAACTCATTTCAAGATTTCTGCTACGATGTCACCATAATATAAAGAAGAGGAGAAGAAGATGGCATGTGTCCCCTTATTCTAACGTGATCGATAGCATGTTGTATAGTATGGTGTATCCTCATCCTAGTGTGCTCTAAGTAGTTGGTTTGAGTAATCAGTATATCTCGTGTTTTGGAAAAGCTCATTGGAAACGATGAATTGGAACTTCAGGTATATGCGTGGAAATTCTCATTATTGCCTTGAATATGGCAGATCTTCTAGTAGTTTGGTTAGCTATTACGAATCTGACTATGCATGAAATTTTGATAAGATGAGATCATTGATGGACTATGTCTGTATCCTTGGCGATAGAACTATTGGTTGGAAGACTAATCTATAGCCTACAGTTGTCTTGTCAACAATAGAGGTGGAGAACATGTAATTGCCTAAAGCCATTAAAGAAGCAATATGACTGAAAATTTTGCTTGGTAAACTTGCAACAAAACAAAAGGTCATGCATGTTAATTGTGATAGCGAAAACGCTATATATTTGACTAAAGATCAAATGTTTCATTAAAGAACAAAGCATATTGATATGCAGTATCATTTTGCTCGGGAAGTTGTGAGTAATGGGCAAATTTTGGTGAAGAAGATTCATACTTCTTAGAATCTGACTGACATATTCACTGAACTTGTATCGTGTACTAAGTTCAAGTTGCATAATGACTTGATAGGACTTGGAGTATGATAGATGTGGCTCTAATGGGTACGAGGAGGAGAAGATGAATAATCTGGAATTAATTGCAATATTAACTATTAATTCATGATTAGTCATGTGTGAAAGCTTGATTTTCTCAATAGAATGAGAAAAGTTGATTTGTGAATAACCATGCAACAATGTTAAAAAGTAGATTCTAATAAAGCATAAAAATATTAATAGTAAAAAATACTTTTATCCATTCCCGCTTAGGCGGCGCCTAGATTGTCTCAGTAACGTCCAGCCGGTTAAAAATTGTCTATGGATAAAGAAAACGCTTAGAGGGACTAATTAGCAAAAAAAAAATCGGACGGATTCTCAATTTCTAGCACCTAGGTGGTTTAAACGACCTTGATTTTTAACGGTGATCTCTCTATTTCAAAATAATTATCACATTTTGAAAAAAAATCGTATTTCTTATTATTTATCCAGTTTAGTTTTAAAACTATTTTTTCATATTTTACCCACGTTAATGAATTTAATTTAATATTAATTGTATTTTTTGTTAATTTAAATTTTCAATTTATGAAAGGTGATTAAATTTAATGATATAAAAAATAAAAATTATTAATATAAAGAAATAATAAATGATATTTTAGGGGTAAATTATATACGTGGTGTACAACCTTTACCCCAAATCACACTTTGGTGTACAACCAATTTTTTGTCACACTAAACCGTACGAACTTCGGGTGACCTCTCACTAAAGTGTACAGCAGGTAATTGTGACCGGTCAACGTTGGTCAACCATGCTACATCATCACTATTTACCTTTTTTAATTAAAAAACGTTCCCAATTACAGATGCAATGACCCTTATACCCCTGCTTAGTTTCCCGCACAAATTATAAAACCCAAAAGACTCTCTCTCCTCTCTCCTCTCTTCTTTCTCACCTGACATTGCTTCTTCCTCCCTCTTTCTTCCATGGTTGGTCTTCATAGCAAGATCTGCATGACAAAAAAAACCCTAATCTTCAAAATCACAATCGCAAGGAAAGTATCGCGCGATAGCCAAAAAAATCAATGATTATGCCTTCCTCATCTTCTTCGCGAAATGTCCAGAACTTTGGCGGAGGATGGATTTGCCACTGTGGAATTCAAGCCCCTATGTCAACTTCTTGGAGTGATTCAAACCCAGGGAGAAGATATTTCAACTGTAGGAACTTTGGGGTAAGTCGTTTGTTAAAAAAAATGTTGCGTTGATTTTGTTGTATTGCTTTCGTAATGCTCTGTTAATTTTTTTCTCCTCTGTGCCAGACTCGAAATGCATGTAAGTTCTTTGAGTGGATGGACCCTCCAATGAATGAAAGGGCAAAATCTGTTATCCTTGGATTATTGAGGAAGCTAGATAAAATTGAGAAAGAATGTGAGAGATTGAAGAAATGTGAAAGATAAAGAAACAAGGAATTTGACATGGCAATGGAACGAGAAACAGATTAAGGAGCAACACTAATTCAGCAGGAGGAGAGAAATGAGAAAGAAAACAAAGGAGGACAATTGTGCAACTACCTTGGGATTTTCTGCATTGTTGTGCTTGCTTGTTGTATTTCCAAATTGTTGTTAGGTTAGATATGTTTTAAGGTTTAATGTACTCTTGTCTGAAATTCGTTATGAAATTTGCAATTCGGTTTAATGTACTCTAACTTGCTGTATTTAGAAATTATTATTTCTATATATCATTGAAGACATTTGCATTATAAGTGCTTAAAAACAGCATTTGCATTATAAGTGCTTAAAAATCAGCATTTGCACTATACCTAAAAAAGGCACAATGTTATATAACTCAGTTGCATTAAAGTGCACTTGCACCTTACCTAAAAACTGCATTATAATTGCCTAAAAACTGCACATGCATTAAAAATCACTTGTGCCTAAAAACATCATTTGCATTGAAAGTGCCTTAAAAACGACACATTATATATATATTCGTACCATACCAAAAACGTGTTTCAAAAATTTACAGCCCATTGAAAAGGCAACACCAAAAACATGTAGCAAATTACACAAAAAAACATATTTCCCAACCAAAACCATGTACACAATACGATTGGTACAACAAAAACATGTTCCACAAAGCAGAAAAATGAATCAACACTCAACGGTAAGGTCTTTGAGAACTTCTGGTGCTTGGTCTGCTGCTTGAATCATTAGTTATGCTTGATTGTGCCTTGTTCGTCTACTTGTTGAAGGGTCTGTGGCTTGAGGTCGTGCTTCAGTTTGTGGTCTGCCACTAGTATTTGAGGCTTGATTCTGTTGTCCTCCACCAGTACCAGCAGGAATTGCGGCATGAGTTGGTGGATTGCTTTGACTTGAACCCTACAATGACAGTGGTAATAACACAAGAAAACATCAATTCAATAACAGTTACTACCAACATATATTGCATGAAAACCATTCCTCTACATATACACTTACATCCATCATCCAACGCACTGTTGTAGGTTGTGTAGTTGGTCTTGGAGCACTAAATTGGGTGGGTGTGCTGGTTCTTTTCCTCTTAGGCTAAAATCAGTATGCAACTCATATAATTCATATCAATCATAATAATTCACAACTTCAGCTAAATATGTAACTCATATAATACAATTTCAGATTACCTGTGGGGCACTTGAGGATTGTTCTTGAGATGTACATGTCCGCTTGTTATGACCTTTACCTCCACATTTCCTACATGTCATGTACATGTTTCCCTTTCTACTTAATTTTCCTTTCCTAGCTGTCTCTTCTAATTCTTCTTCTTCCTTCCTCCTTGCCTTTATTCTTCTTCCACGTTTTGTTCTTACTGGAGATGGTGGTTCAGTTGGTACTGCTGCATCTGCATCTAGCCACATATCCATGCCATTGGTTGCCTCAATGATGAAGCTGTAGACCTGAATCAACAATGTAACCAACATTGTCATACAATGCACTTGTAACAATTCATAATTCCACTCATATATATTCTTACCTTCAAATAGGTCTGTACAGAGTAGCAATCCACTACAAAGTTCTCCGCATCATCATTTTGTGCAATAATGGTAGCACATCCATGACAACATGGAATGCCTGTTAGCTGCCATCTTCTGCAACTGCATTCACGCTCTTCCAAGTTAACCACGTACTGCTCCCCCAAGCCATTAATTTGGACTCTAGGACCACCTGAGAAGGTTGCTTTAAAATGGCTCGCCCAATCTTTGTTTGCTTCCAGTTTTTTCATTATCTTCGCACAAAACCTCCTGTTGCTCTTCCTCCCCAAATCAGCTCTTGTCTTGATTCGTTTTATAAGCTTGACCTTAATCATCTCAAACATGGTAATAATGCCCTTATCTCTTGTGTCAAGAATGTCTTTGTTGAAGCGTTCACATAGGTTGTTCAAGAGCATATCACATTGAGCCCTGTCATTGTACAATTACACATTTAAAAACATCAATATGTGCCATAATTATTAACTAACATCAGCCAAAGGTAATACCTAGATGTGAAGCAAGCCCTAGACCAACGTTCACTTGGCCTCTATCTTAACCATTCCCTTGCATCAGGTGAGATTTCGTCTATCTTATTCAGCCATTCAATGTGTTTGGCTAAGTATGGTGCCCTTGCAGCATGCCACAATAGATACTTTAGCTCCTTCCCCTTGAATTTTGTCCTAAAATTGGTGTACATATGACGTACACACATCCTATGTTCTGCATCTGGAACAACATCTCAACTGCCCCAATCAGTCCCTGGCAAAGTAGCAAAGATGTTAAATATGGTATTTACCTTTAGCTACACTTCATAGAGGTATGTTAATTACCTTTTGTCTGTCAGACATGAATGTCCACTGACTGCTGTTGTTAATTCCCAAATCATCCGCTAGCAGTTCCAAGAACCAATTCCATGTTTCTCTACTTTCATTCTCAACCATTGTATATGCTACAGGGAATATGCAATCATTTGGATCAATGCCAATAGCAGATAGCAGTTGTCCTCCATATAGCCCCTTCAACCAACAGCCATCCAGTGAAATGAGTTTTCTGCATCCTGCTTTGAATGCTGACTTGAGAGAATTTAAACAAACATACATCCCCATAAACTTCCCATCCTTCCATCTCCCCATCACTGTGCTGCCCGGGTTTGATATGAGAATCTCTGCTCTACATCTGGTATTAAAAAACAATACAAATTAAAACAGGTAATGATCAAAACATGTTATAATGTTGACTAAATAATACAATATAGAGTAGTAAGTGATCAATACCTGTAAATATTGTCATACTGGTTGCTTTCATCACCATGTATAATCTTCAAAGCATAGCACTTAGCTCTATATGCTGTCATCCTACCAACTGTTAGAGACATCACTTTTGATATATCATCAATCATAACATCAACTTTCCAATCAGCACCACTTCTGAAACTCTCTAAATACTTCTTCCCTATCCATTTATAGGTCATGTGAAAATTCTTATGCGCTTTGCTGCATTGATGTTTGAAGAACCCACTCTTTAGTTGCATTGTCTTGTTTGTTGCATCTCTCCTGTCAACCCTAGAAGCATATGCTCTCCATGGGCACTTGTCTTTCCCACCCACCATTGATTTACACACAGCTTCAATCTTGATTGGGGTATTTAGAGGAAACCATGGTTGAAACATGTTCTTGATGCCATGTTGCCTACAAGCTTTCTTGAACTCCACTCCATTGTTAAAAAGCATCCCAATCTGAAAAGTTAGATCTGCCATATCCCAGTCTGTATTGAATTCTGGGTACCTAGGACGTATGTCTTCATTTTCAGAGTCTCGATCAGAATACAATGCATCTGAGTCTCCATACTCAGATGAATTGTCCTGCAGTTCGAAGTTTGTGGTTGGATCAACAGTACTGCTCCTAACTTCAGCTTGAGTTCTTGGTCTACCACCCCTAGCATTCTCAACTCCATCCACCAAGTCTGCATCATCGTCTTTAAGCACATAGTCTGGATCAACAAAATCTGGCTCTTCTATTGGATGGTTTGCTTGTGAAGTGCTTGCTTGATTTGTATGTGGTTCTTCTATATTACCAACAATAGGTTCACCTTCAGCTTATTCCCTATCATCACCATGCCCACCTTCAGCTTCTTCCCTATCATCACCATGCCCACCTTCAACTTCTTCCCTATCACCACCATGCCCACCTTCAGCTTCTTCCATATAACCACCTTGCCCACCTTCAGCTTCTTCCCTATCACCACCATGCCCACCTTCATCTTCAGCCCCTCCCATATATCCACCACTGACTTCTGCTTCATCTTCTGGCATAACATTATCAACATAATCAGCTTCATCTCCTCCCATATGTACACCACTATCGTTTGCTTCACTACCTCCCATATACCGAACATTATCCCCTACATTATGATCAACACCAACTTCAGTCACACCTCCTTCTGTCATGGTCTCAATCCCAAAACTCTCTTCTGCTATGTTATCAATCCCAAGACCCTATTCTCCTATCTTATCAGTCCCCACACCTTCACTCACTCCCATATTACAAGTCCCTGCCCCATTAGATTCTCCTATACTAGCAATACCCGCACCACTAGATTCTCCATACTCAAGGCATAAAACACCCCTTGCCACTTTCTTCTTACCTTTAGCCTGCGTTCCAACAAGAGAGTTGAGGTCTGTTGCTTCATCAATTTCTTCTATCACAACTGCGCTATGCACGAATTCATCTTCGTCTATGAAAATATCATCTTCAATCAATGGCATCACATATACATCTACCTCACCGCATTCAATACCAGCTAGTGCCATTTCATATACATCATCGTCATTGCCTAGATGTTTCAAACTATTGCTAATGTGCTCATCATATTGCTTCCAGTAATATTGGAATGTGCCAGTACATTCTAAACTAACAACTTTGGCAACTATTCCCACCAGAGAGAGTGTATCCCAGTGACAGTCAGGCCATATGAACATATCACCCCCAACATATCCATTCCTATACATTCTGCCATTATAATGTAAAATGATACAAAAGTATCCATCTTGAGGATCTGCATTAAAATAAATAAACATTTCTTTATGTACAATGCAATTAATACATTCACCAAACAAACAAACCAAACCCATTAATAAATTCACTAAACATATAAACAAACAAAACCCATTATTAAATTCACCAAACATCGCATGATTACGTTACATATGATACAAATATTAAATTATACCCTCTGACTTATATATTAAATAAAAAAACATATAATATTACATGGTCTGTCTATTGCAGGCATTGCACGGTTTCTTTATGCTGGACCACAAAAAAGGCAGATTCTTTGTCCTACGCATCGCAAAACCCAAAAAAAAACACACGACTTATTTAACACCAGTGGGTTCGTATATAAAGAATACAAAGTGAAAAAACGGAGGACATAACATAAATCGCAGACGAAACAAAGACAAAATGCAATTGCAGACGAAGATGAAGACAAAATAAAAACGACGATGAAGAGTTCACTTACATGCACGAAGTACCGGTTCCACTTGACGATGAAGATACAACGACGATGAATTTCTGAACAGCTTTACTGAAAGGATCGAAATGTCTCTAAATGCCTTCTAGGGTTTTTCAGAGAAACACCGTCGAGAAAAGAAAGAAAGAAGATGAACTGAAAGAGACAAAATGATCGAGTAAGTAGAAGAGATGAATACTGATCGTTTTTTTTTTTGGGGAGGGAGAGATAACGGTTCTCAACGTAAGTTTTGCTGGAAACTAAGCAGGAGGGATATAAAGGTCAAGACATCAGTAATGGGAAACGTTTTTTTAATTCAAAAGGGTTAATAGTGTGACGTGGCATGGTTGACCAATGTTGACCGGTCACAATTACCTGCTGTACACCAAAGTTATCCGAAATTCGTACGGTTTAGTGTGACAAAAAATTAGTTATACACCAAAATATGATTTGGAGTAAAGATTGTAAGCCATGTATATAATTTATCCGATATTTTAGTATCTTCCATAATAGAAATTTAGCTTTTTATAAAGCAAATCATATTGAGAATTGCAGCGTATTAACTTTCCACCATTTTGGCATGTCTCTGCTACTGCTAATGACTACGAGGTGGGAGATTGTTAACTTTTTCGTTAATGAGTTTAATGTACATTTTACTAACTTTTACCTTTTAAATGCCAAATAGAATTTAATAGTAACTTTTAGAATTAGATTTTTTTTTTAAACTATACTGTAAACCGATTCTTAACAAATAAGAACCACTCTTAAAAAAAAAAAAACACAACAAAGAGAAAACGTGTCTTCGCTGTTAAGTGAAAAGAATAAATAAATAAATAAATAAATGAAAAAAGAAAAGAAAAAGGTGGATTGGATATTTTATATTAAAACGTGGTTAGGAAAAGAGAAATGAAATAAAAAGTAAAAGAAGCTTAGGAACAAATCCCACGTGCTGCCAACATTTTCGTCTGACCTATCCTATGTACTTCACCCACATGAACATGATTCTTCCCTTCTAAACATTTTTATTTTTATAATCCTTTTCTTAATCTTCTTTCTTAAAAAAAAAAAATTAAGGGTGTTGTTAAACATAGTCTCAATTTCCCATCTCTAGCTCCGTGAAAGAATGAAAATACCCTTACAGCTTTTGGGGTGGGAAATTGAAACTTTTTTCCTCTTCCGACATACGGGCGTGAAGCGTGAAATAATCACGCCTCACTTCACGGAGTTAGTCGGTTTACATATAATCATCTTTGCAAGAGTAAAGTGTTACTCGTATATATTCTGAAATATTATTTATCACATGTTGTAACTTAACGTCATCCTTATCATCTAATAAGGCTTTGAAACGCATAAAAACTGTCTCACCTATAGTTTAGGAGTAGTTTATAATTTTCACTAAACCAACCTAAAGTATTTACCGCCTAGATAACGTGTAGAACCGAGTAGTTTAATACTTGTGGGTATAAATCCCGTGGATTTGATACTTAGACTTAATCAGATTTATTACTTGATAACGACGGGGTACACTTATTCATTATTTGACGTTATAGTAAGGATCACCTCAAATGAATTACTACTCTTCGACTCATCACTCCCATTTGTTGCATCTTCTTTCTCGTTTATATTTGAAAATCAATGTAATAACCATTTTACATAACTGTTGTCCACTTTTTCCAAGGATGATCTCTTATGCAAACTGCACCTTAATGCTTTCCACATTCAAACAAGGTTGCTCGCCAGTTACTCTTCCAACAATATGTTGGAAATTAGGCTAAGGTATAGCAGCGGAAATATAAAAATTTTAACCTATTTCCATTTAACCACAAGATCCGTTAACCGTTATTTCATATAAAGAATGATAAGAAGAAATATCTTTTAGAAGTTCTATCTACCGCTGCAAACGAAGTGCCCACAACTTCAAAAGAGATAGAAACTGTCTACCAATCTGCCCCTATCCGAAACAGACCTTCCAGACCTCTGAACGACAATCCCTTCGATGGAAACGTGGAAGAATATGTCTAGAAGCTCCTGTCCAAAAATCACGACGATCCGACGGTTCAATCTCCGGACATCCGCGAAATCGTGAACTGGCCTCATGTAGGAGTAGTAAAACGAATTTCTCCCTTTTGTTTGTTTTTCTTCTTCGAGTTCCCAAACACGAAATAAAACACGGGAAGATTAATTTAGTATCAACCATTGAATAGCAACCAAAGTAGATTGCCTCTAACTAATCAACACAAGATCAAGGATAAAAGAAATAGATGAAAATTAATTGATCAAACGAAGCCGTAGAGAAATCTCGTCCTCGAACTAGGGGTGTTGAATTTTTTCTCTCTTGGACTAGGTGAATTTCGAAAATCACAAGTAGGGTATGGCTTGCTTGGATTTCGAAAATCTCAAGGGAAGGAGTATTTATAATCTCTTGTATCTAATCCCTAGTTAGATAGAATTAGGTTACTGAATAGGAATTCCATTCGGAATAGAATTCCTAATTATTATCTCACTATATATCTAATATATTAAGGATAATAATAATAACCTTATTGGATAATAATAGGAGTATATTAATCTAATTAAAACTCCTAACTTAATTATCTCTTAATTAATTTAATTCATATTCATAATCTAATTAGGATTAACAAAATCAAATTAATTATTCATGTATATCACTACATGAATTTCGACCCCCTTATGTCCATGGGCCTTATTGGGCTCAATTGGGCTTCTATCAATTAATTAACATCTATCTCTCTTTTAGGTTCCAAGTCTTATGTGTGATCCATTAGGTTCTTATTGCTTCTAGCCGTATGCAACGTTATTAAATTAATTTTCAAAGAATTATATTTAATCTTTGCATAACGGAATGATGTACAGAGTATGTGATTAGCAAGTCCGTAATCATTCCCCCAGAGCTATAAGAAGACAGGTTGATTCTGTCGTTAACCTTTCCGTATTAGTTACAGTATAATTCGATCCTTTATTAACTACATCCTTGAACTGAATCTTATGACTATGGGTGATGTCAAGTCACATATAGCGAGACGTTCGTTTTACTTGTACAGACCGAGTCAACTCAAAAAGATAGGTTAAGTGAAATATGTATTTCTTACTCTTAAGCTATCACCTTGCAAGGATTTAGAATCGAGTCTTCCACAAGCGATCCATGGATGTATCTCCCATTTATCGGGAGTGATAAATGCTCAATCCAATATATAACGACTCTGTAATTACTTCCTGTGATACCCAACGTCTACTGTTCACACCCCAGAGTCATCTCTGTTAAGGATCGTGTTACACCAGAGTCAAAGCATCACATTCCGTAATCCAGAATACCAATTAATATTCCTTTGAATCTGAGGATTAGTTATACCTATTAATACCAATGAGATGAACAGGTGACAAGGATGAATCTACCTATCCTGTTATCTCAAATCGGATCCCCAATCCTAATGAACAACGTTTCATCGGATCTATGTAACTGTCCAGATATCTGTATATATGAAGCTTGTGAGATCAGCTTTCTGTCGGACAGAAGACATTGTTACATACAAGTCTCAACAGTGATATGTCAATCCCAAACATATCACTTGACTTGGGGTGGTTTTAAGTTTATCAGTTTACTATAAAGTTTTGTCTCACTTCATGCTTGTATGAACACTTTATAATCACTTTAAATAAACTTACGGATTTCCTTTTATTAGACTTTATTTAGTGCTTAAAAGGGATTGTCTTTATATAGTTATAAAAAACATATATCTCATTAAACAAATGATATAAAGAACAATTCATTTACATTAAATTTGTATCCTAGAACATTTGTCTATAGGACACTAAACTCCAACACAATGTTACTCTTCCAACAATCACTACCACTTTCAAACAAAGGTTACTCCCTCATCCAAACTGCCCCTAAACTTCCCACTACCACTCATAGCTCATTTTTAGGCAATTACTTAATTAATTAAAAATTTGAACCATAATGTTTCATAATTTACCAATTCGACCCGAATCTATACATGTTACACGATTTTAGACCGTAGAGAGTAATTAATCACAAACTCGAGTCAGAATATTTTGTAAAATTACCAATTTGGTCTGAATTTCAACACTTCACACAATTTAGGCTTGAAAATGTAACTAATTAGAATAAAAATAAGAGTGTAAACAAATATACAATCACTTTACTCTGCTTTCTAGTCTCACATTGCAAATTGGAATACATCAATTAGTAATAAAGTTACTAAACATTTATTAATTTGTTGATGTATATAATTATATGAATTTCTTTTGTGATCATGTTAAGATATGGTTCTTGATTTTTAGGAGCACCGAATCACATAAATTTTTTTTCCTTTATTTTATTTATAATTCCACCACTTTCATTTTTTCTTTCTAAAACGTATTTAAATCAATACTAAGAAATTACATTACCTCACAAATAACTATGGAATAAAGCCAAGAAAGTACCCATCATAAAAATAAACTGGAAGATGATGATATACAGTTTTAATGGAAGACAATGTAATTCTTTTCCCCCAAAAAAGAAAAGGCATATAATATAGTTTTGGTGACTGTTTTACTACTATATGAAAAAGTTATGATTTAATTTGTAAATAAATATTTCCTATAAAGTATAGTCCATCAAATTGGGGAAATGAAAGAGTAAAGGAAAAATTGAAAAAATATATAGTTGGGAATAAAGGGATAATAAAAGGCAAATGCAGAGTAGTGGTAGAGAAAGCTTCTGTTATAATAGCTTTGATTAATTTATATTTTATTTATGAAATTGATTGATAAGAAAAATTACTAAAAAAAGGAGGACGGTTTAAGTACAGAAGAAGTTGGATACATGTGCCCTACCAAGTTACCTAAATATGTATACCAGACAAAATGCCCCAAGAATCCAACAACTATTCTCTCTTTTTCCTTTAAAATAATGTAATTGAAAATAATTTATATGTATATCATGCATTAAATTATTAAATGGATGTCATGTATTAATGATGCACATGATATTATTGAAGACATTGTAATTATAATCATTTATATTTGTAAGTTTATTAGTATAAACAAGGATTATTTCCTCCATTTGTATGCAGGGCCCCAGGACCGGGGATCCGACCCTCCGTGTCCGACTCCACCCCTGTGTACTGTTGTTTTCGGCTCCCGACTCTTTAGTTTTGATTTATATTAATGTATTTGTATTGTTATTTTAATATTTTAAAATATATGAGGTGGTTTAATATATATATTTTAAAATAAGAGGTTAATGAAATCAAATCAATGAATTTTTGTAGGCAAGTTTATGATTAGACTAACTATTTACAACTATCCAATATTCTAAAAAGAATTTTTAAAATGGCAAGTATATAAAACCTAAAAATGGTTTTAGCATCAAATTAAAAACTTTTCTTTAAACTCAACAAAAGATCTGTATATTTGGCAAAAGTGGAATAAAAATCTAAAAATGATAAAAAAAAAAAGAGTTATACAACCGTAAAATAAAAATCAAAACTATTTTTATATGTAATTTCCTCTTTTTATAGGGTTATTTTAAAAACTAGTCCAATTGAGAGGCTTACAATGCCTCTTACCAAACTAGACACTTTCATTGTTAACATTCCCGTAATACTCCTATTTCCTTCAAACCTTATACTGCAGCTAATTAGGCAACTATGAAATCTTCTCAACGTGATAACACCTTCTAACAGCTGCCGCGATTTTGGCTGGGATTTTCGACGGATTTTTGCATCAAATTTGCTACTAGCAAATGTTGGAAAGAAGATAAATTTCAATCTCCTTGCATCAAATAACAAGAAATCGTAGCATGTTTAGGGTTTAAGGTTTGTTAGGGTTTACGGGTTCAGGGTTTTGTTTTTTGTATGATTTAAAGCTTATTAGGGTTAGAGTTATGTTTATTAGCATGCTTATACATCAAAAACTTATTTGAAATGTATTTGTGTGATTGAATGTATTAGAAATCATCTTATTTCAGCAAGTCGATAGTTTAACAATCATGAAAAACTTTCACAGTGGAAGCAACTACGGAGGAAATTCATATAAGTCATTTGAATTTACTCCATAGTTGTTTCCACTTCGGAAGATTTTTCATGACTACGAAAATAATTTGATTGAAGGAGTATTTTCGAAGTCTCATACATTGTGAAGACAATTGTCTTCACAGTTTTATCATCTGTTTTGTAGTTGCTTCAACTGCGAAATATTTTAAGCTTATTTTATTTTTGCAGTTTAGTTAACTTCGAAGTAGTTTTGTTTTGTTGTTTCCCTACACTAAATGTCATTTTTTTTTTGTAATGTGAAGGTTTCAATCAAGGATTCTTCTAAAAAAGATTCCAAGAAGAGAAATAGAGGGTTACTTAAGGATGATAGTTTGAAAGACATTAAAAGTTGTGGATTGCTATTCGTCGCCCCTATTTTCCTTACCGTCGCCTCCTGTTTGACATTTTTGCCCTTTTCATTTTTGATTCAAAAAAAATGAAATTCTCTCAACCCCGAAGAACAAAACGAAGAAAAATCATGCCTCCAAAACAATGAAAAATACTTGAACATCTAAGTTTCGTATTAACCAATAATCTGAAATTTAACGAATTTAACATGAAACGAACTTTTTTTTTCGTTGAATTTACTCTAAACGGGTAGCCCATACGGTCCGGTCTATGGACCGACCGTATGAACTACCAGTTTTGCCTAGGCAAAACTGGTAGGCTACCCGTTTTCCTTTAGAAAAACGGATTTTTTTTAATTATAATAAATATTAATTATAGATAAATTATGTATTGATTTGATAGAAAAAACGTATAGATAAATTATTGATTGGAAATAAAAAATACGGTATTGAAGTGTCCAATTAATTTTTATTTGGTAAATTATATTTATTTACCTTTTAGAACGTAAATTTAATTATACGTAAATTATGTATTGACTGGATAGAAAAAACGTATATATAAATTATTGATTGGAAATAAAAAAATACGTAATAACGCGTGCAATTAATTTTTATTTGTTAATTTATATTTATTTATCTTTTAGAACGTAAATTCAATTATTGATAAATTATATATTGATTGGATAGAAAAACGTATAGATAAATTGGAAATAAAAAATACGTATTGAGGCGTCCAATTAATTTTTAATATTTATTATAATTAAAAAAAATCCGTTTTTCTAAAGGAAAACGGGTAGCCTACCAGTTTTGCCTAGGCAAAATTGGGTAGCCTACCCCTTTTTACCTAGGCAAAACGGGTAGGCTACCCGATTTTTAGAGTAAATTCAACGAAAAAAAAAGTTCGTTTCAAGTTAAATTCGTTAAATTTCAGATTATTGGTTAATACGAAACTTAGATGTTCAAGTATTTTTCATTGTTTTGGAGGCATGATTTTTCTTCGTTTTGTTCTTCGGGGTTGAGAGAATTTCATTTTTTTGAATCAAAAATGAAAAGGGCAAAAAGTCAAACAGGAGGCGACGGTAAGGAAAATAGGGGCGACGAATAGCAAAACCCTAAAAGTTTCAAGTATCTCTTGACCTTGAATACAAAGGCATCAATCACGGTGAGAGCCGACTTGGAGGTAATGAAGAAAGTGAAGAGTAAATTGCCAAAAAAACAGCTAGAATTGTTTAAGAGTAACATTTGGTAGATATGGAATTGTGCACATTATCTACTCTCATCACTATTCTAAAAATCGACTGAGGCAGTCGTCCATGCAAGGATTTTTAGAACACCGTCTCGATTTCCTCAAGTCGATCGGTAGGTTTACCAATTTTTTCCCGCCTAGGCAATCTAGGCGGTCCATTTTAAAAAATTGACCATTTAATTTTATATCATTTTTAATTTTAAATAAATTATTAAATTATCAAAAATTAAAAGAAAATACCTAAAACTATCAAATGCTATTTTTAAGGATATTAAAGTTATTTTTTTGGTACATTTTGTTATTAATATTATGTTATTGGCACACTTTCATTTTTTTAAGGACATTAATGTAATAATATTAATAAATATATATTTTCTATCTTAAAATATTTTTATTTTTACATAGTATAATTCATATTTTAATTATACTTATATAATAATTTATTTATTAAAATTTATAAAAATATAAATCTGATTAATCCTTAGGGGCCCTTGTCTGCTCGACTAGTGTCTAGCATCTTTTACAATCTTGACTCTCATATGCCATGGTGTAATAAATAGAGAAACGTGGCATATGCGATCAGTCTTTATGACTATTGTTGCTGCGTGTCGTATGCGATGCATGTATCACACGCACTAGATATGTGCAAATTTTCCCTCTGTAGCTCTTACACACGATCCTCTATCTCTCTTTACAAAACAACATTTTGAGGTTGGAGAGATAACCGAATGTAGTTGTCTCAAAATGATAGTGGAATGCTCTCTAATATTTGAGTATATCTAGTCAACTATTTTTTTATTGCAAGTCAGTTTCTCAAAATAGCGACTAGGAATACTCTAATCAACTCAATATGCTTAATGATTTATGATACAGATTAGTGGCAAGTGAGTTAGTTTTGATCGTAAACTAACAAAAATGTTTCTTTTCTAGCTAAACTAGAAAGAGCTAATCCTAATAACCCGTAGGAATTGTGAAACCCCCATTATTAAAGGGATGAACCATAAACAAGCTCTCAAACAGAAAAATAATATTGATTGATAAAAAGTTGAGTGATACAAAGAAAGAGATGAATTTATCATCTCAAAACCTAAATGACAAATTAGATAAAAAGATAAATGCATACAATTAAATAGATAAAGATTAAAAGAGTAAATTGGGCTAGAGGTAAAGGGATGGCATGAGTTGTAAATAAGGGGTGACAAAGTTGTAATTAGTGGAAAGCTGGAGTGAGGGGCAAGATTGATCTTGCAAGGCATTTTAAAAGTCCACACAACACGCCACACGATGTGTGGGATTTTAATCCAAAAAATGGCTGATGATTTTGGTAGTCCACATGACGTGTGGGTTTTCCACATAGCGTGTGAGATCTACTTTTTAAATAAAGAGTCTTCTCTTTGCTTCAGTGTGTTGCCCATTTGACCCAGCTTCTTCCACCACTCATCCTCTCTCATATATTCGACTAGATCTCCTCATCATACACTTCCTCTTGAAAAAGAAATTGACCTCAAGTTACTTGTTAAATATGGAAGAAACTCGTTGACCTTGAATAAACTCAAAGTTTCAAATCGAACCAAAGTGTTGCCCAAAATGAATTCATTGTTGGGGTTTAGTGTCCTATAGTCAATTGTTGCAGGATACAAACTTAATGTAAATAAATTGTTCTTTATATCATTTGTTTTAATGAGATATATGTTTTATAACTATATAAAGGCAATCCCTTTTAAGCACTAAATAAAGTCTAATAAAAGGAAATCCGTAAGTTTGTTTAAAGTGATTATAAAGTGTTCATACAAGCATGAAGTGAGACAAAACTTTATAATAAACTAATAAACTTAAAACCACCCCAAGTCAAGTGATATGTTTAGGATTGATATATCAATGTTGAGACTTGTATGTAACAATGTCTTCTGTCCGACAGAAAGCTGATCTCACAAGCTTCATATATATAGATATCTGGACAGTTACATAGATCCGATGAAATGTCGTTCATTAGGATTGGGGATCCGATTTGAGATAACAGGATGGGTAGATTCATCATTGTCACCTGTTCATCTCATTGGTATTAATAGGTATAAGTAATCCTCAGACTCAAAGGAATGTTAATTGGTCATCCTGAATTACTGAATGTGAGACTTTGATCCTGTGGTCCCACGATCCTTAACAGAGATGACTCTGAGGTGTGAACTGCAAAGGTTGGGTGTCACAGGAGGTAATGTCAGGGTAGTTATACATTGGATTGAGCATTTATCACTCCCGATTAATGGGAGATATATCCAAGGATCGCTTGTGGAAGACTCGACTCTAAATCCTTGCAAGGTGATAGCTTAAGAGTAGAAATACATATTTTACTTAACCTATCTATTTGAGTTGACTCGGCCTGTACAAGTAAAACGAACGTCTCGCTATATGTGACTTGACATCACCCATAGTCATAAGATTCAGTTCAAGGATATAGTTGATAAAGGATCGAATTATACTGTAACTAATACGGAAGGGTTAACGACAGAATCAACCTGTCTTCTTAACGGACTCTGGGGGAATGATTACAGACTTGCCAATAACATACTCAGTACATCATTCCGTTATGCAAGGATTAAATATAATTCTTGAAGAAATTAATTTAATAGTTGCATACGGCCAGAAGTAGTAAGAACCTAATGGATCACACATAAGACTTGGAACCAAAAGAGAGATGGATGTGATTAATAGATGGAAGCCCAATTGAGCCCAGTAAGGCCCGTTTAAATGGAGGGGGGGGGGCGAAATTTATATATAGAAATAAGGAATTATTTTAATTCCATTAATCCTAATTTGATTAGGTTTGTGAATTAAATTAATTAAGAGATAATTAAGTTAGGAGTTTTAATTAGATTAATATACTCCTATTATTATCCAATTAGGTTATTTATTATTATCCTAAATGTATTTGATATATTATAAGATAATAATTAGGAATCCTATTCCGAATGGAATTCTTATTAAGTAACCTATTCCTATCTAACTAGGGTTTAGATACAAGCGACTATATATACACCCTCCTTATGAGAATTTCGACTAAGCCTCCTAACTCCCCTTTATGTGATTTTCGAAACCTACATTAAAAGAGAGAGAGTGAATTCGCATCCCCTAGTTCGTGGACAAGAATTCATACGGCTTCCGTCAATTGATTAATCTCATTCATCTCCTTTTCTCTTTGATCTTGTGTTGGTTAATTAGAAGCAATCTATTTTGGTTGCATCTCATAAGGGTTGATTTCATCTTAACCTCACCGTGTTATACTTTGTGGTTGGAATCTCGGAGAAGAATTGTGGACGCTTCTTTAACAACGGTAGATTGTTCATCGAAAGGTATTCCTTCTTATCCCTCTTTATATGAAATAACGATTAACGGATCCTATGGTTAAAATGAAATAGGCTAAAATTTTTATATTTTCGCTGCTATACCTTAGCCTTAATTTTCTTCATTCATGAAGCCCATTCCATAAGTTTTCATATTCACCTTCTTTCTACGAACTTCATCCCATACTTCAACTAGTGACTTGTCCCGGTTCTCATCCTCCTTAACTTTCACCTTCCATCTTTGACCGATATCAGACGGAATATCTCGTCAGAGTTAGTCAAACCATTCCTCTATAATATCTTGGATGCCCTTCCAAACTTCCACATATGCTGAGCCGATCAACCCTAGACATTCTTTATCTCCACTTTACTAACTGGAATATTGCCCACAACATTTTTCCGTGCATAGCCTATCTCAAAGGAATATTCCAGCGACATATATTAACCCAATTCGAAGCGATCTCGTTAGCACTCTTCAAAACCCCAACATGACCTTGAGTTGAATATCCCCGAACTTCCTTATCACTCACTTTGCTAACCTAGCTACTAGGCTGAACCTCTACCCGCCCATTGTCGACATCAAATGGAATATCCTGATGGAACTTATCAACCCACTTCATAGTTATCCCAAGAACACTTGTATCAACTCTTTCCTTGTCATGGATTAACAATCTCTGGACTTCTAAACTTGCTTCTTCACTAACTTGGCCACTATCCCGTAAATCTTAAATTTCTCTCATCTTCTCTATATCACTCAGAGTGTCATTCCCATTCACCAAATACTCCATGAAGCTAACATTCTTCACCATAAGATTACATCCAATAGACTCCTCATAGGGTTGATGCTCCCTCAACAAACATAATATATACCCCAACACAGGTATTTCAATAAAGCACAAAAGAACAAGTTCAGATTTTACCAAGTGGAAGACCTGATTCATCCATAATATACATGTGCTAGGAGTCTCGGTTCTTTCTAAAGGCGTCAGAAAGTACCCTTCATTCTTCTTTCCAAAGCTCAAGCTACTAAGTGGAAGACTTAGTATATGATCTCCCGGATCCCATACAATATCACGCGTTATCTTCCCCAAGGGTAGAATGCCCCGAGGTTTCTCATTAAAGGACACGTACTTGACATCCTCAGACGTTAGTCCCATTTTATCACTTCCCTCAATTCTATTCTCGAACTCACTCTTATCATAGTCAAGTTCATCATTGCTTTTTAGCTCATTCTCGGAATGGTTCTCCTCTTTATCAATCTCCTTTTCGAGTTCATCTTCTTTATGATAATTTTTAAATTCATTACTCTCCTCGCCAACAACCCATCCTTTCCCACGACCTCTCACTTCCACCCGCTTCTCCCCATAGGTCAAGCAGGTTAATTCATTTGCCAAGTTGTCCGACTCAAATGACATGCTACATTCTAAGATGGTTGACCCACCAACATCTCTCCCATCACCATAGCCATCAACCCCCACACAATAAGTGATTTCCTTATTATCCTTAAAGAGTTTATCAAGCCCAATATTCAAGATAAATACCATCACTTTCCTCAAGCATACAAATGAAGTTATGTCTAAAGGGCATTTTATCAAACACATGGAGAGCATCTTGCTCAACATGAGTTTCCCCAATGTCCTCACCTACAAACACTTCTTCCTCCTTATTCATACATGAACTCAAATTCTCATTCACAATTTCACTATCAACAAACTCACAATGAGAATCTAATTCACTAACAACATCACAAGCATCCAACTTCTCACTAGTAATTTGGTTACCCATAACTTCAACATGAGAAGGTGAAAATTTATGATTTACCACTTGAATATGCAATGGAGAAAAGATTGGTGATGAATCTTTAAGAGGTAACGTTGGGTCTTCTTCATTTCTTCTATATTGAGCTCTACGGTGTCGTCATTGGCTTCTTCGGATTCCTCTTTATAACCTTTCCATGTCTTCTGGTTCCACGTTTTCTCTTGTCTTTCTATTTGTCTCGGCAAGCTTGAAATTCATCTCTCTAAATTCGGCTTACCATTCTTCAAGGCTCTTGGCTGCAAATTCCCTTAATGCTTGTGAAAAACTCGGTTGAACCATTGCCAAAAAAAAGTCTCCGAGAAGGAAAACGATCAGCTCTGATACCAACTGATACAGATTAATGACGAACGAGTTAGTTTTGATCGTAAACTAACAAAGATGTTTATTCTCTATATAAACTAGAAGGAATTAATCTCAATATTCAAGAGGTAAACTCGTAGGAATGATGAAATCCTCATTGTTAAAAGGATGAACCCTAAACAAGCTCTCAAAGAGAAAGATAATATTGATTGATAAAAAGTTGAGTGATTACGAAGAAAGAGATGGATTTATATTATCTTAAAACCTAAATGACAAATTAGAGGACAAATGCATACAATTAGATAGATAAAGGTTAAAGGGGTAAATTGAAAAGGTAAAGGTGTGACATGAGTTGTAAATAATGGATGATAAAGTTGTAACTAGTGGAAAGCTGGAGTGCGGGGAAGATCGATTTTGCAAGACATTTTAAAAGTCAACATGACATGTTGGAATAGCCACACTGCGTGTAGGATTTTAATCCGAAAAATGACAGCTGATTTTGGCAGTCACAGCTAGGGGTGTTCATGGATCAATCCAATGGTTATTGAATAAAAAAACCAATCCAATCCAATAAAGGAAAGAATCCATGGATTGGATTGGTTTTGGTTTGGATTTGGATTGGTTATTAACCACCAATCCAAGGATCAATTTCATCCAAACTTATTTTTTTTAGCAAAATTAAATAATCCAATCAATTTTATTTAAATATATGCCATATCCAATTTTTTCAATAATATCACTTAGAGAAAAAAGTAAAGAAATGTGAAAATAGAAAATAGAGAAAAGAAATAGAGAACATGAAAACGGAAAAAAATGTGACAAACGGAAAAAAACGTGGAGAACAAAAAAAACATGAAAAAATGCATTAGGCTGAAAACTGGCAAGCGAAAAAATGGGAAACATGAAAATGGAGAAAACGGAAAAAATACGGTGTTCTAAACTCTAGTGTAATATAATTACTACTTGTACATGTTTTTTTGAACGAACTACTTGTACATATTTTTTTGAACGGACTACTTGTACATGTTTAGACGACTTTAACATTTGCCGAGTATTTTCCTTTTCTTTTTCTTATACTTAAATTTTAAAGGTATTTCAAAATTGAACAATAATTAGTTAATTCAAATAGAAGTTCAATTTTAATTTGAATGTAAAATAAGATAATTGTTGTGTCAAACTTGATGAAAGCAACAAATTCTTGGAAAACTATGAGTTTTATGGACGTAACGATTAAAATTTTAAACTGAAATAGTTGACCGACATTGTAGATTATACAAATCTTTCGTAACTAAGTGCTCTTATTTACATTTATTATTTACGTTTTTCCTTTTTTTTTCTGTTTTTCACAAATTACTTATTGAATCATTTCTCTAGCCATCAAAATCTCACCATTTTCTTTAAGGCTTAGTTTGGATTGGTTATTAACCGGTTAATAACTGGTTAAATTAACCAATCCATATGAAATAATCTATTGGTTTGGTTATAACCAATCCAATAGAACAAATAAAATAGTAAACCAACAATTTTTAGGTTGGATTGGGTTAAAACCATTGGATTGGTTATTTTTTGAACACTCCCACGGCGTGTGGGATTCCCACACGCGTGTAAATTACCAAAATAAGGATCATGAGCTTTTCAATGGATCCACACGGCGTGTGGACTCTGTTTTTCACATAAAGAGTCTTCTCTTTGTTTCAATGTGTTATCCCTTTGATCCGGTTTCTTTCATCACTCGTCCTTCTCATCTAGTCGACTAAAGCCCCACATCAATTTGTAACAAAAAAAAATGTTGCAAAATACAATAAGCAACAGGTTCGGTGCAAATAACATTTGATGACGTTTTTAAAGTCTTTCGAGACATTTTTGGTGCACTGCAAAAACATCATGTTTGTTGGTGTATACTTTTGCTAGTACATAGTATAATGTGGTTAGTTATAGTTGGCGGGTAGGTAGGTTGTTGCAAAATAAGTTTATCATTAATGCCTATTTAACCCTTCAAAATTGATTGAAATTTTTAATTTAGAACATAGATTAATTAATGGCAGTCATTTTTGTAGAAATGCCAATTTAAATATTATAAATGATGATCATATTCTCCACTTGATAAAAGCATCAACCGACTTTCCCCCCTAATTCTAAAAGGCTAGCTGTGACCAAATTATATATTACCATAAATAAATAATGAGTTTTATAGTAATTAAACTGTCTTATTGTACATAAACACCATTCTAACACGCAATTTCAATTAATTAAAAAAATTAGAGAAATTGGAGCAAGTAGTGAATGTAAATAAAAAGTGCGGTTTCAGGTCATCTTTTCAATTTTAATGCTAATGCCACTTTATTTCTACGATTGAAATAGAAGAAAAGTGGGAGAGAAGAAAAAAAGATAGAAATTTTAAAATTAAATAAATAAGTAAAAGTTGGAAAAAAGTGGGTAAAGATTTTAATATATTTTAAAAAGCAAAAGCAAAAACATCACGTACTTAATTGGGATTTAAAAAAAAAAAAAATAGATGATATAGGCCCATAATGCACAAGGAAGAAACAAAGATGATGAAATCTCATTGTCATGAACTTTTTCTTTTTGGATTTGGTGAATGCTTAGAAAAACAAATCTTAAAAAGACATTAATTGTTGATTGCATGTGCCTCAACCTCCTCTTTTATGGTTCACATGATTTTGGAAAAGGTTGTCCTTTAATTCCTTTTCTTTTAATCAACATCTATTTATCAATTATGTTAATTACTCACCCTAATGCTTAATTATGATGTTAATTTAAGGCTCGTGTGATTAATGACGGACCTTGGCTTGCGTAAGGACATTATCTTACTATTCGCATCTGGACTGCTTCATTTAACTCCTTTGATGCTCTTGTTGAGACTACCATGGTGTGGATTCGATTCCCAAAACTTCTCATGTTCTATTATGATGTGGATGTCATGTTTGCAATCGCTGAAACTGTGGGGTAACCTGTGAGAATGGATGAAAATACAATCCATATCGTACAAGGTAAATTTTCACGGACTGTGTCGATGTTGGCTTGCTAAAACTGTTTGTTGTTTGATTTGATTTGGAAGGAGCGGAGCAAACAGTTGAGTATGAAGGTCTTCATGTTATGAAACCTATAATTGTTCCAACAGATAAGATAATACCCGATGAGAGCGTTACGGAATCTCAATCTATTAATGAGGAAGTTCCTCAGAATGTAAACATAGAGAGGAAAAGGCTCATGTGGTATAATCAGAGTCTGAATATGGACCTTGGATGATAGTCCTGTGCCGAAAATATGTTAGTTGATGTAAAGGGAACAGATGACCGCCTAAGAAGGAAAGAACAACCACTAGATTCTTTTGGAACATTCTTTTGTGAGATTTGGCAATGAGGGTATAGGTGTAGAGGCACGGAGTTTGGTAGATTTGGCAAGACATCAACCTAGTTGGACACTAGGGCTCGGGAGAGAATTTTGGTTCTAAGAGTGGTAAGGTAGGTGTTCGCACAACTTCAAACGGCACTACTTCCATAGCTGGAGTTTGAACTAGCATCTTAAGTCACAACATATTCACCTCGCTTCAAAGGCGGATCCATCCCAAGACTCGAGGGCTCCAGCCTCCGGCTTCATCCTTAAGTAATATTGGTTCGGTACTTGATAGCCCCTCCCTAATTTTATTTTATATTGGAGTTTTCGTAGTATAATTTTAATATTTCAAGATGGTTGAGTTGGTTAAGACATGTTTCATCATAAGCGGTCCTAAGTTCAAATCTATTGAACCTAAATCAATTTTTACACTTTTGAGACTAAAAAAAACTTAATTTTTAAATGAAATTTTCGTTGGATTTATAAAATATTAAATATATCTACTTCTTTTAAGTCAATCACTTTTAATTTTTTATTATTCAATATACCGAAACAATAAAAATTTAGAGTGATGGAGGCTAGAACAAAATTTGCTCAGCCCTAACGGACTTGATTTTAGAAATTTCCTCTATCTCCATAAATCTAACTCCAACACTAGTCGTAAGGCTAAAATTAGTCCATCCATGTATAAAATCATAGATCTACCACTGATCTTCACGACTATTATGTAGTGCGCTCGATTTCGAAAGCCTTTATTTCATTGTCATAGAGACATACATTTTTCGGGGTGACCTTAAGGGTTGGCTCAAAGGAAACTTAGTCCTTAACTATCATTAGAACTCTTTTGTTGGCCGATCTTATTTACCACAGTTTGTTGGTGGACTTAGTATTGGCGAAATGTTAAGATTTTCACTCCTTCAAGTGATGACTCTAGAGATAAAGCAGAGTTTCTTATCTCCAAAGCTGTTGAGTTTGATAATGCGTATGCTTCATAGAAGCATGTGTGGCAGGTGTGCTTCATGAAAACATAGTTGTTTGCCAGCCTCTTTGGGTGAATATAAATTATGATGGGGCAAGTAAAGGGAATTTGGGCTTCGCCTCTATCAGTGGTTTGAGTTGAAATATATCTAGTGCTTGGTTAAGAGAGTTTGTTTGTAACCTGGGGATTTGTTCTACAACCTTTGTAGAGCTCTGGGTTAGTGATGAGTGTAAAATGTGTATAATATTTTGTAGCAATTTCGAGTATAAACGGAACAATAATGCAGTATATCGTTCTTATAATATATGTTTTTCTCAGATTGTTTGTGATAAAGCAGCTGCCTGTTCGGTAGCAGAATCCACACGGTGAACAAGTAGGAAAGGAATGCGGAAAAGCGAAGAACAAGGAAGAGAACAAGAACTCATGGGTGCAATTTGTACCCGAGAACCTTGATCAACCATCCTTAAATCATTGGAGACATTTCCGAAAGAAGATTTAATGTTGGAAGCACAACAACCATCCCTCACAGAAGAAATCATCAAGCATGGGCGAACTGCTGTGCTGCAGACTGTTCCTGACTGTCAGAACAGTCTACCAGACCATATCTTCCTTATTTTATTTTATCTTGAACAATCATTTCTGGACAATTTCGGGCTATTTAAGGAGCCCTCATTTTGTATGTTGAGCATTCAAATTTCCGGATCTGAAGCTTAGTTTGTAACTTTGTTTTATGTGTTTAATGAATTGTTGTTTTCCCCATTATACTTTTGTTTTATCTCATTCAACTATGAGTGAGTAATTCACTAAACAGGTATACAGCGGAGCAGAAACAGGTAAAAAGGGCAGGTTAACTCCTCTCTAAACTCATTAAGTATATTTGGTTTGGCTGTTCAATGAGTAATTAACGCTAAATAGGATTAGCTAACCTGTTTTCTAGCAGAGCAACTACGAGGAGACTCTCTTTGCAAAGCTGAACTTTCATTGAGCACATTTAATTATGAAACAGAGACATAATTAATTAAATGTTAAAGGTTTTAGTTGTTCCAATTAAATGCTTTCCTATTCTTAAAGCTTAAAGATATATCGATTTCAAGGAGACTTATTTTGATTGTTTTTAAAGAATGTTGGGAACAAGGGACACCTGACTCAACTGGTTTTTGTGAAAGATACTTTAAGCTAAAGCCGTTTTTACTTATTGAACAAGGAGTGGAGTGCCTGTTCTATGACATTTCTGCGTATGCTGTGTACATGTTCTTTTCTCATCTGAAGTTAAACTTAATTTCCTTGCTTGTTTTAAATATTTCATCGTATCAAACCACCTCAAATCAACTTAAGCGATTAGTTACTTTCAAAACTTGGCTATACTTACCTTTATAGGAGTGTGGATGTGCTTGTTCTATCCTCGTGGAGACGATATCTACTTATCACTTTATTACTTGTACCTAGTGCATTTGCTAGTGTTCACATTATAGGACAACAGTTAGAGTTAGGATGGAAAAAGGGCTTCTGTGGAGTTATTATAGAGGTTGATTCCCAGGTGGTTATCCGCCTTGTTTTGAATATAGAACAATCGTTACATCATTATTTTTTGTTAGTTGAAGTGGTGCAAGACTTTGTTGAAACAGAATCGGGACGTCATAGTGATTCATACCTTTTGTGAGGTAATAAAGCAGCTAATTGGATGACGAACTTTTTCCTAGGATCATCATAAGCGTGGTGTGCCGCCTGCATGTCTCTGAGATCTCCTTCTTGCTGATATGTGTGGGGTTAGCACTCCCCATAAGGTTCCATTTTTATTGTTTTATGTCTTTTCTTTCAGTTTTTTCGGGGCTTAGCCCTCCCGTGTAACCAAAAACTTACATGAGAATATATCGTGTATATAGAGGATTTATACTTTTTTTTTTTTTTGTTAAGGTAAGGCTTCATAACATTAGAAGGGTTGGATAAAGTCCAAATTTACCATTCTATCATTTTTGAAGAAATGTAAATTTACCCCTAATGTATAAATTGGTACAATTTTACCTCTAAAGTTTCCAATCAATGTCAATTTTAGCCCTATTTAATGGAAAATTTAAAAAAAGTGGGTTATTCTCAAGTAACTCGTTATTTAAATGTCACATCAGATTTTTTAAACATGGATTATGTCTAAAATATTTATTCTACTACTAACACAATTATAAACACCTATTAGAATGTCAATATTTAAGTCTGTCAAATACAAATTAATCACACAAAAAAACTGCTTTAAAGGTGTATTATGTTATTTAAACAGTTATAAATAACCTGCAAAATGCAAAAGACTGCTTTCGTTTATTGACAAACTTGTTTAGAAGAGCTAATGAAGCAATGAAATAGCTATCAAATCAGTCTTCAAATTGATAGATAAAAGTAAAATTGATATGTTTGGCAATGTTAGGGTGGAATTTACGATTTTATTTGTTAAGAGTAAATATGTACTTTCTATAAAATTATAAGGACAAATTTGAACTCTATTCCTAAAAAAATATAAACGAATAGTTAAATATTTGAAAGCATGAGATTACGGACCAAATTTAAATATTTTTACAATCTAAAAATAATAGTTTTTGATATATATATATATATATATATATATATTGGCAATTTCTTAGACCAATTTACTTATAGTTTTTATATTATTTCGGTTCATTTAGACATAAAATTGCCACTCGAATTTCTTACATTAATAGATGTTATGAAATTAAAATTCAGATTAAAAGGTAAATTATTTCAATTTAAGAAAATAATTTTTTTTAGAAAGCCTGCATTATATACTATTAAAGAGAGGAAGTGCAAACCAAATTGTGAACAAAGTTAGCTTTTGGAATAATTTGAAGAGTGGATTTAATTAAATATATAGTGAAATTTTATAGTGGTGATTACCGTCATATATGAAAGATACTTTGTTTAAAGGAAAAATAATAAAGTGAATGATTAGTGCTTAATCCTAATTTTGTTGACTAACACAAACTTTATTTTAGATCGAACCTTGATGATTTTGAATTAAAAATTATAGACAACACACCTAATCTTAAATACCGAATCAATCAGTATAATTATTTTTTATTTTCTAATTCCATTGTCAATATGCTCACCTCCTATTATTTTATAATATAGATATATTAGTAACGGAGTTAGAATTTTTAATGAGTGGATATAACATTAGGTTAACCGAAATTGACGGTGGTATATGATTTTTTACTATAAAGCACCGATATTTTTAAGAGATTGATGTACGTATATCGGATATTCTAGAAATACATATACGTCGAAGATATATAGAAATATGTGTGGGATACATAGGGATACGACAAAACAAGTATCCCTTTATTCCTTTTTCTTTTAACTATGGGGATAGACGTGTTAATTAAGTAAAATTTAGGAGTTTTTTAAATAATTTTACAAAAATAGGGGTTAATGTAAAAAAAAATATATAATATAAATAATTAATCAAATCAATCTGCACCCACCATTTTATTTGCAAATAAATAAATAAATAACTATAAGTTAATCATTATTAAATGTTTGTTGATGAAAATCATGAAAATATTTTAGAATACTCTTTAGATTTGGTAGTTTAAATAGTTTGAAATATTAAATGTTCTTTTTCATGAATTACTAATAACTTATTAGTTATTATGAGTGTTAATATAGTTTTATTATGATTTATGAATGTGATATATATATATATATATATATATATATATATATATATATATATATATATATATATATATATATATATATATATATAGTCGTACCTCTCAGATTTTTTCAGAATGTCGTTTGCCATACTCGTACTCGTACCCGTAACTCATATCGGTGCTTCATAGGTTTTCCATATAAATAATAATGATCAATAATTTTGATTTAGTTTTTTTTATAAATAACAAATTTTAATAAATCAAATCAACAGTAAGAATGTCGCTAAGAAACGACGATGGACAGTCTCACACACCACACACAGACTTAAAGGTGACCGCTCGTGGTAATGAATGAGCTGCCACGTTCGCTCAATATTTCATAAATGAGATAGAACAATTGTCTATATCTCTAAGTAAAGGAATACAATTAACTCAGAGATGTAAGAATAAGTCAAAACATGATTGTTGATCGCTTGTATAGCTGAAAAGCAATCAGACTGAATCTCAATTTCACTACTATTTGAAGATTTAATTCAACTAAAGGCTTTTTTAAATGTCAGAGCCTCAGTTAATTCAGGGTCAAAGAGACCTTAGAAAGAACCATAGCTAGCATAACTGCAATATCCGAATTGGTCACGAACGAAAAAGCCAAAAAAATTGTATCCACCGTCAAGAAATACACATGCATCCACATTGCAGATAAGAAGATCAGGAGAAGGTTTCCTCCATTTCGATGTGCTGGACGAACTTGTTGATTTACATACTTGAAACGTTGAGACTGATCCATACCCTACTGACATTTTTCCTGGAGAGACGAAGCAAGAATAGCAGCTACCGGTGAACGATTTCTATCCCAAACCACTCCATCACAATGCTTCCACAATCCCCAAATGATGACCACAATATCTAAAATTATGCTTATCTGAGATTGAGAGAATTGTGACAAACCAGCTTAAAAAGTTTCGAACCCTTGTCATTCGGTCATCCTCGAAGAAAAGCCGCCACTCCTGTTGTGCTAATCCACAAAGGATAAAAACATGAGTTTCATCTTCCCGCACTTGCTGGCAGATTGGACATATATTATGTAATGAGCTCATTCATGTAGATAAAATGGAAGCCGCAAGTAGATAATGCGAGATTGCATGTCAAATGCAATTTCGAATTTTAAAGGCAACCTTAATACGCCAAATGGAATTCCATGGAAAATGAGCTGGAGGTAGAATTAGATTTGAAGAATTCAGAGCTAGAAAGTACCCTTTTTAACTTAATAGGAATCTCCTTTCTGAGCCACAACCATGAATTATTTCCACCACGGAATCTTTTAGGTATGGAATATATCAATCGTTGATCCCTATCGTTAAGCACCGAATCTAGAATATGAGGATACCAATTTCTTCTGCTGTCGAGCAGATCGCTAACATGGCCCCATAGATTAAAAAAAAAAAAAAGAAAGAAAGAAAGATAAAGGATGTAATACAGATGAGTTGTATTTGGTAATCAGGGATCATTCTAAACGTGAATATTCCCACCTTGTGAATTACTGTTTCCAACCGTTAGGATGCTCTTAAACTCGTTGGCTTGCCATTGGATGTAAGCAACTAAGTTAAACAAAGTTATGTTAATTGGATGAAGAAAGAGGGAATTGTGATTGATGGATTCGACATATAAATTCTAATAACTTTGAAATCTAGCAACCGGTCTACTTGAGTCCTATAAGGAGTTAGTTAATTGACATACTTTAGTATAGGCACCAGGAGGAACATGTTTCAATGATAATTGCCTAACTTAGCTCAGACATGATAGGGAAAGGATACCACAAAAAAATCTAAATTTGTGTGACCTAAGATAGGGATTTTAGATTCTACAATTTCAGGGCTTTTTTGTGGGTGTAATTTAGAGTTTCAATGAAAAAAAAAACAAATTTTGATTAAAAATAATAACAATGAATAAAAATTACTATATTTCCTAAACTAATTTATCAGAAAACTTAAATTACTTCACAATATACCTATTTTACATTATTATATCAACACAAAAATAGTTAACTTCTAAAATTAAATATGTATATAAATATATATAATTCGAAACGGTTCGGATTTTTTCTTTACAAGCCAGAACGAAAGATCAAATTGAAACGGCTCGATTCCAAAATTCGGTTATCCAAATTATTGAATCGAACCATTGGCACCCATGTTTGTAATTTTGAATTCACGAAATGAATTAAAAGTTATTTTATGATGCTGTTTGGTTAAACATTTGTTTTTTTTTTTCTGTTGTATGTAGGTACAAATTCCAAAGAATAATACAGGCCTTTATGGCCCTTTGGATCAGTGTTGGCTTTTAAGCTGAATAAAACTAAATGGGCTGTAAGCCCATGTTTCTTTGTATTTGAGGAAATTTATATATAAATTCACTTTGTCAAGTCATAATTTTAAATTATATCAAACTAATAAAATCATAATTTTTAATATATTTTAAAATTAGAGTTTACAATTGTCTAGAATTTAGAATTTATAAATTGGAATTTAATTTTTTTAAATTAGAGTGTAAAATTATACTTTATTCATTATATATAGAAAATAATGAGTTCACTAAAACGCGATGAAAGAGAGAGTGCGAGCAAGGGAGAGATCGTCGGAGAGAGCAGCGCAGGGGGGAGGCGAGGTCCGATCGTTGGCGGAGCGGGCGGATCCAGAGGCAGGGAAGGGCTATGGTGGGGATCTGGGGCCGGATGGGGAGAAGAAGGGGGGAGGAAGGGGATCAGTGGGGTTTGGTTGGGGGGGGATTGGCGGATCCAGTGCGGGAGGGGATTGGGTGATCCGGAAAGTGGATCGGCAGAGAGGGGAGTGGATGGATGGAGCTGTAGTAGTCCATGCGGCGTGTCTGGTGGGCGAGGGTGGAGGGCATAGAGTGAGGCCAGAGGGCGAGGGTGTAGGCCAGGGGGGCGGGGATTTAGGGAAAGAGGCGAGCGGGGGGTTTGCGGCAGTGGGGGCTTTTGCGGCAGTGGGCGCAAGCGTCGGTATGGTCCAGGCTAATGGCTGCGAGAATTTGGCTATGGCCTTGGCTGTTGAGGGAAAGCAGGATAAGGCGGTTGCGGTGGCCAGCAAGGCCTCTTCGGGTTTAAATGTTTTTTCTAGGCCAGATGGAGATATGGCGAATAAAAATAAAAACGAGCAAGGCTTGGGGAAAATTTCATGGAAAGATACAGTCATGGGAGTTGTTGAGGAGGAGCCATTGTTTAATGAAGGACATATGGATGGTGACTCGGAGGAGGTTTTTTTTTATTTAGACGTGGAGGATGGGGAACAGGATGATCCTTTATGTCCTGTGATTCAACTTTCCTCGGCCGATAAACGTGCCCTTAGGGCTAAATGGAAGTTATCTTTAATAGTGACGGTGCTTAGAAAAAGAATTAGTTTTAACTATTTTGCTCAAAGAATCCAAGCGCAGTGGGCTAAAAAAGGGAAAATCAGTATCACTGACTTAGAAAATGACTATTATGTAATTAAATTTACCCGGGCAGATGACTATAATGCTGTGATTAATGGGGGTCCATATATTATTTCTAATCATGTTCTGGCCTTAAGGCCATGGGTCCCTAACTTTAATCCACATGATTGTTCGGTGAATAGAATTCTGACTTGAGTGAGATTCCCGGGCCTCCCAATTGAATATTATAATGAAAGCTTCCTCAATAAGATAGGTGGACTTATTGGTAAAGTTCACCATATGGACAAAACTACCATTGGGGTAGTTAGAGGTAAGTTTGCAAGAGTTTGCATTGATATTGACCTTGCTAAACCCCTTTTGTCTAAATTCTGTTTACAAAATACGGTTTATTTTATTGAGTATGAAGGGATCTATAACATTTGTTATGAGTGTGGTATGTTTGGTCATACTTATGAGGGTTGTTCTAAGAGGGAGAAGGTGGCTGAAGAGGTTGTTGAAGCGGTTAAAGTTAGAGAAGAGGGGATTCAAAGAGATGGAAGGAATTTCGGCCCTTGGATGGTTGCTTAGAGGTCGGGAAGACGAAAGACATGTGCGCCTGTTGTTCAGAATCGCCCCCCTGACATTATTAAGGATTCTATTCTGGTCCAAATTATTCCTGGAAATAAGGAGAGACCCTGCCCAATGGAGAAAGAAGGGTCTGGTGATGCTTCGGTCCTCGGTTCAGGGTCTAGATTTGGGGTTCTTACTATTGAGGATGAGCAAGACTCTGACCATTCTAACGAGCAACTGGAGCTAAGCATGCCAGGTTTAGAATCTGCCGAGTCGGCGGTTAATAATGTGGAAGCAGTTAATGTTGAAACACCTTTCTACATGATTTTGATTTGACAAAATTATTTAAGTTAATCCCATGATTAAGATAATTAAATTTAAGTGCTTTGATTTAATTGTACTAATGTGTTTGTTCAATGTTGAGTATATTTATAAATGAGAACAGAAATAAAAAGTAAGACAGAACGAAGTCAGCATGAGCCACAGAAGCTGAGTAGAACACAACTAAGCACTATAGAAGAAAAGTCTTCTTCAGAACAAACGCTTGAAGACGAAGCTGACCGAAGAAGCTGAGTAGAACATAACTCAGCCTCGTCAAAGATAAAGATCGAAGGCAACGTCAATTAAGTCAAGCTGAGTGTTCGACAGGACAGCACCAATGATCCGTTAACTAGAAGACAAAGCCCGACAAAGGTCTGCACCAATTCAGAAGCCTCGGTAGTGTGCCAAGAGACCTTTTCGAGACGCATGGATCACCTGGCGTTTTGCAAGAAGACAAACCTGGCGCTAGAAGATGAAACCTGGCGCAAGAAGACGAAACTGGCAAGCCTGGCGACTGCTAATTTCAGACGATAGGATTGGCCTGCAAATCTGTATGCTGACCAACAAGAAGACTGTTTGAATTCAACGGATATGTCTGAATTCAAATGATTGAAGCATCAGATTTTACTATAAAAGGACAAGTTCATCACTTGGATCTTTGGCCGATTTACAAAAAGAAAAAGCAAGTACAGACAGAAAAGAAAATCATCACAAGAGTGAAAATCCAAAAGAGAAGTTGTCTGATTAAAAAAGGCAATTTCTTACACCCAAATCCAATCTCTGTGTAAAAGTCTAGAGTGAATTTGTATTCATCTAAAGTGTTCTTCATCTAGAAAGAACAAATTTGTATCAATTGTAAAGATTGAGAGAGTGGTGCTGAGTACTCGGTTTTAGTACTCAGCGGTAGAGAAAATCTGAGTGTTCGGTTATAGCACTCAATAGGGTTGAGTAGACGAATAGAGGACGGTACTCTTGCATACTCAATTGCCTTGTAAACGGTTTGTGCTCTACCTTTAAAGAGCTCAGTAGTGGATTGAAAAAGCCTGGAAGGATTCTGGGGACTAGACATAGGCGGTGAGGTCGAACCAGGATAAGACTGCTGAGTATTCTCTAACCCTTCTCTTGATATATATATGTATGTGTTGCTTGCTTAAATTACTCAGTATATAATTTGTATAAGTCGACGCTGAGTAATCGGAGTGCTGAGTTGGAAGCTGACCTTAAGTGTTATTTCCTAACTCACAAGTGAAATAGTTCTAGTCAGCCTCTGACTAAAGCTGTCTTGCATCGCGCTCAACCTTGCTGACCAAAACTGAGTGAAGTTATTTAAAGAATTAAATTAAGTCAGCATAATTAAGAAAAAAAGTTACATTAGTTCTTAACCCCCCCCTTGGAACTAATCCTATTACATTACACGGGACCAACAAGTGGTATCAGAGCCCAGTAGCTCACTACTCAAAGATAAAACTATCTTGAGCTGATCCCTGTAAATGGCTGAGAACAGCACGCGTTTCCTTTCAGGAAATCAAACAACACAGATACTCCCTGAGGGATTATCTATCAGTCGGCCTCCCTGGTTCTTCAGGTCAAATTATACATTTTGGAAGAACAGGATGAAAAACTTTATTCAGGCAACAAACATGAGTGCATGGCTTGCAATAGTCCAAGGCCCGTTTGTTCCTTACAAAATGGTAAACAGCGAGAAAGTTGTTAAAAGTGAGATTGAGTGGTCAGAAGATGACTTTAAGAAATTACAGAGTAATGCTTCGGCTATCAATATGCTTCACTGTGCTTTAGATGCTGCAGAGTACAACAAAATTTCAGGTTGTGAGTCAGTACAGGAAATATGGAAAAAGCTTAAAGTGACCTATGAAGGTACAAGCAAGGTCAAGGAGTCCAAGGTGAACCAACACATGAGACTTTACGAGCTGTTCGAGATGAATGAAAATGAAGACATCTCTTAGATGAACTCAAGGTTCACCAATATCATCAATGAGCTTAAGAGACTCGGTAAGAACTTCACAGAAGAAGAACAGGTGAAAAAAATCTTGAGAAGTCTCCCCAAGAGCTGGCAAGCTAAGAAGACAGTTGTGGAAGAATCTCAGGACCTGACCACATACAAATATGATGAGCTCATAGGATCTCTGCTGACCCACAAGATCTCCATGAAGGATTTTGAAGTTAAAGAAAAATCAGAGGACAAGAAGAAAAAATCTCTTGTCATGAAAGTCGACTCAACAGAAGCTGACTCATCAGATGATGAGGAGATGGCCATGTTCACCAGAAAGATGAAAAAGCTGTTCAGAAAGAGTGACAAGAACATCAAAAGGCCATTCAGAAGAAGTGATAAATACAAAGCTGAGTCCAGCGACAGCAGATACAAGAAGGACAACTCGAAACCTGTCACTTGCTTTGAATGCCATCAAATTGGGCACATTAAATCAAGATGTCCCACACTGAAGAAAGAAAAGAAAGGTAGCAGAAAAGCTATGGTGGCAACATGGAGCGATAGTGATGAGTCAGCCTCATCAGAAGCTGATACCACTGAGTCAGCAAACATATGTTTCATGGCTGACGAATCTGCTGACCACTGCCGATCTGAGCAAGTGATGCAGATTCCGCGAAGAACCCGATCTGAGGGATAAGTGTACCCCGTCGTTATCAAGTAATAAATTTCTGGTTAAGTCCAGGTTATCGTCCACAGGATTTATTTCTGCAAGTATCGAGCTATCGGTTTCAGGTGTTATCTAGGCTTAGGGGGTTTTGAGTTTGTTTTGCTTAAGTTAATCTACTCCTAGGTTGAATTATACTAATCCTAGCTAAGTTATCTGATTCTAACTAAGTTATTCTATGCCTAATTAAGTTACTCTACCCCTAATTAAGTTAAACTACTCCTAATTGATCTTTCACTAATGCAATTATCCGAAGGAACATGGTATGAACGATAATAATGAAGATAGATTATTAGGTCTATTGAATAAAAACCTAATCTGAGTCACTTGTATTCAAGGCGATTAACCCTACTTACCCTCCTGAAGTTCCTAGCGCGTGATTCCATAAGGCCGAAACTAGGTCTAAGGCTCAGTAAATTGGTGCTTAATCAACTAAGAGGTCGTTAATCTCCTAGGCTCTGACTAGGTCAGATTCAGCTCGCAATATGTGCCTACTAGATTTTGGGGCTTTTGAATGAGTTAAACCAATTGAATAAAGCGTAAGACAGAGATTAAACAAATAATCATAGAACAAATCAAGAGCTAAATTATTATTAAAGGCGAAGATAAATGTCACAAGATACAATAAGTCAAGTTCGGCAACTGTATTAAAGAGTACAAACAAGGAAAGATAAAAGGAGATACAAAAATCCCTTTCAGGGAACCTGTTTACTCTGCAGCCGGCGACTTAATCTTAAGGACGGACCTTGATAATTCCTCGAGAAAAAGCTTTGAAGGAGCTTCAATGGAAGTCGAAGAAGATGGAGGAGATGGAGAGGAATTACAAGGGGAAAGCTAAGATAATTTACAAAATTGAAAGATATCTAAATTACATTGGAAAAACTCTATTTATAGGCGTGGCTCGGCCCTCTTTTTGACCTATTTTCATGTCCTTATTGGTGTAGGAAGTCGTGGGGTCCATCGTGGCTTCGTGGGGGCAGAATTGGTCTTTTTGACCAATTCCCGTAGGTCTGCTCGCCGAGCAGGGCGAGCTGCTCGGCGAGCAGGGCTACTCGCGACGAGCAGCGCCCTGCTCGCCGAGCAGGCGCCTGGCGGCCTGCTCGGCGAGCAGGCTCCTGCTCGCCCAGCAGGCGCCTGGCGGCCTGCTCGGCGAGCAGGCTCCTGCTCGCCCGAGCAGGCGCCTGGCGGCCTGCTCGGCGAGCAGGCATCCTGCTCGCCCGAGTAGGCCTCTGGCGGCCTGCTCGGCGAGCAGGCATGGCCTGCTCGGCGAGTAGGCCTCCAGGGGCCTGCTCGGCGAGCAGGCATGGCCTACGGAGGCCCGCTCGTCGAGCGTTTTCGCCCGGTATGCCCTTGATGCTTGCCGAATGCCGTCGATGCCCTTTTTCGCCCGAACTTACACCTGCGCATGTACAGAAACTCCAGATAACATTAGTCCAAAGGCTAAATTGATCCGTCAATCGCTTATTTTGAGCAAACGCTTCGTTTGGTGCGACTTTTGACGGACCAATTAACTTCAAAAGATAATGGAATTATACTATGCATGCTATTTTGGCCGTAACTGCCTAGATTGGTCATAAAACGAGCCTAAACAACGAAAAATAAATAAAACGTTTTCAATTCCTAACTAACTCACACAAAAGCATTTAAATGCGAGAAATGCTCGCTTATTAACTAAATAATGCTAAAACCCGTCCAAAAACCGTACCCAAAGATAGGGGTTTTTGACCCCTATCAAACCTCCTCGCACTTAAAACTTTTCTTGTCCCCAAGTAAACTAAAAACTAAACCCGCCATCACAAGCAAGCTAGAAAACCTCCCGGTTTGACTAGGTGCTTGACACAATTTCGAGCATCTGTAATTACATGCATTCGGAAATACAAAGTAGAGACACGATATCCAAAAGCCGCATTTCAATTATCATAGGTCATAGTTTTAAGCAAAAGGACACATGTTTAATTAAACGAGTTTAAGGGGATCGCTAAGTAAAACACCTCACCATAGGTAGTTCACTCATTTCACACAATTTTGGTGGCCAAAGTGTTTACTCTCGGCTTATGTTCTTGCTTAGGATTACGTTGATTTTGCACGTTCATCCGAGTTCCTTTACTATGCTATATGATTCCGATGATATCAAAAACAGCCTCTAATCGGGGTTGTAATGTGGTTAGAGGGTTAAAGGTACAACAAGGGTTAATAGTTCTAGCGCTACAAAAACAAAGTTTAAATGGCTTTAGCAAATATGAAGTGACTGAGCTTTTCTTCATCCCTTTTTTTTGGGATGTTTTCTTGAGACGTTTTTTATTTTTAAGAACTGGGGAATGAAGTTCTTCCCTTTTGCTCGTCTCTTTTCTTTTCTTTTCTTTTTCTGTTTTTCTGTTTTTCTTTTTGGGATAGTGATGCTCATTCACTTCTTAGCCTTTTGGCTTGCTGCTGTAATGCCATAAACAAAGATGAAGCGCTAGAAGAAAACAAAGGCTCAATTTGAGCTTTGCAAAAATTTTGGGTTAAGTAGCAAACCAAGTTGTGGTTTGCAAAAATAGGTTAGAACGAAAGAAAAATCTATAAACTACAAAAATATAGGCTCAAAGGGGCTTCCTAGAGTGGATGAAAAAGAAAAAATAAGGTAAAGAAAAAGGGTTAATTCTAATGAGGCTGATTCATCGTTTATCATCTCAAATCATTGCATGTAGGTTCAACACAGTATTAGGTGCAAAATCTGTAATCTTCCACAAGTCAAAGCATTCACACAAAAATGTCAAGAAAAAGAGCTTTTTGATGTTCGCTCTTAGGCTCAAATTCAACTCACAATTCTTTGGGTTTCAATTTTGTGTTTACTAGTTTTCCCCAAACTCAAGTTTAATGTCACATGCCTTCAATTCTTAAGTTATCTACCTAAGTAATGATTTTAGCATTTCTTCAAAAGTAGGGTCTAAATGCAAACCTTAGCTCATGCTTTTACAGATACAAGGGTTGTGTCCTACACCTAAACTAGTTGTCATGCAATTTTAGATTCGGTTCTCAGCCCTCAAGGACAAATAACGAAGTTTAGATTCGAAGGAGGTTCACGGTTTTAGGTCCTAAAAATGAAAAACATAAACAAAACCCAAAAACGCTAAACTAAACTAGACACGACGCAACAAAAATTTTAAAATTTATACAATTTTTGTAAGTTTGTCTACCCCTCCTCCTCACACTAAAAAAATGCAATAAGTTCCAACATTGCATCACAAATCATGAAGTACGAGTGTAAAGAGTTAGGGTGGAGAAGACAACTTACTGATCGGCCGGGGAGGTGGCCATGGCATGTTGTAGCGCTCGCAGTAGTCTGACGCTACATATTCAAGGCCCGTGAGCCTCCGGTCCATGTTCTGCTCGAAGGTTGTGAACCGATGGTCCATTTGTTGAACATTGTTGAATGTCCGAAGGTTCAGGTCTCGCATTTCTGCCATCATGTTGTTGATGACTTGGAATTGGGCCTCCGTCCCCGGTGCTTGGTCTTCCCTTTGGTCTCCTGCTATCGCAGGTTCTTCTTCCTCAGGTCCCTCGTCCCTATGCTGTGGTGGAATTCGTGCTCTTTTCCGTCCCCCTCTGCTAGAGCTTGCTCCTCCGGTTGGGTTCCTGTTTAAGACTTCATGAAAAGTAGATCTCCCCAAAAACTTGGAGTTAAGCAAAGTAGGGTAAAAAGCAACTTCTTGATTGTCCAAATTTTTGAATTGGCTCTCAAGTAAGTTGGTAACTAAGTGTCCAAGGCCAAGGGAACCGCGTTTCCTACTCGTTTGGCTTGAGAAGCCCTCAAAGATGGTCTTGACATTATTCACGTGTTTGTGGTTGGCCACACACCATAGTATGAGCAATTCTGTCTTTGAGACTTTATTGCTCTCGTTTTTGCCCAACAAGTTGTGGGCCACAAATTTGTGAACAAGGTTGAGGAGTGGGTCCAAGAGAGCGACTGGGCTAGCAGTCTGGGAGTCAAAGTCCGATATGCCTGTTAATTGTTCCCAGGCCATATCTTTTGTCGTGCGTTTCTCAAAATCTGAGATTGCCTCTGGGTTGTTATAGACTCCCATCAAGGCTGCTAGTGTGGTATCATCGAGACGGTAAGGTTTACCGTTTAGTCTAAAAGAATGCTTCCCACTGCCCACGGGTAGCTCTTTTTTCCAAGTAGTCAAAAATTCCATAGTGAAGTTATGATAAACTGGGGTCTGTTTTGTGGATAGTCTATACCAGCCGTGGAATTTGAGGATTTCATTGAAATCCTTTTTCAAGCCTATAGACGCTAAATATGTTTGATCAACAACTATATGGGTAGCAAGTTCTTGCTTGGAAAATCTATCATACAATACCCCCTCACGTTCATCAAAAAGCCCAAAGGGTGGATCATACTTAGCTTGGAGGCTATCGCTGAACTCGACCTCAGACTCGGCTTCATTCTCAACTACGACCTTGGCTTTGCCTTTCTTACCCATAGTTCCTGAGGAATAGACCAAAAATGGACAAGTTAGGACATATTTACAATTTTGAACATAAACCCCCAAATAAACCATTCATAGGCATAAACCATAGTTTTAGGAACTTCGGGACTAAAACCATAAGTATTTGGTCCCTAAGTGTTTTACCCGTAATTCACAAATTCATGCAAAATTGGAGATGCCCAATGACTAAAACATGGTAAGAATGCAATTCATAACTCTATTGGCAAGTTTTTAACTATAAATTGAATAGTTGAACTTTGAGCTAAAATGGAGATTTTACCCAAATTGAGCAATTTCTCCAAATATTCACAAATTGAGAATAGAAATCACACCCAAACCATAAATCAATCATGATGTTAATATAAATTGCAAGAAAATCAAGAATTAAAAGTAAACAAGAGATTTATTTGAGAAAAGAGAGAGAAACCTAAAACTTAGGTTTTTCTTTAAATCTCAAAAATTATCACCCTAAGCTAAAATCCAAGCCTAGAAACATGTTAGAAATCAAAAATGGGTAAATATTCATACCTTATATCTTGAATTCGGGTTAGTGTGGTGGATTTGGGAGTTTAGGTTTTTGAAGGGAAAAGATAAGAAGAAAGGAAGAAAGAAAGAATGAAATAAGAAAAAGAAAGAAGAGAGAAGGGAAGAAGACGGTGGGGAAGGGGATGATGAGTCACCCCCCCCCCCTTTTTCTTATTCTTTTTCTTTTCTTTTTCTTTTTCTTATTCTTTCTTCTCTCTTTCTTTTTGGTTCAGGATTTTAAAATCCCGAACAGCCCGTGTCGGCCGAGCTGGCTGACTCGACCGACCAGCCCGGCGAGCTGGGCAGTGCGTGACTCGCCTGGGTTGGGCGAAATTCTTTTTTTTTTTATCGAATAAAGTGTGGGGGAACAAAGCTTGACAATGTAAATAAAAAGGACAAACGAGATTAGAATTCAATCAACCAAAATAAACAAAAAATAAAAATAAAAGAAAAGGGAATGCAGAATTAAATTGTTCAAGCTTTGAATTTAAACCGAGGAGAACCCGATTTCTCCCCCTTACTCAATCCTTTCTCAGGATCTTTGGATTCTTCTCCGTTGTGCTTGGGAGAGAACCCTGTGGCCTTTCCTGCCTGTCCCTATTGATCTGAGCTACCTGATTGCTCAAATCTTTGCAGAAGGCTTCGTTGTTGGCAAGCCTAGCCGAGATCTCCTTCAAAAGAGTGATCACCTCGTCAGATTCCTTAGGAGGTTGCATTGGCCCTTGGTTCTGCTGTTGATATGGGGGCATGCCAAGCCCCTGATCTCTATGTTCCTGAACAAAACCGCTGGGAGGTCGAAGCACATTTTGATTTGAATTCCCGTAAGAGAGGTTCGGGTGCTGAGGCCTCCTGTAGTTGCCATTGTTGTTGTTGTAGGAGTTGTAGTTGTTGGGGTTGGAGTTGTTATAGTTCTGATTGTATCTCGGCTGCCCCCCAACATAGTTGACCATCTCCACCCCATCTCCAGCGAAAGGGCTACCTGCTTGACAATCCTTTCCATGGTGGTCGCCGCCACAGTGCACACAGGTGGGAGGTTGGCTAAGCTTAGCCAACAGTACGTCCATCTTCCTACTCAAATCCGCAACAACTGGATTTTGTTCCTGTTCTTCCACAGCAAATACCCGCTGCCTTGTGGGGCCAGCGAGCTTCTGTTCTTGCCACTGCACACTCTTTCTGGCCAGCTTATTAATCATGTCATATGTCTCTGTTGCTGTCTTTCTAAACAAATCTCCACCCGCTGCGGAGTCTACAATAGCTCTGTTGGTGGGTGTCAGTCCGTGATAGAAGACGCTTACTAACTGATGCTTGGGTATGTCATGATGAGGGCACATGCGCAGCATTTTTCTGAATCGGGTCCAAGATGTGTGGAGCGCTTCGTGCTCGGGTTGGTGGAAGGATGTGATCTCACCCCTGAGCATTGCTGTCTTCGAGGGAGGGAAGTAGTAGGACAAGAATTCCTTCTCCAACCCTGCCCAAGTCGTGATTGAACCGGGCTCCAGTGTTCTCAGCCATTCCAAAGCTTGCCCAGTCAGAGAGAACGGGAACAATTTCAGTCTAGCAGCATCTTAGGGAACCCCATTTGTTCTTGCGGTGTCTGCGCACATTAGGAAGCGATCCAGATGATCATTCGGTCTCTCATGTGCTTCTCCTCCAAACAATCCGGTCTGTTGGATCAAGTGAATTATATCGGACTTGATTTCGTATGTATTAGCCGGAATGTTTGGAGCGGCAATGCCTGACAAATGCTGGTGCCGGTGTGGTGCCAGGATCTCACTCATCAGACGAGTGTCATTTTGTGGCCCGGTGTTTTCAGTATTCCGTTCATTGTTCCGTTCATTGTCAGTCATCTTGATAGGCTCGATGATCTCGTCTTGCTTCAGCTTTTCGATTTGTTTGCTCCTGCGAAGAGTACGTTCAAGTTCAGGGTTAAGAGGGACACACGGTATTTTCGCTGATCTCGTAGGCATACGCTGAGAAAAGATAAATACAGAAATAAATGAAAGCGGAAGGGAAATCATACACATCATACAAGGTTGCATAGTTTTGTACAAGTATAAGAACGGTATAAATAAACACATACAGACACGTATAGATGAAGTTGACAAGTATAACTACATGTTCGTACAAACGAATATAAACAAGCGTAAGTATAAACAAGGATGGTTATCATAAATAAGTATGTATAAACAAGTGTATATAAACAAGTATAAACGGTATAGATACATATGAACAAGTATTTATGTTCAATCCCTCCTTATATGAAATAACGATTAACGGATCTTGGGAAAAGGAAATAGGTAAAAAAATTTATATTTCCGCTGCCAAACGTTTGCCTATTTTGCTTCACGATAGAATTATGAGTGTTAAGCTAGTGATAGGGGATGAGGTTGTGAACGTCATCAGTGCATATGCACCACAAATAGGATTAGATGTCTCTATAAGACAAGCTTTTTGGGAAGACTTAGAGGAAGTGGTGCAACAGGTTCCTAGGGATGAAAAGATGGTACTGGGGGGTGATCTCAATGGACACGTGGGTTCTAGGCGAGATGGGTTTGAGAGTGTTCATGGAGGGTATGGTTTTGGAGATAAGAATGAAGCAGGAAATGATATTTTGGAATTCGCATCAGCCTATGACTTGAGTATCATAAACACATGGTTTATGAAGAGAACATCCCACTTAGTGACTTATAGGAGTGGCAGTAATGCGAGCCAAATTGACTTCTTCTTAGTAAGGAGTGCTTAGAGAACGAGTTATATTGACTGTAGGGTAATCCCTGGTGAGAGTACGACATCCCAACATAGAGTAGTGATGCTTGATTTGCGAAGTAGGAAATGTATAAGAAAACGAACACCACAACTAGAGACTAAGATTAAGTGGTGGAAATTGCTAGGGGATAATCAACAAAAATTTGTGGATGTGATGACCAAAAAAGATATTTGGACTTGTAATATGGATTTAGATATAGATTCGATATGGACTAAGATGGAGCATAGTATAAGGGAAGTAGCGAAGGAAGTTCTAGGGGAATCTAAAGGTAGCATGTCACCGGGTAAGGACACATCTTGGTGGACAGAAGAAGTACAACGAGCAGTAAAGAGTAAGCGAGAATCCTATAAAATATTGGGGAAATGTAGGAGTGATGAGAACTACGAAAAATACAAAGAGGCTAAAAGGGAAGTAAAGAAGGTCATACGAGATGCTAGAGCAAAGGTGAATCGGGATCTGTATACAAGATTGGATACGAAAGAAGGGGAAAGAGACATATATAGAATTGCTCGGATGAGAGATAGGAAGACGCGAGATCTCAAAAAAGTTAAATGTGTGAAGGATGTGGACTAGAAAGTCCTAGTTGGAGATAAGGATATCAAGGAACGATGGAGGTCCTATTTTGATGACTTATTTAATGGAGATCGCAGACAAGATGTTGGAGATATAAGTATCCCTCACGATATGATAAATCATGAATGCCTGCGGAGAATTCAAAAGGGTGAAGTCAAAATGGCATTACATAAGATGAGGCTGAAGAAAGCAGTAGGACCTGATGGCATCCCTATTGAGATTTGGAGATGTTTGGGAGAAAGAGGAATCGAATGGTTAACGACGTTCTTCAACAAGAGAAACAATAAGATGCCATCAGAATGGAGGAAAAGTATCTTAATCCCTTTGTATAAGAACAAAGGCGATGTCCAAGATTGTGCCAACTATCGAGGAATCAAATTAATGAGTCACACTATGAAACTTTGGGAGCGAGTGATCGAACAAAGGCTAAGGAGGACGGTGAAGATCTCAGAAAACCAGTTTGCCTTTATGTCGGGAAGATCAACTATGGAAGCCATCCATCTAATGAGACAATTAATGGAGCACTATCGAAATAAGAAGAAAGACTTGCATATGGTTTTCATTGACTTGGAGAAAGCATATGATAAGGTACCAAGGGAAGTACTTTGGTGGGCCTTGATAAGGAAAGGCATTTCGCGGAAATATATTGACATCATAAAGGACATGTATGAGGGAGCATGTACGAGTGTACGTACTAATGTTGGGAAGACTGAAGAGTTCCCTATTACGATTGGAGTGCATCAAGGTTCCGCACTAAGCCCATTTCTTTTTGCCATCGTTATGGATGAACTAACAAGTTCACTTCAAGATGGTATACCACGGTGCATGTTGTTTGCAGATGATATTGTATTGGTTGATGAGACGAAAGAAGGAGTGGAGAGGAAGTTGGAACTATAGAGACAAACTCTAGAATCTAGAGGCTTTAAGTTGAGCCGAAGTAAGACAGAATATTTGGAGTGTAAGTTTAGCGGCCATAGGAGTAGGGAGGCAGGGACAATCACCCTAGATGGAAGAGTTGTTCAGGCCTCGGATTGCTTCCGGTATTTAGGATCTATTATCCAAACGGATGGAGAAGTAGATGGAGATGTTGCTTATATGATTAAATCTGGTTGGTCGAAGTGGAAGAGTGCTACGGGTTTCCTTTATGACCCCGGCATGCCTAATAGATTGAAGGGAAAATTCTACCGCACGGCAATCAGACCAGCATTGTTATATGGTACGGAGTGTTGGGCAGTGAAACATTGTCACATCCATAAGATGTCGGTGGCGGAGATGCATATGTTGAGATGGATGTGTGGTCATATGAGAAAGGATCGGGTGAGTAATGAAATAATTAGGACAAAAGTAGGGGTTACATCTATTGAGAATAAAATGAGAGAAAACCGACTAAGGTGGTTTGGCCATGTGAGACATAGAGCGCTTGATGCGCCGGTTAGGAGGATCGAAGAGTAGCAAAGGGATGTAGTGGTGAGGGGTAGGGGAAGACCTAAGCAAACTTGGAGGAGGGTGATCGAGAGTGATATGAGTTTACTAGGAATTGAGGAAAATATGGTAGTGGATAGGACGAAGTGGAGGGAGCGAATTTGTGTCGCTGACACGACTTGATTTCACGGTTTTATATGATGGTTCATGTTAGCCGACCCCGAATCATTTCGGGACTAAGGCTTTGATGATGTTGTTGTTGTTGTTGTTCAATACCAGTTTCTAAAAAAAATTAGGGATAAGGTACTAAAATAGGTCTATGGTTTTTGGGAAAGTATCAATTTAGGCTCCACGTATGAAATTTCACCAATATAGGCTTAACGTTTAAAAAAATGGTATCAATTTAGGTCTCGATAACGGATTGGAAAACACATAATAAAAATGAGTTCAAAAGTGTTATGAAAATAAATAAATTAATTAATAATTGTAACATAGTTTTATAATTATTGAAAAATAAAATTTAAATAAATAAACATTTTCTAAAATAAATTGAGGTTGGGGGGAATTGAACCTAGGACCTTTTAAAAAAAATCAAGTGTTTTAACCATCTCATCTACCTTTAAATAATAAAATATTACTACATATCGTATATATAAACTAATATTTGGGGGGACCGAAACTACTCGTAACCATGGTGGTTCCGGCGGCCAGAGGGGCTCGGGCCCACCCCTGTCTCCGCCCCTGGCTCTGCCCCAAATCCAACACCTTAGGCCTCACGACTTTAAAACGCGTCTACATGTATTGGATTCTCATCTTACTAGTAAGCCTCAATCACTCTCTCTCTCCACTTTCGATGTGGGATTCAGTTCATTCATGTCCCCACCATCTCTTAGAGCCGCTCCTTGCTCAGGCCTTCTACCCCGGTGCCATCCACTCTGGACCGGGTCATTACCGGCCCACCAGCTTCCGCCTGGTTCATCCTCGAACCACACATCATACGTGGAGAGTCAGTTCTGATACCAATTGTAACACTCTGCCCAATTTCATGTAGATATTATCTTCTCAGGCCCAAATCCAATATATTGGGCCTCATGGCTTTAAAACGTGTCTGCATGTATTGGATTCTCATCTTACTAATAAGCTCAATCACTCTCTCTCCACTTCTAATGTGGGATTCGGTTCATTCTTGTCCATATCGCCATCCCTTAGGGCCGCTCCTTGCTCAGGCCTTCTACCTCGGCGCAAGCCACTCCGGACCGACTATTCAGTACGAACACGACTGTTCACGACTGTTCATGAAAGGAGGTGTTTGTTGGTATTTAAATTAATAAATAATTTTATTCAAAATTTTCCAACAAGAAACAATCTTATTTAATGCATTAAGGACCTGCACAAAACCTAAATCTATGTCCAAATGTCCCAAAATACCTTAAAATGCCATTTTTAAAGTTTCAACAGCTTACCGACGGGATAAATCCACAGAATGTCATTTATTCAAAAAGAACCCAAGCTAAGATATTTCTGACGGAACATATTCATCACCGAACCTCTAAACTACCCCTAACAGCATTTCCGACAAAGCAGATTCATCACAGAATTCTTATTGTAATAAAAACCTAAGTTAAACAATTTTTGACGACAATTTCATCAGAAACTCCAAAAAACCTTTTCAGCAGTGTTAATAACGGAATAGATTCGTCACAGAATGCCTTTTATTAATTAAAAGGCATTTCGACGAACCTGGTCTACCACTAAACCCCCATTTGTTATAGAATTCGCCCAACTACTCTAGTCAATCTCATTAATTACACAAAACCCCAAATTTAGCCTAAGAATATCCGTTCGAACCCCGAACTATCCACATCGGATCTTTGTTCGTATAGAGGGGTCTATAAATAGTATGTTCTTACTAAACATCTTTTCCCGAGCTAGCAAAAAATGCATCATTTCTCTTTGTAGGAAAATTTTGATGTTTTAGGAAATAAATAAATAGAAAAACATAAAAAGGAGATTTCTTAAAGCAAATCGAATCCAATTAAATTAGAAATCGGAGAATAAACGTACCCAAAAAATGATTAGGAAAATGTGAAAATGAATTTAAAACGTAAACACGGGTTATATTTCCTCAGAAAATTACCTTTTCAATTGGTAAGTCGGTCAAACACACAGTGAAAACGACTGAATCAAGTGTTTTCTATTTCTTTTTTCCTTTCTTTTCTCTCTTTTCTTCCTATTTTCAGTCTAAAATTGTTTTTTCGATCCCAAAAATCCCTTTTTATGCCTCGAGACTCGTGCCCATTTTATAGGGCATGAGTCCTTAATACTTGCACCCAGCTTGGGTGCAAGCCCCATCCACGGGCCCGTGGCCGGGTCGTCGGGCCCATATTAGGCTGATGGGCTCATCCATATGTGCCTATATCGGGATCGACGTGCCCCCTGAACGGGCCTGTGTTGAATCCGACGGGCCCGTGTCACTATTTGATAGGCTCGACCTTCCGAGTGGCACTCAAAACACCGAGTGTTGTTCAACCATGGGGTCTGGGTTTTTTCTTTTCTAGTTTTGCGTGAATGATTCAGTCGTTATATTTTTTGACCGTCTTTTTAAAGTTTTCATCATAGGTTCTCCGATTCCTGTGTCTACAACGTGACCAATCGTTATGCGCATGCGCACCTGATGCATCGGTTGACACGTGCGGATGCATGTCAGCATTGTGCTAGGTCTTTTCCAAATGCATTCTTTCCATTTGAAGGCTAGTTTGCTAAATGCCCCTTTTGTTCCCTATTTGTTTAGTTAGGCCCTGTTCTTTATCACTTAATTTCAGTAACAATCAGTTCAGTTCAGTTCAGTTCAGCATTCAGTTTCAGCATTCAGTTTCAGTATTCAGTAATTTATCATTATTTATTATATTATAATTATTTATATTATAATTTATTATTATTATTATTATTTATCTATAATTTATCATTATTATTATTTATAGTTTATCATTATCTATAAATTAGATAAAAGTAAGAAATGATAGTTTATTAAAGTATATATGGTTTAATAAAAAAAATAAAACTAAAGTATGCATCCATATTTAAAAATTAGGAATTGCATCCATATTATGAATTATTTCTCAAATTTATCCAATTTATCAATGTTAGGGATAAAATTCCACCATTTTAGACGTTAGAGGTAAAATTACTTCTGACCCAAAACGTTATTTTTGCACTTTAACCCTTAATTAAAATAAAAAGTTAAGAGTTTGTATTCATACGAAGATTTGTATTTAATTTCATGAGCTTTAAATTATATATAAATTTGTGTTTGTATGTAATTTGTATTTTTAATTTAAATTAGACTTATTTTTATTTAATTTCATAGGCTTTTATCGAGCCAAGATTTTATCATCCCGGGCTTTTATTTGATATTCAATTTAGTTTTATCTTTAATAATATATTTATTTATTATTGATATTATTAAATTTATTAGAACCATTATTATTATTATAAGTTCATTAATGTCCAATATTATCATGAAAATTATTTTAAAGTCTAATATCATCATTATTGTTAAGTTCGGTTAAGTTCGGTAGCATTCAATTAAGTTAAGTAGCATTCAGTTAAGTTCAGTATTCAGTAGTATTCAGTTAAATTCAGTTCAGTATTCAGCAGTATTCAGTTCAGTTCAGTTCAGTTCAATTCAATTTAGTTCAGTTCAGTTCAGTTCAATTCAGTTCAGTTCAATTCAATTCAGTTCAGTTCAGTTCAGTTTTTTTCGGTGATAAAGAACAGAGCCTTATTCTTATTTCTTACCCTCTTTTAGCCTATAAATAGAGGCATTCTCATTTATTTAGGGGGAAGAGATAAAGGTTTTTTATTATTATATTTATATAATCTTATTGGGGAAAAGTACAAAAATAAACCTTGTGGTTACACCTTGAGGTTTAAAAATTTACAAAATGGTACATTGAGGTTTATTCCATTAGCAAACACATGCCAAATTGACTAAGGGTGTTAAAAGTCAAAGAGAAAATAGTTAATTTTGTCCTTATATTTATTTATTTCATAAATTAGCCCCTCTTATTATCTAATTATCACAAACAAACCCCAAAATAAAAAATAAAAATCAAATACACTATCTTCTCCATCTCTTTTTAATTTTTTATTTTTCTTCTTCTTTCTCTCTTCTATCTCTACTCTTTGTTAATTTCTCTTTCTAAAATCATATGAATTTCCATCTCTTTTTAAATCTAATCTTTAATTACACGATATTCTTTAATTACGGAACCACTTCACAAGCGTTATCACATGATCTTCGTGGAGATATAGAATTAAAAGACATCCATTTTAGTTCTCCTTCTAGACGAGAAGAGCAGATGTTCAGAGGATTTTCGCTTTCAATACCAAGTGGTACCACAACTACTTTGGTACGAGAGAGTGGAAGCGGGAAATCTTCAGTTATCGGTTTAATTGAGAGATTTTACGATCCACAAGCCGGAGATGTTCTAATTGATGGTATTAACCTTAAAGAGTTGCAGCTAAAATGGATCAGGCAAAAAATAGGTCTTGTCAGTTAGGAACCTGTTCTGTTCACCGGTAGCATTAAAGACAATATCGCCTATGGGAAAGAGCTTGCTACTAGTGAAGAAATAACAGTTGCTGCTGAGCTTGCCAATGCTTCTAAGTTCATAGATAGTCTGCCTCAGGCCTAATTAACTAGCATTACTGAAATCGTATCATTTCATGCCAATTTACATTTCAGATTAAAATTTGCAGTTTGTGTGTTTGAAGATTTGCCTGTGATTTAGAAAGAAATGGAAATTCAATCGATTTTAGAGAGAGAAATTAACAAAGAGGATAGAGAGAAGAGAGAGACAGAACTGGAAAAATAAGAAATTAAAGAGAAATGGAGAAGATGATGCATTTGATATTTATTTTTTATTTTGGGGTTTGTTTGTGATAATTAGATAATAAGGAGGTTAATTTATAAAATAAATAAATATAAAGACAAAATTAACTCTTTTCCTTTTGACTTTTGATTTTTTTTTTTAACACACATTAGTCAATTTGGCATGTGTTTGCTAACGGAATAAACCTCAATGTACCATTTTTTAAATTTTTAAACCATAAGGATGCCGATCGAAAACATGTGTAACCATAAGGTTTGTTATTATCATGGTTGTCAAAACCGGACCGGTCAAACAACCGAAAAAGACAAAAGGTCAATGGTTTGAGATTTAACCGGGATCCAACCGGGGTTCAACCGATATTCAAAAATCATGTACAAATTATATTGTTATTCATATTTAATCTTATAACATAGTATAATATCAACTATATTCATAAAAATTATACTAATATAATAACATTTATTTTTTTTTTGAAAATATAATAACATTTATTTAGTATCAAAACATGATATCAAATTAATAAATTTAACATGACAAATAAATATAAAAATTAAAGAAAATATATACTTTTAAAATTAATAGTGATTATTTTTTATTAATAACTAACATGTAAATATGCTAATAGGATATGTATTTTATAATTCAACTTAAATTTAAATTTATTAGATTTTTAAAATTTATAATCTAAATGCTAATTAAATTGTATTAATATTGAAAAAATATAATAATTTTTTAGTGATATTTATCTAAATAGAAAAAATAATACTAAATCATATTTTAATTATTTAAATTATAATATTATTATTTATTCTTAAATAGTTGTTGTTTTTTTTGAAACTTTTTATTCTTAAATAGGTAATAATAGATTTAAGTGAAATGATAGTGTAGTGGTGAGTATTAGAGTCTACAGATCAAAGATCCAAGGTTCGAATCCTACCTTTGTCAAAATTTATATATTTTTTTTTAGTAAACATGTCTAAAAGCAAACTGGACCAAACCGCTTAACCGGCACTGGATCAATCGGTTCATGGTTGAACCGACCGGTTTGAACGGGTCTGAACGGTTTTTAAAGATTTAACAATCGGACCACCTCCCGTCCGAAATTGTGACCAGTTCTGGTCGAACTGGGTTGGATCAGCCAGACCGGTCCGGGTTTGATAACCTTGGTTTTTATACTTTTCCCATCCAATGGTGGGAAAACAAAGTAAGTTCATCCAATGGTGGTAAAAACAAAGTAGGGGTTACTTTGTCAAAAACAAAGTAACCATGGCCTAACCCTTACTGTGTGTTTTCATCATTGGATTAATTTTCTAATCCATCATCCAATGGTGAAAACACACCAAGTAATGGTACTTTGTCAAAAACAAAGTAACCATAGAAGGCACCCTAACCCTTATGCTTAGTTAAAGGCTATGCTTACTTTGTTCTTTACAAAGTAAGCCTTACTTTATATGTTTTCACCATGGGATGCATTTTACACTCCATCATCCAATGGTGAAAAAACAAAGTAAGCATAGAAGACACTCTTACTTGTACAAATATAATATTATTATATATTATTATTATATATAATCTTACTATTATTATTATTATTATTATTATTATTATTATTATTATTATTATTATTATTATGATGCTATTGCTTATTGTCTCTTTTTTAATGATCTAACTACTTGATCCAACAAATGCAAGAGCAAATGTGTTAGAAGACACTGTCTTCTATACATTTGTGGTAAGGATGTAAACGGGGCGGGGCGGGGCGGGGATTGGAGTTCCCATCCCCGTTCCCCGACTAAACAGGGAATCCCCATACTCGCCCCGCGAAACAAATAGGGACAAAATTTATTCCCGTCTCCGCCCCGCGGGGAATCCCCGGCACCGCGGGTATCCTCGTTTACCCATTTAAAGTTTAAAAGAATATATGAAAAAAGAAATAAATGAAAAGAATTGAGAAAAAAAGAAAGAAAATAAGAGAATATGATGCACAAATAGATATAGAGTGAAATAGATGTAAAGCATTTGGATCGGATTAATCATAGGTTCAAGTTTTTCTATACGCATTTTTTATTTTCTATGATTAATAATATGTTATCGGGGATTAAACGGGTAATCCGTTGAGAATCCTCGCAGGACACAATATGGGGCGGGTTTAGGGATCCCCGCGGGGCGGAGATACCCTTTTCTATCCCCGCTAACGGAGCACATATTAGTCCCCGTCCCCGCCCTATAATAAAACGGGGTGGGGATTACCCGTCCCCGACGGGGCGGGGCTCTGTCAGGGACGGATAATCCCCACCCCATTTACATCCCTATTTGTGGGTCTCGATCTTCGAAAAAGACAAATCTGGGTTTTGGTGGAGAGTCTTCAAAGGTAACTTCTTAATCTACCATCCTTTGTGTTTTATTTGACATTTCTATGGTTTGATTTAATTAAAAATCATCTTTTTCTTACAAATATGGTTTTTCATAAACTATTTTCTCATTTATTAGCCCACTTTTTTATACTTTCAAAGTAAATCTCCCACAAAAATCCTAACTTTGAGATTTCTTGATCAACATATATTTATGGATGGGGAAATACTTATTTGTTTTTAAGCAATTATTTTGTAGTTTTCATTAAAAAATTGGTTTTAAATATCAAATATCATCCTTTTTACCCCCAAAAATTAGGGAAGCTCCTATAGGTATTATCCTTAAATAAATATTCAGGAATATTTGAAATACATTTGTTATTTTTCGTATTTTAAAAGTCCATTAGAATTTAAAAATGGTTTTTAAATACTAAAATTCATTATTTTGACCTAAGAAATTCCAGGATGTTTTATACAACATAAATACCCTATATGGAATGTTTTTTTATTTTGTCTAGTTATTTTTCACATTTTCAATGCTATTTAAATCGGAAAATGGTTTTTAATTAGTTAAAATTCCTAATAAAATCTAGGAAACTCCAAGATGTTTCAGATGAGAGAAATATCCCTTAGATCATTTCCTTGAAGAAATTAGAGTTCGGGCAATCAATTTAATTGAGATAAGATTTCTAGCATCTTAAAATGACATTGTTTCATTCTTGCCGTTATGGGTTATATTTCTAAAGGGTTGAGACAGCACCGATGAAAAAAGTAGAGCAAAAAGACGTGATAATTATGGATGATGATATAAAGGAATTCATAGATAATTATGGAATTAAATGGATTCACTCAATGCCTTTTTACGCTCAAGCAAATGGAGAAGCCGAAGCATGGAATAAAATTCTGAATAAAAAAAATTGGATTCTAACCCAAATTTATTGAATATTTAATAAAAAAAGAGTCAAAAAATTCCAAAAGAAACTATAAAGCAGTACACCTTGAGGCTGCTTGGTAGATTCCTTCATCCACTTCTGTATTTATAAGTCCATTTTATGCTTTCTTATTCTTCCATTTTCCAATGTATGATTGATTCTTCCTTATTCTTCCATCTTCCACTTTGCGCTTTCTTATTCATCCACACTACATAAACATCTTACATGGAAAACTTGGAAGTAAATAAAATGAAAATAATTATAAATAGACTCTTCTTCGGTTATTGGTGTGTTATTGATTTAATTTTTTTCATTATTTTTCTTGTTTTATTTTATATCATAGATCAATTTGTCTTCTTGGTTTTGCTATTCGGTTTACTAATGACATAATTACTACTATAAATATAATAAAATATTTGGAAGATTGTTTTATTTTATAATAATACTTTGGTTAAGTATATTTATTAATTTATATATATGATGTTGTCCAGTTCAACCAATCCGAGTTAACCGGTTGAACTATTCTCCACCGTTATCACTTCTGATGTGAACAATTTTTAGATCCTTCTCATTCTCGATTTTCTTACAAAGTTCTGAAAATAGTTCAAAAGTTTCATCTTTGCTGGTGAGCAAGATGACCCGAGTATATTCAGAGAAATCATCTATAATTACTAATGAAAATCTTCTTTCTCCTAGACTCGGAGGTTGAACTAGTCCGAAAAGATCGAGATGTAGTAGTTCTAGAGGACGTTTGGTTGAAACCGGATTTTTGCTTTTAAAAGACTTTCTAGTTTGTTTCCCCGATTGACAAGCATTGCATAGATTATCTTTTTCAAATTTAAGTGTTGGCAAACCTTCAACAAGTTGCTTTATTGCTAATTTGGCTCGAAGATCCATGCTTACATGACCAAGTCTTCTGTGTCATCAGGGGCGGAGACAGCCCGGGGGGGCTCCAGCCCCCCGGACTCCGGCACCATCCTTAATGAATAGTGGTTTAGTCTCGGGTAGCCCCCCAAAGTAATTTAATTAGTACTTATATCTTAGACTGTAATCATATGACATAAAATTGGGTTTGCTTGGTTTAGGTGCTATCTAAAAATCCCTTGCCTATGATGGCCTAGGTTCAAGCCCCTTACTCCTCATTTTTTTGTTTATATCCCATAGTTTTTCTTTTTTTTCTTTTTTTCCTATTTGTAATTTACTCAGTATATATCTCATATTTTTTCCTATTGTGTAATGTGAATATTAATTGTTTTTTATCTAACTATAATTTTTTTTTAAATTAAAATATCAATATTATTATCTAATCTAATTATTTTTTCATCATTATTATTATTTAATTGTAATTTTTTTCTTTAATCAAAATGCCAATGTAAATATTCAAATAAAGAAGGGTTAAGGTGCAAAAATACCCCTAACATTTTGGGCCAGGAGCAATTTTACCCATAACGTCTAAAATTGTGCAATTTTACCCCTAATGTTGGAAGCCAGGAACAATTTTACCTCTAACGTTGATAAATTGGATCAATTTCAGACACTATTATAAAACACGGATATTTTTGTTTCTTATTCTGCACCAATTATATAACAATTTGTTTTAAAAAAAAGGATTTCATATTTTTTATAATTTAATAATAGAATTAGAGATTAATATTTATAAATTTGGTGAATTTTTGAATTTTTTTTGTCTAGTTCATACAAAAAGACAATATAATTTTTTTTTCACATCCCAACATATGTTTGCGGTCTGTTACTCATAAAATGATGCACATGTGAAGTGTAAATGATAAAATTCATGACCGAGAAGACAGTTTGATCAATTATTTCTCAAATTGAACCAATTTATCAACGTTAGGGGTAAAATTGCTCCTAGCTTCCAACTTTAGGGGTAAAATTGCTCCTGGTCCAAAACGTTAGGGGTATTTTTGCACCTTAACCCAATAAAGAATAATATACTTGTTTAGGAGTTTTAATTTAGGAAATTAGCGTTAAATTTTAGAAAATTAAATATGTATATGCACTAAAACGAAACAATTTATGCTGGAGAGCAAAAAAAATTTTGCCCAGCCCTGACGGGCTGGACATTAGAAAATGACGCAAAACCGTATGGCTAAAATTAGCCCCCCAGATACGAAAACCTGGCTCCACCACTATGTGCCATAGCCAGGAACTTTCTTCCTTTGTTACTAAACATATATCCTTTGAAAACTTATTTTCTAGATTTAGCATGAACATATTTTCTACCCTTGGAGCAGTAAGTATAAGAGCATTGGTCTTACTGTCTAGTATTTGACATCTAGAGGTGTTGAAAGTTACCCTTCTACCTCTGTCGCAGAGCTGAGCCATGCTCTCAAGAGGTTGTACTTCAGACTTCTGATTAGGGAGACTTCTTCAATAATAGGTTACGATGGATCCAGAGCCTACTATTCTTCCTTTCATGTCATCTCCGAAACTTACAGTTCCGCCTCGTTTTCATTCTAATATGATGAATTGGGTTTCATTACCTGTCATATTCCTTGAGCATGCGCTGTCAATGTACCACATTTTTTACTTCTGAGCACATCTCAAGCTTACCTGCAAGACAACTAGTGATGTTTAGGTACCCAAGTCTTTTTGGGTCCTCTAAGGTTAGTTCTAGTAGGTATAATATATTCTTCTTCAAAGTAACCATTCTTATGCCAACAATCCTTGGTGGTGTGACCAAGTTTTCCACAGAAGTCCCACTGAACTCTTTTTCATGGATTCCAACCTTTCCTACTGAAGGAGTTACCTCTAAAGTACTAGTGGACATGACTGATGTCACGCCCTTTCGAAGGCATAAGGATTCTTTATGAACCTCTGTGACAAATTATGCAGGATTTTTAAATTTTTATCCTGCCTAGTGTTGTCGTGTAGAAGATGTCGGATGTCTCTGAGTTTTTACTTTTTTTTATCTCCTCACATCTTCTCCCAAGAGCTCTGATCTTTTTATTACACTTTTTAACTAGTGTATAATAAACATCACACAGAGCATTGACCATTTTCAGTTTGGAAGAGAGAGAGAGAGAGAGTTTATCTCATGGTTCTGCTGTTCATTTTCAGAGGCATTGGGAACTTCCACTTCCTCAGCTATTGACTGAACCTCTATTTCATCTGCCATGAAACAGATGTTTGCAGGTTCAGTACCATCTTTCTCAGAGGCTGAGGGTTCATCACTGTCATTCCATATTGCAACCATAGCCTTCTTGCTATATTTCTTTTCCTTTTTGAGAGTCAAACAGTTGGATTTGATATGTCCTGGTTGATGGCATTCAAAGCATGTGATAAGCTTGGAAGATTCTTTTCTGAATTTGCTATCACCTTGCTCTCTTTTGTATCTGTCAAACCTCTTGAAAGGCTTCTGATACTGATACGTCTTTTAAACATCTGTTTCATTTTGCGGGTGAACATGGCCATTTCCTCATCGTCATTAGTGCTTTCTTCGGAGGAGTCATCTTTCAGCACTATTGACTTTTGTTTCTTGTCTTACGGCTTCTCCTTTGTCTCAAAATTCTTCATCGAGATTTCATGAGTAAAAAGAGAACCAAGCAATTCATCATACTTGTATGTTGTCAGGTTTTGTGCTTCTTCAGTAGCAGTCTTCTTTGCCTGCCATCCCTTCGGAAGACTTCTAAGAATGTTCTTGACCTGTTCTTCTTCAGAGAATCCTTTCCCAAGTCTCTTCAGTTCATTTATTATATTTGTGAATCTGGCATTCATAGTAGAGATGCCTTCTCCAACTTACATTTCAAACAGCTCATATAGTCTCATATTTTGATTCACATTGGACTCCTTAACTTTGTTGGTTCCTTCATAGGTCACTTCCAGCTTGTCCCATATTTCTTTAGCAGTCTCGCAACCTAAAATTTTATTATATTCTACAGCATCTAGAGCACAATAAAGCATGTTAATAGCCAAAGCATTAGTTTGTAGTTTCTTTAAGTCATCTCCAAACCGCTTGTTTTGTGTCTTTATGACAGACGTTCCCCCTACTGTTTTAGTAGGTTCGTATGGACCTCTGGTTACGACTAACCAGGCGCTCATACTTTGAGATTGGATAAAATTGTTCATTATGTTCTTCCAGGAATTCGTATGGACCTCTAGTAATGGATAGACCCTCTAGAAGAACTTGAGTGGTCTCGTTACTAGGAAGGTCTCTTGTGCTGTTTGAAGCCATTAGGGATCTTAAGCTTAAGATAGTGTTATCTTTTTTAGGGGCTTATTAGGCTCTGATACCACTTGTTGGTCCCTAGTAATATAGTATTAGTTCCAAATGGGGGGGGGGGTGAATGGAACTATTTGTTAATTATGGCTTTCTATAAAATTTTCACTTGGTCAGCACAAGGTTGATTTGCGTACAGGATAATTAGTATCAGAGGCTAGCGTAAGATAGACAGAGGGATTTGTTCAATCTAACAGTTCTGATCTTAATTATTTGTTTCTAAGCTTAGCGTTCAACTTATCAAGATTTGTTCACAATGCACTATACCTCAGAGAATAACTATTGAGACAGAGGCAGTTATACAGTTTATATGAGATCAGATATAGCACATAAATAATCAGAGGAGGTTAGAGATTAGAAAATAGTTACTCCACAGACATATCCTGGTTCGGCCTCTAGCCTACGTCCAATCCCTAGAATACCTTCTTTTGGGCTTTAATCCACTAGAGCACTTTTTCAAAGGTAGAGCACAAACCCTATACAAATAGATAGAGCCTCTGTAAAGTACCTTCATCTACAATCACTCAACTACCTATACTTCTATTGCTTGCTTAATACCAAAGCAAACAATAGAGCTTCTGATGAAAGAATATTATGAATAGTGGTTTTTCTTTTACAAGAAATACAATGAAGATCTAAACAATATCCTTGGACGAATAAGATAAGAACAATGCTTGAATATTTGAATATTGTGTTTTGCTTTTGAAGATTGATTTTTTCTTGAAAGCTTTTGGATTTCGTCAACTTCAATTGGAGCTTGTGAGCTTCTATTTATATGCAGAGCTGTCAAGAGATCCGTTTGAAATTCAAGTTACCGTTTTGATCAAAACAGAGGTTGTCTTATCAGCTACTGACACCTTTTTGTTTGTTAGGTGAAAAGGTCTGCTGCACTCCCAGAACTTCAGTCTTGGGGCGTGTAATTCTGCCACTTTTTCTGTATGCGATGGTGACAGAGGTACGTTGACCTGACGTGTCCTCTATAACACTTGTACTTTTGGATCAGGCCTTGGGAATAAGCATGCCAGCTGTATATCCTCTCTGTTTTGTGGTTTTTTTTTTTTATGTAGAAGTGGTCCTCTTGATGAATGATGAAGCTTTCTATATCTCAAGCCCATCTGTTTTACTTGGCTTCAGTTTTTTTTAACACATAAGATTAGTGAATAAATAATTTTAAGCCTTAGGATTGTTTTGATTAAATCGTTTTTGATGTTCTGATAAATTTATTTTTTTCAGATTCAAAAACTTGTGGAAAAATTATGTTTCAACAGCCTTTTCCTCTCAAATTCATGCGATCGGCTCAATGCATTTCTGTGTTTTCTTAGCTTGACAAATTGTTGCAATCCTCAACAATAATTCACCCATTTTCTAGCTAACGTTTCTACACCAATCATCATCCATATTCACGACGATATTTCTAGTTTCAAACCCACGAAATTGTCATTTGTTTTGGCTTCAAGTTTATGATTTCAGTTTTAATTTCGTTAATGTTGTTCATTACTGTCAAATTCAATTTCAATGCTTTGATTTATCATCATTAGACGTAATTTCTCTATAAAAGTAACACTATTTTAGCTGTAATTTGATGCTTTCCTTTCCAATTAAACATCTGCAATCAAGTTATCTTAAAAAAAATCAATAAAAAATGAAAAATTCTCAAATTCTTGTGTTGATTTTACTTTTGTAGTGGACATTAATTGATCTAGTTAGGCCTTTTATAGTGGAGCTAAAAACCCCGGAAGGATTTTATTCAATCTTTGAATCCTTCATTCAATTATCTTATTTTTAGAAGTCAAGTTTAAAGTGCATAATCACAACCCAAAAGCCTTGAAATTAATTGGCGATCAATTTTCATGGCACGTTCGCACAAAATACACAGTGTCAAGATTGAAATTAGCATATTCCAAAAGTATCAGTAACAATGATGAATTAAAGATTTATCATATATTGTTTCATAATATTATTTTATAAAATACTTATATAGACTATTATATGTTTATTTAAATTATAATGCTACTTTTATTATGATTAAAATATTAATGCAAAAAATACTTTTTCATAATAATTATTAGGGTAAATTCCAAATAAAACCTCTGTGGTTTCACTAATTTTCTGATAAAGGATTGTGGTTTACTTTTTGTCAAAACGAGGATTGAGGTTTCGCACTTTTAATAATGCTATTAAAACTATATTTAACGACATGAAAATGAAAATTTTCAAGAATTAAAGTTGTTCAATGTCATATTTTCTATGGAACTACATTTTCGATTTTAGAAAATCATCTTTTTTGGAACTTTCTCTCTCTAAACATTAACTTTCTCTCTCTTTACCAAACATCATCTAAATAATCTCGAAATAAAAAAAATGAAGGATTAAAGTTGCTTAGAATATTACTAGTTCTTAAAAAATGTCATTTTTGAAGTCGTCAAAGGTGATTTTAATAGTATCAATCGAAAAAATCCTTATTTTACTAAAGTTGAAAACCTCAGTCCTGGTTTTGACAAAAAATAAATCACAGTCCTTTATCTGAAAATTAGTAAAACCACAGGGGTTTTATTTGAAATTTACCCTAATTATTATAATTTTTAACATATATATATATATATATATATATATATATATATATATATATATATATATAGGGGTGAGATCCAGCGTGACAAGGGCTTAAGTTGTGACAATTAGCTTATTGTGTGACATAACAAAACTACGTAGTTTTGATGATAATTAAAAAGGGCAAGGTGGCAAATTCGTAAATAAAATGAAAGAGATGATAGAGAAAATTGTTTTATTTCTTTTCTTTAAAATACATTTTCCCGACATCTCTAACATCGTTTTTCGAAAATTTTTATACTATTAGACTCGTCTAAATTAGACGGCCATTTTAAGATCCCTGAAGCTCAAGTAAAAAAAAATTCCGGTGAACGGAATCCGGGTGGGCGTTTTCCGGCGAGAAAAAAAGTGTCCAGAAAATTTTCAAAAACTTCCAGAAAATGTAAAACATTATTCTAAGAAACTTTAATTCTTGGGTCGAAACAGGGTTTCTTACGGTTTAGTCCCAATAAAACTTTTTCCTTAATTTTATCCATTTTACATGCTTCAACAATTTGTTGGGACTATACCGTAAGAAATCCCGCTTCGACCCAAGAATTAAAGTTTCTTAGAATAATATTTTACATTTTCTGAAATTTTTTGAGAATTTTCTGGGCATTTATTTCTCGCCAGAAAACGTCCACCCGGATTCCGTTCACCAGAATTTTTTTTACTTGAGCTTCAGAGATCTTAAAATGACCGTCTAATTTAGACGAGTCTAATAGTATAAAAATTTTTGAAAAACAAGGTTAGAAATGTCGGGAAAATGTATTTTAAATAAAAGAAATAAAACATTTTTCTGTTGGAACAATGCAAGTATTATGTTGGAACAAATGGTACACTGGTTTGGAACAAATGGTACACTGATTTGGAACAATGTAAGTAGGACAAAAAACGTGCCCAGAAAATTATCAAAAAATTTGAAAACATGTAAAACATCATTTTAAGAAACTTTAATTCTTGGCTCAAAGAGAAATTCCTTACAGTTTTGACCCAATAAATTGTTGAAGCATGTAAAATGGATAAAATTAAGGAACAAGTTTTATTGTGACTAAACCGTAAGAAATCATGCTTCGACCCAAGAATTAAAGTTTCTTAGAATAATGTTTTAAATTTTTTGGAATTTTTTTAGAATTTTCTGGGCACTTTTTTCCTTGCCAGAAAACGCCTACTCGGATTCCCTTCACCGGAATTTTTTTTACTTGAGCTTCAGGGATCTTAAAATGACTGTCTAATTTAGACGAGTCTAATAGTATATAATTTTTCGAAAAACGAGGTTAGAAATGTCAGAAAAATGTATTTTAAAGAAAAGAAATAAAACAATTTTCTGTTGGAACAATATAAGTATTATGTTGGAACAAATGGTACATTGATTTGAAACAACGTAAGTAGGACAAAAAACTTGTCCAGAAAATTATCAAAAAATTTCAAAACATGTAAAAAATTATTTTAAGAAACTTTAATTCTTGGCTCAAAGCGAGATTCCTTACTGTTTTTACCCAACAAATTGTTGAAGCATGTAAAATGGATAAAATTAAGGAAAATATTTTATTGGGACTAAACCGTAAGAAATCTCGTTTCGATCCAAGAATTAAAGTTTCTTAGAATAATTTTTTACATGTTCTAGAATTTTTTAAGAATTTTATAGACACATTTTTGCTTGCCGAAAAACGCCCACCCGGATTCCGTTCACCGGAATTTTTTTTACTTGAGCTTTATGGATCTTAAAATGACCGTTTAATTAAGACGAATCCAACGGTATAAATTTTTTTGAAAAACGAAGTTGGAAAAGTCGGGAAAATGCATTTTAAAGAAAAAAATAAAACAATTTTCTCTTTCCTTTTATTTATAAATTTGCCACCTCCTTTTGGTTAATTACAAAATTGGTCATTGTCACACAATAAGGCTTGTCACACCATAAGAGATGTGTCACACCTGATCTCTCCTCTATATATATATATATATATATATATATATATATATATATATATATATATAGCAGAACTTAAGAGTACGGCACACTCCTCACCGCTAAGATTCAAACTTCATTGGTAGCTTGCTTTAAAAGAGCTTCAATTTTCTTTTCTATATATAGAGAGAGAAGAGATTCAGTGTGACAGATTTATTTTGGTGTGACAAGCTTTATTGTGTGATAAGGACCAATTTTGTAATTAACCAGGGGAGGTGGCAAATTTGTAAATAAAAGGAAAAGGAAAATTGTTTTATTTCTTTTCTTTAAAATGTATTTTCCCGACTTTTCCAACCTCGTTTTTCAAAAAAATTTATATCATTGGCCTCGTCTTAATTAGACGGTCATTTTAAGATCCCAGAAGCTCAGGTAAAAAAAATTCCGGTGAACAGAATCCGGCGATCTGTTTTTCTGTGAGAAAAAAATGTCCAGAAAATTTTCAAAACATTCCTAAAAGTATAAAACATCATTCTAAGAAACTGTAATTCTTGACTTAAAGTGAGATTCCTTACGGTTTAGTCCCAAATCAACGGAATCCGGTGATTAGGTGCGCGTTTTCCGGCGAGAAAACAAAAATTCCCCATAAAATTCTCAAACAATTCCAGAAAATGTAAAACATTATTCTGAGAAACTTTAATTCTTGGGTCGAAGTAGTATTTCTTACGGTTTAGTTCCAATAAAAACATTTCCTTAATTTTATCCATTTTACATGTTTCAACAATTTATTAGGTCAAAACCGTAAGGAATCTCCTTTCGAACCAAGAATTAAAGTTTCTTAAAATGATGTTCTACATGTTTTGAAATTTTTTAATAATTTTTTGGGCATTTTTTGGTCCTATCTTTCAGCACTATGTGTTGGAATATCTTGTTGGAACAATATAACAATTCTGTTGAAACAATATAAGTATTATGTTGGAATAATATAACTATTCTGTTGGAAAATTGGTACACTGATTTGAAACAATTGGTACACTGATTTATTCTGTTGGAATAATATAAGAATTAGAATTATTTTCTAAATAATATAACCAATATAAATTTGAAGATACTATATTAAATACTAAAAAACAAAAATGAAATTGAAGACATAGATAATAAAATTGATTTGAAATAATTGGTAAACTGATTTATTATGTTGCAACAATATAAGTATTATTCTGGAATAATATAACTATTTTGTTAGAAAAATTGGGACGTTGATTTATTCTGTTGGAATAAATGGTAAACTGATTTGGAACAATTTCGTACACTGTCGGAACAATGTAAGTAGGACAAAAAACGTGTCCAGAAAATTATCAAAAAATTTCAAAACATTTAAAACATCATTTTAAGAAACTTTAATTCTTGGCTCAAAGCGAGATTCCTTACGGTTTTGATCCAACAAATTGTTGAAGAATGTAAAATAGATAAAATTAAGGAAAAAAATTTATTGGGACTAAACCGTAAGAAATCCCGCTTTGGCCTGAGAATTAAAGTTTTCCAGAATAATGTTTTACATTTTCTGAAATGTTTTGAAAATTTTCTGGGCACTTTTTCTCTCGTCGGAAAACGCTCACCCGGATTCCTTTCACCGGAAATTTTTTTACCTGAGCTTCAGAGATCTCAAAATGACTTTCTAATTTAGACGAGTCTAATAGTATAAAATTTTTTTAAAAACGAGGTTAGAAAGGTCGGAAAAATGTATTTTAAAGAAAAGAAATAAAACAATTTTCTCTATCATCTCTTTCCTTTTATTTACAAATTTGTCACCTTGCCTTTTCAATTATAATCAAAACTACGTAGTTTTGTTATGTCACACAATAAGCTATTTGTTACACCAGAACTCATTGTCTCACTGGATCTCACCCTTATATATATAATCGTATTAATATTATATTTCTTCAGTGGAGTTAAGTTAAAAATTAATGAATATAAAAACTTATGACAAATAAAACTAAAATCATTTAATTTCAAATAACAATAATTTTCTAGTTTATAAAATATATTCCTATTGGAAAAAAAATTAATAATATCTCCTTCACTTGTAACAAGTAAGTTGGTTATTGACAGTAGTGTTAGTAGTAACTATATACAAATATAGCAATCCGTTGCGTTTCTAGTTTTTTAATTTACTATAATTAATACCTAAAAATAACAAATATTACACTAAACAGTGTTTTTAACACAACGCCATCTTATTTAAAACTAACTCCAACAAATTAATTAACCATTAATTTACTCTCTCAATATATTTTCACTATAAAATTCTTGCAATATCCTACTCATTACCCAACTCAAGGCAATAATTGCTTGGTCATTAATTTCTTCTCTTTTGTAATACCCAAAGACAAGTGTAAAAAGATGGTTGTACAATGGCCTTTTGCTTTAGCTCTTTGTATGGTCATCCTCTTCTTCACTCCATATCTTTGTAATTCCCAAAACATGAATGCCATTGATCGTTGTTGGAGGCAGAACCCTAATTGGTGAAGAAGTCGCCAACAATTAGCCACTTGCTCTGTGGGGTTTACAGGGAAGATGACTAATAACATTGGAAAAAACGTTACCAAATATAAAGTCATTGATGCAACTGATGACCCGAAGAACCCTAAACTCGGAACTCTAAGATATGGAGCCACTATGATCAAGGAAAAAGTGTGGATAACTTTTCAAAAAAACATGAATATTAAGCTTGAGAAACCCCTTCTTGTTAGTAGTTTCACCACCCTCGATGGTCGAGGAGCCATTGTACATGTCACTGGAAATGCTTGTCTTCTGATTTACAAGGTATTCATAAAATTTGAAATTATATGCATATATGTTTATTAGATAAAGGGTAAATTTAATAATTCAATTCTATGAAATAAACTTAAAATTTTATTTCACTCTAAAACTTTCCATTTTTATTTAAACTTCTAATAGTTAAACATATCAGGATATGATTAATAATGTATTAACATGTGTCAACATTGAATTTTTAATAAAAAAAGAATATTAAGATGAATGATCAAAATTCATTTTAAGATAAATTAACTCCTTGAGTCCAATAGTAATCTACTAATTACTTTGTAACTTAAATTTTTGTTTTAGGCAACAGATGTAATCATTCATGGTCTAAGGATCCACCATTGCAAGGCAGTAGGACCAAGCTCGGTGAGGGGAGAAAATGGAAAAATAGTGGCGTTAGGTCAGATGGATGGAGATGCAATCAGATTAGTCTCGTCATCAAAGGTGTGGATTGACCATAATACACTATATGCATGTCAAGATGGGCTCTTGGATGTTACACGTGGATCTACAGCCATTACCATTTCTAACAACTGGTTTAAAGACCAAGACAAGGTTATGCTTCTTGGACATGATGATGGTTATGTTAGGGACAAGAATATGAAAGTCACTGTTGTCTTCAATCATTTTGGTCCAAATTGCAACCAAAGGATGCCTAGGTAACTAACTCTTCTTATATTAATTTATTACAAAAAAAAGTATTTTAAAATATAGTTTTATAATCGGGAAACAAAAATATTGTAGAGCTCGCCATGGATATGCCCATGTAGCCAACAATTTATATGACGGATGGAAACAATATGCAATTGGGGGAAGCATGAATCCTAGCATCAAGAGTGAAGCTAATTACTTTATTGCACCAAAATCAGGAAAAAAAGAGGTAATTAATCACATATTGTGTTTCGACAATTAGCTATTGCCATTATTTAATTTAGGACTAATTGGTGATTATGTAAATTATTAAAATAGATAACATGGAGAAATGGGGTGGTTAACATGTCTTGGAGATTCTATTCAGTGAATGATGCATTTGAAAATGGAGCTTCTTTTTCCCAGACAGGTGTAGGAATGGCAAAGCCTAACTATAACAACCAACAAAGTTTCCAAGTTTCCGATGCCAAATCTGTTAAAGCATTGACAAGGTCTTCAGGTGCTTTACAATGTTATAGAACCATTAGATGCTAACAAATTGGATATCAATGATTAATAATGGAAAAACAATTCGTATTAGAATTTGTGTAATAAGACAATGTTAGATCGAATTTAATCCAAAATTTATACCTTAAATCTTTATTTTATAAGATTATGTTGTAATACATGATAGTTGTATAACATTGTCCACGAACAAAATCCTCTAATATTAATTTTATCTCTTACATATTTCATAATTATGTTTTTTTAGTTTACAGTTTTTTTTTCTTTTAGTCTACCATTTCGTCAGAGGGCGAGCCTTGGCGCAACGGTAAACGTTGTTGTCGTGTGACCAAGAGGTCACGGGTTCGAGTCTTAGGAGCGGCCTCTTGCCAAATAAATTGGCAGGGGAAGGCTTTGCCCCCAGTAGTGGGACCCCTCCCCGGACCCTTGCTCAGCGGGGACGCGTAGTGCGACCGGGCCGCCCTTTTTTTAGTCTACCATTTCGTCAATACTATGCAATCTCACTAATAAATAAATATTGATGTGAGTTCCGAGTTTTACTAAAGTTGAATCCACTTTTTTTTGCTTTTCTAACTTTTTCAAATTAAATAAAAAAAAAAAAAAAGAGGAGGGGAGTGGTAGTCACAGATATTTAATTGTATCTCTAATCTTATTCACTCCCTCCCCCACGCGTTGATAACTAGAATGAAAAAAAAGGCAATGTCAATCCATCTGGAAAAAAACGATTGATCACTATCAATAGGCCTACTAAAGACGCAAACCATAGAGTACTTATTACCGGTGCCACGGATAGATATGTTTTTAGATCTCGCATTTTGAATCCTCCTTCTTTATTCTAATAAATACTTTTTAGTTTATTCTAATACATAATGATAATAATCAGGTTAAAAGGATATAACCATAAAACTTACCCTCACTAGCATATATTTGAAATGAATTATTTGGCAATATTAATATATAAGTTAATTAATGTAGCATAATGTAGAGTGTTTATTTTTTCTTTCATTTTGTTCATGTTTTTATCCCTTCTATATTGTAGAGTCTTTGCTCTAACTCTAAAACATTGGTTTGCTTTATTTATTTTCAAAGGAAAAATGGATAGTAGTAGTGCAATGTATAAGTGCTATTTAACACCTCTTTATTTTTATGAAAATGACATTATACGAATGATTATGCCATTTTTAGACGGTCTCTTATAACTATAATATGACATTTAAACTAGGATCCAGCCTCAAAATATTTGTTTTTAGGGAGTTGAGTACCTTGTCACTCACAAAACCTTAATTAGTAATTTTTATTATTTTTTAATTTAATTTAATGTAAATATTTTTCATAGGCAAATTATGATTTCAATAAAAGTAAATCCTCTTTTCGCTTAAGTGTACAAAATACATAACCTATTATTTGGATAAAACATCAAATTTATTTGATATGAGAAAAATATGTTAATGTCTAATGTATAATGTAACTAAGTTAACAATAATAATTCCCTATAAATTATTAAAGACTTCTTTGAATACGTACATTTTGAGTCTAACTACATGTTTTTTCTTCACTTCAACCTAGTTTTGTTTTTTAACTATAAATATCAGAACGTACATTTGGTTATGGATTTTACTCAAGACAAATACAATTCGAAAACTATGCCCCCAATGCACAAATGCAAATGTGGTAATAATTAAAGTATTTCGACTAAACACAAGGCATAAAAAATGCGAAAGTCACGAAAGAGCAACTAACCTCGAGTTAAAGCATAAACAACCAAAGCATCTCACACCACTTTATAATGTAATGTGTTCCTTAAAACATTTGATACTCAAAATCCTCACAATATCATGAAAAACGATTAGAAAGAGTAGTCAGTGGATTGTGGAAAGTGATAAACAACAAAAACAAAATATGAAAACAAAAAATGAGTTTCTCATTTATACCTACTCACTTCAGAATTCCAATCGACAACATATATCATACGTGCAGTTGTTGTCTTAATGTCTGCTTTCAATGTTTTAAAAACTGGACTAGACTAGACCGAACTAGATCGGGCGGTTCGACCGTGAACCATCCATGTATCCAGTCTAGTTGATGCTAATTTTTTTACCTGTCAAACTGGACTGAATCGCTTGAACCGGTCGGGTTAAACGCAATCGCTACCGTTTGAACTCATAAAGGAATAGCGATGAGTGTTCTCTTGGAAAACAAAATACATAAAAAGATCACCAGTCATAAGCTTAACATATATCCCACTGTAAACATGTGGTGCAAAAGAAGAAAACCATGCTCTTGATAGAAAATGGGTGGTCAAGCAAAAAGTGGCAAAGCTTCTAGAAGAAAACTTCATTTGGGAAGTTCACTATCTATAATGGCTAGCGGTTGTCCTGATAAATCAACCCAATGGTTCTTACCGAATATGCATTAAATTTATGGATTTGAACAAAGCTTGTCTCAAAGACTAATACTCGTTGCCAAATATCGATCAATTGGTAAACTCCACGGCATGGGTATGAAGCCTATTCCTTAGAAGTAAAAGTAGGATATCATCATATTCCTATAGATCCTCCAGCTAAGGAGAAAGCATCTTTCAGCACAGCTTAGTCATCTAATATTACAGGGTAATGGCTTTTGGTTTAGAAAATGCAAGTGCCACATACTAGAGGGTTATGAATGTTGGTTTTATATCATATAGACAAATGTTTTAGGCCATAATGTATTAATAGATGAATTGTTCATTATTAAGTCATTTGATTTATTTGATATAGTAAGTTTAACTATATAAAGGAATTTATCTTTTATCACAACTAAACAAGTTAAATAAAAGAAATCCCAAGTTTATAAAAGTGATCATAAAGTGTTTATACAAGCATGAAGTGAGACTATACTTTATGATTCTAATTAATTAGTTGATAAACTTGAATTGCCCCAAGTCAAGTATTATGTTTAAGGGATTAACATAATACCACGGCGACTTGCATGTAACAATGTCTTCTATTCATGAACAGAAAGCTTGTCTCACAAGCTTTAGGTATTCGGATATCTAGACAGTTTCATGGATCTGGTGAATAAGTTCATTAGGATTAGTGATCCGACTTAAGATAACATGATGGATGGATCTATCTAGTGTCACATTTCTTATCTCAAATGTATTAGTAGGTATAAGTAATCCTCATACTCAAACAATCATTAATTAGTGATTCTAGATTGTAGAGTGTGATGCTTCGACTTTGTTCTAGCATGATCCATACAGGACTGATACATGGGGTGTGTCTCGGATAGGCATTGGGTATCACATAAAGTAATTGCATGATAGTTAATGATAGATTGAGCATTCATCACTCCTAATAGATAGGAGATATATTCATGGCCTCTAGTGCAGAATTAACTTGAAATCCTTACGAGGTGATAGGGTTAAGAGTTGAAATGGAGATTTCACTTAACTTATCTATTCAGAGTTAATTCTACCTGAACAAGTAAAACAAACATATCATTATATGTAACTTGACAGTTTCCATTGTTATGGATTCGTTTAAGGATATAGTTGATGAATGATCAAATTATACTGCATCTAATACGGAAAGGTAAACGTTAGAATCAACCTGACTTCTTATGGCTCTAGGAAAATATGACCATTCTGGTAAAAACAGTTTGCGCACTCATTTTTTTATACGTTTGATTGAATTGATTTGTTTAAGTTAATTGCAATAAACGTATACGACTAGTTGAGGTAAGAACCTAATGGATCACACACAAGAATTAAGACCGAAAGGAAAAATGGTAATTTATGTGGGATATGTTGAGTGGACCGAAATATGTATATAAGGTAAATATAGGTTGTTTAATTGATTTCTCATATAGTTATAATTAGATTATGGTTATGGGTGAAATTAATTAAACTAAGGATAATTGTAAAGAGATAATAAGTTATTAATCATATAGGATATATATTAAGATATATATGGAATATAATTGATGATAGTGTTTCTATTTAATTAAGTAATTATAATGTGATTAACCTAATGTGATTAGAATACTAACTAATTAAATTAAACCTAATTGGATTAGGATTAGAAAATGAAATAAAATCTATATATATATATATATATATATACTGCACTATGATTTTCGGCCAATGTAATTATTTGGGGGAAGGGGGGGATTTTCTCTCAACTTTAAACATTCAATTACCTAAGTTTCACCTATTCGCTTCTTAGTTCGTGTGGATTACGTTAGAGGCAATCTACTCATGATTGCTATTAAAGGTTGATCAAGAACGTTCATGACTTAGGTTGATCAAGGTTCGTTGAGAAGATGGATAGATCTACGTGGTCACTTCATTTGCAATGGTAGATAGGTCATCAATTAAAGATACACATGTTTAATCCCTTTAATATGAAATGATGATTAATGGATCCTAGGGTTAAAGGAAATAGAAATTTTTTTATTTTTCATTGCGACTACGTTCTTCTATTTCTAACAATGAACACCGTCTTCGAAGGTCAAATTGACAAGAATGTGAAAGTATCAATTGAAAATATGATCATTAAGGCTCTGGTTGGATGAGAGGTTTTGAAGGGTAATTAAAGGGAGGGTAGGGAAGGGTTAGTGGAAACCCTTGTTTGGAAGATTAAAAAAATATGAGGGTAAGGGTTTTGAAAGGTTAATGAAGAGTTTTGAAGGGTTCAAAATCAATAAGTTTTTAATAGATTTTTAATCCACCAAATCGGTGGGTTTGGAAGGGTTTTGATGAACCCTTCCCTTTCTCCCAAATAAGGGTAAGGGTAATACACTCTCTCCCCCTCCTTCCCCTTCCCTACCCTCCCTTTAATTACCTTTCAAAACCTCTCATCCAATCAAAGTCTAAGAGAAAAAATCTTTCTAACCACCCTGAAGATATTTAGAAAACATTTAAAATCCTAAAAAAAATCCAAACCCAAGCTCAATCCTGAAACTGCACTTTCGGGTTGAACCCATGGAACTTCTTAAGATATATGGTATCTCAAAAGGGGAATAAGGTGAATCCAGAAAAGATATGGGTGGTGTTGAATATGAGTGCCAGAGTGAGTCTCAATGAAGTGCAAAAGCTCAATAGGGAAATCATCGCTCTAGGAAGATTCGTATCTTGCTCCATAAAGAGATGGTTATCCTTATAAAACGCCATAAAAACAAAGAATCAAAGTGGACAAAAGAGTGTTAAAAAGCTTTCAAATAATTCTTATCATCTCCTCCTTAATTAGTCATATAGAGAAAGGAGATACAATATAACTTTATTTAGCAGCCACAAACAAAATGGTTTGCTCCGTCATGGTCAATAAAGTAAATGGTAATTAATATATGGTCTACTATACCAATAAAGTGTTAAAAGATGTGGAGTTGCAATATCCAAAGATCGTGAATATGGAATTATACTATCCTCAATATGGCTAAGACCGTACTTCCAAGTCCATATCATAGTAGTCAGGACAACTTTTCCACTTATAAAAGTATTGGTGAGACCTAAAACTTTCGATATATTGACCGAGTGGGTTGTCAAATTATGAGCATTTGACATCAAGTATGAATCTAGAACAACCCTAAAAAGTCAAGTCTGCGGTATAAATTGTAGGGAAAGCAACTGATGCTTTTCCAATAATTAAAGGATTATAGATTTATCTAGATGGAACATATTACTTAGAAGGCGCTGAAGTAGGCATCTAGATTAAAGTTCCAACCAATATAAAAAAAAAAATCTCATATGCCATCAAACTAGAATTTGCTACAACGAATAATGCAGCTAAGTATGAATCTATCATTCGGGGAACACATATCCTCAAGGAGATAGGACCAGTAATGGTACATATCTTTAGTATCATGAACCCCAAAAAAAAACAAAAATTATGCAGCCAAGGATGTTTTCATGATTCGATATCTCTAAATGGTGACGAAGATATTGTAGAAGTTGGAAGGAAATGATACCAATTGGAAAATTTAGAACATTCTAAGGAAGGATAAAAATTAAAATAGATTCGTTATGAGAGGAAAAATTAGATCCTCACCCTGATTCATATGGAATAAAAAAAAGGAAAAGACTTAAGCTAAACTTAGAATTTGAACGATGTAGACGTGCCTCTAAAATGGAAAAATTAAGAACATATACTTAACATGAATGGTCAAAAAGTGTAGGACCTGCAGAAATTGCATGGCGTATAAATATTCATATTATTTAGAATATGGAGTTTTCAGATTGAGTTCAGAGGAGCCACCTAAGATCAATTTTGTTCCGAATATGGAGTTTCCATATAGAGTTCAAAAGAACCACTCAAGCTTCATATTTAAAATATGAAATTTCAAAATAAAATAAAGTCGCAAGAAAATTCATAGCCAGTAGATGGAATTTTCAAACAGAATTTGCATACATTTGAGCTTATAGAACTGTATATTAATATGTAGAGAAAGAAAATCTCTTCATATTGAATTTTAGGGGGATGTGTAAATCACTCTCATAAGAAAAAAATATCAAAAGCTTATATTAAGAAATGTACAAATACATGGACAACTATAGAAGAAAATACAAAAAAAGCCAAAGTTGCTATAAAGATCTTTCGCCCTGAGGAGTTGATTTACCCTCCATCTGGGCAATCGTTTCTCTTGATGGAAGGCCCACTAAAGGAAAGTTCTGGATACAATTTGGAAATGCCAATCAAACCAGGTTCTCTCGAATAGAGGTAAGGAAAAGCATTTATTCGACATTTGGTAGGGTGGTTAACCACTAAAGATTTGATACTATTAATGATATTTTCGAATAATACTAATTTCAACCTTACCATTAGACCTCGGCATGGGCCAATGAGTCCGTCCGGGCTGAGTCCAGGCCTATTTAGCCAAGCCTGGACACATAAAATTGGTGTCAGGCCCGACCCGGTCCAAATCCGAATAAACCCGCCTAAAAAATGGGTGGGCTTGGGCTATATAAATATCTGTCGGGCCTGGCCCGACCCGACCCGTTCTCTATATATATATATTTATAAATTATATATAATATTTATTTACCCTCATATATATACTCTCCAATCCATCTCCTCCTAACCTCAAATGTTGTAATTTTATTTCGAATTTAACTATTAGTTTATTATAATTTTCTAAGACTTATTAACTATTATGTTTATTATTTTTTATTAAAAAAAGTTAGTATTTCATTTTAATTGAATTTTTTTTAATACAGATATGGGATTGGGATTCCTTTTTTAGGCCTGAGCCCGCCCGAGCCCGAGACCGACTCTAATTAGTATGGACTTGGGCTAGGCTTGGGCTTGTCAGGTTTTATTAAAAGCCCAACAGGCCCCGCCCATGCCGAGGTCTACTTACCACATGTGGATTGGCTGCGGACGTGCCAAACCAATTATTTCTCAATTAATATTGATGGTTAAGTTTATAAATTTGCACACTAAAACTTAAAATCTTAATCAAAACAGTTGGCTAGGACGCAAGGATGGAAAAAATCCCTCTTGGGTTCCTAGCGCCGTTATAGAAATTTTGCTAGATTATTTAAAGTTATTGCGTATTAGGCTATTGCAAATAATTGTAAAGGACGATTAAGTAAAGGAAAATAAAAGTGCGAAATTGACATGAGATTTGGTGAAAATGGTATTTTATTTATGTAAAAAGGATCTGAATACAGATGTTCAAGAAAAATAACTACAATCGAATCGATCTCTACATCAACATATAGCTAAACCAATTGCAAAACTGAATATAAACAAATTAATAACATGAGTAAGAATTGAATTGCTATAATTACAATAAAGGAAATGAAATGAAATGAAAAATTCAAACGACAAACTCGGAGCCACAGTTGACTATCTCAGTGAAACATTGAACTGACTTTGGCTTTTGGATCCACGAGTACTTTGAGCGACCGGTATAAAGCGGGGTTCATTTCGTCTTCGGGTTTCTGATTCTAATAGTATTTGAATGGTTGGAAAATGGAACGAGTATTTAACTACGGGCTGATTTGGGTCGGACTTTGGATGGCTCGTACGGGAGTTTCCAGAAACATAATTGAGTAAAACGAAAAGCTAAAGTGGAGTACAAGAAATTAAGAATGAGGTCATGTAAAAACCAGGGTTAGAAACGAACTGGAGTGGCTCAGGAATGTAAAAACGAAATGGATGGACAGAATGTGTGGAATGATTTAGGGTGTAAAGATTAGCTTGTAAAATAGGCTTCCAAACACGGAATTAGGCAAAATGAAAGGCTAGAGTAAAGTTTAGGATGTTGGAAATGAGTATGTATAAAAATCGAGGGCGAAATTGGAACCTAAAGGGTCTAAAAGTTAAAAACGAAATGGATGGGTAGATTGTAGAAAAATGGATAGAAAATGATTTTAGTGAACTTTGAGCTTTGCAATTGTTAACTTTTGGATTCGGGATTGACAATTGAATGATTGCGAACTTGAAAACGGGTTGCTAAATAGTGAATTAAGGTTAACAAGACGCTTTTATAATGCAATTCGAACTGGAAACTTAAGAAAAATGAAGAACAAAGGCTGGAATAATTTTGACATAGTGTAAGTATTTTTGGATTGTTGGTTAAGGTTTAGAAATGATGTTTTGGCTTTCATTTATAGAATTTTCTAAGATACAAGTGGTAATCCACTCTTCTCACTTTCCTTAACATTCATCCTTCATTCCCTATTTTTACTCCACTTCTTTGTCATTTAAGCTCACTTTTCCTATTTCCTTGGGTTAGTGTATGGTTGGCGATGGATGATCTTTTTGCACATGTGTAAATGAGCTGTCAAACTTGAGTCGTTAACCCTTAGTCTGATTTGGTGCTTATAAGTGCATCCCGCAGTCCCGAATTATCGAACCATGCGTGGAAATGCTGCTGAAAATTTGAGCCACGTGGCGTGTGGCTTATTTATATACTTAAAATGATTGTTTTATGATCAACACGACGTGTAGGCTAAGCCACGCATCATATGAATTATCTTATTTTAGGCAGAAGGTTCAGACTTCATTCCACATGTCGTGTGTTTGAGGTGTCTTACTGGTCCGAATCGCAGCTCACACGGTGTGTGGACTACGTCGCACGACGTGTGACTTACTATTCTTTGACTATATATTAAATTTATTGTATGCTTTTTTATATAAGAACTTAAAAATAAAATTTTATTTTTATGGACCAACAGATACAAACCTAGTATTTTCAAGACACGAATTCGAACTATAGATGGTTTACCATAATCCTAGATGTTTATCTGAAGCCAAAAAACCCCTGCATAGATATAGGTGAAAATTCAAACCGATCATCTATATTACACTGGATATTCCATCCAGCCTTGTAGAAGCATATTTCTTAGTTAAAGTATACTAGTGCTACTCTGATTAGGATTCTTTAACGAGCGTAGATAGCTCCTAAATAGACGCAATCATATCTTATTATAATTATTTTCCATATAGAACATAATAAGTTTATTCTTATTATGAGTAATAAGACTCGTATACAAAGAGTTTTTCCTCCCTCAAAATGTATCTCTTTACATATTCTGTAAGAATACTCGTTACTTTTTGCTATTATTTTAGTTTTCTTAGAATTAGAACTGAGCCAATAGGGGTTGGTTTGAGTGGTAAGGCGTTGAATCTTTGCTTGACAGGTTTGAGGTTCGATTCCCCACTCGATCAAAATTTAGTCATCATTAGAAGTTAATGTGTAAATTTCACGATAAATTAAACTATAAAGACCCCACAAAGCATCAACCAGACATGGCCGGTTCGAATCTAGCCGAGCCCATGGCTTCCCTTTTCCGCTCCAATGCAGTAAACTCATCGGTACCCGGTGTAAATCCCGGCACCTCCCTTTAAAATTATCCCCTCCAAGTCCATGTTGGTTCCACCGGAGCAATATTCCCGGCGAATACAAGTAAAAACGGCGGCAACGATTTGTTCCTAGTTATCTTCATTTTCAAACAAATCTTCTTATTGTACGTAATTATCTGTTCATTAAATATGAAAAAGAAGATTTGTTGCAGCCTATTAAATTCATCTATGAATCACTAAAATAAGTGTTGAACATTGGGTGATAAATATCCATCCTTGTGCAAAAGATTTTGATGTTGTGATTTCAATTTCATGCCCGTTTTTATACAAAGAGGAAAAGATGGAGAAATTAACAAAGAGTAAAGAAAGAAAAAAATAAGAAATTAAAAAGAGATAGAGAAAATGGTGTATTTGATTTTTATTTTTTATTTTTGGGTTTATTTGTGATAACTAGATAATAATGGGTTAATTTATAAAAGTAAATAAATATAAAGACAAAATTAACTCTTTTCCCTTTGACTTTTGACTTTTTTAAAATTTGGAATGTTTTTGCTAACGGAATGAACCTCAAGGTACCTGTTTGCCAACTTTTAAACCACATAATCTATTATGGGAAATGACAAGAGACGAACTGTAAAATGTAAAGGTTGTGGGAAAACATACAAGGCTGATGGCACTTATGGAACATGTAACATGAAACGACATTTATTGAAGTGTCCTAAAAAAGATACAAGAGATATAAGTCAAACTATTATATCTATGAGTGATGAATTGTTGGTGCAAACAAAGTTTGATGTTAATGAATTTAGAGATTTGGTTGCTGAAGCTGTTATTAAACATGATTTGCCTTTTCATTTTGTTACATGGCATGGAATAAAGAAATTTTTTAGGTATTTCAAACCTGATTTGAATTTAGTTTCAAGGAATACATGTAAGGCTGATTGCATGAAAATTTACAAAAGAGAGAAAAATGTGGTCAAATCTTTGTTGGAGTCGACTTCTCGTAGGATATGCATAACTTCTGATTGTTGGTCTTCTATTACAACTGATGGGTGTATCTGTTTGACTGGGCATTTTGTTGATAAGGATTGGAATATCCAAAAGAGAATTTCGAACTTTTCCTATTTGCCTCCTTCACATAACGGTGTAGCTTTGTGTGAAAAGATTCATAATTTCTTATGTGGTTGGAAAATTGATAGCAGAATTTTTTCCATCACTTTGGATAATGCAAGTCCCAATTATACATGTGTTGAATTGTTGAGAAATTTATTGAATATCAAGGGTAGTCTTTTGAATCATGGAGATTTTTTTCATATGAGATGTTCTGCTCACATTTTAAATTTGATAGTTCAAGATGGGTTGAAAGAAATTGATGATTCAATTGTAAAGATTAGAGAAAGCATAAAGTATGTTAAGGGTTCTCAAGCTAGAAAGGTCAAAATTTTAGAATATGTTAGCCTTTGCACTCTCGATTCTAAAAACGGTCTCAGACAAGATGTCCCCACAAGATGGAATTCAAGTTTTATGATGCTTGATAGTACTCTATATTATCAAAATGCTTTTGTTCATCTTAGATTAAGTGATTCTAATTTCAAGCATTGTCCTTCAGACGATGAATGGGTTAAGGTTGAAAAGATTTGCAAATTTCTTCGAGTTTTTAATGATATCACTTGTCTTTTTTGGGCTCCAAATATGTCACTGCAAATCTGTACTTCCCTTTAGTGTTTACTGCCCATTTAACTTTGAAAGAGAGTATGGATAGTGAAGATTCCTATATGAGTTCCATGGCAATCAAAATGATGGTGAAGTTCAAAAAATATTGGAGTGCATATAGCAGAATTATGGCCATTGCAGTGATTTTAGATCCTAGGTACAAGATAGGTTTTGTTGAGTATTGTTATAAGAAGCTGTATGGTGATGATGAGTTAATTGAAGCAAGACAAGTTAGGAGTGTCTTGTATGGCTTGTATTCTGAGTATGAGATTTCTTCAAATATGGAAAATGCTTGTGGATCAACTGGTGAAAATAGTATGAGCAAGCACAATTCAATGTTGGATCAGAATGGTTCTTCATCTGTTGCTTTAGATTGGGGGAAGGTATGCTTTATTTTGACCCTGAACTCTTATTCATTTCATTTTCATTTTTTAAACTTGTCCATAGATATTTATGGATATAATTTTAATGGTTTTTTTATAATTCATATAGGAATTTGATTCCTTAGATGCTGCTGAATATACTCCTCAAAAGTCTAAGTTAGATTTGTATCTTGATGAGCCAAGAATGGATAGAAAGATCAATTTAGACATATTGGCTTATTGGAAAGCAAACCAATATAGGTACCCTCAAATTGCGGCTTTAGCTCGAGATGTGCTAGCTATTCCAATTACAACTGTAGCTTCTAAAAGTGCATTTAGAAACAGTGGAAGAGTTCTTGACAAATATAGGAGTGCATTAAAATATGATGTTGTTGAAGCTTTGCTATGTGCTAAAGATTGGCTTTATGCTTCACGTGAAGTTGATGGTATAATCTTTTTATAAAACTTGTTTATTTTGTAGTTAAAATATTTTAATTATTTTCTAATAATTACTTTTGTCTTTTAGGTGTGGAAGAAAACAACATGGAGATTGAAGAACTTGAAAAGGAGATCATGGAATTACACTTGGAATCCGATGAATTGAAAGTTAATCAACAAGATGCCAATTCTGTTGTGTTAAGTTGAATCAAAGATGCCAATTCTGTTATTTTAAGTTGAATGGAATTTGATTTGGATACAATTTGATTTTATTTTATGTTTTTTTAATTGTGTTTGAGTTTATTTTGATATTTGTTGAATATTATACATTCTAATTAACATTCTCTATTTATTTACATTAGATTTTTGTTATAATGGGTTAACGAGTCATACAACCCATTTAACAGATTTTGATATATAGCAGGTTAATGGGTCAAACGAGTTGTGTTAATTTTTTAGTCATGTTTAATATGTTTAAGTAAACGAGTTACATAGGTCAACCCGTGTCAACCCGTTTATTAAACAGGTCGGGTTAGGGTTGACCTAAACAGGTCACCTAAGTAGGTTGACACGACCCGTTTACGACCCGTGAACCCATATTGACACCCCTACCCAAACCACGGAGTTTATTTCTGTGCTTTTCCCATAATATTATTTATATAATTAATCTATCGTACTATAAATTAGCTAAATATCACAAATATACATATAAAGTTGTGTCACAAAAAATTATAAATTCATGTAGAAAGTAATAAATTTTTGTAATCTTTTAAATATGGAAAATAACATAATTATTAAATTAAAAAAAATACATTTTTAACCTATTCTAATTACGCAATTAATGAATTATTTTGTATTCCAATTTTTACTACTATTATGGAATATAAGTCAAACCTAAAAAAAACGTACATTAAATTATTAATCAAGTAATATAAATAAATCAAAAATATTTAGTGATCATTCAAATAAAAAATATTTAAATAAAATAAAATGTCTTACAATCCTTAAAAAAACTAGAGAATTACACATCAGTTCTTCTACTAGTTTAAATAATAATAATATAGATGTGTAATAATAAGGACTTATTAATATTATGGTGTGTGTTATACAAAAAAAAAATATATATGAGAAAGAAGTGTTATAGAAATGTTTTTTTTTTTTATATAATGTTATAGAAATGTTAAAAGTGGCATATATATATATATACGTAGTGGAGTAGCACTAAATCCTTTTGACTTTTTGATTCCAAATCAATTGCTCAAATCCATTCCTTAAATGCATACCAATACCATATCAATTGCTATTTGCAACCATCCACTTAAAGAAACTCACCACCATAAATTCGCATGCACATTTAAGTATGCCCGTATAGGTTTTGGGATCTGTTTGTTTTACATGCCGTTTGTTGATGTTTACTGTTTGTTGTTCTAATTTATTATTTGTTGTTGCTATTAGAGAAACAGTGATTTTTTGTTTTGTAAAAAAACTACTTCTCAGATATGAAAAAGCAAACAATAGCTTCTAACCAAACAGTTTGAAAAGACAAACAGGAGGTGGAAATTGAATAAACAAACACCCCAAAAAGTAATAAGATAAATTAATTTCAAAGAAAAAATGAAATAGTTATTTGATGTCTTACTTATTTCTTAAAGTTGTAAAACACTGTAGTGCTAATCCCCCGTACAAGGTTCTCAGAAATTAGTTGGTAGTTAATCAGATTTATATTTTTTATTAATTAAAAAATAAATTATTATATAAATACAATTGTAATAAGTATTATTTATAAATATATATAATTATTATAGAAAAATATATATTTGTAATTTATATTCTTAAAATGTGTCAACAACAACATTTCAATCAATATCATTGAAACAACTCAAATAAGTAAAAAATAATGTCCATAAGTCATAGAATTTATCAAAAAAAACTATGAAACAATGTCCTTAAAATTTTAAACTATATCATAAAAACAGTATAGGACGTAATTAATTAAAAATATCCGAAAATAATAAACTCAATTCACCAACAACCATATGACGATATTCAAAATGGAATTATAATTAAAAAAACAAATAATAATAAAAATTGACTATGGCCTAAGTGACTGCTCAATCGGCCTCTGCGACGACTACCCAAGGGGCCAAAACCCAATAGGCCAAATAGAGAAAAATCGGATTGACTTCTCGATTTCAAGTGGCTAGGCGCATTAAAAAAGCATCGCCAACTTTAAAGAATATTCTAAGGAGATCCGGAAATTTTAAGATCATTTTAATATTTAGATTCTTCAAGATATTTGTGTTTATATGGTTGATTTTGTTTCACCTACTTAATTTATGGTTCGAAATCAACAAAGGTTAGTATAAATAAGTGTTTGTATTTTGTGTGTGCCAAGTATGAGAATAAAATGATGTATCTGTGAGTCAAAGTGAATGGCGTAGTAATTGAAGATTTATATAACAAAAGTTCGAATTATATATCCGATAAAATCTATTTCATTCAATATAATCCTCCAATTTCTCAACAAATGGTATCAGAACAAACGGTCAGGGACCGTTTATAGAGTGCTAAAGAGCTTACGGTCCAGGATCGTGGTGGTATAAGGTATTACTAGCGTGCAATCAGGCCAACCCAAGGTATAGGCCAGGAGTCCAGTCGCAAAAGGCCCAAAAATTTTTACTATATATATAGTAAATTTTTTATTACAAATACAGTTATAATACTCATTCAGACTTAAAAAGGGATCAACTAATATGATATTTTACTCCTAATATGGGCCCAAATTTTTATTTAAAACTTTTAAATATAATTTATTTATTAAGGGCTCCTTATCTTTTATTTCGCTTAGGGTCCGTAAAATGTCAAGACTGGCCCTGCGTACAATCTGGGACTATGAAAAGTATTGGTCTAGGTCCAAACTTTAGTTGCAAGAGATAACTAAGTCATCATGGGTGACATGTCTACCTCGATAAATACTCTGGAAAAACTTAATAACAATAATTATAATACTCGGAGTACTCGTATGCAAATTTATTTGCTCGGTCAATATTTATGGGAGATTGTTGGAGGCAATGACACAACACCTTTAACTGAATAAATGACCTTAAAAGATGGAAAGCCAAGTGTGGTATAACAATGTATAATTTATCAATCTCGATAGAGGATGATTTGTTGGAGCATATCAATGACACCAAAACCCCTAAAGAAGCATGAGACATTCTTGTCGTATTATTTGCAAAAACAAATGACGACAAGCTCTAACAGCTCGAGAATGAGTTATTGTAACAAGACATGACAGTGAATCAATATTTTATTAAAGCTAAAACTTTATTTCATGGATTGCATCCAGAATTCAACGTGTTTGTCATAGCAACCTATGGATGGGTTAAAGAGCCAAATTCAAATCAATGAAAAAATATATTGGCTAATCAAGAAGCTCTAGATAAACAAATGTCTAAAGTCTCAGGCAATGATGAAGATAATGCTCTTTTTAGCAATTAAAAGAGCAAGGATCCAAACACTACAAGATCGAGAAATGGCGGAAGGTTTAAACAGCAAAGTGATGGAATTTCTACAATCGATTAAATAGGCAGAAAACATAATTTAATCTAGAAAAAATTCATCCCACGGATCAAATATATAGATTAAGTATAGGAACTAATTACCTTGCACCAAGGTAGAGAATTGTTCCCTTTGATAGAGATATAGAACCATAAAAGGCAGCTCCTTCACATCACACACGTGGAGACACGAACTAGAATACCCTGTGTGATAGCACCTCTAATCCAAATTGCACGCTGGATATAATGTCTCAAGACTAGGGCATACTCCAACACAAGGATCATGGTGATATAAGGTATTACTAGCGTGCGCCTCTCTCTTACACTGTCTAGATATAATGTCTCAAGACTATGGCATACTCCAACATAAGGATGGAAAAAAAAAAGACCACAATGAGGGAGTTGGAAACAAAGGGGAGAGCACCACAACCATAACCAAACAAACAATAAAACACATTGGCACAAGAATAATCAATGATTTAATTGTAGCAAAAGAGGTCAATATGGTCAAGATTACTGATATAAGAAAGTAGAAGAAAATGTCGCAACATCCACTCACTTCAAAGGTGAAAGCGAAGAAGATTCAATTTTCAGGCTTCATGTGTTATTGTATAGCCATTGACATATGATTAAGTAATGCACTCCAAAGTAGGTGCAAAACAAGAGCAAGAACTTGCCTATGTAAGTAAAAAACTTATCAATTATAATGATGATTGGATAATGGACTCTAGATGCTCTAACCATATGATTGGAGATAAGAAAAAAATATCGAGTATAACAAAGTATAAAAGGGAGCAAGTTGTCATCACTACAAATAACTCCAAACTACCAATCACACATGTTGGAAAGATGGTGGTTGTGTCCCAATACAATTCTAAGCAAGTGCTACTGGAGAATGTATTTCATGTACTTGGGATGACAAAGAACTTGGTATCTATATCGTAATTGACATCCTTATGCAACTGTGGTATTTGGTCCGAACGATGTGAAAGTGTATCAAAGTTTGAAGCTGATGAAAACACCATTTATGGAGGAAAGGAAACTTGAGTTTGTCTATGTAATAACAACACAAACAGCCTATATAAACAATGTTAGGAAGAATGAGGCAGTTGATCATGACATGCATGCTTGGAACACGATAGCTACCATAAGTTGAAGGTGAGGATGAAGAATGCTTAAGGGACTTTCACAACTTGATGTTCGAGATGACATAGTATATGTTGGATTCTGGCTTGGGAAAGCACAGTAACTGCCATATAAAGATTCCAATATCGAGTAAAGGAGCCACTCGAGTTAGTGCACTCTCATGTGTTTGGTCGGGTGAAGCATCCATCAGTTAATGGTCATCCATATATGATAACTTTTATTAATGACTTTTCAAGGTACGTATAGGTGTACTTTATGGGAAAAAATTAAAAGAATTTAGCAAGTTCCAAGAGTTAAAAGAAAATGTCGAGAATGAACTTCATCGAAAGATTCAATGCCTTCATATTGTTATGTGTTAAGTATGAGGTAAAATCATGTATTGGTGGGCCAAAGTGAGTTGCATAGTAATTAAAGATTTGTATAACAAAAGTTTTAATAACATATCAATAAAATTTATTTCATTCAATTTAGTCCTCTAATTTCTCAACAAAACAGACTAATCGATTGGTTTCTTAAATACTTCTTATTTCCAACAAATAAATGAAAGATATACAATATACCTACAGCCACGTAGAAAATTGAACTCAAATAAATGTACTGAAAAGGAATTCGAATAATTGATTTTATACTTTTATAATATTATTATTTATTATCAACAAATTACTATAAACCATGTTTAGGGGTGTTTAAACTTGGGTTGGGTGGATTATGATAAGGTTTTTACCCAATCCATATAAGGATACTATTTGATGGGTTGGATGCATTATGATAGATTACGGTGGGTTGCATTAATTTTTTTAGATGGGTTGGGTTACACAGGTTGGATGGATTATGATGGTTAGAATATATGGATGGGACTAACTTTTCAACTCATGAACTAATTCCAAAATTCTTTTTCTTCTAGAATTTCAGATTTTTGGACTAGAATTCAAGAATTTTCTGAAATTCTAGATTTCTGAAATTTCAGCATTTTTGGAATTCCATAATTTTTTTAGAATTTCAAGATTTCTGGAATTTTAAAATATTTTAAAATTCCAGAATTTTCTAGAATTGCAAAATTTTTTAAAATTTCGGAATTTTTGGAATTCTCGAATTTTCTAGAAAATTCAAGATTTCTGGAATTCCAGAATTTTTATAGAATTCAAGATTTTTGAAATTCCAAAATTTTCTGAAATTCTAAATTTCTGGAATTTCAAATTTCTGGAATTCTATATTTTTAGAATTCCAGATTTCATAAATTCTGAAATTTCAGAAAAAGAGAGAGGGGGAGTAAAAAAAAGTGATAAAAACAAAACAAAATTTCCAAAAATACCCCTTACATTTTAACGTTGTTAAGGGATTTGCCGCGTTTTTTCTAACGACATAAACTAGGGTTTGTTTTGGGGCAAAAAAAACCCCACATACACCGATCTGGGAAAACATGAAACCACATTGTTTCTTTTAAATTAACTCAATCTAATAAGCCTAGATCTAATAGTGAGTGACGAAAATATTTATTTGACCAATTACTAACCAGGTGAAAACCACAATTCTGTTAATATTGGGTTTTTATTCTTAATGAAAAAACATATATATATATATATATATATATATATATATATATATATATATATATATATATATCATTTTTCAACAATGGGAGAGTTGAAATTTTAGATAGGTTACATGAGTTTAGATGGTTTATAATAAACCTCATATAACTCATTATAACTCTAAAAGCTAGTTTTCATGGGTTGTGATAATGAGTAACCCAACTAATTTTGAATACTCCTAATTAAAATTGAAAACATCAATAAACACAGGTGTCTAGTAAGTAAGATGTTTGATATGTATAAATTATAAAAATAGAAAACAGGATTATTATAATTATAGAATATCTTGAAAGTGGATGAGAATCAAATCCATTATAGTTGTGGCGGGAAAATAGAAGGGACGTTAATTAAGTTAGCCAACAAGGAACGGAGTGGCTTGCATTTAGCTTCAAAATTCTACCAACCAAATTTCAACAAACTAACCCTTTTAATATCTTAACAATAAATCTCCAAATCTGTCATTAAAATATATATTTTTTCCATATTTGGGCCCTTAGATTTTCATAAATATACCTAAACATTTCTTCTTTTCCTAATTGTGTGATTATCAACATACTCTTTCCCCATCGGTATGCTAATCTCTTCTCTCTTATTCTCCTCATTAATTCCATGAACATGTTTAATTAGTTTTCCTCATTAAAAACTTGCAGATGCTAATAAAATCTGCTACTCTTGATGTTCAATTTGGTTAGTACAAAATTTTGCAGTTATTTGATCGTATTTTGCAGGGAAACACATACCTTTAATTACTAAATATGGCAACGGCAGAGACAATGTCTGAGCCGTTTGATCGCCATATGAAACCAGAAAGTGATAACAGTGAGGATGATAGGAAAACTAGGCTTGGTTCTTTGAAGAAAAAGGCAATTAGTGCTTCCAATAAGTTCAGGCATTCGCTGACGAAAAAGGGCCGTCGCCATAGCAGAGTTATGTCTGTTGCTATTGATGATTTTATTGATGCTGAGGAATTACAGGCAGTTGATTCCTTTCGCCAAGTTCTTCTTCTTGATGAGCTTCTTCCCTCTAAGCATGATGATCATCATTTGATGCTCAGGTTTACAACATTTTCAATTCATTCCCCCTTTTTAATCATATCCATGAATTAGCAGCAGCTGATTATAACATGGTGGTGATTCAGGTTCTTGCGGGCGAGGAAATTCGATGTTGAGAAAGCAAAGCAGATGTGGTCTGATATGCTGCAATGGAGGAGTGAGTTCAGCACTGATACAATCCTGGATGTAAGTAAAATCTGAGAAACAAATGGATTGAATTGATCAAGTTTTTCGGGGTTCGATTTGGGGATTTTGAATCCGTTTTTCGCAGGACTTTGAGTTCAACGAGAAAGATGAGGTCTTAAAATACTATCCACAAGGATACCATGGGATAGATAAGGACGGACGTCCAGTTTACATCGAAAAATTGGGTGAAGTTGATGCGAACAAGCTACTAGAAGTCACAACTTTGGATCGGTATGTGAAATACCATGTTCAGGAGTTTGAGAAAACCTTTGCATATAAGTTCCCAGCCTGTTCAATTGCAGCAAAGAGGCACATTGATCAGAGCACCACGATTCTAGACGTGCAAGGAGTGGTATGTTTATGTAATGTAATTCACATATTAGCTCCTTTCCTTTCCTTGTTTTGTATCTGCACTAAGTACTATCATTATATTATGATTTTAGGGTCTTAAACAATTCAGTAAGACTGCTAGAGAACTCATTACTCGCATTCAGAAGATCGATGGCGACAATTATCCTGAGGTTTCTAACACTAAAACCATAGTTAATTAGATGAACAACAGATGTTTGCAGTTTGTATGATATTGGTTTCGAATCTGCAGACGTTAAACCGAATGTTCATCATCAATGGAGGTGCTGGATTTAGGCTTTTGTGGAACACTGTGAAGCAGTTCCTTGACCCTAAGACTGCTTCCAAAATCCATGTAAGTAACTTTCATTCATTCATTTTGATATTCGATTGTACCGACTGAAGTTGGATCATCTCGTGGCCAGGTCCTAGGAAGCAAGTACCAGAACAAGTTGCTTGAAATCATTGATGCAAGGTAATTCATTCGTTTCGAATTCTATATATTATTATGTTCTGAAACTGATGCTTCAATTTCTTCTGCAATCAGTGAGTTGCCAGAGTTTCTCGGTGGGACTTGTAATTGTGCAGATAAAGGCGGATGTATGCGTTCCGATAAGGGGCCATGGAATGATGTTGATATCCTCAAGGTTTAAGCTCCTCCTAATTTCAAACTATATTCTTTGTTTGCTAAGAAATTTTTAAATTTTGTTTCCATGTTGATGATGTAGTTGGTTCACAATGGAGCAGCGAAATGCAGGAGAAATTTGGCAGGAATTGAGGAGAAGTCATACCCATACCCTGAGGAAGAAAAGGTATATACAAGTATAAGTATTCCTCTCTTCATTTTTGTTCTTTTGTTCATACTGCTGAATTTTCTTCTTTTGTTCCTTGTGGTCCTGTTCTGATGTTTAAACAACATGAAGAGATGCGAATCTATTACCTCAGAAACAACATTGAGCATCAAGCATTCGAAATCCTATCCGGAATTAGTAAGTTTCCGGACTAATGCAAATTATGCTTAACATTCTGTGTCACCCAATTCCTCTTCTCACTTGTTTTGTCTGCAGGCTTCCTTCAACACTGCCAACAACTTTGACAAGTTCATACCAATGGTTGACAAGCGTCTCGATGCTTCTTGGCCTACACCTGCCAAGGCTAAAGGATACGAGATCTCTAAGCGTAAGCAAATGATCTTCATTTCATAGATAAATATCTCAAGGATTTGATGAAATTAACATCAGATTTCGAATGGCTGCAGCCGATCATTGCTCAGGGCGTGATGCTTGCAAGGTAGAAAGTTTGAACAATCCAATCATTAATGGATTGATGGCCATAGTGATGGGAATTGTGGCAATGCTTCGAATGACGCGGAACATGCCAAGCAAACTAACCGAAGCTGCAATCTACGGCAGCCAAGGTTACTACGACGATGCAATGATGAAAGGAAATGCATCGCCAGTACCTATGATCTCCACATCAGACTACAAGATGATGGTGAATCGAATGGCTCAAATGGAAGAGAAGTTGAATATTGTTGCCTCAAGAACTCAAGTCATGCCACCTGAAAAAGAGGAAATGCTCAATGCTGCTTTGAGCCGTGCTGAGGTTCTCGATAAAGAATTGACCGAAACCAAGAAGGTATTTATCCCCGAATATTTCCATCTGTCTTACAGAAAGGTGTGATGTTTTTAAGTAATTTTGGATTTTGTTTATTGTCTGTGAAGGCTCTTGAGAATGCAGTTGCTAAACAACAGGAACTCCTGGATTACATTGAAAAGAAAAAGAAGAAAAGAAGAGTAAGATAATTTTAATTTTAGTAGAGCACTGAGCATGATTATTGCAATTTATTGTTCTGATAAAACTCTGTTTTTCGTACTTCAGTTCTTCAGGTTCTAACTGAGGCGTACAAGGTCTGGGTTTTGAGTCTGCAGAGATGGCGATATGACTTCTTTCCCTTGCATTCATTACTGTTTAAAATCTTTCTGGGTTTGCCTAATATGCACTTGGCAATTTTATTATTTTCTTAATATGTTGTGTAAAAGTAAGCCAATTGGCTCTATTGAAATTTCAATTAATACCAACAACTACAATTACATGTTTCTATATATAAGAAATTTGTGTTAAATTTAAATAAATTGCTCTCTTCCCTTTCCATACAGCTGAAATCCTTGTGCTTGTTTAGAGTTTCCGATAAAAGACCAATAAACAGGCAGAAATCTCCCCTTTGATATCCAATCATGTTCATTAATTGCTCAGTTCAAGATTTCTGAGAGAATTTTAAGAAACGGAACCTTTTCAGACACTGTTTTTACAGTTGGAATTTTCCACTCCCTCGTTTTAGATTTATCCTAAAGCAGCCAATCATTAGTCTAGCAGTGAGACACATGCAGCAGAATACATCCTTAGTTCCTTACTTGGCTACCAAATTTAGCATTCCAGATGTATACGAAATGTGAAAAACCTCAAGATATTTTCATGTGCAATAACAAATATTAAAGAGAAATATGGAAAAACATAATCAAACAAACCAAACCAGCCTGAATACCATTTTTTCAGCAGTCGCAGTTGCAGTATCCATTCCTTTACAATCAACAGAAAATCAGCATTACTTAAAAAGTGCATAATCAGCAGAAATATAGTCTGTGATTGTATGTTAAACACAAGTATATAAAAAAAACAAATTCCAGTGCACGACCCGAGAAGTCATCATGTCCTCTCTCCCTTGGCAAAACGTCTTACCAGCAAAACTTCTTTTTCTGATGGACAGAAGAAGGGAAAAAAAAAAAAAAAAAATCAGCCATATATCTATATCTCCTTGAGAAAGCAAAATTGCAGTGCTGTAAATGAAATAAAATAGGGATAGATATCATACCCTAATTTTGGCTTCTTCTTGACTATCTATGTAAGCCAGTAATTCTTCTTGCCTCATTAAGGCATCATGTAGAGCCTGCTCAGGATGCACAAGCGGTCAATAAGATGCCTCCTTTCAGAGGCCGTAAACAGAACTAGCATATATAGAAAGGAATTGATACCAGAACATGCAAAATGATTCCAAAAGAAAAAGACAATGAAGAAAAAAGAGCGCAGCAACTAATATTTCCATCAATAAACACAGCATGCCCAAATCTAAATCATAGAGCCTATCAATATTCCTTGGTCACTAGAGATCTTGGTTGATGAACAGAAAGCTGCAAGGTTAATATTGTTTTCCTTCATTGGATAAAATTGGACACCAAAATCTGTTTCCCCTGATCATGTAAAAGCAAGGCACCTAATGGTAATGTGACAAGGAGCACTATAAAAGCAAATAGAATGTACAATGCAGAACTCCTGTATCTTTTTAAATACATAAACTACCATTATACCATGGTGATGTGTATCCCCCATCAGGTGAAACTCTGCACAACAGGAAGCTAAAAACCCAAGTCAATGATTCAACTTAAATAGATGTCACCCGATTCCTAAAAATATTCAGCCACCTGATCATGATTTAGCGGGATACTTTTGCAATTATACCAAAAGTTGACAATAAAATAAGTCGCATGGTGTTTTATATAGGACTTAAAATGGCACCTCATTTATGATAGTTTTGTACAAAAGAGCTCGGACACAGTGATCATGCATCAGCATATAAAATTCTGTACCTTCTTAGTAGCAATTAGCTCTGCTTCTAGGGCATCCACACGACAAACAGCAGCATTCAGTAATTCCGCTTTCTCATAAGGCATTTCTGTGGGCTTCGCTTTAAGAGTATCAACTTTCTCCTCAAGCTCACCCAGCCTTTTCAGTACAGAGGAGAGAAGATCTGCCTCAGTAAAAGCTGGAATTGGTGAAGGTACTGTTATATCTAAGGTAGGCTCAGATGAACCTTGATTGTTATCTGATGATTGTGGAAGGCTCTTAGTTACACGGAACATCAGAGTGCGTAAAAGAGTAAAAAGTGTCATAAAGAAAGCCGTCACTGCAACCAAAATTCTAGCATGAATTCCTTCTAGAGCCTTTGGAGTGTCAGATGGAGCAAGTGTAGCTGCATTGAGAATTTCAATGTCATACAACATCGATAAAGAAAAAGAATGAGTAAACATAATGACATAAATATGAACGAAATATCATAATTATGCAACTCCCATACTAATATTCATCTTATTCAATCTAGAATCGCACTTAATGTCACTAGTTAAAAATTCCATCAATAAGGTTTGAAAATTTTAATTAAATAAAAAGTATGGTAACTAGTAAGAATGTCAATTATTTAACTAGCGACAGAAAAAGGTGACAAAAATGGCAAAGAATGGTACAACTGGCAATAGTGAGTCAGCCAAATGGCATAAAGGTTAAGTAGTAACAAAATCAGTTTTTACAACATGTCTATTTATAATCAAAATTATTTTCCTAGTCACTAGAAAAACTAATTGACTTTTATCACTACGCATCTCTTTTTTTCAAAAAATAATATAATAAGAAATTATTATAAAAAAATTCATTAAAAGAATTATTAAAATTAAAACAAAATTCTTAATGGCCAAATCTTGTTTTGAATGTTGTCTTGGCTGCATATTCACCCCTAATTTTCAATCTTGTTTTTTTTAATGTATTATTATAAAAAAGGGCGGCCTGGTGCACTGCGCGTCCCTCTAAGCGAGGGTCCGGGGAGGGGTCCCACCACAAGGGTGTACTGGGGCAAGCCTTCCCCTGCCATTTTTTTTTTTTTTGGCAAGAGGCCGCTCCCAAGACTCGAACCCGTGACCTCTCGGTCACACGACAACAATGTATTATTATATTTTTAATATTTATAAAATGCCCCTATATTTTTAATATTTACACATTTCCCCTACGTTTCCGTTTCCTATGTTTTTCAGAAATTTTGTTTCCCAGTGCAACATAGGATTTGACAATAAAAAAGTTAGTAACCTCATTTCAACACAATAAGTCAGATTATAAGATATAGTTAAGAATAACAAAGCTTAAAATTGAATGTTAAGTAATAATAATGTTCATATGTAATTATTGTCTTTTAAACATTCGTATTGCTTGTTCTCTACTGTTGTTGAAACATTAATTTGACATGCATAGAGCAGCCATTACATTTTATGAACTAAATATTGCAATAAGAATAACTATTGCATTGATTACCAGTTCTACTCCTTAACTAATAGTTATCATATTCGTTGTCTATTTCATTATGTGGATATATCATGACCATAGAGTTGTTAGCCCAATCAGTAAAAACATCATACTACCTTGGTGGATGTAGAACTACTGGGGATATGAAAATAATTGAAGAAACCCAATTGACCAAGGACCTAAGCGTAACAGGCAACATTTAAGCATAACAAGCATAAGCACAAAATCCAAAGCTATATATTCACAAACCTTTGGAAACAGGTCTCTGGACAGAAGCTTGCTTTTTCCATCCAGCATCAACAGCTTTGTCGACCATAGGAACATATTCATCGTATCCTGAGAAGTTAGCAGCAAAGCTTGCCTTTCCAACTACCTTAGCCTGAAAATTCAGGACACCAGAGTAAAATAAGAGAAACTTCAAACATCGAGGAATCCAACATACTATACTAAATACTAATAGTCAATAAATACTGATTTTTCAAATACTTTATTACAAGAAAATTTCTTAATATTGCCACCGTATCCAGAAAGAAGGAATTTTCATAGGCCCAAAACATCACATTTTAATAGATGTTCTTAATCAATCTCTAATGACAAAGAAAGAGATCTGATAAAGTGAAAGAAACTATCATTTGCAACTCGAGAAGTTTTACCACATAATAGAAGTTAAGGAGCAAAACTAAAGGTTTGGTGGGGCCTCATTATTCATACTCCAAATTATTCGTGCAAAACAAATTGGAATCATAATAGTGTAAGCTATATTGCTATTTTATTTAGCAAATACATCAAAACATACTTCTTCGCGGACAGGAGTCAGTCTAAGATGTGAAAAATTCTTCAGTGCTTTAGGGGATGCGATTTCATCAGCTTCAGATCCAGATTCAGCAGTTGATGTATCACTACCTTTAATCTGACCCAGCATAATCAAGGGAATAAGCTACTTATGAGGAAAAAAATAAACTTTCTCACATATAAAATTGATGAATACCAAGAGTGTCTTACCATAGGATAATGTGGCTTAGCGTAAGCAATAACCTTCCCTTCACTGTTTAAAACTTTTACAACCTGCCTGGCACGCCTTGCTTCACCATTAAGAACCATCTGCAACAAAATAAATGCAACTAAGGATTTCTCAGACAAGTGTATCGAGAAATTTATAAAAAAATAAAATATAAGTACAGAATATATAACATCTACATTTAGAAAAAAAAAAGTTAATAACCTTCAATATTTCAGGGTTTTTCCATGGTCCCTTATCTGATTGAAGGCAACCTCCTTGCTCTGCGCAGGTGCAGGTACCACCAAGAAATTCTGGCAACTCACTGGATAACCCACAGGATGATACAATTCAGTAATAGAAGATGGCCACAGGGAGATAAAGTTCATACTAAATACATTTCCTCAATACCTTGCATCGATTATTTCAAGCAATTTGATATGGTACTTGTTTCCAAGAACCTATATGAGCTCCAGCAGAATATACAAATCAACAACAATTGATGAGCAGACACTATAAATTTTGCAATGCTAAAATAGAAGAATTTCACATACATGAATCTTGGAGGTTGTTCTGGGATCTAGAAAAGTTTTTACAGTGTTCCACAGCAGCCTAAATCCAGGACCAGCATTGATAATGAACATTTGGTTGAGGGTCTACAATGATTAAAGAAGTGCAAAAAGCCCAAATTTAGTATCTGACATGACATAAGAACTCAATAGTAATGTAAGACATAATTTGAGCACCACTCAACATATAGATCACATAATCTAAAATGAGATTGCAAACCTCGGGGTAATTGTCACCATCAATCTTTTGTAGCCGCATGACAAGATCCCGTGCATTCTTCGTGAAGTTCTTCAGACCCTGAATAATTTAACAACGGAACAAAGATGATTGAATAATTGAAATTTTTTTATAACCCAATCATCCACTGCAACACAACATGCTTCATACCACGCCTTGGACATCCAAAATTGTTGTGCTTGAATCTATATGCCTCTTTGCAGCAATGGTGCAAGCTGGAAACTTTATTGCAAAGCTTTTCTCAAACTCTCGCACATGATATTTTATGTACCGATCCATAGTAGTAACATGCATAAGCCTGTTCGGATCTACTTTTCCCAGCCTTTCAATGTAAACAGGTCTCCCCTCTTTATCCACGCCATGATTACCATGGGGGTAATACTTCAAAACTTCACTCACCTCTTTAAATTCAAAATCCTGAAAACACAAAAATAGAAACAAAAAGAAATAAGAAAAAGGACATTGGGGTAAAAGGGTCACAGGAATTTCGAGGAAAATGTCAAAGGCATTACCTCCATAATAGTATCAGTACCAAATTCTTTCCTCCACTGAAGCATATCAGCCCACATGTGTTTTGCTTTTTCAATGTCAAATTTCCTTGCTTTCAAAAACCTAGTAGATGAAAAGTTGTAGTGTCAACGTAACTTCTGCTAAATAAACTAAGGAAGTGATGTAAACTTGTAGAGTTGCTCAACTGAAGACAAGTTAAAATTACAAAATGTTAGACATAGCACCTCAACATCATATGATAATCATCATGTTTTGCCGGTAGTAATTCATCCATGACCAATGCCTGTCGAAATTCATCAACAGCCTGCAGTTCCTCAACGTCCCGTACATCCTCAATTGAAACTGAGCTGACTCTACCATCACTCTTTCTACGACTGCTCTTTTTCTTCAGAGAGTGCTTGAATTTAGTAGATGCATTAAGTGCTTTTTTTTTCAGTGATCCAATTCTGGTTCGCCTCTCATCCTCCGAGTTTTCAAAGTCAGATCTTCTCTCCCTTCTCTCATCACTACCTGAGAACCCCTCAAAGCCTGCGACAGTTGAAAAAAAAAGTATTATCATAGGAATGAGACTTCAATATTTCATTTTGCAGTAATGCATTTGATAGCTTACATCGAGAGTCACATCAACGGAAAATACGAACAACACATCAAAATTCAAGCTGGATTGAGAAATAAATCTTCAATTAACAGAAAGCAAATAACAGCACCAAAATCATAGATCCAAATTAAGCTGAAATTTGCAACAATCTAAGGCAGCTAGGCCAAATAAAGCATTGAAAGCTGCAAAATTTAAACTGACTTCAAAGAAAATAAGCTTCTCCCAAAATTTGTTTTTTTTTGGTAAGATCGTATAACAAGGTACTACAAGTAAAAAGATAATAAACATAAATACTATACTTATTCTCAATTCCCTACACTCTACTTCCACATCATCCAAACAGTAACAAAGATTGCTACGAAACCCTAGAATAAAGGGAAACAGTAAATAGAGAAACAAAATCCTGTATGAGAAACAAACAAGCAGAAACCAAAACTTCACAGAATCACTCACAAGGTCTAGCGAAACGATCAAGTGGGCCGGACATTTCCCAGGATTAATACAGAATTGGAGGCACTAAAATTCCCCCAACAAGCTGTTCAGTTAAACTCGATAAAAACACAAAGAATCGCGCTTCAGCAACAATGCACCAGTCGACAACCTGCAAAAATCCTCCCACATTCTCATGAAAGCCCCAAATTAAAGAAGACATGGAAAGAGAGACAGAGAGAGATAGAAGAAATTAACCTGGCGGAGAGATAAATGTGGGGAAACAATGATCACGATGGAGATCGGGAGATAATAAATGCACCTCAGAAGGAATTAGAATCCGAAGGCAGATCGGCGCAACAAATGATTTACAGCAGGAAGTAAAGTAGAATAAATATAAAAATAAATTAGATTCGCCGGTGAAACAACGACGAAATCAGAGCGTCCTTCTACAGAGAGAAAGGGAGAGAGAGAGAGTGAAAGTTGGGCTATAGATTAGTAGGATACCTAATTTGTAAGTGTGGGTCCCAGTGATGAACATGATTTTCGGGCCAGGAATTCCACGTGGCGAACGAGCAGAGAGAGTTGGAGGTAGTATAAGCAAAAAGAAGAATCTGCCGTCGCGGTAGATGTACAGAGTACCCGTATATGAGATACGACTATTTACTATACCCTGTAATTGAGTAATAATTACTTTTATTACAAAATTCTTATCCACAGGGGAACAGACAAATGGCAATCTTCAAAATTAAATATATGTTAGAAAAGGTAAATAATTTATGAGATATGGCCCAAAAATTTGAATCTAACCTTTTTTCAAAAGTTAAATTTGATATTAACGCGTAAAATGATAGAAATTTAGTTTTAAAGTTTCCAAATAAAATTTATTTTTATCCCCGTTTGGTAAAGAGCTTTTTTTAAGTAAAATTAGAGGTTTGAATCACTTCAAAAGTTTTAACTAGTCAAATCTATAATAATGGTGTTTGATAAAAATAAGTTTGAAAGAGTTTATTTGATTAAAAAATCTAATTTTAAAAAAACTCCTAAAATGAGTTTTTTCAATTAGCTTATTGCTCCATCTTTTTCATAAACATTTTTAACTCTATTTTTTTTTGAAGCAAAATATCATTAATGAACCAAAAGCCGGCAAAAGTTTAACACAGAAAGAGAAAACCCACTAGGATAATGGCCCTGTTTGGTAAAGAGCGTTTTGGGATAAAAAGAGCGGTTTTGACCAACTTTAGAGGTTTGACCACTGAAACCGCTAATTGGAATGTTTGGTGGAGAGAGTTTTGGGATGAAAACGCTAATTTAGAAAAAGCTCTTAAAATGAGTTTTTTCAATTAGCGTTTTGCAATATTAAAATTAATGGACTTCTTTAACCCTAATAGATAGACTCCCTCTTCTCCTGCGCCAAAATTCATGCCCTTATTCGTCTTTTTGCACAAACCGCTATTATCAATCAGCTAATTTTTACCAAACAAGTATACACAAACAGCTAATCAAATCAGCTAGTCAAATCAGCTAATGTAATCAGCTAACAGCTAACAGCTAATGTAATCAGCTAACAGCTAATTCCCAAACAGGGCATATCAAAGTAACACTGACTAGCAAATTGAGAGGCTGCTCTAGCAAAAGCATGAGCTAACCCGTTTGCTTGTCTTCTAATAAAACGGATAGTGTAGCCCGTTTTGAGATGATAAAAGTGTGCGACATCGCCCAATAATATCACCAAACTCAGACTGATCCAAACTTCCAGAAGTAATAGCTTTAACAATGGACAAGGAATCAAAATCAAATAGAATTTTATTGTAACCTGCCTCTATGGTCCATTCAAGTGCATGTAAGACCGCCCAAGCTTCCGCCTCCCTAACTTCCATAATACCTTCCACCAGATTTGTCTGGGTCGAGATAAAGGCACCATGTGAATCTCTAAGTATTGCACTACTTTCTGCTTTTTCAAGAATTGTAAATATGCTTGCATCTGTGCAACAGAAAACAACATCATGTCGGTGGTCGGTGCCATAATTTATGACAGTCGTCCTCCCTCGGTATTGCAGATGAAATTATACTTCGCTCCCTAGCCGTCTTCCAGTCCGCAAGACAACCCCTACTCCTCATAACGACTCCAACGACTGTTGCAGATTTTTTATTCCAAAAGTAGTCATTCCTCGCCTCCCACCATGACCACAGCAGCATCATAAAGATCTCTGAATTTTTTGCACCAGCTAATCTGCAAAAATAGAAAAAGAAGTCAGCAAAGTTATCTGCATCAAGGTTTGATTGTGCAATTAAATTAGCAAGGCCTGCCTCCTCCAAACTTCCATAACTTTTGGACATAGCACAAATAAATGCCAATTATCCTCCAAGTCCCGAGCACACATAACACAATCATCCTCCATGTTAATCCCCCGACTCCTGAGCCGGTGATGAGTTGGGATACAATCACGAACAAGCCTCCAACAAAAATGTTTCACTTTAAATGGCACATTAGCTCTCCATATCTTTTGCCACTCCCCCTCAACTCTAAGATGTGTACTGCTTGGTATTTCCTCCATCCCAAGGTGGTATGCACTACAAACTGAATAACACCCATTACGGGAAGCATTCCATATAAACTGGTTTTTTCTTCCAGATACACACGGAGTTGACCGAATGATGGCCATTTACATCTTGGTCTGAAAAGATTTCTTGTAATAGTTCAACATCCCATTCTATTGTTCTAGGGATAAAGAGATCGCTTACTTTTAAATTTTCCAACCCTTCAACCATTGCGGTAGAGATCGTCATAGAAGGCGAATCTCTTAACCATGGATCTTTCCATACATTGGTAGACGTATAATCTCCAATTTTCCACCGCCTCTTTACCCCTAATTAATATTCTTTAATCTGAGATAAATGTTTTACTATGTCCTAGTTTGTCATTTTATACAAACAGCTATTAGTAATCAACTAAGTTTTACCAAACAAGTTGACACAATCCGCTAACTAAAAAGTAATCAGCTAACAGCTAATTGCGAAACATAGTCTTTATCTTTATCTAATAAAAAATTTGAATGAATTGGTTTGACCGTAAATTAAAACAGTTTCGTACATTTTTTATTAATTATTTGTAACTATAATAATAATACAGTAAATATTTTATAAATTTTAAAAAAATTATTATTAACTTTTAAAAAATGTACAAAAAATTTTAATTTACGTTTGTAACTATATTAATGACACGGTAAACATTTTATAAGTTTAACAAAATTATTGTTAACTTTTATGTAGCAAAACTGGTTATTGACATTTTTTATTTTATAAATATGTTAGCAACATACTAAATATTTTACGCATAATTGATGTTTGAAATATACAATGTGACGTTAAATAATAGTGAACCTAACATTTTTAAATTTTCGATAATATAGTTGAAATTAATCTTGCTTGGAAATATTTGAATTAAATTTGTACAATTTTGTATTGGGTTAATTTGTGGTTTCAAGTTTTGGCAAATAAATACCTGTGGTTTGATTTCGAGGAAATAAATACATGTGGTATGCTCCGTTTTTCAAAAACACGAAAACGGATGATGACGTCGTCTATATGCTGACGTGACCGAGGGTAATTTAGTCAATAAGAGTTAATTTCAAATAAATTGTTGTGGTTTGCGTGTTTTTGCAAATAGGTACCTGTGGTTTGGATATTTTTGCAAATAGATACCCATGGTTGGATGTTTTTGCAAATATGTACCCATGGTATAACAAACCATAAACAAACGCTTAATTTAGGCAAATACCTATTTGCCTAAATTAAGCGTTTGTTTATGGTTTGTTATACCACGGGTACCTATTTATTTAAATTAAGCGTACCGTTTCCGCGTTTTTGAAAAACGGAGCATACCAAAGGTATTTATTTGCTCGAAATCAAATCATAGATATTTATTTGCCAAAACTTGAAACCACAGGGGTTATATTTGAAATTAACCCTTTTGTATTTAAAGGTTAAATCTCTACTTCTCCAAAAATATTAAGATCAAATTTGGCTCTTATCCCATCTATTATTACATTAGTTAATTTTTACTATATTATAAAGTTTTTAAGTTTCTCCTTAATAAATTTTTTAATTAGAAAAATTTCTCCTTAGGACCTGTTTGTTTTACCTACTGTTTGATGTTGCTGTTTGCTGTTGTTGTTTGCTGTTTACTGTTACGGTTTGCTGTTACGGTTTGCTGTTTGCTGTTACGGTTTGTTGTTTGCTGTTGGAAAAAGCTGCTTTTCCAAAAAACAAAGATTTTATGCTTTTTTAAAAGGCTGCTTTTCAGGTTTTAAAGGCAAATATGAGATCACTAACCAAACACCTAATGTTGCTTTTCAGTTGTAAAAAGCAAACAGGAGACCACTAACCAAACACCTAAAACTCTCCCTTTTGAAATGAAAAGGCAAAAGGAGCCTGAAAATGAGCAACCAAACACCCCCTTAATCAATTTTGTAATTCTTCTAATTAACAAGATTTATTTATTTTCATATTTTATCTATAAATTTTATTAGAGATAAAAAAAAATTCGCAATTTAATTTTATATAATTATACTTCAAAAATTTGCAAGGTGATGGTGGAGTTAGATTCTTTATCGGTGCTGTATTTTATGAGGAATAAGGTCTCGATTCATCATCCTCACTACTGGCTTATTGAGCATTGTTTGGAGCTTCGGGATAGGCAGTGGGAGATTATTTTATGTATACCTATCAAGAGGGCAACCGGGCTGCTGACTGGATGACGAGCTACGTATGGACTTTTCCCCTTGAGCATCACGAGTGTGATGTGCCTCCTGCAGGCATCACGAGCTTTTGTTTCTTATTTTCTTTTGTTTCCTGGGTCTAGTGTCCTCCTCCTGATAAAAAAAAATTAAATAAGTTTCACGCTGCTAAATTAAAAGTTCTAGAAGTATACAAAAATTAATAAATAAATTTCAATATATAAAAATTCTATAAGCATATAAAAATTATTAAATATATTTGTATATATTAAGAGATTAAAATTATATGAAAAGATAAAAAAAAATATAAAACAGGAAAATTAAATGATTTTAAATTAAAATGTAATTAGAAAAGGATCTATATACAAAATGTCTGGCGAAAACAAACTATAAAGAATTATAATTTAATTATTCTAAATTTTATTTAATCTAATTTGACTATCAAATTTAATAAATTAACTAAAAAAATTATATAATTTATCAAAAAATACTAGAAGTGGCTACTGTAATACATAAAAGAAAAATATATAGATATTAATAAATTATTTATCCTATTAAAAGAACATGTATTATTTTGTTTTTTTGTTTTTTATATTTTTCTTGTATTTCTTGTCTTTTGTCCTGCATTTATATTTCAATAAAAGTATGACTTATGACTTCTTTATAGCTAAAGTTCTCTTTTTTCTTCTTTCATTTTCTTTTAAACTATTCTTCTTTCATTTTAGTAATAAATAATTGGATTATTCCTTTATCAAGAAAAAGTAATGGATTATTCCTTCCAATGTTAGAAAATTCCAACTCGTGTTCACACCCTATTCCTTTTCCTTCAAAACAATATTCACATGAATATTGACATGGTTAGAGATGGTAACGCTACGGATTTTATGGGTATCTTGATACAGATTGAAATCGAGATTAGGATTTTAATTTTAAATTTACAAAGAAGTTTCTTCTCAAACCTTTACTTGAATGAGTTAATCCCAAAATAGAAGAACAAAGCCCTCAATAATGGAGGCTATTTGATTTAAATTCATAAAAAGTTATGTTCTCTTACAAAAAAGATGTTGATATCCCTCACTTAAAGGAAAGTAAAAGACACCCCACTAGAGTTACAATCAATTAATTAAGGATATGAGTAAGAAAGGAAATAAAAGGCTAAATAGCATTTGGGTAATTAAAATCACATGGCAAAACAATAAAAGTCAGAATGGCAAAATAGTAATATCAGAAATTCGGTTAGATATGGCAGCCCAAACAAAAGTGGCTGGAATGCATGTTTAGGCATGTTACACGACGTGTGGCCAAAGCTTTGGCAGCCACACGCCGTCTGCTAATTTGGACTGCAGGCAGGACCTTTTAGGCAGGCTCCACACGGCGTGTGGAGCAGAAAATCAGCAACTCTCTCCTTTGTCTTCGAGTACGGTCGAATTTGCTCCCGTGTCGAAAATGCCCTCGTCATTCACTTTCTTTTGAAAAGAGTTGGACCCCAACTTGTTCCATATCGTCTCAAGAGTTCCTTCTGCTTTCCATGGGCTCAAATCTCGCATATTGAAGGAGGGTGACATCTTCCCAAGCCAATTTGGAAGGGCGATATGATAGGCATTGGCATTTACCTTCTTGATCACTTTGTATGGCCCATACCTCCTCGGTTTTAGCTTGTTACTGGGAGTATTCATGAGTTTCTCCTTGCTCAAATATACCATCACCTCGTCCCCCACCTCATATTGAAGATCCCCTCGGTGTTCATCCACTCTAGCCTTGACCTTGTTATTCTTTTCTTCAATACTTCGCCTCACCTCTTCATACATTTGATGATAGTGTTGGCTAGTGTTGGGCAGCCACACTCTTCTTTTTCCCTTTCGAAATGTCCCCTAGATCAAGTTGATGACTTGGAGTCTTTGTGTATACGATCTCAAATGTGACTTCCCGGTGGTAGTCCTCGGTAGCCCCAATACGAAGTCCATAGAGAGGTCATCCCAAATAGATTTTGGCACCGGCAAAGGCATAAGTAAACCCGCATTGGAGGCGTTCCCCTTAGAAGTTTGGAAAATCCCACCTCTCTCTATAATGTATGCCACATCTCTCCTCAACTACAGCCAATAGTAACGGGAACTCACAGTTTCGAAGGTCTTGTCCTTACCAAAGTTTCCTCCCAAAGTTCCTCCATGTAATTCCCATATCACACTCTCTCTCGGATCGATGTGTTTGGAAGGCACAAATGACTACCCCTCATGAGATAACCATCAAACACTTGATACTCGCCATCCCTGGTTCGATCTCTACACTTCTCCCAAATACTACCAAAATCTGGACCCTCCCGATAGTCCTCTTTGATGTGCTCAAAGTCCTCTAGCTCAAGTGCGACTATTTTGAGGAGTGCAATTCTCCTACTTAAGGCATCTGCCACCTTGTTTTGTTGACCCACCTTATGGAGAAGCTTGTAAGGAAACTTGTCCACAAAGGCAGACCATCTAGCATGCATGGAACTCTAGAGCTGTTTTTGGCTCCCTAAGTACTTGAGAGCTTGGTGGTCAGTGTATAGCATGAACTCATTGTTTATAAGATAGTGCTCCCACATCTTCAAGGCCTGGACTACCGCATAGAACTCTTTATCATAAGTGGGCTACTTTTTCCTCGACTCACATAACTTCTCACTAAAATGGGACATGGATGCAAAAAGTATATCCGTTAGGGTAATAGGACATGTAAAGGTCTGGGATTTGCACTACCCATTGCCATCCTTGGTTGAAGCAGAGTATAGAGCAATAGCTCTTACAACTTGTGAAGTGTATTGTTATACAGTCTGCTTAAGGATTTAGGTTTGAAATCTTTACCTCCTACAATATTGAATTGTGATAATTAAGCAACCTGTGTTATTGCTGCTAATCATGTTCTCCAGCGCACAAAGCACATAGAGATTGATTGCCACTATATTCGTGACCAAGTCAAAACATGACATATCCTGCCACACTATGTTCCTTCTCATTCACATATCAGCAACATCAGAAACATCTCAGCATGCTTGGAGCTTCGTCCAAAACTCACTTCTCAGTTTGAGGGGGTATTGAGGGATTGAATTGTCTTTACCTTTTCCTAAAATAATAATACTTTGTTATTTAGTTATTTTACACTTTAGTGTGCTGTAAGTTTAATATTTTTCCCTTTATTGGGTATTTTTCTGTTTAGCTTAATTTTCAGCATAAATGTGTGACAAATACATTTTGGCAAAGGTATGAATGACATTCCCCTTTCTCTCGCATTCATCTTCTTTCAATATTCTTTTGCATTACAACATCTGGGTATTTTACTCTATAGCCATGCATCACCAACAATCGGTATTACGAGCTCTGAAGAGCAAAAATCATAATTATTATTACTATCGATTACTTTGTTACAATTTTATTCTAGTTATGATCATAGCTATTGTCTAGGTGGCCAAGGTATAAGTCAATCTTTGTTAATTAGGAGGATGGAATTACGATTTCATTGTTAAGTCAATTCTATCTTTTTTCTTTAGTCATTGCTTCCTTTACACAAGCAAGTTATATGAGAAAAGCACACATAGAAGAGACTTATAAGTATTGATTCTTCAAGATATTCATGACAAAAAAAATGTTAACTAATGCTTCAGATTACTATGTAGAACATAGCACCAAATATCACAAGATTTTCTTCCAAAGAATTATGCCAGAAGAAGAGAGAAGGAGATGAAGCTATGAAAGAAGGAATTGAGGGGTAAAATAGGAAATCTAAGAAAAGTTAACTTGTTCGAGAGGGAGTCAAAGGTAAAAAAACTGGGTCAACGGTAATAATGGTCATTGATGTAATTTAGTGTGAAGTTCAGTGACTTTTATGTTACATTTTGAAGTTCATTGGTCATATCCGTAAAAATGAGCGAAGTTTAGTGGCCATGGGTATAATTTACCTTAAATGAATACGAGTACAAGTTATTGGGTTACCTCTTGCATCGCAGAAATCCGTTGAGTTTATTGCAGCAAAAGTACAATAAAAAAGCGGAAATAACAATTTTCGTATTACCAATCACGAATCAACTACATCGAGGTTAGTTGAAAAAAGACTCCATGAATCCACGAATTAAAAGCAACCATTGAGACTAGGGAGAGGGAGACACATGGAAGGAGGAAAATAAGGATACAAAACTCTCTTTCTCTAAGTTTCTCCATGACCATAAAATTATGGATATAACTATCTATTTACAGCCACTAGTTAAGCCTTAACTATAATTACTCATTTCCCTTATTGACATATTATATTGAACTCATATCAAATATTATATTTTACTCCTATCAAATATTTTCAACAACTATAATTGCATCAATATGGTATAGATATAATTGTTTTAATCACATGAATATTTAAGAATTTGTTTTTTAAATAATTTTTTTATAAATTTAAAATTAATTTAATTTAACTTTTTTATTTCATTATTTTTTATATTAAATTAAATAATTAAGTTTATTTTTTTTTGTCAAACCACGAGGTAATTTTAGAGGGTCCGCACCACCGTGACGGTATCTTTAAACCATGTCGACATCCAAACTATCCGTGTTCACTAATTGATAGACACATCAATCAAATTTTTATAAATATTGTTATATATTATACTATTACTACATTCCCCAGAAATATCCAGCAGAGCCACTCTCTCAATGAACCCTAATGAACTCTGCCGCCATCTTTGAGCACCGTCCCACCACCGTCTCTCCGCCGTCCCGGTGTGTGAGTTTGTTATTGTCTCTTCGCAGTTTAACTGGCTGATAACAACCCAAATTATTCTTGAATAAGGAATAAGGGAAAATTAATAGAAATAATGGCAAACCATTATTCCTTCCAAACGAGATATTTATGCATGATTAATGTGGAATTAATGATAATTAATACAGGATTAATACAGTGGTGAATATGCAAATAATGAGGAAAAGGAAGGAGTCTTTAGCATTATGCCACGCCACGTGGACCATGACGAGACCCGCCATTGTTCTCAAGGAGAGCGTACATACGCCTTGACAGATCTAAGAATACCAAAAAGCGTCTTTATTACCATCTATGAATGGGAATAAATATAATTAAATGGCAATTAATAGCCATTAAAGGGGAATAAAGACTTGACTGTTCAAATACCTCAACTCTGAGGGTTTCAATGCTAAATGCTGGGATTAATGGAGAATTGATAGCAATTAAAGACGAGTAATGACACGACTCTTCACCTGCTTCCCCATTAATGCTGAAGGTTACAAAAACCTATATAAATACCCCAACTTCCTAGGATCAAATGTACACTTACTGATTCTCTATTTTTGTGCTTACAGTTTATTCTCAGAAATATTACTAACTTTGGCATCGGAGTGTCCCCGGCCGATCCCAACGGCGCCTCACAGGGAAGTGCTCCGATCAATGATTTTTCCACAAGTTATCAATTGGTGCGGTGAAGGTGGATCTCTAACAAACAGAAGATCACAAAATCTTGATTGTATAGAGTTTCACAAAGAACAAAACAATGGAGTCAACGGAATAGAAATCACAATCTCAAACTTTGGCTCAATCAGTACAATAAATCTATCCAAAGATACAGTTCTCCATATATTGGTGGGAAAGAGTTTTCTACATTAAATCTGGAACTTTATGATGAAAAAGATAAGTTTCCTCCAATTTCTTATTCCATTTTTAATTAAAGAATGTAACGACCCGGTCCGGAGTGGGTGGCGCCGGGGTAAGAAGGCCTGAGCAAGGAGCGGCCCTAAGAGATGGCGATGGGGGCAGGAATGAACTGAATCCCACATCGGAAATGGAGAGGGGGTGATTGGGGCTTATTAGTAAGATGTGAATCCAATACATGTAGACGCGTTTTAAAGCCGTGAGGCCCAATGTGTTGGAATTGGGCCAGAGCGGACAATATCTACATGGTATTGGACCAGAGTGTTACAATAAAAAAGGGGAATCGAACACATGACCTTAAGATTCAAGGGGAGTGACTATACCATCAGGACAATACACAAAACTCCAAGCAATTATCATAATTGCATACAAACGGCTATATAATCAAATAAAGCCTCCTTATTTATTATTACCTATCAAAAATCATTATTCAAAAGGTTCAATAACCAATAAAACAATGTAATTGATCAATAAAAGTTCACTTAATCTAAACAAAGCAATCCAGTCCAACAATACATTGATTCTAATAAATGTCCATAAAATTTCTAATAAGAATGAGACGTTTGTACTGGCCAGCCAGAATGCGGGTAAACCTGAAAATCTAGCAATAGGAGAACCTTTGAACCTAGCATGAAAATTTCAACGTGGCAAGGGGTGAGCTGCCTACTCAATAAGCATAATTACCTATGTTTATATATATATAATTAATTTCATGCATCTTAACATTTAATATCAATCAATCAAGAATAAGATATAAACATCTCATTTCGTATGTGACTCGATTTACTTCAAATAACAAAACTATAATTTATTATCTTTATTTTTAAGGGCCCGGCTAGACCTAAGTGAAATATACTCAATGGTCTAATGGTTAACAATAGTACCTTTTTAACCTCGTAATGATTTCTTTTTTTTTTCAATAATACGGTACTATTATCGCCCCCAGTTTCAGGACACAGTATAAACTTAATTAGAGTAAAATAACACCCTACCCAGGTGTCTGTGATCACAGTATCAACAAACCTCTCAAACATAATCCAATACAATTTCGTAATTTATACTTCTGAACTCATATACATTCCAATTCTATCATGGTATAATTTCACAGCTAATACCTCAATAGGTAAATACATGAGCAACATGATTTTAAAAGGAACAAAACCTTATTTCAATAAATTCAACCATACAGAGAACATTTGAAACTCCACGTCTCAAATCACCATATATATAAATCAAGTACCAATTAAATAATAACCCAAATACTCAGTATTCATTCAACATACATTTAATTATTCGATGACAAAGTATTAATCGATGACAAAGTATTAATAGACACTCACATAAACATATAAATATATATATATATATAAACGTAAGCAATTAAGTTTACCTCTCGTCCCAAAAAGCTAATCAAATTATTCGGGTTCTAATTGACCCGTTACTGTTTCCCCGGAGTTTCGCCGGAGCGCGGTGGTCGGCCGCCGGAAGTTCGCCTGAGATACCGGAATCGCGAACCGAGACTATCACGAGATAGCCAACGATCAGGGGTGTCCAAAAGTACACTCCTTTCATTACCAAAACCGATTAAAATGCCGAGATCTAATATTTCTCCGATGATAAATATTCACTCCGGTAACAATATTTTTCGATCAGAAAAATATCAATATTGGTTTTAAAATGTTCCTCACGGAACAAGGAATTTAATGGTAAAATTTTCATTTGAAGAGGTGGTCGAAATAATGAGTTACGAAAGAAATAGAATCGAAAAAGAAATAGAAAACGGAAACGAAAACGAAAGTTTGCTGAGCAGGTATAAAACGATGTTACTGGAAAAACCCCAACAAATGCTAACTCTCTCCTAATAATATAATAATACTAATAACAAAATATCTTAATAATCATAATAAAAATAATAATTAATAAAAAAATAAAAACAATAATAATAATTCTTTATGATCCATTAAGATTTTAATAATTTTATAATATTATAATATATATTAAAAATTATATTTTACAAAATACCCTTTCTATAAAATTACGGATGTTACAAAGAAAATTGAGATCCCTCACTCTTATAAAGTTCTATGAATATCATTACATGTTATTATGATAAATCTAATAAATTGTGAAAGATAAAGTAATAGACACAAATCTTTCATTAAATCTTGCATGCTCAATATGCCTCATATTTTTATGCATGATAAGTGTAATATGATATTATCATTGAATTAGTACAAACGCATGTATAAGACCCGTAATCTTGGGATTTACAAAAAAAAATCATTCATTCAATGTGATTTTGTCATTTGATATTAAAATATCATAAAATGACTCATGTAATTACAAATGATTTAGATCTGGTCGGTCTTTTGGATGAACATGCATATAACTATTAGAAGAAATTACAAAAAAATCATATTTGGTTTTTCCTTGTACAATTCACCATCTATATATGGTTTTTCTCCTATATAGTACTTTTAATATCAGAAATTCATATTTTTTAATATTGTTTTGTCAAACAGTTATTTCATTCCATTTTTTACAAGGATGTGTCTATTCATATAAAAACTGTTTATTTGACATTGTTAGAATTTCTGTTACCAACACAAGAGACTAGAAAATATTGAGTCTATTTGTAATTATCCTGTAATTGTCCCTAACTATTAAGGCCATTATGGACTGATGAATTACCAAATTGGATAAACGAAACTTTCATACCCTGAGCTAACTACAAAATAGTGCAAGTGTCAGTTTTGGATCAGAACATTAATTTATGTAAAATTCTTAGGATATACATGATAATTCCTTAGAGATTGTTTGGATGATGGTATATGAAGGTATGTGAGGATGAATTTTGGGTAATTTTCCATACACCCCGAATTGGAGGAGAATCATGATACATGTATTTTTTCTTCCAAAATTACCCTTTGTATTTATTTTATTTATACAAATGAAATGATATAAGAGTAATTTCATATATAACTACATTATTAAACCATCACTTACCTTACTATAATTATATTTCATCCAAACGAGGCATTAATGATTTCTGAATTCCATTAATGTATGGATGCACAATATTAATTGCAAGTAAATAGCAACTATGTAAGATATCTTACCCAATATAGAATGTCATAACTTTTATGACGTTTAAAATAAATATGCTATCTTGGATATTAATGCGCATTGAAATACAAAAGGACATTATTCTTAAACCATTCTCATTATGGTTATTTATTAAGAATTCATTATGATATTCATGTGCAGTAGCAATCTTTATGGTTATGACCGTTATACGTGATATTATTATTAAAACAAGTACGATTAAAATTCTATTATCAATTTGTTTAACATATAATATTTACTCGGTTTTATCCTTTGACTAAGTTCATTCTAGAGTCAGGGACCAACGTGAAGGAATTATTAAGTTGATTCCAAGATGAACTAAAATTCCATAAAGAGACATTGCATTATACATGATATTTGCCAACAAGGTCAATGCAAACAGTCTTTTGCTATGAAGTATGTTCCGTGGATCAAGCCACTGATCCCCAAGGTAAGTGAATATAGCTTTTATGCCTTACCACAATCTTTTAATAATGGAAAGGGTATGCCCCACTTCTAGAGTTCTTTCAGTGCTAACCCACAGGTACAAGGGAATTGCTAATAATGCAACCAGTGCCAAACACTAGCATGAAAAATGAAGCTCAATCTAGAGAAGTGTATATTCAGAGTCACTTCAGAAAAATTCCTTGACTATGTCATTAGCAAAAAAGGAGTTAGAGCAAATCCAGATAAAGTAAAAAGCCCCGCGAGGAAAAAGGTGAAAAGAGCGCCTAAATAAAAGCCATGCGAGGAAAAAGGTGAAAAGAGCGCCTAAATGAAAGCCCCACTATGGGTGAGAAAGATCCAGAGGTTGAACGGGCGGATCATCGTACTAGAAAGATTGTCAACAAGCATATCAAGGTATAAAACAATTCCTAGCAGAACCACCCTTGATGAGCAGACCAATCTGAAGGGGAGACCTGCATTTGTATCAATCTGTCATGGATAAAGCTATGTGCACCGTGGTTATCCAAGAAGAAGAAGGTCATCAGTTCTCCATCTATTATGTTAGCAAAATGTTGAAGGATGTGGAGACAAGATATTCGAAGCTAGATAAAATGGCTCCCACGGTTGTGACAACATCCATCCGCGTTAAACCATAGCTCCAAGCATAACCTCAACATGATCGAGATCAAGATCAAGAGCCGGCTTCACCATCATGATTCAACATTGAACACACGAATGATGAGATTGAAAGGCGAGTGCATGCCGCTCTGGATAGACAAGAGAACAATGCAGAAAGATACGCCATCCAGTTAACAGGAATTCGCCATTCACTGCGCGAATCATGGGGTAAGAGGCAGAAAAAATGATTAAAGCTTCCAACTTGCCATAATACAAAAGAAAAGAATCAATATAAGCGGGACATTACATATCCCGAACCCAAAGGAGGGGAGCATGTAACCGTTGGAAGAAATGCCAAAGCGTACTACAGGTTGGCCACCACACTGAAGCTTGCTGGAAGAAACGCCAAAGCGTACTACAGGTTGGCCACCAAACTAAAGCTTGTTAGGAGCTGGCAAACTAGATAGCTTTGTCCAGAATAACAAATAACAAGACGACAAGCAGAAGACAGATCCCAAAAAGAAATTCAAAAGTGTCATTAATGTCATAGCAGATGGACCAGTGTATCAGCCACCCGTGGAAAAAGCAAGAATATCCGTTCTGGATAAAACATCCCTCAATTGCCCATTTTGCAGAAACAGGTCCAGTAATCTCTCCACATACAGATGCGTTGAAAATTGAAGGATGGGAGATAAAATGAAGCGAGTAATGGTAGACACGGGCAGTTCTTGCAATGTCATCACTATAGGTGCATTCGCCAAACTAAAGGTTGATCCGATCCAAATAGAAACAACCATTGTTTACATCATGGGAGTGACAGGTCACACTATCCGGACTAAGGACCAGGTAACTTTGGAATGCAAGCTAGCGGATGATGATCAAACGTGGATTGGTGATCTGGAGTTCTCTATTATGAATGGACAATCAGCTTATAACATCATTCTTGGGCGGCCGTTCATCTCAGAGGTTGCAGCCCTAATTTCCATCCGTCGTATGGCAATGTACATTCCCACCAGCAAAGGAGGAATAATGATTAGCGGGAACCAAAAGGCGGTTCAAGAGACCTACTCGGTGTCGCTATCGATCTGCCCAAAATTCAAAGATGACGAAGGTGAGGAAGATGAACTTGTCACTACAGCTTTGGGCGACACAGAAACGCTCCTTATTACTGATGGAAAGCGGGTGCGGATCGCCAAAGGATTAAAACCTGAGATCAAGGAGGATGTTACGAAAGTTCTCATTGAGTCTGAAAGCCTATTTGCATAGGAGAATGAGATCCCCACAAGAGTAAGCCCAGATGTAATTACTCATAAGTTAAACATCATTGAGGATGCGGTTCTAGTTGCTCAGAAAAGACGGAACCATAGGCCTAAAAATCAGTATTTTTACGTATTCTTATATGTGCATTAAACTGTTATAGTATCCTATATTTTATAATTTATTCTTTCTCGCCATACTTCTTATATTCATTTGCCTAGCTTTTATTCCTGATATACGCCCAGTGGCTGGCGAATGAAAAGTTCCACAAACGGATCAATTACCTCAAAGATAGGACAATTGATCCCCATCACGGGCGGATCCCCTTTCCACAAAGATAAGAAGCACAGACCCTCAGGAGCTTTCAAATGAGCTCAACTCTCTCCTCAAAGACAGGAAAAATATTGGTCACCATCAAAAGCAGGTTAAAATTATCTCAAACATGAGAAAATTACACCCTAAACTTTCTCCTAAAGATAGGAGAACAATAATCTCAGCGGCGGATCGATCTACCTCAAAGATAGGAAACAATTGATCGTCGTCAGAGACAGAGTTAAAACATTTCTCAAACGTGAGAACTTTACACTCTCAAATACTCTTCCCAAAGAAGAGTCTCAAGACCTGGCGGCGGATCGATTCACCTCAAAGATAGGAAGCAAATCGATCGCCTAAGGCAGCTTAACTTCCTCACCAGGAATAAAAGTTTCTAACCTTCACAAAGGTTCACACATTGGGGTACGGCTGGCCACCTACCCTAAACAATCGGAGAAATCCTAAACCAGATTCTAAAAAGTTACTTGCTAAAAGATATAATGCATTAGTAAAAATAGTTCTGGAAAGAAAAGGGTTCATCCAACAATGAAGCCTCATCTTCATCCAAATAATGAAGCCTCGTCTTCATCTCTAAATAATGAAGCCTCGACTTCATCTCCAAATAAATGAAGCTTCGTCTTCATCTCTAAATAATGAAGCCTCGTCTTCATCCAACAATGAAGCTTCGTCTTCATCCAAATAATGAAGCCTCGTCTTCATCCAAATAATGAAGCCTCGACTTCATCTCCAAATAAATAAAGCCTCGTCTTCATCTCCAAATAATGAAGCCTCGTCTTCATCCATTAATGAAGCCTCGTCTTCATCCAACAATGAAGCCTCGTCTTCATCTAAATAATGAAGCCTTGTCTTCATCCAAACAATAAAGCCTCGTCTTCATCAAAGTAATGAATCCTCGTCTTCATCATAGAAATAACAAAGTCTCGCTTTCACAAATGCAAAGTAAAAACACTTTGGAAAATGGATAAAGGCTAAAAAGGCAAGTGCCTAGAGTGCCAAAACCCTCCACAAAATGCGCAAAAGTCCCTAAATGGCTGATCATTCTTACTGATCCCTAAGGGCGGGTCATTCTCCTCAATATGGCAGAAATGAAGAAAATAAGTCCCTAAGGCGAATCATAATCCTATGCGGTAGGAACAAATGGTCCCATAAAGGGCGGGTTATTCCATTTCTAAAAGAAATATAACTCTCAAGAAGCCCCTAGAGGCTAACAATGGATACAGCTGACCACCTATCCACGAAGAAGAAAAAACCCCTAAAAGTGTATCATATCCATATATGATCCCATCTAGGGCGGGTCCACTTTCCTCCAAGATAGAAAAATAAAACATCATTTAGACAGCCCTAAAGAGCTTTTTATACCTTTAGGGGGGCTTCTGATAATAACCCAAATTATTCTTGAATAAGGAATAAGGGAAAATTAATAGAAATAATGGCAAACCATTATTCCTTCCAAACGAGATATTTATGCATGATTAATGTGGAATTAATGATAATTAATACAGGATTAATGCAGGGGTGAATATGCAAATAATGAGGAAAAGGAAGGAGTCTTTAGCATTATGTCACACCACGTGGACCATGACGAGACCCGCCATTGTTCTCAAAGAGAGCGTACATACGCCTTGACAGATCTAAGAATACCAAAAAGCGCCTTTATTACCATCCATGAATGGGAATAAATACAATTAAATGGCAATTAATAGCCATTAAAGGGGAATAAAGACTTGACTGTTCAAATACCTCAACTTTGAGGGTTTCAATGCTAAATGCTGGGATTAATGGAGAATTGATAGCAATTAAAGACGAGTAATGACACGACTCTTCACCTGCTTCCCCATTAATGCTGAAGGTTACAAAAACCTATATAAATACCCCAACTTCCTAGGATCAAAGGTACACTTACTGATTCTCTATTTTTGTGCTTACAGTTTATTCTCAGAAATATTATTGACTTTGGCATCGGAGTGTCCCCGGCCGATCCCAACGACGCCTCACAGGGAAGTGCTCCGATCAATGATTTTTCCACAAGTTATCACTGGCGTAGGACTTTTGTCTCTATCTTCTCTTGCAGTAGGAGAGTTATTGTGTGTGCTCTGGTGAGTGATTTTGAGTTTTTCGACCTGATTGGAGTACTAGTGGGTGAAACTCTCTAATCTGAAGGTGATTGAGGAGTAGCTGACGAGGGGAAAGCAGGGTTTTCATCAACCAATTTTCGATGGAAGCATCCATGGTAGGACTGAATTTAGAAGAAGATGAACACGATGGGATAGATTTGGGAATAGCGCCACATGTGGAGGACCTCACAGGAAACGGATTGCATTTTGTAGGAAGGTTTGTGGCTGACAGATCTATTAATTTTATGGCAATGAAAAACAGAATTGTTGGGTTATGGAGACCTGGAAGAGGGGTTGATATTGCTGAATTAGCCCCCAACTTGTATTCCTTCGAGTTTTTTCATACTGTCAATCGAAACAGAGTATTAGCAGGGGGTCCATAGTCGTTTGACAATTATCTCCTAGCTATGGAGGAATGGAGGCCAGGGAGTCTACCGCAATCGATAGACCTCCAACATCTGCAGATATGGGTCCAAGTGCATGATCTTCCCATAGGAGCAATGTCAGAAACAGTGGGCAAATAGATAGGTAATTTCATTGGGATTTTTAAGAAGTACAACCCAACAACAATGTCGGTATGCAGAAGCAATTCATGAGAATACGAGTACTTATTGATGTCCGCAAACCACTAAAGTGAATCAAAAAAGTCAAGAAGTCACAAAGTGAGTGGACTTTCATTACTTTCCAGTATGAAAGGCTCGGGATATTCTATTACCTGTGTGGTATCCTGGGGCATTCAGATCGTTTTTGCCCAAAAATATTTGATGTCAATATAGGTGAACTCAAACCGAAATGGGGGGACTGGCTCAAGACACCAGTCAGGCATGGAGGGGATCAAAGTGGAGCCAAATGGTTACGTGAAGTACGGGGCAGGGAAAGAGAGAACTGGATGTCAGGTAGCATAGTAGGCCTAAAAAATCTAGCACTTCGGGGACTATGTGAATCACGGATACCTCTGAATCCAATATCAGGCACATCAAACACAGGAATTAGCCAGAAAGGCACGACAGGCAACACGACAATGTCCAATTCAAGCTCTAGTGGGGCACTAAAAATAACTAGGGTGCTGAGCAGCTCACTAGAAAGTCAGAATGAAGCATAGAGGGATATGATGGACGACGATATGGAAAAAGAGGAAGATGAACTACAGTTACAAGATGATAAAAAAAGACACAGAGAGGGTTTCATGTCTATTCAAGATATGATAGGGAGCAAGACAACAGGAGAAGGGAACAAAGTTGAATAGATGATGTCAAATGTGAAGAGGATGGATGGTTCAATTTCTAGAATGGATAAGGAAGCATCTACTACAAATGAATCGGCGTGGCCTCCGAAGCAGGGCCACCGGATCCAATGAGTTGCCTAAGCTGGAACTGCCGGGGATTGGAAAATTCTCACGCAGTTTGAACGTTGGGGGAGTTGATTAAATCACACAAACCTGACATAATATTTCTCATGAAGACTTTGATTGATGAAAATAAGTTCACTAACATCAGGCAACAGTTAAAATTTAGCAATGGATTCGCAGTAAGTAAAAGAGGGAGAAGTGGGGGTCTAGCAATGTTATGGAGGGAGGGAGTGAAGGCGGAGATAGCACAGTACTCAGACCATCACATTGAGCTACGGGTTACTGAAGATGATGGGAGGGTGTGGCGGTGCATTGGTTTTTACGTATATGTTGATCGAAGCTTGCAGAAGGAATCATGGAACTTGATCCAAACAATTCATGATAGCTCCCAAATGTTGTTGGTCCCTTATAACGTAACAAGTTAGTTCCAGGGGGGGATAGGAACTATTTAAAATTTTAGTACGTTAAGGCTGACTTCTTTTTCTTTGAAAAAGGATTACACAGCGCGCTGAGTAAATTAAGACACTAGCTTAGTCAACTGGTGACTAAGTCAGCTTCTTTCTTTGAGTCAGGAGATAGCACTTGAGTCTATTCCTGAACTCAGATACTCAATGTACACAACTCAGCGTAACCTCTTTACTTGGTCAGTTTTGTTTAAGCAAGCAATATATATATTAAGGAGTTTAAGGTTAGAAAGATGTTACTCAGCAGATTTATCCAGGTTTGGCCTCTAAGCCTACGTCCTGTCCCCGGAACACGTTTCGAGCTTTCAAATTCTCTACTGAGCTCTTTAACGGTAGAGCATCAAACCTTTTACAACTTAGAAGCTGAGTATAACAAGAGTACCTTCCTCTATACCTCTACTCACTCCTAATCTCTCGCTGAGTACTATAACCGAGTACTCAGCCTCTCATTTCTAATCTCTAGAAATGATAAAGATTTGTCCTAAACAACAATTGCTAAGACACCTTAGATGATTGAATAATCACTCTAGACTTTTACACGAAAGATATAGAATTTGGTGTAAGTATTTGCTTTGCTTTTTCTCACAGAACTTTGAGTAGAATTTTGGTCAGCGTGATGGCTTGATGAAGTTCTGTTTTAATGAAGCAACTGAAAGGCCCTATTTATAGAGACGTCTGAGGCATCAGTCATTTCGAATTTCAAAATAACCGTTAGAGAGAAATGGCTTCCTTTCATTGTCACTCAGTCCTGCTCAGTGCTCTTGGCCAATCAGATTCGAGTATCTTCTGTCTTCGGTCAGTGCTGAGCAGCTTTTAGTCAGTCCAGCAGAATCTCTCTCCATTTATGGTAAGGTCAATTAGACAGCTTTCTGTGTCTTCTGAACTTTACCCAAAGTAGAAATACTTTGTTTGGAAGTTGTTCTTGCTCAGCTGCTGTCTTGTACTCTTTGTCGATACAACTCAGCAGCTTCGTTCCGAAGTTGTTCAACGAAGGTCTTCTCGATCCTTCTCTCGCTGAGCTGCGTTTTGTACACAACGGCAGCGTTTTGCACACGCGGGCCGAGTGGTCTTGATCTGTTTGACTTGGGCTTTGACTTTCGTATTGGGGTTTAAGCCTTTTAGTCTTTATGTCTTATAAACAATTTAACTCAACATTGAACAAACACATTAGTGTAATAAATCAAAGCATTTAAACTTAGTGTGTTTAGAATATATTTAATTTTACTTAAATAATTTTGTCAAATCAAAATCATGTGGAAAGGTGTTTCAACAAACTCCCCCATTTTGATGTTGGCAAAACTATTCAGCGAGGAACTCAGTGTTGAGCTCCCCCATGATAGTTGACCTAATATTACTTAGCAGACTCCCCCGTAAGGGTTGAGCTACTGACTAAACATTTTAAGGTTTAATCGAGTAAGTCTAAGGTCAGTTTTCAGATATAGGTCAGCTCATGGAATATATTCTATTTTACTCAGTGTTAAGCGGAAGATTTAACATTCAGAGAGCGCTGAGTATTTTATAGTTCAATGGGTCTTATGAGACAGTGTTTAAGAAACATACAAGATAATGTCAAACATTTTATCAGCATAGCGTACGATCAACAAATATTATAAACAGTAAGCACAGTTGATGTATTTGAAGATACATAATAACATAATACTCAGCATCATATAAAATAACTCAAGATTGGATAAAAGATGCAAGTATTGTATTGAAATAAAGTAGTCAGCATATACAGCAAAAAGATAAGCAAGAAGAAACATAGAAACTACAAGTAAAGAACAATACTGAGTTAGCCTATTTCTATTTCTTCTTCTTATGCTTAGACTGACTACTTCTAGCAGCCTCCTGCTGAGTTCTAGCTTGTTCTTTCTCCCCCGTTTTGTCAGCATCGGGAGGAGGAGGAATTCTAAAGGAGTCGGTTAAGACCGTGTTGGTCAGTGTGGCAGACAACTCCTTAAGCTTGTCGGCGCTTTCATTGATGCTGTCGAAGACAACAATGCCTTCATCCAAGACCTCTTTAGGTATACCGAATTCAGCTGCGCTGAGCATGCTCAGTATGTAGGCTTGAGATTTACCCACCCAAGTAATTTTATCAGACAGTGCAGCAAAAACTTGATGAAATATTTTCAGTAAGGTTGAGTCGTAATATTGACGCTGGATATTGTTATGACGCACATGGGTGAAAGTCTTTTGGGTAGTGACCAGTATTTCATTCTGCTTCAATTGGTCAGTGTCCATCTCTTGCTTGTTCAAGTTCAGCAAACGAACGGCTTCGCTAATTTGCTCCACCGAGCATTGAGAGTAAGAAGCCAGTTGATCATTGGTCTTGTTTTGCTCAGTGTGAAGCTGGGCAAATAGCATCTTACCTTCAGCAGAAGTGGCATATTGAGTGTTCGAAGTTGACAAGGTCTGGTATTGCTCTTGAAGAGTGTTGAGATGTTGAGCCATTGTTAGTTGGATCTCAGCCAGCTTCGTTATTGAGTCCTGCTTGGGCTGTTGTGTTTGAATGGAGATCATAACACTTAGCAGATCCTTCAGTCCTTTAACTTCATTTAAAAGCTGAGTGACTTGGGACAGCTGAGTTGACTCATTGTTGGTAGACCCAGCAGTAGGTTGAGCATTTTGATGAAGATCCTTGATTAGTGACTGCACCGAGTTGATGAGTTGACTACCAAACTCGGTGGCATGCAGATAGCTGAGTGATCCTTCATCAGTTTGTCGAGTTTCCTCAGTGTGACCAGTTGATGGAGGAGTAGGATTTTTCTCAGGGATGACATGGTCAGTGACTGGAAGGGGGTTGTCAATCTGCATTTGGTTCTCTTGTAGAGATGATGGATCGGCAGGAATGATTGTTGTTGCAGAAGTAGGCTGAATGGGTTTAGTGCTGACAGTGGAAGGAATTTCCTTAGTTAGCACAGTGCTTGGAGCATCAGCATTGGCGAGAACTTGCTCGGTTTGGCTTGAAGGGTTGGCAGAAGCATTCAAGTCGGCTTGTTCCTGTTGTGAAGAAATAGAGGCTTGCTTTTCAAGAGAAACTGGTCGAGAAGAAGAAGTTTGTTTACTAAAAAACTTTAGCTTAAGTGTAGAAGGGTCTTTGGTCGGCTTCAGGACAGGAAGGTCAATGACAGTTGTCTGACTTGCCTTTACTAGTCTCCTTCTTCGAGGAGGTGCAGTGTCAGCTGGGATAGACTCTACTAAGTGAGGAGGAGAAGTCTCTTCTTGTTCAGCATTGAGCTGGTCAGTTTGTTCTTGTTCTTCTTCTGCAGCCAACTCAGTATTAGTTGGGTCAGCAGCTTCCTCTTCACTGTCAGTCTCCTCAGTGTCATCCTAACCACTGTCTTCTCCTTCTTCTGCTTCCTCATCATCCTGATCTTCGTTATCTAATTCTTCTTCCACCTGAGTGATGAAGTGATCATCCAGTTGCACATCATCTTCTTGATGCTCAACTTCAGTTCCCTGACATTGTGTGAAGTGAGAGTCACTAGGGTTAATGAAGTCAGTGGGGATAGCATCAATAGGGGTCAGCTCTGAAGACTTCTTCTTCTTCAGAGGTTGCTCATCAGTATCCATTCTTTCTTCTGTATCAGGCTCATCTTGCCTGCTTCTCTTCTGAGCTGACTTAGGTCTCTCCTGACCTTTTTGAGCAGCTGACTTCAGCTTCTTGGCCGGTGACTCAACATCTTTCGAAGGAGTCCCAATAGCTTTTCTTTTGCGGGCAGCTGGAGCCTTTGTTCTTTTGCCCTTCTTTGGGACAGTCTCCTCAGCAGGCTGATCACCACCTTTGGCTTTCTTAACCGGTTGGTCAAACTTCAAGGCACGCAGTGCAGCAGCTGTTATCTCAGAGCCTTGGGCCTCAGTTTCCTCGAATAGGTCAATCTGATGGTTTATGAGGATTCTAGTTATGAGTGAAGGAAATTAAGGCTAAGGTATAGCAGCGGAAATATAAAAATTTTAGCCTACTTCCTTTTAACCATAGGATCCGTTAATCGTTATTTCATATAAAGAGGGATAAGAAGGAATACCTTTCGATGAACAATCTACCGTTGTTAAAGAAGCGCCCACAATTCTTCTCCGAGATTCCAACCACAAAGTTTAATACGCTGAGGCTAAGATGAAATCAACCCTTATGAGATGCAACCAAAATAGATTGCCTCTAATAAACCAACACAAGATCAAAGAGAAAGATGGATGAATAAGATTAATCAATCGATGGAATGCCGAATTAATTCTTGTCCACGAACTTGGGGAATAGAATTCTTTTTCTCTCTTAATTAAGCAATTTCGAAAATCACTTAAGGGGAGGGATATAGGCTTAGTCGAAATTCATTAGGGGAGGGGTATATATATTAGCTTGTATCTAAACCCTAGTTAGATAGGAATAGGTTACTTAATAGGAATCCAATTCGGAAAAGGATTCGTAATTATTATCTCACTATATATCTAATATATTTAGGATAATAATAAATAACCTAATTGGATAATAATAGGAGAATATTAATCTAATTAAAACTCCTAATTAAATTATCTCTTAATTAATTTAATTCACAATCCTAATCTAATTAGGATTAATGGAATAAAATTAATTCCTTACTAACATATATAAATTTCGGCCCCCTCCTAGTATTTGGGCCTTACTGGGCTTAATTGGGCTTCCATCTATTAATCATATCCATCTCTCTTTTGGTTCCAAGTCTTATGTGTGATCCATTAGGTCCTTACTACTTCTGGCCGTATGCAACCTATTAAATTAATTTCTTCAAGAATTATATTTAATCCCTTGCATAACGGAATGATGTACAGAGTATGTTATTGGCAAGTCCGTAATCATTCCCCCAGAGTCCGTTAAAAAGACAGGTTGATTCTGTCGTTAACCCTTCCATATTAGTTACGGTATAATACGATCCTTTATCAACTACATCCTTGAACTGAATCTTATGACTATGGGTAATGTCAAGTCACATATAGCGAGACGTTCGTTTTACTTGTTATTGGCCGAGTCAACTCAAAAGATAGGTTAAGTGAAATCCGAATTTCTACTCTTAAGCTATCACCTTGCAAGGGTTTAGAGTCGAGTCTTCCACAAGCGATCCTTGGATGTATCTCCCATTAATCGGGAGTGATAAATGCTCAATCCAATGTATAACTACCCTGAAATTACTTCATGTGACACCCAACCTTTGCAGTTCACACCCCAGAGTCATCTCTGTTAAGGATCGTGGGACCACAGGATCAAAGTCTCACATTCAGTAATTCAGGATGACCAATTAACATTCCTTTGAGTCTGAGGATTAGTTATACCTATTAATACCAATGAGATGAACAGTTGACAAGGATGAATCTACCCATCCTGTTATCTCAAGTCGGATCCCCAATCCTAATGAACAACGTTTCACCGGATCTATGTAACTGTCCAGATATCTATATATGTGAAGCTTGTGAGATCAGCTTTCTGTCGGACAGAAGACATTGTTACATACAAGTCTCAACTGTGATATATCAATCCTAAATATATCACTTGACTTGGGGTGGTTTTAAGTTTATTAGTTTATTATAAAGTTTTGTCTCACTTCATGCTTGTATGAACACTTTATAATCACTTTAAACAAACTTACGGATTTCCTTTTATTAGACTTTATTTAGTGCTTAAAAGGGATTGCCTTTATATAGTTATAAAACATATATCTCATTAAAACAAATGATATAAAGAACAATTCATTTACAATAAGTTTGTATCCTGCAACTATTGACTATAGGACACAAAACCCCAACAATGAGTGAGCCCAGCCTTAAAGTTCCAGTGCTACTTTGGAAGCCAGCAATCAAGAAAATTGGCATATTGATGGGCTTGTAGGTCAGCATATGCCATATAAAGCACTGCTCGAAGTTTGTCGCTGAGCTGGTGCAATTAATCTTAGGGTAGATGTAATTGGTCAGCAGGTAGTGTGCCATCTTTTGGTGCTGGCCCATTGAGGAACTGGAGATTTCTCCAGAATGGCCAGGGGGCTTGCAGAAGGTGGCTAAGTACCCAGTTCCTTCATGATCACCAGTTCTCCTTAGTTTTGTCCCTTCATTCTTTAACTTCAGCAAGTTGGCAAGGTAGGTAGGGTTGATAAAGATTGTTTTCTCTTTTACCACAGTTACTAGGTAGTCCTGGTTATCATCAGCAACCCGCAGATTATGGTAGAATTCCCTTACTAAGTCAGGGTAAGTTGGATCTCTGATAGAGAACAGCTCCGTCCATCCATTCTTCGATATCCATTCACAGAATGGTTGCTCGGTTTCTACGAAAGCCTCAGAGAACCATCTTGAAAAGTCTATCTTCCACTCTCTAACGTCTTCGAATACCTTAGTATAGGTTCTGACTTTGGTCGGCTTTCCTTTGGAGGAAGTGGCTTGGCCAGCTTTGCCTTTGCTCGGTGTAGTGGCCTTAGTCGTTTCAGGCAGAGTAGTATGCTTGGAAGGTTCATCGGAACTGGTCTTAGGGTGACCGGCACCGGAGATGTTCACTGAAATATTAGTCATAGTTTTAGAGAGGGGTTTTGAAGTTTTGAGAGTTTTTAGAGAGAAGGTGCTTATGCCAGAGAATTCGGTAAGTGTAAAGAGATAAAAATGGGGATTTACCCATTATTTATAGCGGTGTGAGATGGATCTTATCGAATCTATGTGTCAGTTTAGCCTTGGGATTGTCAACCGACAAGGATCCTGGCTCTTATGACACATTCGGCGCATACGTCATCCTAGGTGGCTATTCGCGTGCTTTAGCATTAAATGCAATGGATCTTGTACTCAGCGTTTAGAATTCTAAACGTTCTATATTCTGAGTAGTCAGTTTTATACAATCGGATGGTTCAAGTAGTTGGTTGCTCAGTTTGAGATAACTACTCAGTGCTCATATTTGCTCAGTATGTGATGTTCATTCATTTAGCATTAAACACTCAGCATACATCTATTCACTCAGCAAATAATATCATAAGTCATTCAGCATGGTAATTCACTCAGCATGAATCTATATTAAGAGCTGGAATTTACTGAAGAGGATTAAATATACCAATGGCTTCTCTCAGTATGCTGAACTGCTCATGAGCCAGTGGCTTTGTGAAGATATCCGCAAGCTGCTCATCCGTTGGGACATAGGTCAGCTTTATCTCACCCTTGAGTATATGGTCTCTAATGAAGTGATGTCTGATGCTGACATGCTTCATCCTACTGTGCTGAATTGGGTTCTTTGATAGATCAATTGCACTTTTGTTGTCACATTTGACCTCAATTGTCTTTGTTTGAACACCATAGTCTTCAAGCTGTTGCTTAATCCATAGGACTTGAGCAACACAGTGTCCAGCAGTAATGTACTCAGCTTCAGTGGTAGACAAGGCTACTGACGCCTGCTTCTTGCTGAACCAGGATACAAGACAGCTTCCTAAGAAGTGACATCCTCCAGAGGTGCTTTTTCGTTCAAGATTGTCTAGTCCATGTATCCAACGAGTGTGAAACCATGAGTGTTGGGATACCATAAACCTGCGTTCACTGAGCTTTGCAAATATCTAAGGATTCTTTTTATAGCTATGTAATGAGATTCCTTAGGGTTAGATTGATATCTAGCACAGTAGCATACTGAGAACTGAATGTCCGGTCTACTTGCTGTTAAGTAAAGTAGAGAGCCTATCATACCTCGATACAATTTTCTGTCTACTGACTTACCATTCTCGTCAGCACAAAGGACAGTGTCAGTGCCCATAGGAGTAGATATTGGCTTGCAATTTTCAAGATCATATTTCTTCAATATCTCCTTGGCATATTTAGCTTGACTGATGAAGATGCCATTTTTCCCTTGTTTGATTTGAAGTCCAAGGAAGAAGTTGAGTTCTCCCATCATTGACATTTCAAACTCAGTCTGCATTTGCTTGCTAAATTCCTTGCACATTGACTCATTAGTAGCACCGAAAATAATATCATCCACATATATTTGAGCCAGCAGGGTGTCTTTACCCTTTCTCTTAATGAATAAGGTTGTATCAGCTTTGCCTCTGACATAATTTCTAGTCAGCAGGAAACTGGTCAGCCTCTCATACCAAGCACGTGGTGCTTACTTGAGGCCGTACAGAGCCTTTTTGAGTTTATAAACGTGGTTTGGGAATTTAGGATCCTCAAACCCTGGAGGTTGATTAACATAAACTTCCTCGTTTATAACTCCATTAAGGAATGCACTCTTAACATCCATTTGAAACAGTTTAAAGTTCATATAACTTGCATAAGCGCATAAATTCTAATAGCCTCTAGCCTTGCCACTGGGGCAAAGGTCTCACCGTAGTCAATACCTTCTTGCTGACTGTAGCCCTGAGCTATAAGCCTTGCTTTGTTCCTGACTACATTTCCTTGTTCATCCAGCTTGTTGCGGAAGACCCATCTTGTTCCAATGGTCTTCTGACTCCTTGGATGTGGCACTAACTCCCATACATCGTTTCTTCTGAATTGATCAAGTTCCTCTTGCATTGCGCTCATCCAGAATTCATCTTCCTCAGCATCAGCGAAGTTCTTTGGTTCCTGAACTGAGACGAAGGCTACGTTGCTGAGGTATCTCCTGAGTTGGTTTCTTGTCATCAGGGTATTCTCAGCGGCATCAAGAATAGCACTCTCTGAGTGTCCTCTTGGTATCCTTATCTCCTTTGGTAGATTGATGTCTTGTGCTGTCTGTGTTTCAACAATCTCTACAGGTGTAGACTGGTCAGTGAAAACAATTTGAGGTTCACTTTTACCTTTGGTCAGCCCTTGAGGGAATGACTCAGCGGCTGTATCTTGATCAGCGGGTACTGAGTGTGGATCATCCTTGGTCAGCGGCAGATATCTTCCTGTAGGGTTAGTTTCGTCGAACTCAACATGTACTGACACTTCTAAAACTCGAGTTCGTTTATTGAAAACTCTGTATGCTTTGCTGTTTGTTGAGTAGCCTAAAAAGATAGCCTCATCAGCTTTTGAGTCAAACTTAGCTAAGCTATCTTTGGTGTTTAAAATAAAATATTTACAGCCAAAGGCACGAAAGTATCCAATGTTGGGCTTTCGTCCTTTCCAAAGTTCGTACGGGGTTTTCTTTAGTATAGGTCTAACAAGAGCCCTATTAAGAATATAGCACGCTGTGTTAACAGCTTCTCCCCAAAAATACTTTGGAAGCATATGCTCACTCAGCATTGTCCTGGCTATTTCAACCAAGGTTCTGTTCTTCCTTTCAACAACCCCATTTTGTTGAGGCGTCCTAGGAGAAGAAAAATTATGGTCAATGCCGCTGGCTTCACAGAATTCAACAAACTGTTGGTTTTTGAATTCTCCACCATTATCACTTTGGATGTGAGCCAGCTTTAGGTCTTTATCATTTTCAAGTTTTCTAACCAAATTTGAAAATGTCTCAAAGGTCTCATCCTTGCTACTCAGCAAGATGATCCAAGTGTATCGAGAAAAGTCATCTACAATAACCAAGGAAAATCTTCTTCCACCCAGACTCAGCGGCTGGACTGGACCGAAGAGATCCAAGTGTAGTAACTCTAACGGACGCTTAGTTGAGACAATATTTTTACTATGAAAAGATTGTTTGGTTTGTTTTCCAGCTTGGCAAGCGTGGCATAGTTGATCTTTTTCAAATTTAAGTTCTGGCAGTCCTTCAACCAATTGCTTTCTTGCTAATTTGGCCAGGAGGTCCATGCTTACATGACCAAGTCTCCTGTGCCATAGCCAGGAATTTTCTTCCTTTGAAACTAAGCATACAGTTTTTGAAAACTTTTTCTCTAAGTTCAGCATGAAGACATTATCAATGCGAGGGGCAATTAAAATTAACTTATTAGTCTTACCCTCGAATATTTTACATCCAGTGTTATATTTGAGTCCGCTGACTAGGGAGACAGACTCAATAGTAGGATTACCTCCAATGGTTCCTGACCCTACTATCTTACCCTTTTTGTTGTCTCCAAAACTTACGCTTCCTCCTCGTTTACGCTCAAATGTGATGAACTGAGTTTCATCACCAGTCATATGCCTCGAGCATGCGCTGTCAATATACCACATCTTTGACTTCTCAGCACATCTCAGGCTTACCTGCAATGTAACTAGTTACTCTTAGGTACCCAATTCTTTTTGGGTCCTTGCTTGTTAAGTTCAACAAATAAAGCATCATATTTTATTTTATGGCGGCATACTTGGACAGTATGGCCATTCTTTCCACAGAAGTCACAGCTGACCTTCCGTTTAGGATTTCTCACTGACTGGTCAGCACCCCAGTGCTGAGCGTGCCAGCACACCTTTATGGTGTGTCCTTTCTTCCCACAGAAGTCACACTGGACATTCCGCTGAGGATTCCATCTCTGCTGACCAGTACCTCGGTACTGAGTATTCAAAGGAATATTTCTTTTGTTTGGAACCTTTAATTAGTTCTGGATAATTATGACGTCCTTTCTCAGTTTCTTAGAATCTGATTGGACTTCAGAGACAGACTTATGTATGATCTCCATGTTATCATGCAAAGTTGAGTTGTCCTGAAGAAGGAATCTGAGGTCACTCAGCTTGACCTCTTCAACCTCGTCACAACGCCTGCTGAGTGCTCTAACTTTCTTATTACACTTTTTGACAAGTGTGTAGAGGTCACTCAGGGCATTAACCATTTCATTTCTGAGCTGGGGTAGTGATATTACCTCATTTGATTGCTCCTCATCATCAGATGCAATGGAGGGGTCAGCATGCTCAGAGACGCACGGCTCAGCAAGTTCGTCAGCCATAAAGCAGATCTTTGCTGACTCAGTGGCATAAGTTTCTGATGATGAAGACTCATCACTGTCGCTCCATGTTGCCACCATTGCCTTTTTGCCGTTCTTCCTTTCTTTCCTCAGTGTGGGGCAGCTTGACTTGATATGGCCAGTTTGATGACATTCAAAGCATGTAATGGGCTTTGAGTTGTCCTTCTTGTATTTGTTGTCGTTGGACTCAGCTTTATACTTATCAAACTTTCTGTAAGGCTTCTTAGAATATTTGTCATTCTTTCTGAACAGCCTTTTCATCTTCCTGGTGAACATAGCCATCTCCTCATCATCTGTTGAGCTCCCATCAGTGGAGTCAGCTTTCATGACAAGAGATTTTTACTTCTTGTCTTCAGACTTTTCCTTCACCTCAAAATTCTTCATTGAGATCTCATGGGTCAGCAGTGAGCCGATGAGTTCATCATATTTGTAGGTGGTTAAGTCTTGAGCTTCCTCAACAGCAGTCTTCTTTGCTTGCCAGTTTTTAGGAAGACTCCTAAGAATCTTCTTGACTTGTTCTTCCTCAGTGAAGATCTTCCCAAGTCTCATGAGCTCGTTGATGAAGTTTGTGAACCTTGCATTCATGTCAGAGATTCCCTCATCATCGTTCATTTTGAACAACTCGTATAGTCTCATCTGCTGGTTCACCTTGGACTCCTTTACTTTGTTGGTTCCTTCGTAGGTGACCTCCAGCTTCTTCCAGATCTCTTGCGCTGACTCACAACCTGATATCTTGTTATATTCTGCAGCATCAAGCGCACAGTGAAACATGTTTATAGCCGAAGCGTGATTTTGTAGCTTCTTGAGATCATCCTTTGTCCATTTGGCCTTAGCTTTCACAACTGTTTGGCCAGCCACAATTTCAACAGGAACAAATGGGCCTTGGACTATTGAAAGCCATGCACTCATATTTGTTGCCTGAATAAAGTTTTCATCCTATTCTTCCAGAAGGTGTAGTTAGACCCGAAGAATAGGGGAGGCCGAGTAATGGACAACCCCTCAGGTAAGATCTGAGTTGTCTGGTTTCCTGGGAGTAACCGAGTGCTGTTTTCAGCCATAGTGGGGATCAGCTCAAGGTAGTTAAACCTTTCACAGTGAGCTTTTAAGCTCTGATACCACTTGTTGGTCCCTTATAACGTAACAAGTTAGTTCCAGGGGGGATAGGAACTATTTAAAATTTTAGTACTTTAAGGCTGACTTCTTTTTCTTTGAAAAAGGATTACACAGCGCGCTGAGTAAATTAAGATACTAGCTTAGTCAACTGGTGACTAAGTCAGCTTCTTTTTTTGAGTCAGGAGATAGCACTTGAGTCTATTCCTGAACTCAGATACTCAATGTACACAACTCAGCGTGACCTCTTTACTTGGTCAGTTTTGTTTAAGCAAGCAATATATATATTAAGGAGTTTAAGGTTAGAAAGATGTTACTCAGCAGATTTATCCAGGTTCGGCCTCTAAGCCTACGTCCTGTCCCCGGAACACGTTTCGAGCTTTCAAATTCTCTACTGAGCTCTTTAACGGTAGAGCATCAAACCTTTTACAACTTAGAAGCTGAGTATAACAAGAGTACCTTCCTCTATACCTCTACTCACTCCTAATCTCTCGCTGAGTACTATAACCGAGTACTCAGCCTCTCCTTTCTAATCTCTAGAAATGATAAAGATTTGTCCTAAACAACAATTGCTAAGACACCTTAGATGATTGAATAATCACTCTAGACTTTTACATGAAAGATATAGAATTTGGTGTAAGTATTTGCTTTGCTTTTTCTCACAGAACTTTGAGTAGAATTTTGGTCAGCGTGATGGCTTGATGAAGTTCTGTTTTAATGAAGCAACTGAAAAGCCCTATTTATAGAGACGTTTGAGGAATCAGTCATTTCGAATTTCAAAATAACCGTTGGAGGGAAACGGCTTCTTATCGTTGTCACTCAGTCCTGCTCAGTGCTCTTGGCCAATCAGATTCGAGTATCTTCTGTCTTCGGTCAGTGCTGAGTAGCTTTTAGTCAGTCCAGCAGAATGTCTCTCCATTTATGGTAAGGTCAACTAGACAACTTTCTGTGTCTTCTGAACTTTACCCAAAGTAGAAATACTTTGTCTGGAAGTTGTTCTTGCTCAGCTGCTGTCTTGTACTCTTTGTCGATACAACTCAGCAGCTTCGTTCCGAAGTTGTTCAATGAAGGTCTTCTCGATCCTTCTCTCGCTGAGCTGCGTTTTGTACACAACGGCAGCGTTTTGCACACGCGGGCCGAGTGGTCTTGATCTGTTTGACTTGGGCTTTGACTTTCGTATTGGGGTTTAAGCCTTTTAGTCTTTATGTCTTATAAACAATTTAACTCAACATTGAACAAACACATTAGTGTAATAAATCAAAGCATTTAAACTTAGTGTGTTTAGAATATATTTAATTTTACTTAAATAATTTTGTCAAATCAAAATCATGTGGAAAGGTGTTTCAACAAATGCCGCTTCTCATAATTAGAGATTACAATTGTATCACCAGTGAAGATGATAAAAAAAAGGTGGAGCACCATATCCAGAGCATTTGATGAGTGAGTTTGCTAGGTGTGTATAGATGTGCGGGTTGGCATAAATCAGTATACGAAGAAGTCGCTTCACGTGGGAAAAGAGTAGAGGGGCGGACAGATGGGTGAGGGAGAAACTGGACCACGCGTTTGCAGAAATTAATTGGGTCGATATGTTCCCATAACACAGACTTCGGAATCAAATGGTTACGTATTCGGATCACACACCACTGATCCTTAATCTTTTTATGCATACTGAGGGGAGACAGAAGCAACGGTTTCGGTTTGAGATGCTATGGCTTCGGGCGGAGGGCTTCGGTGAGTTGGTCAAGAACATATGGACAGCAAATTCTAGCCTATCTCTTACTTCTAAATTAGCAGCATGTGCTGCGAATATGGAGCAATGAGGAGCTAAGTTCCGACTACGCTTCAAGGCAAAACAGAAACAACTGAAACAGGTTATGGAGAGGCTTCGGGACAAGGAAGACGGAAAATCAGTAAAATAATTCATGGCAGCGCGGGCTCAGTTTAATGATACATTGGAACATGAAGAGGTCTTCTAGAGACAGAGAGCGAAGATTTTTTGGCTGACTGAGGGTGATCTCAACACTAAATTTTTTCATGCATGTGTAAAAGCTAGACGGGCACAGAACCGAATTTCTTCGCTTCAAACTAATGATGGGCAGAATATGGAGGACCTAATTGAGCTAAGTAATCATATACTAAATTATTTCAGAACTCCCTTTGCTCCTTCTAGTAACACTGAGTATAATATGGTTGAAGCAGTACCATGCATAGTAACTGACGAGATGAATGGTGGGCTTATTGCTCCATTTTGTTATGATGAATTTAAAGAAGTTGTGTTTCAAATGCACCCTGACAAAGCACTGGGACCGGATGGCTTGAACCCGGGGTTTTTTCAGCATTTTTGGGAGGAAATTGGCATGGATGTGTTTAGAGCCTGTGTGGGATGGCAAAATCATGGTGAGTTTCCGGCAAACTTAAATGATACAATAATTGTGTTAATACCGAAATGTGAAATACCAAGCAGTATGAAAGATCTAAGACCTATCTCGATATGCAATGTTTTATACAAGATTATTGAAAAGGTGTTAGCTAATAGGTTGAAGATTTTGTTACCCTCTATAATAAGTGAGAGTCAGTCAAATTTTGTGCCTGGATGCTCTATCACTGATTGTGTTCAAATTGCCACTATATGAAGAGAAAGAACAGGGGTCAGAAAAGGGGAAGTTGCACTAAACATTGATATCAACAAAGCCTATGACAAGGTTGATTGGCAGTTCTTTAGGGTTGTGATGGTGAGAATTGGCTTCCATAAGGTATGGGTAAACTAGATTATGCTATGTATATCGACAATGTCTTATTCTGTTGCAGCAAATGGAGAATGTTATGGCCCTGTTATTCCAGGAAGAGGGCTACGTTAGGGAGATCCTTTATCCCCCTTTCTGTTTATTTTATGTGGAGAAGTACTTTCCATGCTCATTACCAAAGCAGAAAATGAAAATCTAATTAGGGGATGCCGAGTATGTAGAAGGGCATCATCGATCACGCACCTATTCTTTGCAGATGATAGCTTCCTATTTTTTTAGGGCGTCAGTGACTGAGGCACAGGTGGTGTTGGGAATTTTGCAACAATATGAAGAAGTCTCAGGTCAGGCGGTAAATTTGAGTAAATCAGGAATCTATTTCAGCTCAAATGTTACAACTGAGCTCAAGGTGTCTATTAGAGACATGCTTCCGGTCTTCTCTCCTCTAGACATGGGACGGTATCTGGGACTCCCATCTTTAATTGACAGGTCTAAACAAAATATTTTTATCTTCTTCATTGATAGGTTGAGAAAAAGGTTTGGAAGTTGGGGGTTTAAGTTCTTATCTGCAGCAGGTAAAGACGTATTACTCAAATCGGTTGCTCAGGCCCTCCCAACTTTCTGCATTAGTATGTTTCTGCTTCCTAAATCTATCTGCGAGGAGCTCCAAAAAATGATGAACTCGTTTTGGTGGGGAACAAAAGCAAACAGAAAGCAGAATTTACACTGGTTCGACTAGGCTAAACTATGCTACCCAAAAGCTCATGGTGGCCTTGGCTACAGAGACCTGCATCTATTCAATCTATCCCTACTAGGCAACCAAGGTTGGAAACTTTTATCTAGTCCACATGCTCTGGTTAGTAAAATCTTCAAAGCTAAATACTTCCCTACAGAGACTTTCCTTTCATCCAAATTGGATAATAATCCTAGTTTCGTTTGGCAAAGTGTGTGGGCATCAGTAAAGGTGCTAAAGTTGGGTCTAATATGGCGAATTGGAGACGGTAGATATATTCGTGTTTGGGGAGATCAATGGTTCACAAAGGCTGAGGATGGCATGATCAGCTCTCCAGTGAATAATCAAATAACTCAAGCAGTGGTGTCTGACCTATGGGTACAGGGAAGGAAAGAGTGGAATCGGGATTGATTTACTCCCTACTGAATGATGAGGAAGTAGAGGCAGTGTGCCGGATGTTTATATCGATGAGTAATATCGACGATAAGCTAATATGGAAACCGTCGAAAGATGGGATGTACAACACAAAATCTAGGTATGATGTTTTGGCAAGGTCTCAGCAACTGAGTCTGGGACAAGAGGGATGGCCTGTATTATAGAGCTTAAATTTACCCCCGAAAGTCAAGCTATTTTTATGGAAATTTGACTCCCGATGCTTACCAATGAGATCAGTGTTGCGGGCTAGACACGTTGAGGTTCTGTTTGAGTGTGTCATGTGTGACCATGACGTTGAATATAGCTGGCACTTGTTCTCCGGATGCGGCTATGCTAGGAACTGTTGGCTGGTTGCGGGAATCCCACCCCCGGGAGCAGAATTTGAAGATGCAACTGACTGGTTATTTAGTTTTTGTCTATTTGCAGGTATGGCTGAAACGGAGAAAGCGGTGTTCGTTTTATACACCATCTGGCAGCAGCGCAATAATATGGTATGGAACAACACTAGGAAACTGCCGAGCGATGCAGTGCAGGAATCTTTCCGCTGGTGGGAGGAGTGGCGACGCTGTAAACGACGAAAGACAGGCACAATAAACCGAAGAGCAGCAGCAGCAATGCAGTGGCAAAAACCAGCAGCTCAAGCCGTGAAATGCAATGTGGATGGTTCAGTGTTCAAGGAGGCCAATACCGGTGGCGTAGGTGCTGTGTTACGAGACGATTCAGGGGCGTTTATTGCACTATACAACTCGGTTTTTGCCGGAACCACGGACCCAAAAACAGTTGAGGCCATGGCTTTTCGAGACAGTCTACTATGGGTTGTCGGGCTGAATTTGACCAAGGTAGAGATTGAGTTAGATGCTAAACTTGTAGGTGAAGGGTTAGCACCACGTCAGCCAGATTTATCAGTTTATGGTTCGATTTTAGCTGATTGTAGGTTTATTATGGATAGTAACCGGGACTTCTCTGTCTTTTTTGTTCCTCGATTAGCGAATGGTGTCGCTCATGCAGTAGCACGACAGGCCATTTCCAATGTTAATAAGTTTTCCTCGTATTTTTTACCAAATTGGCTCCGTTCTGTAATTTTTCAGGATTTGCATTCTGCTGTTACTTAATATAGTCGATTGTTTTCCCAAAAATAAATTGATAGACACCTCAAAAAATTAAACTTATATATACATTAGTTACTTATATAATATGTCACAAATTGATCTTGCGTATACTTTATTAAATAATAAGGTGATTTCTATACTTATTTTGTTTTTTTACAAAGTACGCTTTATTAATAATGATCGGAACATGTGTAAAATCATATAATAATAATAAATGATATGTGAAAATTGAAAAGTAATACTCCTCCCATTCTAATTTATAAGGGTGTTTGTTTCTCTACTTTTCATCTCATATTTGCCTTTTTACTTTAAAATGGAGAGTATTAGATATTTGGTTAGGAACCGTTGTTTGTCTTTCATACGTGAAAAATAGTTTTTTACAAAAGCATGAAATTTATGCTTTTTGAAAAAATATTTTTTTCTAACAGCAAACAATAAACAACAATATCAAACAACAGGTAAATCAAACATGCCCTAATTCATTCTAGCAAGTGAGTTTTTTTTTCTCAAATATAAGTCGTTCTAGTTTTTTAAGAATTTTTAATTTAGTTTTTAATTACATTTTCATCTTGTTCCATGTGTTTTTTAACACTCCAATACTTATTTTCCAACCATCATATGAATGAGAATTTTGGTTTGGTTAATAAATGTAAATTCATTAATTTGACTATATTAATTATATTTTTAAATTTATGTGAAACATCTTAAAATTATTTATATAATGGTTTTAAGATTTATATAATGGAATTGAAAGAATATATATTTTAGCATTGAAATAGAGTAAGGCTTTGAAGAATAGTAGAATTACGAAAGAGTAATGGGAAATTGATTGATAGTTTGATACCATATTCTAGAAAATAATAGAACAAGAGGCATGTTTTGGAACTGACAAAACATGTACAAATGTTGTTAGGGGGCCGGCTCAAATTTCAAAAGACTTTGATTCTTAATACAATGGTTCTTAATTTGCTACAAATAAAAGAAAGTTTATTTAGAGGAGCATCTTCTAGAAAACTATATCAAATTAATCAAAAAATAATAAAATACCAAATAATATAGGGGTAAAGTGTAAGCCCTCTAAAATTTACTGCTATGAGCTATTTTACTTCTAACGTCTAAAATAGTGTAATTTGACTCATAACGTTGTCAATCAAGAGCAATTTTATCTCTAATGTTGATAAGTTAGGTTAATTTGAGAAATAACTCATCAAATTATATTTGTCGGTAATGAATTTTGTCATCTACAGTTAATATGTGTATCATTTTATTACTAATTAGTAACAAGTCACAAACATATGATTAAATGAGAAAAAATTAAAAAATATATATATTGCACTTTGTACGAGATGAATAAAAAAATTTCAAAAATTTCATTGAATTTAAAATTTTTAATTTTTCAATTCTATTATTAAATCATAAAAAAATATGAAATCTTTTTTAGACACACGTGCAGTTGGTGTAGAATAAAAAATAAAATATCTGTATTTTATAGTAATGTTTGAAATTGATCTAATTTGTTAATGTTATGGGTAAAATTGCTTTTAGCTGCCAACGTTAGGGGTAAAATTGCACAATTTTAAACGTTAGAGGTAAAATTACTCCCGGCTAAAAACGTTAGGGATATTTTTACATCTTATCCGAATAATACATATTATTGATATTATCAACAATCAACTTTTTTTAGCCTCCATCATGATAAAACTGCTTCGTTTTGATGTGTTAACTAAAAATTAAAAGTATCTAACATGAAAAGCGTAGACATATTTAAGTTTTTATATGTTCAACGTTGATTTCCTAAATTAAAACACCTAAATTTTAATCGATTTGGTGTGTTGAATGCTAAAAAATTAAAAGTGTTAAGCCTAAAAAAAGTAGATATATATATATTTTTTTTGGTAGGAACGAGAAAAGAAAACGAACAAACAAAGAAAACTAACCCGGGATCAGCCTAGGAAGGCTAACCCCAATTCTATCCTCTAAAAGAAGAGACGAAAGAAAGATGGGAGGATCAGAAAGGGTAGAGACACCTAACATCCCCTCATGCCCAGCTGCCGCCAAGCGATCCGCAACCCGGTTTTGTTCCCTATAAATGTGGCTGAACTTTAAGAACTCAAAGGAAGGGTGAAACCTTAAAATATCTTTGATAAGATTTTGGATGTTAAGACAAATAGCCTGGTTATCTGAAATCCTGTTGATTGCCTCCATGTTATCAGACTCCACAGATAACCTCTTTACACCCAGGCTAATGGCAAGCTTGATACCCGAAAGAATACCCCACAGTTCCGCCGAAAAGGAAGAACACATCCCCAGGTTCTGGGTAAACCTAGACAACCAGGCGCCACCCGCATCACGAAGAACTCCTCCGGCAGCAATCTTGTCATTGCTAAGGCAGGAGCCATCCGTATTCAGCTTCACCACCCCTTCTCCTGGCCTGCTCCATCCAACGAGGTGGACCTCTCTTTTCTGGGTAGACCTGGCAAGGGGATCCCCTTTGAAGCTCTCAGTAATAATAGAGAGTTTTTTCGAGAAGAATTCAAGTAAGTCAGGAATAAAGACAGTTTTATCAGCAAAAATCTCCTCGTTCCTCCACTTCCAAATTTGGTGACAGATGATAGCAAAGAAAATGTCACCATGCTCCATGTTAGCCAATAAATTCCCACTAACACCATCAGATAACCAGTTATACTCAGAGTGGGCCATGAAGGAAGGAAGAATGTGGTGAGGGATAACTTTCTTCCACACCTCTTTACTCTTAGAGCAATCCCTCGTAGCATGACACAAAGTTTCATCATGGCCTCTGCATCTACTGCAAGCTCCTGAATCCGCCAAGTGCCGTCTGTGTCGATCCGAATTAGTAAGCAGAAACTCCTAATAAGGTAAGAGATTTTAAGCGCCCAAATGGATTTCCACGTATCCGAAAGAGGATCAGCCCTGTTAGGGGTAAAAGCTTCAAAGGCTGACTTGCAAGAATAAGCACCATTGGTAGTCAGGGCCCAGCAATGTCTATCCTTATCTTCATCATGATTACTAATCTTAACTCCTCTAATTCTAAGGAGAGTCTCCAGGCTAAAGAATGTATCAAACTTTGACCAGATCCAGTCTCCCTCAGAGTCCACCACATCGGCAATTCTCCAGTTACGGATGTTACTAGGAGGGGGGGATCTACACACCTCAACAAGCGGTTTGTCACCAATCCATGTATCATACCAGAAGCTGGTGGACTTACCATTACCCACCTCCAGACCAACCCCCGAGCAGAACTCTGCAAACACAGCGCTAAGCCTTTTCCAGAGGAAGGAACAACTGACAACTCTCTCCTTAGGGCCACCAAAGATTTTGTCTTTCCGATACTTGCCACAGAGAAGACGAACCCAAAGAGAGGATGGGCATTGCCACATTCTCCAGAGAAGCTTCATTAAAAGGACTTTATTATTGTCCTTAGCTTGTCTTATACTAAGACCCCCGCTGCTTTTCGGCTGGCAGATCTCCTTCCAAGGGACAAGGTGAATATTTTTTCCTTCTCCAGACTCTCCCCAAAAGAAACGCCGGTTGATTTTGTCAAGCTCGTTGAGGACCGGCTCAGGCAGTCTACAGGCTTGCATGATATGATTAGGAGCCGCGCAATTGACAGATTGGATTAAAGTTAGACGGCCTGCTAGGGAAAGAGAATTAGCTTTCCAACTAGCACACAAACCATTGGTTTTGTCCAAAGTTTCTTTAAAGGAGGCTTTGGAGACTCTGTCGCTATGGAGAGGGACCCCAAGATACTTACCCAAAGAGTGAGTAAGGGGAATGCCGGAAAGATCACTCAGCTTTCTACAAATGCCTATGTCCATGTTTTTAGAGCAAAGCATCCGAGACTTTTGGATATTAATCTTCTGGCCAGAAGCAGCACAGAAACAATTAAGGATATCCATTACCACACTAATTTGCTCCTCATTCCCTTCCACGAAGAGCATCACATCATCAGCGAAGAACAAATGGGTAATAGGAGGGCAAAATTTATTGATGGACACAGGATGGAGAATCCCCTTGCTCACAGCCTCTTGGATCAGGTGCGACAATCTTTCCATAGCAATAACAAAAAGGAAGGGGCTCATGGGATCTCCTTGACGGATTTCCCTGGAGGGAGAGAACTCATCAGACATATCTCCATTGATCATAACTTGGAAAACATGAGAGGAAATGCAATCCTCAATCAATTTCCTCCAGCTCTCCGGGATACCAGCTTTCTTCAAACTATCCAGAAGAAAACTCCAGTTTAAACGGTCATAAGCTTTCTCCAGATCCAGCTTGAGCGCCACAAACCCTTTCTTACCCTTCTTCATTTTCATTGAATGAACCATTTCCTGGGCGATAACCACATTGTCCATCATTTGCCTTCCAGGGACAAAAAAAGTAGATATATTTAATGTTTTATAAATCCAACATTAATTTCTTAAATATTATATTTGGAAAAAAAATAGTTTAAAAGAGTTGTAGGAAAAAAATCAATCAGATAAATAAAAGTAAAAAAAAAAATATAAGGTTCGTTTGAACTCATGACCTTTTACAACAAATCACACATTTTAACTAACCCAACCATTTTAACATTTTAAAATAATACTACAAATACATATTAATATACTAAAATGAGAGGGACTATTACCTACCAAACTGATTTTACTTAATAGTGGAGTCAGCGGTCGGGGGACCAGAGCCCCCTGAACCCTGGGTTGCCTCCGCACATAAATATAGATAGTGATATAGCCAATCTGTATATGGAGGAAAGGTGGCTGGGGATCGAAAGCGTGGCCAGCAAAAGTTGGTTGGTGGTGAATCATATGGAAGTTAGAGCCTTCGAATCTTAATGCTCAAAATTAAATTCCTATTTTTCTTGTTTTGCTTCAAGAGACAGATTAGGGTCAAAATCACCAACATGTACCTTTGTTTTTTTGTCCTACTCAAGAAAAATGCAAGTAATTTCAATAGATAAAAGAAGAAAAAGTATAAAAAGTAAAATATAATAAATAAAATTTTACATGATTACAAACTAAAATAAATACAATATCTATGAAATGATGAAAATGACTAAAAAAACAAAAAAAAACTCATAAAATGTATTAAAAACACAAAACAACAGTAAACAATAAAAAGAACATAGATAATAGAACAAATGATGTTTATTAATGGGAGAAATGCCTTATTACAGCAAGTAGGTCTTATAAGTGAGCCTCGTTAAAACCTTTAATAAGAAAAACCACATGGAAAAAAGCTTATTAAAGAAAAAAGAGTACTCAAGACCGTGTATACACTTCATTTTCTGACAAAGTATTTGCGGAGATTTTGGAGGTTCCACGTGCGTGGTAGTGTATTGCCCTCCATGTCCTGTATTTTAAACGTGGCTGGTCCAATCTTGTCCACTATCTGATATGGACTCGTCCAGTTAAGTCCTAGCTTGCCCTTACCCTCTCGAGATTAGACTTTATCAGCTTTACGGAGCACAAGATCTCCCACATTTAGATCCACAAGTTTGGCGTTTTTATCATGGTAAGCTGCAATCCGCTGTTTGTATGCTGCCATGCGTACATAGGATTGATCCCTGCGATCTTCAATCTGATCTAGGTGCTCCCTTAGTCGTTTGCTGTTGTCCTCTTCACAATAAAAGGCCACTCGGTCACTGGGGACCTGTATTTCGACTGGAATAACGGCTTCAACGCCATGAGAAAGGGCGAACGGTGTTTCCCCCGTAGCCGTCCTTGGGGTGGTGCGATAAGCCCATAAAACACTTGTTAGTTGATCCGCCCACTTCTTATCATGCTCTCCCAATCTCTTCTTTATCCCCTTCACGATCGTTCGATTGGTAACTTCGGTCATTCCATTGGACTGGGGATAATAAACGGAGGCGAATCTGTTCAGGATGCCCAACCCCTCACAAAAAGCCTTGAATTCGCCACAGTTGAACTGTGTTCCATTATCGGCGATGATGGTATGTGGAACACCGTATCTTCCTACGATGTTGTCTTTGACGAATTCCACCATTCGTTCTGCAGTAATGGAGGAAACAGCTTCGGCTTCTACCCATTTGGTGAAATGGTCCACTGCCACTACCACGTACCTTCTTTGCCGACGAGTCGGGGGAAATGGGCCGACAATATCTATTCCCCAGAGGGCGAATGGACGTCCTTCTATGATTGGCCTCTGAATGTGTTTGGTAGTATGTGATTCATTCGCATGAATCTGACAATTGTGACAAGATTCTACCAATTTTTGGGCATCCAATTCAGCCGTGGGCCAGTAGAAACCTGCTAACCTGGATTTTTTCAAGATGGTGGCGGATGCTTCATGTGCCCCACATGATCCCTCATGTAGCTCTTTGAGGATCTGTTGCCCTTCTTCCGGTAGAATGTATTTCAACCAAGGATGACTAAAGGACTTTCTGTAAAGGTCGTCATTGATCAAGGAGAAATAAGTTGCTCTCCTGACTATCCGTCGTGCCTCTTCTTTGTCTTCAGGTAAGGTTCCATTTAGCAGATATTGGCGAATGACCGATCTCCAATCATCTTCTACCGTTGTGAGTAGGGATACCTCCTCTGAGGCAAATGCTGGAGCTATTTTAACTTCGAAGGGACAATCCGAATATGTCCAATTTTCTTCACAAGAGGCCATTTTGGCCAAATGATCAGCCTCTGTGTTGGACTCCCTTGGTACGTGAATCAGCTCCCATTTAGTTTCCTTAGCTTCAAGGTGATCCAGCAACTTTTTGACTTCCACTACGTATTTGGCCAGAACCTCGTCTTTCACCTCATAATTCTTGATTACTTGGTTGACCATTAGTTTAGAGTCGCTATAGATTACGATCCGCTCCGGAGTGATTTCTTGGAGTAGGCGTAATCCCAATATCAGAGCTTCATATTCAGCAGCATTATTAGTGGCATGGAAATTTAATTTTGCTGCGTATCATAATTTTATGTATTGGGGACCTTTGATCACAACGCCTGCACCCGCTCCATCCGCCGAGGAGGCTCCATCGGTGTACATTGACCATTCCTCTATCGGAGGCTTGGGATGATCTATCCCTTCGTCAGTGAATTCATTCACGAAGTCCGCCAGGACCTGACTCTTTAAAGCTGACCTGCTTTCATACCTCACATCGAATTCGCCAAGGCGAATTGCCCACTCCATCAACCTTCCCGAAGTGTCTGGTTTCTGCAACACCTTTCTCATTGGTATATTTGTTCGAACCACTACAGTATGTGCCTGAAAATATAGCCTAAGGCGGATTGTCGTGGTTACAATAGCCAGTGCCATTTTATCAAGCTTTGAATACCTGATTTCGGCGTCTTTCAAAACCTTGCTCACGTAATAAATCGGAAACTGCTGGCCATCCTCTTCTCGTATCATGACCGTGCATACGACTTTGTCTGTGACCGATACATACATGTAGAGATCTTCTCCCTTCAAAGGTCGACTCATCATGGGTGGCTCTGTGAGGAACCGCTTGATTCCTTCGAAGGCTCTTTCACAATCCTCATTCCACTCGAATGCCTTTTGCTTCTTGATGACTTCGTAAAAGGGCTGGCATCTGCGAGCTGAACAAGAGATAAACCTGCCCAAGGCTATGATATGCCCGTTAAGGCGTTGTACCTCTCTGATATTCCGTGGCGCTTGCATTTCCAGGACTGCCTTAACTTTGTCAGGATTTGGGCTAACTCCTTTTTCGCTGATCATGAACCCTAAGAATTTTCCATATGTTGCCCCGAAAGTGCACTTCTCTGGGTTTAACTTAATGTTGTGGCATCAGAGTACGTCTAGTACCTCATTTATATCATCTGCATGCTTTTCTACGGTCGTACTTTTGATGATCATATCATCTACATAGACAGAATAATTACCCCTTTTACTATCTGCGAATATCTTGTTCATCATCCTCTGATAAGTTGCACCTGCGTTCCTAAGCCCGAAGGGCATAACTTTGAAACAATAAGTGGCTTGGTGTGTTACGAACGAGGTCTTGATTCTATCTGAGGGCTCCATAGGGATCTGATGATAACTTGACTTCACGTCAGTAAAGGAATACATTGCGTGACCGGCGGTTCCATCTACAAGCATGTCAATACATGGCAAAGGATAGTTATCCTTGGGGCAAGCTTTATTGAGATCTGTAAAGTCAATGCACATACGGTAAGATCTGCCAGCTTTTTTCACCAACACGACGTTCGCCAACCACTGAGTGTAAAGCACCTCCTCGATGGCATCCGCCCTCTAGAGCTTGGCGATCTCTTCCTCAATCACCTTCTGCCTTTCCGGGCCATGATTTCTCCGTTTCTGAGCCACAGGAACTGCATCCTTATCAATGTTGAGTTTGTGAGTGATTACGTCTGGGCTGATTCCGGGGAGAATTTCATCCTTCCATGCGAAGACATCTTCCGCCTTACAGAGCACTTTGGTGATTGCATCTTTAATCTCGCCCTTGAGCCCCTTAGCCATTCGCACCTGCTTTCCATCCGCCATAAGGTACATTTCGGTCCCGCCCAAGGCCATTGTGATGCGCTCCTCTTCATCTTCCTCCTTAGATTGGGGGCGAATCATTAGTGATGCCGAATATGTCTCTTGGGCCACCTTTTGGCTACCTTTGATCATTACACCTCCCTTGGCCGTGGGAATGTAAAGTGTTAAGTGGCGAATGGAGATAAGAGCTGCGACTTCAGAGATAAAAGGTCGTCCGAGGATGATATTGTAAGCTAACTGACCATCCAAGACCGAAAACTCTAAATCTCCCCTCCAAACTTGATCATCGTCTGTAAGCTCACAGTCCAAAGTAACTTGGCCTTTTGTTTGAATAGTATGTCCCGTTACTCCCAAGATATCGACCACGGTTGGCTCTACTTGAACAAGATCAATCCTGAGTTTGCCGAAAGCTCCTCAGGTAATGACATTGCATGAACTTCCAGTATCAATCATTACCCTTTTCATCTCCCAGCCTTCAACCATCATAGTGACGACCAGAGCATCTGCATGGGGTGGTATCTCAGGACCTGCATCTGAAAAGGGGCGATTTAATGACATCCTGTCAAGGGCGGTAGTCCTTGCCTTTTTCAACGTTGGCTGGTACCCAGGTCCGCCTGCTATGACATTGATGGTACCCCTTCCTTTCTTCTTTGGGTCCTCCTTGGGTCTGTCACCATCTCCTCTTTTGCCTTCCATTTGGATGAACCGATCCAATTTTCCCCTTTCTATGAGACGCTCAATTTCTCGAGCTAACTCCCAGCATGCATCAGTGTCATGGCCATTTTTCCTGTGGTACTTACAATAGTTTTTAGGGTTTTTACCATTATTGGTATACTCCCCCCCCTTTGGTTCGGGGTATGAAATGCTCCGCTTGTGTTGGCTATTCTCGATCCACATAAGAACTTCACTCTTAGAAGCATTGAGAGGTGTGAAGGAGGTGACAAACATTGATTTATTCCTAGAATCTCTTCGCTTGCTTCGGGAGGAAGGATCCTGACACTTGTTTTTGTCCCGATCTCGAGGACGAGATTCGCCCCTGTCCCTTTTTGGCGATGATGGTGAACCTCGGCGAATGTCGTCCACCTCTATAAAATCTTTACAACGCTCCATCAGCTCCGCCATGCTGGTGGGTTTCTTTCGGATGAGATCTTCCTACAAACTCTTGCAGGTAGTGTTTCTTACGAAACATTCCACAGCTACGGAGATATCCACATCAACAATTTGTATGCACAATTGGTTGAAAGTGTCCACATACTCCCGAAGGGGTTCATTCGCCTTCTGCTTTAACTCAAAAAGCTTTCCAGATTTCACCACTGCAGGAATACAACCGGCGAATTTAGCACAAAATTCCCTGCTCAATTGATCGAAGCTGTTTATCGAGCCCGGAGGTAGAGATTGAAACCACAAATAGGCTGGGCCCCCCCAGCGTGGTGACAAACATTTTGCAGAGCACGGGCTCGGTGGCTCGGTTGAGCCTGGCCAGTATTCGATACTTGCGAACGTGAGCTTCTGGATTATCTTTGCCTGTGTATATTGCGAGATTGGGAATCTTAAAAGCTCTTTCTGTCTCCTCCGCCTCAATCCAAGCTGCAAAAGGCGAATCTCTATTGGCGAACGGGTTGTGCCTGGCATTTTTTTCATTCATACGGAGCACCAGGCCCCTTACTCTATCATCAAAATTTTCCGGATCCGCCCTGGGACGGCCTCTTCGTGGCGATCTGCTTGGAGAAGAAGAAGAAGAAGAACTTGAATCAGACGATGGATCTGATGGCGAACGTCTTCCTTCATTACCGCATCCACTTCCTCCTCCGCCTCCTCCTCCACCACCACCTCTCCCTCCATTTCCTCCACCTGGGGGAGTCGGACCGCTTCCTCCCCCCTGGCCTCCTGACGGGATGTGTCCAACAGTTCCTGAAGGCGGCGGCGGTGGTGGTCCACTTGCATGGGATGCCTTTTCTGGCCTTTTACTTCGCCTACGGCCAGTAGATGGGGGTGATCTGCCACGACGGGAGGATCTTGCTCGTTGGGGCGAAGGTGCCCTTATCCGCTTATCCTTCTCTTTTCTATGCTTCTTGCGAGTTGGCCCTTTAGATCCGCCAAGGGATAAATTCGTCCGTGGATGCCTGGGTATATCGGACCCACCAAGATTCAACCCCGGACCCCCAGATCCGCCAGGAAGGGTCGTATCATTTCTTTGACTTCCTTCACTAGGGCATAACTCCCGATTAATTGGTCGCTCGCCACCTGATGTCGTGGCAGTTAATATGGAATCCGTGTTGTGAGCTTGAAGGAACGAGGAGCTATGAGCACCTGGTCCAAGGCCAAAGTTTAACAAAGGCAAAGATGAAACGGTTGAAGTAGACGTCATGCTCCAACGCGGAGGAAGAGTCATGTATGTTCGAAGGCGATTTGCCATCTCAAGTCCATATCGCGCCTCGATATCTTGTGCACACATATTGATAAAAGCAGTGGTAGGCATGTTATTGTCGACATGCGTTATTGGAGCGGTTGTATTGGTGCGACCAGCACTAGATGGTGTAACTAACGGTGTTTCAATCCCTGAGGAGGGATTTTCACCTCCGTTGGTCATTGCGTTTTCAGCGTGAACGAAAAAACCCTTTGTTTTATTAAGGATTCCACCTTCACCGCACCAATGTTAACTTGAGGAAAAATCCTTGATCGGAGCACTTCCCTGTGAGGTGCCGTTGGGATCGGCCGGGGACACTCCGATGCCAAAGTCAGTAAGATGGATCAAGGAAACCAACGGAATTGACAAGAATGGTGAGAATGTGTGTGTACCTTGATAACCTAGGGGATCAGGCTATATATATATCTGGGAAGTTGTAACCTTCAGGTAACTAGAAAGTCTCCATTAATGCCTCATTAATGGCGGTTACGGGTTATTCTGAACCTGGCGGATTAGCTAATTAATAACTCATTAATGATCTTTTATGGCCGAGTCGACGGCCAGCCGTTATAGAGGCGAATGGAGAGATTCGCCTTATAGGTCCGCCAGCGGATCTCTCTGAGCTGATCTGGGGAGATCCGCCAACCAGTTCCTTTTGGAGACCACTACGCGGCGTACTTTGAGGTGAATATCCCTTTTGGTCCTCAGGATAATATCTCAATGTTATCAACATCATTCTTTAGACCATTCCGAACATTCGGATCTACGGACAAGATAAACCATTTATGCTCTTGCTAAATCTGAAAAAAAGGGCTTAAACGATAGAATAATAGAGAGTAGATACAATCAAACAGATAAAGAGTTCCGATAAAATATATGAGAACAGACAAAAAAAATACAAAAATCTAATTCGGTATGGGGACAAAGAAGGAAAAATAGATCAATAAAATAAAAAAATCGACAGAAAAGGGAAAAGAAAGGAAAACAATTAAAATTAAAAAATTTTAAAAATAAAAAGAAAAACTTATTTATCATTAAACTAGTAATAAATTATTTTTTTAGTAGAGACTGAATCCATTGTTTCCCAAAATTAAATTGTGAATCATATAGAGCGTTATGCTAAAAATTAAATTTCTATGTTTTTTCGAGTAAATTATATTAATGGTACCTGAATTTTATCATAGTTGGTATTTATATTACATTTTGTCCTAAAAATATACTTGAAGTAATGATGACCGGAAAATTTAGTATATTTTACTGGTCAATGACATGTCAATGCGAGTTTGATAAGTAAATTACACTAATGATATATGAACTTTACCATAATTCACACTTTGGTATCTAGATTTTATTTTATCCAGAATATATACCCCAAGTAAAGATGACTTAATATTTTAGTAAATTCGAGATCGTTCAATGCGAGTTTGACCATTTTAAATTAAAAATTGAGACACATCATATACTCAATTAACATAAAGTATTGTAATTTTATGTTAATTGAGAGGGTATGGTGAGTCTCAATATTTAGTTCAAAATGATCAAACTCACGTTACCCGATCACTAACCGGTCAAATGAACTAAATTTTTCAGTCACCTTTATTTGAGTTATGTTTTTAGGATAAAATAAAATACAGATATCAAAGTATGAATTATGGTAAAGTCCAAGTATCATTGATGTAATTAACTCATGAAACTCTTATTTTTTTTGAATGAATGAATTGAATTAATGCTAAGAAACAATTGCCAAAAGGCTTACAATCGAACTAGGGGGTAAATTGGTTACTGTCACTACTGGACTTGACAATCCTAATCTAGCAATCTCATGCGCGACCTGATTAGCCGCTCTACGCATAAAATGGAAAGACCTCTGCGGGATTGAACTAGCTAGCTTACGACAGTCAGCAAGAACAAGTCCGAGATGAGAATTATCTTCATCCATTTCCTGAAGTAACGCCTGGATAATAATCTGAGCATCCCCTTCCACACATACTTCCGCTTCTCCTCTGTTTTTGATCCAACTAAGCGCTTCCCTACACGAGATGGCTTCCGCAACAGTTGGCGAGAAAAGGCCTAATAATGTCTGTATCTAGCCGCTACAAATCTCCCTTCGCTGTCACGTATACAAGCCCCAACCCCGATATAACCAGCGCTGCTAACAGCAGCGTCGAAGTTTATCTTCACACCAGAAACAGGACTGATCCACGATTCAGCAGCAGTTCGATTAACTGATATGGTCCTACTTTCGCCCGTACTGTTTGCTGCTTTCCACGCTCTCCAAATCTCCGAAACTCGAATTAACATTTGTTCAGGTTGGATATGTTTGCTGTCCCATAACCAGCTATTACGACAATACCAGACAAACCATAAGGTTGTTGCCCATTGGGCTGCAATTTCATGGTTGCTGTTATTTAACACCGCACTCCACCAACTTGTCGTACTAAGCTGATCAAGATTTATGAGATTAAGTATCAGCGGCGATTGCCATACACGAGTGAGAGACGGGCATTGAAATAGAATGTGGATCAAAGATTCCGAATGATTCTAACAAAACGGACATTTAATATCAATATCAACCCGACGATTGTATAAGGTTACCTTGGTTGGAACAATATTCCATGCAGCACACCACAGGAAGTTTTTCACCTTAGGGGGACAATCCATTTGCCAGAGCTTACTCCACGAAGCATTACACACCGAGTCCGGTGGTTTAGGAAATGCTTCAGCTAAAGTGTAGTAAGCTGTTTTTAACACTGTAGATACCTTTCTTATCCCTCTTCCAACATAATCGGTCCTCTCCTTCACAAGCTGAGATAGGGATCTGAAGTATCGCTTGCCTGTCAACGACATCGAAGAGTTCCGTGAGTAACTCGACATTCCACTCGCCATCCTTGATAATTCTATCAACTGTCCAATTCTGATTTGATTCTGATTGAACCCCAGCCGGCACCCCTGATTCTAAATCAATCCATCTGTCGCCCCATATACGAGTGCGCTGCCCATTTCCAATTCGCGATATTATTCCATTACGGAGCAGTTGTTGCGTCTGAAATATACTATCCCAAATGAGACTCAGGTTTGCTCCCAAACTCGCATCACATAAGTTGGATCTAGGGAAATAGCGTGCTTTGAACAAGCGACTAACCAATGAGAGAGGCTGATTCATAAATTTCCAAGCTTGTTTCCCCAGAAATGCAAGATTAAATTCGTGGAAACGCCTAAAATTAAGCCCCCCCCATTCCTTCCTTATACACATAGCCTCCCAGGCTTTCCATTTAATCCCTCTATCCCACCAGTATGCATTGAGAATGGTTTCCAACTTATTACAGATGGTCTTTGGCAGGAGAAAAACCTAAAAAACATAGGATGGGAGAGATTGAGCAACAGCTTTTATCAGAATTTCTTTACCGCTTTGTGTTAACTGTCTGTTCTGCCAGCTTCTAACTCTTTTTATCATTCGATCCACAATATACCAAAAAGCCGATGTTTTATTGCGTCCAACTGTAGATGGTAGTCCAAGGTAGCTATCCTGTATAGCCGCACTTTCAACTTGTAACAGAGACGCAATTTCCATCCTCCTGTCCTGGGGGACTTTGGCACTGAAAGAAATTTTGGATTTGTGGATATTAACTTTCTGACCCGAGGCTGATTCATACTGCTGAAAAATATCCTGAATTACCATACATTCTTCCACCGAAGCTCTGAAGAAAAAATAGCTGTCATCCGTGAATAGAAGATGAGTAATCACGGGAGCTCCGTGACTAATTCGGCAGCCATGCAGCTTTCCGTCGATCTCGGCTTTCTGTAATAGCGCTGAGAGTCCCTCGGTGCAAAGAATGAAGAGATACGGCGAGATGGGGTCTCCTTGCCGAAGCCCTCTTGAAGGTTTGAAAACCGGAAACTCAGCGTTGTGGTTAACAATTTGATACTCAATCGAAGATACACAGCTCAATACAAGGTCGATGAAGTGACTGGGAAAGTCAAATTTGATCATAATAGCTTTTAGGAATGCCCACTCAACCCTGTCATACGCCTTCGACATGTCAATTTTCAACGCTGCATAACCTTTCTTGCCTCCTTTCCCCAATTTAAGAGCATGACCAACCTCATATGAGATCATAATATTATCTGTAATGGAACGTTTAGGGATAAACGCACTTTGATTTGCAGAAATAATATGATTCAAGACGCCCTTAAGCCTGTTAGCTATAACTTTTGTCATGATTTTGATGATGACATTGCAGAGGGCAATAGGTCTAAGATCGGAGATACTTACCGGCTGTTTCTTCTTTGGAATAAGCACAATATTTGTCCGATTAAGTTCAGATGGAATTAATCCAGAGTTAAGACACTCAGTGCAAAAGGTGGCTATATCATCTCCATTTACTTGCCAATGCTGTTGATAAAAGCCTGGGTTAAGTCCGTCTGGTCCCGAAGACTTATCTGGGTGCATCTCAAAAACCGCCCTCTTCACTTCCTCACTGGTGTAAACCCGGCCCAACTGTCGTTTCAGCCTCTCAAGAACTCGATTTTAAATTGATTCTGTAATCTGGCTTTCGGTACTGCCTTGTGACTTGAAAATTTCCTCATAATGATTCTGTATACTAGCTGTGAGATCTGTTTGCCATGTTCAAACTACCCCTGAATCATCCTTCAAATTGTCGAAATCATTGCGTTTCCTTCTTGCGTTAACCGCCGCATGAAAAAAATGGGAATTTTTATCTCCCTCTCTAAACCATTGGGCTTTAGCTCTTTAACGCCAGTATGTTTCCTGCTCAATCCTCACAGTGTCCAGCTCTCATCGGACTCTCTTGAACTCCTCCGAATCCGGTTTTCTTCGTAAGTTTTCAAGTCTGCTTTGAAGCCTTTTAGTTCGACCACGGAACCTTTTCTTGAAACCATTTCCCCACTCTGCAACCCTTTGACGACACTCCTTTAGTTTCGATAGAATTTGTGACTCGGTATTACTCGCCTAGGATTCTGCAATGATCTTATGGCAATCCTCTTCTTTACCCCAGGCATTCTCGTACCGAAATAGACCCGCCCTTGTAACAGTTACCGCCTTTGTAGTGAGAATTAACGCCGAATGATCAGACTGGGTGGTAACGACGTTTTGTATGACTGCCGTAGGGAAGATATCATGCCACAACTGATTAGCAATCCCGCGATCAAGCTTCTCCTCAACTGTAATTTCCCCCCTTCTTTGTCTAATCCAGGTGAATGGGTATCCTATCATCTGAACCTCTGATAGCTCACAGAAAGTAATCGTCTCATTAAATCCTGACAATAACTGATTCGGGTGATTCCTGCCTCCCCTTTTTTCAAAAGAATAGAGCATGTCGTTGAAATCGCCCATAACTAGCCAGGGTAAGTTAGATAATCTGTACAGATCTTTTAGACATCTCCAAGAAAGGGCTCTTCTACCCCGTTCAAGGAAACCATAGAACCTAGTGAACCGCCAATCCAGACTTCCACCACCCGAGATACGGACATCGATAAAGTTAAAGCTGAATTTCAGAAGACTTACCGTAATCTCGTTAGTCCAGAACAAAGCCACCCCGCCCCCTCTTCGATCATTACTAACCACAAAATGATTATCAAAACAAATAGACCGCTTAACATGTAGAATAGAACTTTCACTAACCATCGTCTCCATGAGGAAAACAATAGCCGGTTTATGGGCTAGAACAAGCTCCTTGAGCTCACACACTGTCTCGAGGTTGCCCACTCCTCGGCAGTTCCAGGCTAAGCACGTCATGGCTTCCGGATGGCCCCTTCTGAGGAACTTGCCGATATCTCTATTTCATTTTCAATACCATCCATAGGTGCCGATTTTGATTCAGAATCAGAAATTCTCTTTCTTTTCACATCTGTAAGGGTACGGATCTCTTCCTCTTCTACAGTGATGATCTCATTAACTTGTAGAGCTTTTTGCTTGAGAAGATTTGCTTGCTGCTGAGGTATCTCCGCGGTTTTCTGCTGAAGTAGCATAGGAGACGAATTAAGCCAAGGGGAGGAGTTTTGTACCAGTCTTCGCGGCGTTGCTCTCAGGAATGCCCCATACAACATTGGGTGGTCCGGATTGTGGAGAGCTCTAAAGCTTACGCAATCTCTTTCGACATGTCCAATTAAGCCGCAGAAGAAGCAGAAGTGCGGAAGTCTTTCGTACTTAAAGTTGATCCAAACCCAATTTGAACCTGCTGTCCCGAGTTTCATTCGACGTTTCAATGCTTTACGGACATCCAGCACAACCTGTACTCGTAGATAGCCTATAAACGACTCCGTATAGTCCCTGGGATCTGTCCTGATGACATTCCCTATATACGAGCCACAAACAACAGCCGTTTTCTCAGACCGATATCCACTAGGGAGATCATGAAGTTGTATCCAGAATGGAGTTTCATGTAATAGAATCGTGTAGAAATCCTCTTGATGTTCCACTCTCTTTAGAATCAGCAGTTTATTATCAAAGGACCATGGTCCACCATTGAGTACAGCATTCAGGTAAAAAATATGGTTAAATTGAAATAGGAATCTTCCCTCCTCAAGATCAACTATTGAAATACCTCATGCTGGTTTCCATAGTTTAGAGAGCGTGATTTTCATACATTCAGAATTAATTGTTCGATTCGTTGCGAAGCTGCCTATACAACTCCATCGGAGATCATAGGATACGTTGGAATCGTTTGCTGCGAAAACAACCGGGGCGGTGTCTTCTTCCTCCAACGATAGATTTAGACAATCTTTGGCAAGGGAATCCATTCTGGGATGCGGCGAAAAACAAGATGGAGGCTTTGAATGGAGTTTAGCGGTATTAGCAGGAAGAATTAGGGGATAGATCGATCGATTTAGGAGAGGAAAACAGGAAAACTTCAACCCCAAATTAGGGTACAGCGAAAAACCCTAGCCGCAGGGTATGGACGTTTTTTCTTTTAATGTTTGTTATTAATCATTAATTGATAAAATATACTAAATTATTTGATTATAATTACTTCAAGTATATTTTTAGAATAAAATGTAATCCAGATATTAAATATGAATAAAGTAAAATTCAAGTACTCATATTTTTTCTTCTCGAAGGAGACAGATTAGGATCAAACCCATATTTTTTCTTGTCGAAGGAGACAGATTAGGATCAAAATCAGCAAACATGATACTACCTTTGTTTTCTTGTCCTGCTCAAAGGTAAAACTTTCGTCATTTTGTCATGAATACGACAAAAATAAAAACAAAAACAAAAAATGAATTGGACCACCATACCATCACTAAAATACCATCTCTTTGTCTACATTCTAGAGTGCAAATACAGTTGGCATTTGGAAATTGGAACAGACATAAGCACCCCTCCCTAAATGTCAATATGAAATATACTAAAATGAAATAAAATAATAAATGCAATTCCTTATTAAAATAAGAAATAGTTAAACATTTTTAAACAAGAACACGTTTTTAAAGTAATATCAATTTTATTCCTATCGAACAAAATATTTAAACAATCATTTGATCCGTTATTTAACCGCCACGTTAAAATTTCCAAAATATAATTATATGTAAACTATTTACCGTGTTACTAATACAATTAAAAAAAACTACCATACCAACAATTTGATCAATAATGAGCACAATATGCAATTTGTGAACATAAAAATATTTATTATTTGAAAACATAAACAAATGAGGCTTTTACAAGTAATGGAAAAATCTTAAAAGCTAACGTCTCGCTTTATCTTAGGAGAACATGATTGCAAACATAAGAGTATATCTAATAAAAAAAAACTCAAAATAAACTTATTATGCTTCTAATATCTAGGAACTTATTAACAAATAGGAAGACCTTCTTTAAACAAGACTCACCAACCCCTCTCAACTAAACATGTTTGTTGCATGTTAGTTTATAACATCGAGTGTTTCAATGAGCTTTTCGAATCGATCAAGCTTTACTGGCTTGGTTATAACATCAACTACTTGCTTACTGGCTCACTAGCGCCAAAATATTCCATATTGATTACTCCATCATTTGTAAGATTTCTTAGAAAGTGAAAGTATGCATCATGTTTACTTCTTCCATGAAAAACTGGATTACGTTGTGTATTCAATTTGCTTTAGAACTCGCTGCATCCAAACAATTTGGCATGCACATGAACAAACAATAACATACTCTACTTCTGTAGCTGACAGAGTTAATACATGTTGCTTCAAAGCTGCCAAGCTACTGCTCCCCCACTTAACAAGAACACATAGCCTAAAGTATTCTTTTGATCATTTTTATCACCAGTGTAGTCACTATCATGTATGCCATCAATTTAGTTGTACAAACTCTTTTGTGAAAAATACCAAAATCAATAATAGTTTGAATGTATCTCAAAATTCTTTTAACTATTGACACACATGTCTCCATTTGATTTGATATAAACCTGCTTATAAGACATACGTTGCACATCAAGTTTAGGCTTGTGACTATCATATACATTAGTGATATTATGCAATTTGTCATGATACATGTGGACCATCAGATGCGCCCTCCTCAACAATAACCATCGGAGCCATCCTGCCAAATGAGGCCTCAACGTCACGAGCGTTCTTCACCATATCAAGCGTCGTGATTCCCAGAATCACTTGTGGTTGTTGAAACACATTTCCACATGATTTTGATTTGACAAAATTATTTAAGTAATTGATAAAAAATATTCTAACACATTAAATTTAAATGCTTTGATTTATTCACACTAATATGTTTGTTCAATGTTGAGTTTATTGATTTATAAGACATTAAGATAAAGAGTCCAACGGCCCATAAGTGGAAGTCAAGCCCAAGTCAACATATCAAGACCTCACGGCCCAAGATTTCAAAACGCGGTCGTTTTGTACAAAGCACAAGCTCAGCTTGAAGAAGGATCGAGAAGCCTCTCTCAATTGCTAAGAGATGAAGCTGCTGAGTGGAACGACAAGAAGTACAAGTCAGCAGCAGATAAGAACCAACTTCTAGACAATGTATTTCTACTTTGGGTAAAGTTCAGAAGGCGCAGGAAGTTGTCTGGAAGACTTTGCCAAATATGTCGAAACATTCTGTTTATCGGACGAAAAGCTGCCGAGAACTGCCGTGGACAGAAGATGCAAGAATCTCATTGGCCAACGACACTGAGCACGTACTGAGCGACAACGACAGGAAGCCGTTTGCCTCCAACGGTTATTTCGAAATTCGAAATCACCGGTGCCTCAAGTGTCACTATATAAAGGCCTCTCATTTGCTTCATTTGATGCAGATCTTCAATTAGTCGAAATGCTGTCCAAATTCATACTTGAAGTTCTGTGAGAAAAGCAAAGCAAAAATCTTACACCAATTTCCAATCATTGTGTAAAAGTCTAGAGTGATTTCAATCATCTAAAGTGTCTTAGCAATTGTTGTTTAGGACAAACACTTTATCATTTCTAGAAGAATAGAAAGGAGAGGCTGAGTACTCGGTTATAGTACTCAACGGTAGATATATGAGTGAGTAGAGGTATAGAGGAAGGTACTCTTGTATACTCAGCTTCTATTGTAAAAGGTTTCGTGCTCTACCTTTAAAGAGCTCAGTAGAGAATTCAAAAAGCTCGGAACTAGTTCCGGGGACTGGATGTAGGCGGAGAGGCCGAACCAGGATATGTCTGCTGAGTAACACATTTCTAACCCTTAAACTCCTTTATATATTGCTTGCTATAAAACTGACTAAGTAACGAACTCACGCTGAGTTGAGTGCACTAAGAAGCTGAGTTCAGGAATAGACTCTAAGTGCTATTTCCTGACTCAAGGAAAGAAACAGACTTAGTCACAAGTTGACTAAGCTTATGTCTTAAAACTACTTAGCGCCGCTGCGTAAACCTTTTCTTAAGAAAAGAAGTCAGCCTTAACGGACAAAATTTTAAATAGTTCCTATCCCCCCCTTGGAACTAACCTTGTCACGTTATAAGGGACCAACAAGTGGTATCAGAGCTTAAAAGCTCACTAAGCAAGATATAACTATCTTGAGCTGATCCCCACAATGGCTGAGAACAGCACTCGTTTCCTCCTAGGAAATCAGACAACTCAGATTTTACCTGAGGGACTGTCCATTACTCGGCCTCTTCTTTTCTTCGAGTCTAACTATACCTTTTGGAAGAATAGAATGAAAAATTTCATTCAGGCAACAAATATGAGTGCATGGCTTTCTATAGTCCAAGGCCCATTTGTTCCTGTTGAAACTATTGACGGCCAAACGGTTGTTAAAGCTGAGACTAAGTGGACAAAAGATGATCTCAAGAAGCTACAAAATCATGCTTCGGCTATAAACATGCTTCACTGTGCGTTAGATGCTGCAGAGTACAAAAAAAAATTCAGGTTGTGAGTCAGCGCAGGAGATCTGGAAGAAACTGGAGGTCACCTACGAAGGAACCAACAAAGTTAAGGAGTCCAAGGTGAACCAGCACATGAGGTTGTACGAGCTGTTTGAAATGAATGATGATGAAGGAACCTCCGAGATGAACGCAAGGTTCACAAACATTATCAACGAGCTCAAGAGACTTGGCAAGATCTTTACTGAGGAAGAGCAAGTCAAGAAGATACTAAGGAGTCTTCCTAAAAGCTGGCAAGCCAAGAAAACTGCTGTTGAGGAAGCTCAAGACTTAACCACCTACAAGTATGATGAACTCATTGGCTCGCTGCTGACCCATGAGATCTCAATGAAGAACTTTGAGGTGAAGGAGAAGTCTGAAGACAAGAAGCAAAAGTCTCTTGTCATGAAAGCTGACTCCACTGACGGGAGCTCAACAGATGATAAAGAGATGTCCATGTTCACTAGAAAAATGAAAAGGCTGTTCAGAAAGAATGACAAGTATTCAAAGAAGCCTTACAAGAAGTTTGATAAGTACAAAGCTGAGTCCGACGATAGCAAGTACAAGAAGGACAACTCAAAGCCAATCACATGCTTTGAATGTCATCAAACTGGCCATATCAAATCAAGCTGTCCTACCTTAAGGAAGGAAAAGAAGAACATCAAGAAGGCAATGGTGGCAACCTGGAGTGATAGTGATGAGTCATCATCATCAAGAGACGATGCCACTGAGTCAGAAAGATTTGTTTCATGGCAGATGAGCTTGTTGAGCCTTGTGTTTCTGAGCATGCTGACCCCTCCGTTGCATCTGACGATGAGGCACACTCAATTGAGGTAATATCACTACCCTTGCTCAGAAATGAAATGATTAATGCCCTGAGTGACCTCTACACACTTTTCAAAAAGTGTGACAAGAAGGTTAGAGCACTCAACAGGCGATGTGACGAGATTGAAGAGGTCAAACTGAGTGACCTTCGACATCTTCTCCAAGACAACTCAACTCTGTATAGCAACGTAGAAATTATGCAAAAGTTTGTCTCTGAGGTCCAATCAGATTCTAAGAAACTGAGAAAGGATGTCACATCTATTCAGAATCAACTCAAGGTTCCAAATAAAAGAAACATTCCTCTGAACACTCAGTATCGAAGTACTAGTCAGCAGAGATGGAATCCTCAGTGGAATGTCCAGTGTGACTTCTGTGGGAAGAAGGGACACACCACAAAGGTGTGCTGGCATGCTCAGCACTGGGGTGCTGACCAGTTAGTGAGATATCCCAAACGGAAGGTCAGCTGTGACTTCTGTGGGAAAAATGGACACACTGTCCAAGTGTGTCATCATAAGATTAAGTATGGTGCTTTACCTGTTGAGCCTAACAAACAAGGACCCAAAAAGACTTGGGTACCTAAAGATAACTAGCTACATTGCAGGTAAGCTTGAGATGTGCTGAGAAGTCAAAGATGTGGTACATTGACAGTGCATGCTCGAGGCATATGACTGGTGATGAAACTCAGTTCATCACATTTGTGCGTAAACGAGGTGGAAGCGTAAGTTTCGAAGACAACAAAAAGGGTAAGATAGTAGGGTCAGGAACCGTTGGTGGTAATCCTACTATTGAGTCTGTCTCCCTAGTCAGCGGACTCAAATATAACTTACTCAGCGTAGCTCAGCTATGTGACAATGGGAGAAAAGTTATATTTGATGACACTGGATGTAAAATATTCGAGGGTAAAACAAATGAGTTGATTTTAACTGCCCCTCGTATTGATAATGTCTTTATGCTGAACTTAGAAAAGAAATTTTCAAAAACTGTATGCTTAGTGTCAAAGGAAGAAAATTCCTGGCTATGGCACAGGAGACTTGGTCATGTAAGCATGGACCTCCTGGCCAAATTGGCAAGAAAGCAATTAGTTGAGGGACTGCCAGAACTTAAGTTCGAAAAAGATCAATTATGCCACGCTTGTCAAGCTGGAAAACAAACCAAACAATCTTTTCATAGTAAAAACATTGTCTCAACTAAGTGTCCATTAGAGTTGCTACACTTGGATCTCTTCGGTCCAGTCCAGCCGCTGAGTTTGGGTGGTAGAAGTTTTTCCTTGGTCATTATAGATGACTTTTCTCGGTACACTTGGATCATCTTGCTGAGTAGCAAGGATGAAACCTTTGAGACATTTTCAACTTTAGTAAGAAAACTTGAAAATGATAAGGACCTTAAGTTAGCTCACATCCGAAGTGATAATGGTGGAGAATTCAAGAACCAACAGTTTGTTGAATTCTGTGAAGCCAACGGCATTGACCATAATTTTTCTGCTCCTAGAACGCCTCAACAAAATGGGGTTGTTGAAAGGAAAAACAGAACATTGGTTGAAATAGCCAGGACAATGCTGAGTGAGCATAGGCTTCCAAAGTACTTTTGGGGAGAAGCTGTCAACACAGCATGCTACATACTTAATAGGGCTCTAGTTAGACCCATATTAAAGAAGACTCCCTACGAACTTTGGAAAGGACGAAAGCCCAACATTGGATACTTTCGTACCTTTGGGTGTAAATGTTTTATTCTAAATACCAAAGACAACCTAGCTAAGTTTGACTCAAAAGCTGATGAAGCTATCTTTTTAGGCTACTCAACAAACAGCAAAGCATACAGAGTTTTCAATAAACGAACTCAGGTCTTAGAAGAGTCAGTACACGTTGAGTTCGATGAAACTAATTCTGCAGGAAAAGACAAGTAGCTGACTGAGGATGATCCATACTCAGCACCCGCTGACCAAGAAACAGCCGCTGAGTCACTACCTCAAGGGCTGACCAAAGGTAAAAGCGAAACTCAAATTGTTTTCACTAACCAATCTACACCTGCAGAGATTGTTGAAACACAACCAGCTCAAGACATCAATCTTCCAAAAAAGATCAGAATACCAAGAGGACACTCAGAAAGTGCCATTCTTGATGCTGCTAAAAACACCCTGATGACAAGAAATCAACTCAGGAGATACCTCAGCAACGTAGCATTCGTTTCAATTCAGGAACCAAAGAACTTCGTTGAAGCTGAGTACGATGAGTTCTGGATGAATGCAATGCAAGAAGAACTTGATCAGTTCAGAAGAAATGAAGTATAGGATTTAGTGCCAAAACCAAAAAGCCAGAAGACCGTAGGAACAAGATGGGTCTTCCGCAACAAGCTGGATGAACAAGGGAACGTGGTCAGGAACAAAGCAAGACTTGTAGCTCAGGACTACAGTCAGCAAGAAGGTATTGACTATAGTGAGACCTTCGCCCCAGTGGCAAGGCTAGAGGCTATAAGAATTTTATGTGCTTATGCAAGTTATATGAACTTTAAATTGTTTCAAATGGATGTTAAAAGTGCATTCCTTAATGGAGTTATAAACGAGGAAGTCTATCTTAATCAGCCTCCAGGGTTTGAGGATCCCAAGTTCCCAAACCACGTTTATAAACTCAAAAAGGCTCTGTATAGTCTCAAGCAAGCACCACGTGCTTGGTATAAGAGGCTGACCAGTTTCCTGCTGACTAGAAATTATGTCAGAGGTAAATCTGATACAACCTTATTCATTAAGAGAAAGGATAAAGATACCATACTGGCTCAGATATATATTGATGACATTATTTTTGGTGCCACTAACGAGTCAATGTGCAAGGAATTTAGTAAGCAGATGCAGACTGAGTTTGAAATGTCAATGATGGGAGAACTCAATTTCTTCCTTGGACTTCAAATCAAACAAGGGAAAAATGGCATCTTCATCAGTCAAACTAAGTATGCCAAGGAGATATTGAAGAAGTATGAACTTGAGAATTGTAAGTTAATATCTACCCCTATGGGCACTGACACTGTCCTCTGCGCTAATGAAAATGGTAAGTCAGTAGATAGCAGATTGTACCGAGGTATGATTGGCTCTCTACTCTACTTAACTGCTAGTAGGCCGCACATTCAGTTCTCAGTATGTTATTGTGCTAGATATCAATCTAACCCTAAGGAATCCCATTACATAGCTGTAAAAAGAATCCTTAGATATTTGCAAGGCTCAGTGAATGCAGGTTTGTGGTATCCCAATACTCATGATTTCACACTCATTGGATACACTGACGCTGACTACGGACGAGACAAGCTTGAACGAAAAAGCACCTCAGGAGGATGCCACTTCCTTGGAAGCTGTCTTGTGTCCTGGTTCAGCAAGAAGTAGGCGTCAATAGCCCTGTCTACCACTGAAGCTGAGTACATTGCTACTGGAAGCTGTGTTGCTCAAGTCCTATGGATTAAGCAACAGCTTGAAGATTATGGCATTCAGACTAAAACAATTGAAGTCAAATGTGACAACAAGAGTGCCATTGACCTATCAAAGAACCAAATCCAGCACAGTAGGATGAAGCATGTCAGCATAAGACATCACTTCATCAGAGATCATGTACTCAAGGGAGAGATCAAGCTGACCTATGTCCCAACGGATGAGCAGCTTGCTGATATCTTCACAAAGCCACTTGCTCGTGAGCAATTCAACATACTTAGAGAAGCCATTGGTATGTTTAATCTTCTTCAGTAAATTCCAAGTATAATATGTGATATATGCATGCTGAGTTGATTACCATGCTGAGTGATTTATTCTAAATCAATAACTATCACATGCTGAGTAAATATACATGCTGAGTGTTTATCTTAAGCTGAGCTACTAAGCATACGAATTACTCCTTTGCGTAACACTGACTACTCAGAACTTTAAAACGTTTGAAATCCTTAACACTGAGTAAAAATCCGTTGCAAAACTTAATGCAAACCACGCGAATTAAATAGCCACCTAGGATGACGTAAGCGCAATAATTAGAATATACATGCGCCGAATGTGTCATAAATGCCAGAATCCTTGTCGATTGAGTATCTCGAGGTCAAACGGACACCTCAACATTTCAGATCAATTCGACACCTCTATAAATAGTGGATGATTTCCCACTTTTATCTCTTTACGCTTAGAAATTTATGGTATTCAAATACTCTTCTGTAAAAATTCCTAAACTTCTCAAACTTCTCTAAGAATCATGACAAAAGATTCTCAGAATGTCTCTGGTGCCGGTTACACCGATAATCGCTCCGATGAAAACCCTCAAATCCCTACTCAGCAGGAACATGGTGAGACTCCTACCAAGTCTCAAGAAACGAGTCAGCATGACCACTCAAAGGTCACTACACCGAGGAAGCAAACCAAGGCTGACCAAGCCACCTCCTCGAAAGGAAAACAACAGAAGGATAAGGCAAAGAAGCCCGTGGAACACACCTACTCTCTGGTTTATGAGAGTGTGAGGGGGTATAAGGTTGACCACTCGCGTTGGTTTTCAAAGGGCTTTGTGGAAGCTGAGCAACCCTTCTGTGAGTGGATCAAAAAGAACGACTGGACCGAGCTGTTCTCAGTTTGTGACGCTACCTATCCCGAGTTAGTGAAGGAATTCTATGCTAACCTAAGAGTCGCCGATGATAACCGGGACTATATGGTCACCAAGGTTCGAGGGAAGGATATCTTTATCAACCCTGCTTACATTGCCTCACTACTCAAGCTGAAAAACGAAGGAGCAATACTTCGTAAATCAGGTGACCAAGATAAAACCAACTACTCCGTTGAATTCTGTAAACCTCCTGGTCATGTAGGGGAAATTTCGAGTACCTCCATGGGTCAGCATCAGAAGATGGCCCATTACATACTGACCAATTTCATCTTCCCCAAAATCAACTGCACCAACTCAGCGACAAACTTTGAGCAGTGCTTCATCTGGCACATGCTGACCTACACGCCGATCAACATGCCTATCTTCATAATCGGTGGGTTTCAAAGAAGTACTGGAACCCTTAGGTTAGGCTCCATCATTACCAGGATCCTCAAAGATCACAAGGTGAGTTTGGTTGAGGAAATCCACACTTGGGGCACAGAGATCACTACAGCTGCACTGTTTGGTCTATTCTACGATCAACCAATTATGCCCAAGAAAGGGAAAGCAGTCGCTGTCCAGGAAACCGATGGGATCCAGACCCGTAAAGGAAAGAAGGAAAGAAAGAGGAAAGCTGTTCAAAGCCCCTATAGAGACGTTGTTTCTCCACCTAAAAAGCTCAAGTTCGTGTCCAGAGGAACTGAGCCTCAAATTTAACAAGGTCAGGATGGACCTAGGTCAGCGGAAAACCTCAAGAGGCAAGCTGAGCCTGAGGTAGAAGAGAAAGAGTACGCTGATGAGCAACCACTGAGGACGAATAAGAAGATCTCTTCTGAGTTAAGTCCTATCAACGTAGCACCACTACGAGTTGTCATTTCTGAAGACTCTCATTATGTGCGAAGTCTTGGTGTTGATATTGACCAACCACAGGGTGAACAAGATGATGAAGAACTGGGTGGTCAGTTTGAAAATAAGGAGACAGAAAATGTTGATGAACATGAGTCAGATGTTGACCAATATAAAACAACCTACGCTGAGCAGGTTGAAGAAGAAGAAGCTGAGCCAACAGCAGAGGATCACACTGATCAAAGGGAAACTTCACCTACTGACTCTATTGAGTCCATTCCCACTGACCCTTCCCCTCTAAAGACAAAGAGACTTAGAAGACTTAAGAAGAAAGCACATAGATCCCCTGTCATTGATCTAATGAGTGACTCACCTCTGAGGGATGAGATCACTGACCTATCAGATGTGCAGTTTAGGTTCTTCTCTAATCCTATTGAGTCTCCACCAGAGCAACAGGAAAAGCAAGCCTCTGTTTCTAATCCTAAGGAACATGCCGACTTAACTGCTTCCCCAAGCCAAGATGATGCCGAGCAAGTGCTCGAAGATCCCTCTCCTCAACATGTTGAGCAAGCTAAGGAAATACCTGCTCAGGTCAATACTGAACTTCCTCAACTTCCCCAATCCAGTCAGCTTCAGCCTGACTCTGAGCAAGTAACACATTCTGCCGATCATCCTCTTCCATAAATTCAAGTGCAGAATATAATCCAGTCAGTGTCTACTGGAAATCAAAACTCAAGACCAACCGCTGATCATGCTGGCACTTCTAACATTGAGCAGAACCAAACACCTCCTCCATCCGGTTCTACTCGTATTCCGGTAACTGGGCCAAATGATGATGGATCCTTCTCGTATTTGAATGCCTCTGAGACTGGTCGAAGAATTATTGACTCAGCTCAAGCTTTGCTCCAGGACCTCCATCAAACAAGTACCGATGCCGCTGGGTCAGTTCCTGTTGAGCCAACTCATATTTCGTCTGTCACTCAGCTTCTTACAGAGATCAAAGGTCTTAAGGATCTTCTGAGCGTCATGACTTCATTTCAGTCTCAACAGCCCAGGCAGGAATCAATAACGAAGCTGGCCAAACTCCAGCTGACAATGGTCAATCACTTGAACTCTCTACAGGGTCAATTTCATTCACTGTCAGCTACAAACTCAATGTATGCAACTTTTACCGAAGTTCATCAACTCTTCAACCAGCTTCACACTGAGCAAGAGAAAACCAATCACCAACTCTCTTCCTCCTCCCAATGCTCCATTGAGCAAATTAGTGAGGCTGTACGTCTGTTAAACTTAAGCAAGGAAGAGATGGAAACTGACAAGCTCAAGACGAACGAAATCCTGAAGTACTCTCGAGTTACTTTCAACCACGTGCGCCACTCAAATGCTCAACGTCAGTATTTTGACACATCCTTGCTGAAGATGTTTCATCAAGCCTTTGCCATGCTCACTGACAGTATACACTAGGTTGGAAAGTCTCAAGCATATATTCTAAGTATGCTCAGTGCCGCAACTATCAGGATTCCACATTCTGTCTTGGATGAGGGTGTTCCTGTTTTTTATGGCATCAATGAAAGCACACGAAGGCTTAAGGCATTTTCTAAATGCTTAACTCATGCTGCCCTTGACGACACCTTCATTCCTCCTCCTGCTGATGGTGGAAAAACGGGGGAGAAAGAACAAGCTCAAAGAACTCAACAATCAGAGGAAGCATCAGGAAGTCAGCAAAAATACAAGGGAAAGGGAAAAACTAAAGAGCATGAAGCCCAACTTAACTACAAGAAAAAATAGCTTGGCTATGATTGCTAGACTTAGATTTTAAAAACTTGTAGTCTTTCCTTTATGAATTTTTGTTGTGTTGACCCTGAATACAAAACTATGCATGCATCTATCTTTTTAAAATTGACCAATCTTATGTGATGCTTACTTATGTTTTGTGTTGAATAGTTAATGCATCTTCATTAAATCAACTGTGCTATTTGTCTACATTGTTTTATGATTGTATGTTGTGTTGATCTATAAGTTGACCTCTTTTATATGTCTTCTTAAAACACATTGAACAAAGATATACTCAGCACTCTCTGATATCTAAATCTTCCGCATAAACTGAGTTAAAAAGAATATGTTCCATGAGCTGACCTATTTCTGAAAACTGACCTTAGACTTACTTGATTAAACCTTGAAATGTTTAAAGTAAAACTAAATCAGTAGCTCAACCCTTACGGGGGAGTATCCTGAGTAAAATAAGGTCAACTATCATGGGGGAGCTCAACACTGAGTTCTTCAACTGAATATTTTTGCCAACATCAAAATGGGGGAGTTTGTTGAAACACCTTTCCACATGATTTTGATTTGACAAAATTATTTAAGTAATTGATAAAAAATATTCTAACACATTAAATTTAAATGCTTTGATTTATTCACACTAATGTGTTTGTTCAATGTTGAGTTTATTGATTTATAAGACATTAAGATAAAGAGTCCAAAGGCCCATAAGTGGAAGTCAAGCCCAAGTCAACATATCAAGACCTCACGGCCCAAGATTTCAAAACGCGATCGTTTTGTACAAAGCACAAGCTCAGCTTGAAGAAGGATCGAGAAGCCTTCTCTCAATTGCTAAGAGATGAAGCTTCTGAGTGGAACGACAAGAAGTACAAGTCAGCGGCAGACAAGAACCAACTTCTAGACAAAGTATTTCTACTTTGGGTAAAGTTCAGAAGGCGCAGGAAGCTGTCTAGAAGACTTCGCCAAATATGTCGAAACATTCTGTTTATCGGACGAAAAGCTGCCGAGAACTGCCGTGGACAGAAGATGCAAGAATCTCATTGGCTAACGACACTGAGCACGTACTGAGCGACAACGACAGGAAGCCGTTTGCCTCCATCGGTTATTTCGAAATTCGAAATCACCGGTGCCTCAAGTGTCACTATATAAAGGCCTCTCATTTGCTTCATTTGATGCAGATCTTCAATTAGTCGAAACGCTGTCCAAATTCATACTTGAAGTTCTGTGAGAAAAGCAAAGCAAAAATCTTACACCAATTTCCAATCATTGTGTAAAAGTCTAGAGTGATTTCAATCATCTAAAGTGTCTTAGCAATTTTTGTTTAGGACAAACACTTTATCATTTCTAGAAGAATAGAAATGAGAGGCTGAGTACTCGGTTATAGTACTCAGCAGTAGATATAGGAGTGAGTAGAGGTATAGAGGAAGGTACTCTTGTATACTCAGCTTCTATTGTAAAAGGTTTCGTGCTCTACCTTTAAAGAGCTCAGTAGAGAATTTAAAAAGCTCGGAACTAGTTCCGAGGACTGGACGTAGGCGGAGAGGCCGAACTAGGATATGTCTGCTGAGTAACACATTTCTAACCCTTAAACTCCTTTATATATTGCTTGCTATAAAACTGACTAAGTAACGAACTCACGCTGAGTTGAGTGCACTAAGAAGCTGAGTTCAGGAATAGACTCTAAGTGCTATTTCTTGACTCAAGGAAAGAAACAGACTTAGTCACAAGTTGACTAAGCTTGTGTCTTAAAACTACTTAGCGCCGCTGTGTAAACCTTTTCTTAAGAAAAGAAGTCAGCCTTAACGGACAAAATTTTAAGTAGTTCCTATCCCCCCCCTTGGAACTAACCTTGTCACGTTATAAGGGACCAACAGTGGTACCATTATAATCATTTATGGTTGATAGCAGGCCTTTGCCATTGACAAATTGCCACCTGGGCCCTTCATCACATTTAGGGTCACAACCTGATTCCCTTATAAACATAGGGTACACAGTATATTAAAATGTACTTTATTCATCCATATCGCTCGCTTAAACTTTTACACTACTCAATAACTATTCTCATCACTGAATTAGGCATCGGAGCAGGGTTGCTAGTTCTCGGCCCCTTTTTGACCCATTTGCTATCTTATCCCAAGCATTTAAGGGACTCCTCAAGCTTAGCTCAAATTACCTTATATCAAATTGGTATGGTGTGAGTGAACCTGAAACTTATACAATCACTAAGTTGAACAGTGTCGTGATCCCACCATTTTCTAACATTAATCAGCTGGGTAAATTTCATCAATGGTATACAACTTTTGCCTAATTTCACACTTTGGTGTACAATCTTTAATTTGTCTCACTAATATGTACGACCTTATATGTGACCTCCCACTTTAGTGTACAATCGGTAAAAATGACCGGTCACCGTCTGGTCTACGCGCCACCTCATCATTTTCATTCAAATGATTAGTAAAGTGTGGCCCACATATTATAAAAAAAATCAATTTTTTTTATTTCTCTCTTTTACCCTTATCCCTCCATTTTTCATCTTTTTCTCTCTATTTCTTTCTCACTCTTCAAATTTCTTTTTTCTCTCTAACCGGTCTCTTTAAATTTCTTTCTCTCTCTAACTCACCTCTCTATCAAACCTCCCTAGAAAGCATAGCTAGTGAGTTATTTATTGTATAACTGCAATATTTACGTTGTATTTTTTATGAAAAAATTGGTGTTGTTGTCCAGCATGAGGAAAGGAACGAAAATGATTATACAAATAGCAAATGACAACCTTTAAATATAAAATTAGGTTGTTAATGGAAAAACATCAAATTGGACAAATTCATTTGCTTTGGAGTCTTGGTCTTTGCATTTCCTCATTAAAAAATGATAAAATAAAACTTTATCAATACAAGAACAATAACTGGTTTAGTATTTAATTATTTAAATTTTTTAATTAATATATATTGAGAAAATTAAGACTGAACTTCTATCTTCTGCCACTTCTAGCTTCTTCTGTCTGATAGTATTGGAGAGTTTATCTTGTAATCACTTCTATTTCCCCTATTATAGATTTTTGTGGTTTTTAAATATCTTGTAAACTTAGAAATTTAATAGTCATTAATATTTGTCTAGCCAATGAGTGTGCTTAAGAACACATCAAGCATCTGGACTACTTTTATTTCCATGGAAGTCTCTTATCTATACTATATATAATTACAGAAGCAGAGAGAAATAAGAAGAAGTGTTTTAGAGGACTTTTTGATGAGTTGTCAACGTAGTAAAAAATCAGATTAAAAATATTTAATTAAGTAAAAATAAATATTTAATTAATTAAAAATAACAAATTTATATTTATAATATATTAAGTAATTACTAGCCTATTAATTAAAATAATAAAAGAAAGTAAGAGTTACGGGAAGATGAAAAAACACAAAGCAAAGGAAATCCAAAAGTCACAAATAAACTTTTATATAAAGCATGATAGATAGTATTCCACCATTATATTCATTGGTCACGATAGATAGTATTATATTTCTGAAGGTAAATATTCGAATTTTTTTCCATATGTTGTAGTTATGTTGTTGTTTTATTTTTATTAAATTAAAAGAAAGTAAGAGTTACAGGAAGATGAAAAAACACAAAGCAAAGGAAATCCAAAAGTCACAAATAAACTTCTATATAAAGCATGATAGATAGTATTCCACCATTATATTCATTAGTTACGATAGATAGTATTATATTTCTGAAGGTAAATATTCGATTTTTTTTTTCATATGTTGTAGTTATTTTGTTCTCAATTATGTTGTTGTTTTATTTTTATTAAACAATAGTTGTTATAGTTTCATCTTTCAGATTCATTTCTGTTGTTACCCATGTTCTATACCTCTCGCTATCTTATCCATATTTTCTTTTTTATTTGTCTTTTTTTTTTCCAAACTGATAGCTTCCGACAGAAATAGAAGATGCATGAACAACTAAAACCGGAAAACACAAAAGTGTCAAAAATTACAAGAAATTCTTATGTTTCTCAAGGTAATTATTCGATTTTTTTCATATGTTGTAGTTATTTTTGTTCTCAATTGTGTTGTTGTTTTCTTTTTATTAAACAATAGTTGTTATAGTTTCATTTTTCAGAGATGAAATTTCATTTCTGTCGTTACCCAGGTTCCATACCTCTCGTTACCTTATCCATATTTTCTTTTTTATTTGTCTTTTTTTTTCAAAATGACTAAAATAAAGATTTTGTAAATTTGTATTCTTTTTTAGTATATGTTGCTAGGTGTTATCGTTTCGATTGCTAACTCTTAACTAAAATTTAGATTTTCGGCTTTATATGAACTCAATTTTTGGCTTTCTCAATTGTGCTGTTGTTTTATTTTTATTAAACAATTGTTGTTATAGTTTCATCTTTCAGAGATGAAATTCCATTTCTTTCGTTATCCAGATTCCATACATTTCGCTACCTTATCCATGTTTTCTTTTTTATTTATTTATTTTTCAAAATGACTAAAATAAAGATTTTGTATATTTGCATTCTTTTTTAGTATATGTTCCTAGGTGTTATCGTTTTGATTGTTAACTCTAACTAAAATTTAGATTTTCGGTTTTTTATGAACTCAATTTTTAGTTTTAATTGAACTTAGATTAATTTTTCTAATTCGGAATATGTTGAAATCCACTCATTTTTTTTAGTTTGAGTTTAGCTAATTGATATGGATTGTATTTTTTATTTTTATGCATTTTGGTACAAATAGATATAAAGTTTCACACGATAGTTGTTCATTGAAGTTTGAGACATATTAAATAAAATATTAAAGATATATTGGAATATTTACTTACAATGAAGTTTATTTCAATATAAATTATGTTATATTATTATTATTATTATCAAGAAGTTATTTTTCCCAATTTTCTAGACAAGGAGATTGTAAGCGTCTAATACGTTTGATAAGATGTTTATTCTTGAAGAATGTGGATTATGCTAGATACGAATTCAAAATCAAGGTAAATAAAAATAAATTTTGATACTCAAAATCTTAAAAATGTACATTAATTATGGATATTGAGATAATTACTTTTGCAACATTGGCTTATATAATTTTTAACTATTATATTATGATTCGTACAAAATTGTTAGTATTTCAAGAGTTTTTAACAGATGAAAATGAAATATGATCATAGGACAAATTATTGAAAAATATTAATTAAGAAAATATTATTATTTGAATCTCTTCAAATTCTCAAATGTTGAGCATAATGATTCTAATTAATATAATTAATTTCACATATTAATTATAAAACGTTTTTTTTTGTAATGAGTAGTTACAATTGCGATTTAATTCTATTTAACTAAAATTAATTTATGGACTTAATACTTCATTAAGAAAAAATAAAATGTTTAATTAATGCGATTTATTTCTGATAATCATGCTATCTGTCTTAATAGCCGTAACCTCATCAAGGCTATTAAAAGGCTTTGCTCTTCTTTTGAGTTCATATAGTTCAGCCACATCTTCAGAGAACAGAACAGGGTTGCTGATCGCTTGGCGGCAGCTGGTCATGAGGGGATGTTGGGCGTCACTACCCTTTCGGATCCTCCTATCTCCCTCTCTTCTCTTCTTCTTGAGGATAGGATTGGGGTCAGCTTCCCTAGGCTGATCTCAGGTTAGATTTTCTTTTTGCTGTTGTCTTTCCTTTCCTGTTCCTACCAAAAAAAAATGGGCAAAAAATATTTTCACTCTCCTCTTTATACGCTTATGTCTCGACATTCTCTCTTATTTAAAAAAAAACCCGAGAGGAAGATGGTTCTCTCCTAATTATCTTTTTCGTCCCTTCATTTTTTTTCAATTCTTTTGTTTGTTTTTCTTACTTACAAAATTCAAGAATATACAATTATTAGAAAATATTAATGAAGTCAAATAAGTGATATCTGTGAGTATGACTGATATTCAATATAGTGAAAGAATGAAGAACAAATTGATCGAATGTCTTGATGAGATATTACGAGATGAAAATAGGAGAAATCATCATCTTAAACTGATTCAATTAGATATATTGGGTTATTGTAGCAGAATGAATAATTGAATTCGAATACTTGGTGATCATAAAATTCCATCAACCAAAATAATTATCAGCAAGATGAATTTGTAACTAATTCTTACGAATTTTATTTTTTTATATGTAACATATTGAATTGATAAAGTTTCTTCATATGCAACATTAGAAAAGTATTGATTGTAATAGTTTATAGAATAATATATTGATGTTGCATCCATTTTAACATAGATTGTAATTCTTTTGTATCGTAGTTATAATATTTAATTTTAATTCAATTTTTGTTTAACCTATATTGTAATTCTTTTGTATCGTAAATATAATATTTAATTTTAAGTATAGTTTAATTCAATTTTTAGTTTTTTTATTATATTCTAATATATTTCTTAATTAATCTGCTATTTTATTATTATTGTTTCACAGAATATTTGGAATATGAAAATGTATTAAAATTCCTAAAAAGTACAAATCATTGAATTTTGTAAAAATAAATAATCATTCATCTTTAGTTAAAATTCTATAAAAAAGTAGTCAATTATTTTTAAAATTAATTTAATTTGAATTATCATTAAAAAATATATATTAATTTCAAATATACATAATATAATTTTTTTTCATAGCATGATATAAAATTATTTAAAAGTAAATAAGTCAATTTATTTATTTATCTAAATTATATAAAATTTTCATACCCCGTGCATCGCACGAGTTTTCGACTAGTTTCAATTGATAGAAGTACAACTTACGAATTAAACCATAAGTTTAAAGTGAGTTTAATGTGCAATTAGAGTTGTTTGAAGATCACATTAATTCTGCACATTAATGATGCGTAGCAAGTGTTCAATTTGAAGAGAGAGGGGTTAGAGAGAGAAAGAAATTTAAAGAGAAGGGTTAGAGAGGAAAAGAAATTTGAAGAGTGAGAAAGAAATAGAGAGAAGAAGAGTAAGAGATGGAGGTATAAGGGTAAAAGAGAGAAATGTTTTTTTATAATTTGTGGGTCCCATTTTACTAATGATTTGAATGAAAATGATGAGGTGTCGTGTTGACCAGGCGTTGATCGATCATTTTTACGGGTTGTATACCAAAGTGGGAGGTCACCTATAAGGTCGTATATATTAGTGAGACAAATTGAAGGTTGTACACTAAAGTGTGAAATTAGGCAAATGTTGTACACCATTGATGAAATTTACCCTTCATCAGCTCAGCCAACAAAGAACAGAGATCTCGTATGTGATATAGCCTCTCCTGGTTACTCCGGAGTTTGACTAATAAATACAGGCTTGTTTATAGTGGCGAATACATGATTTGTCCGCTGGGGGGGGGGGCAAATTTACACATGTGTGCATAAAAAAATTGCTAAATCGAACTCGCTCAATTTTTTTACGTGTATATACATGTTATTATCTGAGTGGTCTAAAACCAATGTTTACATACCATTATAAAACTGATAACATCTATATTTATTCCTTCTAGAAAGAGGAATAATGGTAATTAAATATAAATAATGGCAAACCGTTATTCCTTATAGAGGAAGGATTAATGATAATTAATGCATGGTTAATGACAATTGATAAAAGATTGATAACATCCGAATATTATTCTTGAGGCAAATGTATAATAATAAAAGAAAGGAACGAGTCTCCAATATTATGTTATGCCACGTGGTCCATAACGAGACACGCCATAACAGGATACGTCCCGATGATAGCGAGTAAAAGAGACATGTCATTGTTCTCAATGAGAGCGTACATAAGCCTTAGCGGTTCTAAGAATACCAATGGGACCCTTTACGACCATCGTAAATGGGAATAAATAGATTAAAATGTCAATTAATAACCATTAAGAGAATTAATGACATTACTGTTTGAATATAACATCATTAATGCCAAAAGGTTACAAAAATCAACAAGTACCCCAACTCCGAAGTATTATAGATATGCTTACTAATTCTCCTAAAACTTTTATCAATTATTCTTATTATTCTCAAACAATATACTAACTTTGGTATAAGAGTGTCCTCCGCTGATCCCAATGGCACCTCACAGGAAGGAGATTCCAGCCAAGGAAATTTATACAATTATAAAAAAAAATCAAAATTAAGCTAGATTTGGACTATAAAAGTAAGATTGTGTCGTTTTGAATAAACATAGAATTTTTTTTATCGCATATCATATATTAAACAAGCTAAAATTTATAATTAAATAGAAAATCAAAGAATTAATTAACCACTCAAACCTTAATTTATTGGGAATAGAATGGCCGAAACAATCCATAATAGGGATAGTTCCAACAGTCGAGGCCCCGAAACCATTAGCGGTGGTTTCAGTGGCTAGGGGGGTTTGGGCCCTCTAGGGCCCCTTATGTCTCGGGTAAATTTCATCAATGGTGTATAACATTTGCTCCATTTCACACTTTAGTGTACAACCTTCATTTTGTCTCACTAATATGTACGACCTTATAGGTGACCTCCCACTATAGTGTACAGCAGGTAAAAGTGACCGGTAACCGCTTGGTCAACGCACCACCTCAATCCCACTATATGTATAATGACTAAAATACCCTTATCTTAAAAAAAGGTAATAAAATACATTTTCTCCTCCATTCAAGTCTCTCTCTTAGTCTTTCCTTTTCTCTCTCGATAATGCTTCCATAAATTACAGATTCCTAATAAAAAATCAAACTTAAAATTTTAAAATAAAAAAACCTTTTATGGAAATCTATTAATACATAAACTTATTTACTCACATCTTTGCAATTTTCAAGGTTAACATAGTTTTCATTATGCATTTTATTTTATGTTAAAGTTTACAGGAATAGTGTCGGATTCAAATGGCAGATTCAAATGGTTCTTAACTTTGAATACACATGAAGTTATATGAATAGTAAACCTAAATCCATCATTTTCGGCACGGCGTAATGGATAAGAGAAGCGGCGAGCGGTTTGAAATCGGAGGGACAGTTCATTGAAGGGTGATCAAAGGAAGTTTTTTTCCCAGACCACAGAGAGAATGATGTTGAACTAACCTCCGGCCAATGAAGTTGGAATTGCCGCCTTCCTTGAAGGGAAGATGAAGAAGAAAAAAACGAGAAGGGAGGTGGTCGAGCAAAAAGCAATCAGCAAGTGACGAAAGGAGGAGGCTGAGTTTGGCATTTGAGGCAAAGAAAAAAGAGACGGCCGAAGGTGGGAGTCGCCATCACGAAGAGAGAAATCAGCCATGGTAGTTTAGGTTTCGCTTTTGAGAAAAGAAGAGGAAGAAGATGGGGTGATGGGTGGCTAGATTAATCTTTTAGGATAATTAATTGATGGTAATTGGAATGAGAGGAGTCATAGGAAAGATAAGAGTTGAATGAAGGGTGTATTTTTAATTTTTAATTTAGGAGGGAGTAGGGTATTTTAGTCATTATATGTGTGGTGGGTCCATTTTTATTAATAAGTGGAATAAAAATTGTTGAGGTGGCGTGTTGACCAGGCGTTGACCGGTCATTTTTACCTGCTGTACACTACAGTGGGAGGTCACCTATAAGGTCGTACATATTAGTGAGACAAAATGAAGGTCGTACACCAAAGTGTGAAATGAGGCAAATGTTGTACACCATTAATGAAATTTACCCAGAAAGGGAGAGGAGAAGGAAAAAGAAAGAAGAAGAGGGTATAATAGTAATTTTATATTAGTGGTTGAATTTTTTTGACTTTGTGACCGGTCAAAGCTGAGGTGGCGCGTTGACTGAGCGTTGACCGATCATTTTCACCGGCTGTACACCACAGTGGAAGGTCATCCCTAAGTACGTATATATTAGTGTGACAAATTGAAGTTTGTACACCAAAGTGTGATTTATGGTAAAGTTGGTACACCATGAGTGAAATTTACCCCCTATGTCTCTGCCACTACTTGTTTAGACCTAGAGAAACAAAAGTTCATAGATGGGTTAACTAATAAAATTATCTATAACCTAGGTTTAGTTCAAGAGTCGATGAACATCTTCAAAGTCTAACATGTTATGAAAATGGAGGTTGTTAGCGTAGAGTTGAGGGAGGCAAGAAAAGAAAACAAACGCTATGATAAGCAAGACTCCATTTCCTGTTCTACTGGACATCATATTGTCTATACTTGCCCGTGAAAGAGAGATATGTTCTCGGGCTCTCACCAAGATGCAACTTAGGGTAGATCGAGGGGGAGAAGAGCCTATCCCTTACCATGGAAGGTGCTGTCATTCCAAAACACCATCTCGCAGATATCGTCACCATTCAAATGAATCCATATCCCATAAGCACAATAAAACCACCCGTTAGAACTCTACCGAATCTTATTATAGAGACATAATGAAAATCGTATCAAAGCTTTGGGTCCATGATCTAACAATCAATGACAACCCAAATCGGATCAAAAGGCATGAGATGGTGAGTCCTCTCTCGTTAATAAGGAGATGTACAATCTCATCCATAAGGAACTTTGAAATGTTATGGTAGATGTCGATATTGACTCTGGAATTCCTAAAATAACACATACAAGCTCAGTACATGACACGTCCACTTCATAGCGTCTGACTAGAGCATTTTGGGCATTTTTTTCTTCGAGCAAGAATCTCACCATATTGAGGATTGTACGCCTTTTATGCTCAACAACTCCGTTTTATTGAGGCATATAAGTTGTAGTCAATTGTGTTCTAATTTCTTTTGTCTTGTGGAATTATAATAATCCATTAGAGTTAAATTCTCCCCACCTATTGATGCTTGTAAAGTATATAGCAAGTAACAGAAAAAGTGTATCCTATCACAACAAGTAATAATGTGCTAAGCACGAGATCGAACACAAGGACTATTCGTTATAATTGGTAAATCTACCTAGGTTGATCTAATTGTTCAGAGGGTTGAATAAAGATTGGGGTTTGTTTAATTAACTAATTGAATTAAAACAACAAAATAAACAATCAAAATGGGTAGAATGTAGACCTGTTCATGGGCTGGACTAGGCTGGGCTTGGACCGGGCCTAATCGAGCTTGTCACATAATTACTTTGTCCAAGCCCAACCAAGCCCGCACTATATTTACATCGGGCTCGGACCGGGCTGGGCCAAGCTAAAAGAACTAATTCCCAAGCCCAACCCGGTCCGACCCAACTTATATCTTTGTATTTTTTAAAAATTAAAATTAAACTAAAAAAGTATACTATAAATATAAATAATAAAATACAATAAACTAAATTTTAGAGAATTATTTCAATAAAAATCAATTAACGCAATCCTAAATTAAAAAAAACTTTTTTGATAGTAGTAAATAAAATAGTATGTTCATCAATTCTAAAAAATATATGGTTTGGAAATTTTTATATTGAAGAAATTTCAAAATTTTATTTTTGGAATATAAAGTTTATTAAACTATAAAAGTTATTAAATTAAAATTATGATTAAAATTTCGGGCCGGGCTGGGCTGGGCCTGGGTTTTGAGACAAATCCCAAACCATAGAAACTCTATATGCGGGCCTAAGTGGGCTTGGGCCGGGCTGGGCCTATTACGAAACATATACGTCCAAGCCCAGTCTTTGAAGAGCGGGCTTGGATGGGCCAGTGGGCTTTTGAACAGGTCTAGTAGAATGTGAATCACTAGAGGGCATACTCTAGGATGAGTAATCCTTTGATTAAATCCTATGTAGGATTTAGGGAGTTCAGGTTTATATTTCGCTATTAATTAAAGGTAATCACCCTAACAAGAAATATGAACGTGATCAAGATCCATATAACCTATTTACATGCATTCGGTTAATGGCTTGGTTAGGCAATATAACCTAGGTCATGCAAAGCATTAAGTTCTCTAGTGATTAAGACTAAAGTCGTAGCCCCGCCACGAAGCCGCACTCCCAGTGTCCTAGCGAGGTCAATTCATGCAAATTCAGACTAGATAATCTCCTGTCGGTCTTATGTCTATCTATAATCCTATCTTCTATCGGTTTCAAGGCATTAAGCATGTATAAACTGATCAAATGATAGCAATCATAAACTCTAGGTCCCTAAACATACATAATCATACAACCAATCTCATCCTCATCCCAGATTGGATGGGAATTAGTTCATAGACAAACTAATCATATCAACAAGGCAAATACGGATGATAAATGACATCTTCAATTAATTGTAAAGGTAAAAGATAAAAGGGAAAGAGAGAGATCTAAAACCCGTTTTGTCGATTGTGATTACAAAATAGAAGATCAAGCGCTTCTCCCATCAATTGTTCTTAAAATAAAATTGCAGAATTAAAACTAATCTTAAAAACTGGAAAATTGTATCTGAAACCTAAAAACTGAGCTAGAAACTGATTAGAAGCTAATTTCCATTGATATAAATGTGATATCTTCCTATTTATAGAGTTAGGGAGAAACCCCTAATGCATTGAGGGCAAAATAGGCAATCTACAACGTTTTTGGTGGATCATGGGAGCGGACGCGCGCATTTCAGAAGAAGGGAAGGCGTTGGGAATGCCTTCCCTGCCTCGTCTCTCCGAGACAGGGCTTGTCTCGGCGAGACAAGGTGTTGTCTCGGCGAGATAGTGCTTGTCTCGCCGAGACGACACGCCTAAAGGGGCAGGATGTCCGGCGTTGTGATTTTGAGGTCCCTATAGAGTCCAAAAGTTGCTCCAATGGTCCCTAGATAGTCCAAAAATGCTTGAATGGTCCCCCAAGATTCGTAAAAACACTAATCATGCTGTAAGAAGGGTAAAATATAAAAAATAACTCTAAACTACCAAATTAACACCAAAATTAACCAAAAACTAAATTAAAACAAGCTAAATTACTGCTAAAACACTATAAATTAGGGAGATATCAACCTCCCCACACTTGAATCTTGCTTGTACTCAAGCAAGTCAGAACCCAAAACAGAGAAAAATCAACAGATAGCACCCGTACAGAAACAAGAATCATCTGCACTTTATAATTCACAATGGTTCAAACTACTAAATTTGCAATTGAAAATATAATGAACCTCAAACGAGCCTCCAAAGCTGATTAGGTGGTTTATCGATCAACATTTCATGAGAACGAGAGAAAAGAACTAGAATTGATAGCTCACATGTGGTCACTCTAACGCTCAAGTGTTTGGTTGTAAATGTTTTATTTATAAACACTCTACATTTCATTACACAATGTGGTCACGTTGGAATTGCATCATCCATCCGGTCAAAATTAATACGTTAAAATTAAACTAGATCATAGGTCTTAGTGGGTTGTAACGTAGGCTAAAGGTTGGGGTAGGAAAAAGGAAAATTATAGGCAAGAAGTTAATGACTCGATTAATTAAGATTATTCAAACAGGGACACATTTTCCGCTATGTGTAGGAAGATGTAAGCTCAAGGTCGTTCTTGTGAATTGATAATTTATTCGGGAAGCAACTAACAGTTTAGGTAAGCCTTTAATCCGTTCCTCTATAATTTATTTTTGATTTTTGGGTTTTTTTTAATAGAGGGAAAAAGAACGTAAGATGGGTAAGGTGGCTTCCTCTACTAATAATGCAACCTTTTTAATGATTGTTAGCGGAAATTTGAAGGGTATGTGTGTCTAAAAATTTATCAAAACTAATTTGAGTCAATTAACTTGGGTGAAAAAGGGTATTTAAGAAGGCTATGATTTGTAGCAAGATTGATCAAAGAAAATGGTAAATATAGGCTCAAATGGGCTTATCTAGTGGAATTGTTAAGGGATTTGGGCTACACAAAGAATGAGGCTAAATGTTCACAAATGGCTACACCTAGGTTGCCTAATCATTTCAAGTTAATTAAAGCACAAAATTCGAACCAGTATTGGAGGCAATTCCTATGAACACAGAGACAATAAAAATGTAATCCCACACCTAAGAGATCAATTTTTTTAAATGTTGCAAATGTTTCACTATTTTCTTTGAGATACTAGACCCTTGATTTTTGGCTAAAATCATCTATGAAATTTAGTATATACCTTTTTGTTGTAGTATACAAATGAGATAAGACCACAAATGTTAGGTGAATGAGTTGAAGTTTCCTTGTAGCTCTCCATTTGCTCTTCCCTAGCATGGCTTCTCTTTGTAGCTCTCCATTTGCTCTTCCCTAGCATGGCTTCTCTGTGTTGTTTCCCCAACATCCAACTCATGCACTTTCTTGTTTGGAAGCCCTCAAGCCATCTATTTTTTTTATAGTAATGTTAAGATTTTGCAGCTTAGGTGCTCATAACATGAGTGTTAAATCATGAGGATGTTTATAATGTCTACAAACATTCTATTTTTTTTGTCACTATGCTTTCCATTATAAGAACATGACTCAGATGATACAACTTGCAGACTCCATGTAGCTCATGTTTGATCATAATAGTGATGTCTTGATCTTGTAAGTGACATATACTAAACAAGTTGCGTAATTTAGGTATAAAGAACACACCACTTATTGTTTGTACTTGACCTCCAAATTTTAGCTTGATTCCCACATTTGCTTGGATGTATCTTAGTTTATAATAGTCTTTATGATTTCTCTATCTACGGCTTGATAAAGATAATTCTTCACCTTATTGTCTTTCAGTTGTTGTTATCCAATGAGTTTTGTCTCCCCTTCTAATGGCTCATTTCCCTCTGGAATCTCAACAATTCCATCTTTCAAAGCCTTATAATCAAAGAAAAATTCTAAAATTAGAACGTGATTACAAGCTTAAGACTAGGTCCAATAAAAAAAGTATATAACCTCAAAACAAACTAATTATGCTTCTGATTAACAAACAAGAAAACTTCTTCAAACAGGACTCAACACAATTAAGTATGTCACATATAAATTAATTAACTACAAAAAAAAAATCTAAAATATTTAATACCTTATTCACACGATTGCAAACAACTTGTCTCCGTTTATCAACAAATTTGTTTGAAATATCTAATGTGATAGTCAAATAACGACCAGACCCGGTCCTGACATTTTATGGGCTCTAGACGAAATAAAAGATAATGAGTCCTTAATAAAAAAAATTGACTTAAAAATTTAAAATGTATAATTTAGGCCTATTTTAAACCTAAAATATATAATATTATTTGATTATCTTTTAGGTTTGATTTTTTTTGAATAGGAGATAATGGTATTAATAATCAGAATTAAGTTCAGTACAAATAAAAGGGGGAGGATCAGAGATCCATTCCCCTCGGTCAGACAAAGAACACGCTGCTCTTGCTAAGCGATGAGCGATAGTGTTCGCTGATCGACAAACAAAAGTGACCAATTTATCAGTAAGGTCTTTTAAGAGGCTTTGGCAATCTGTTATGATCAGCTCCAGTGTCGAACTGCCGCTAGTTTCTCGCTGTAAGGCATACACTAGCATATGTGAGTCCGATTCGAGCATAAAATTCCTCTATTCTTTTGTCTTTAGCCAGCTTAACGCTTCCCTACATGATAGCGCTTCAATAAGAAAAGGATCCAACGAGCTCTGCAGGGCACCATTAGCCGCAGCAACACACCAGCCTATGTCATCTCGAATTACAACTCCAAAGCCCCCATATCCCAGGTTTTCAAAAACCGCCCCGTCCACATTGACTTTATAACTGTTCGGTATTGGTGGTGACCATCTGCTCGCGCCTACCTATCGTTGTGGAACTGCTGTCTGTATGCTCGTTTGAGCCAGACGCCATTGCGCGAGGAAGGCAACAGCTCTGTTGTAGATAATTCCTGCCAGGATGCGGCTCTTATTCCATACGAAATCGTTTCTATCAGACCAGATAGCCCAGCAAACCGGAGCAGCTTGCTCCACGACTTCCTTCGTTTGGGAAGAACAAATATAAGACCAGAACTCCTGGATGTTTGTATATCTGCTGCTAACATCCCCAATACACGAAAAAATTCCACACTTGTCTTGCCAACCTGCACTCGACTAATGCAGGTTTGAATTTATATTATAACTCTATATATATATATATATATATATATATATATATATATATATATATATATAAAGAAATAAAATTTCAACCCCCTTTTGGCTATGGACCCTGGACGGCCGCATTCCTAATCTATACCCAGAGCCGGTTCTAATAACAATTAAACTAACTCGTTCAAATTTTTATTAAATATAAATAAAATTGATTGTATTTGAAAACATGAAATAATTTTATCATTTTAAAAATTTAGACTTATAAAAGAAATGACAAATGACAAGGATAAATTTAGATTATTTTTTTGGGATAAGGTACCAAAATAGGTCTAAGGTTTTTGGGAAAGTACCAATATAGGCTTAATGTTTACAACATAATATCAATTTAGGTTTAACATTTACAATATAGCATCAATTTAGACCTCACGTACAAAATAGCACCAATATAGGTTTAACGTTTACAAAATAATACGAATTTAAGCTTAACGTTTTACAAAATATATACAATTTAAGCTAAACGTCATAATTAAGTTAATCATATTATATTATTTTCCTATTAACTTTATATGTTATCTTTTTATTTAGTTCTATATTCTTATTTATTATAATACAATTAATTAGTATTCTTGCCTATTAAAATCTTATATTTAATAAGCATAGATCTAACGGTGAATGAGCAAATTCACTTGCTCATTAAGGTGCATGTGAAAATTCCTATATGTTGTAAATGTTAAGCCTATATTAGTGCTATTCTGAAAATTGAACCTAAATGATACAGATCGGTTTTATCTGAATTCGTGACGTGTTAGTTTTAATCGTAAACTAACAAAGATGTTCTTCTCTAGTTAAACTAGAAGGAGTGAATCCCAATTTTATGGACTAAATCCATAGGAATAATAAAACCCCCATTATTGAAGGTAGAACCTTAACAAAGCTTCTTGAAGAAGAATTATATTTGATTGATAAAAAGTTCAAGCATTACAAAGAGAAAGAGATGAATTTATATCATCTCAAAAACCCTAATTGCCAAATTACATAAAGGGCAAATTACATAGCTAATTAAAACATAAAGATAAGGGGTAAATGAGTTAATTAACAAGGGGTTGCATGGATGGTAAATAAGGAGTGGCATGGTTGTAATAAGGGAGTGGCAAAGGTGTAAATAAGGAGTGGCAGGATTGTAAATAAGGAGGAAGTTGGAGTAAGGAGCAAGTTCCTTAAGCTGAAGGCACGCGGGGCGTGCCTAATTCCACGCGAGGCGTGGGTTGGCTGTTGAGCTCTTCTCCGGATCAGTACCCATTCTACGCGGAGCGTGCCCAAATCTACGCGGAGCGTAGGCTTTTAAACTGAAGGCACGCGGGGCGTGCCTTGGCTGCTGAACTCTTCTCTGGATCATTTCTTCTTACACGCGGAACGTGTTTTAACTCTACGCGGAGCGTGCCCGATCCAAGCCCTGCGTAGATGACCTCCTGGACTTCTCTTTGGATTAAACCCTCAAGTATGCGGAGCATGCCCCACATATTCTGTGGCACAGTTTGGCCTCCTTGTTCGCTTGTTGCTCGTGCTAGATTCTTCCTTCGACTTCCCTCGTCCGGGCCCGATCCTAGGGAAAGATGCCCCGCATCACTAAATTGGTACTTCTCTAAAAACCTTAAATCTATTTTGGTATTTTTTTTTTTGATAAAATATATAAGTGAAATAACGTAAATAGTTGAATAAAGTCACAGAGAAATTATGGGCAGGGCCGGTGCTTTTACTTACCCCTCACTGCAAATTTTGCGAAAGTCATCGAATTGAAGAAAATGTAAAATCAAGGGTGTGTGTGTCCAATTAATCTTCTTCATAATATTGTAATAGTACGGTTTTTCTTTTATAATATTTGATTTTTTAAAGTTGACTTTTTACATTGATTGAAACAAATTATTTTTCATAGATAAATCAATAATTCAAAACAACACTAATTTTGTAAATAATTCAATGGATACAAATTATAAATCCTATAAGCAATTAATTCCATTGACTATGTCTTTAGTTGGTAGAATATGATGTAGTCTTCATAATGTAGAAGACATTTTTGATTATTTATATGATACGTAGTTAGCCTTCTTTTATGATAATGATATTTACTTATCTTTTGACTTTATAGAAATTATCATATGTAGTACTATAGTATTTTATAACCATATACAGTGGGGAGCCAGAAATTTAGAATTAGGGGTTAATTTTAGCCGTGCGGTTGAAGGTAAATTTTTAAAATCCAGTCCATCAGGACTACGCAAAACTTTTTTAACCTCCAATACGTTAAAACACCGTCGTTTTGGTGTGTTCGCTAAAACATTAATAATATCCAATGTGAAAAGAATAAACATATTTACTTTTCTATTTGTTAAATGCTAGTTTTTAAAAAATTATAACTTTTTTACATTTTTTATTTTTAATTTTAATTTTTTTATATTTTTCAAAAATTAAAATTTAATTTAGAAATTAAGTTATTTGAATCTCAAAAATAAGAATTTTTTTTAATGGAAAAAAACATGATAAAAATGACTCCAAAAGTTTATCAAAATAAAAAGGATAATTATTGAAAAATAAAGTTAAAATAAATAAAAACATTCTAAAATAAAATGAGGTTGGTAGGAGTTGAACCTAAGATTTAAGATATTTTTATTCATCTCATATACCTTTAAATATTGAAATAATATTATATAAAGTTTATATACACCAAATTAAAGGAGGCTACAAAAAGCAAAACGAAAAGTATTTAAAGATGGAGCTGGTGGTCGGGGAACTTCAACCTCTAGACCTTGAGCAGGCTCCGCCCTAACTATATATATAACTATCTCCACCATTAATTCATTGGTATTGATCATAAACAATGATTTTGTCAACATCTAGTGATCAAGGATAGTATTAATTAATTAAAATAAAATATAATAATATATAAAGTGTATCATTGCTGGTTTGAATTTACTTAAAATAATCTAATTATCATTTTAATTTGTTAAAGTGATTTATTGGTCATTAAATTTGCTTAAAGTAATTGTTAGCCCATAAAATAAATTTTATTTTTAAAAGCATATTGTAATTTTCATTGCAAATAATAATAATAATAATTAATAATTAAAAAACCATTCCTTCGGCACTCGTTGGTCTACAGCTCGGCGAGTTGGGGCCTCCAGCTCAACGAGTTGGGGCCTCCAGCTCGGCGAGCTGGAACCCAACCGGCCCAAAGGGAGTTCCGAGGGCTAGCTCGAGCTGGCCTCTCCAGTTCACAAAAAAGAAAGAGAAAAAGAAAAGGCTAAAATGACCCTCTTTTCAGAAGTACCAATGTCACTTCAACTGACCATTTTGGATATTAAGCAGATGAATTTTTCACGAGATCAAATGTTCCAGAAACTAGACATCCTGAGAAATCTGGGATATGTTCACGGGCCTAATTCGGATCAATATGGGGAGAAAAATAAATGCCAGAAGTTAGAGTGCGTGTCTGCTGTACCAATGTCACTTCAATTGACTATTCGAGGTACCAAACAGACGAATTTTCTCACGAGGTCGAATGTTCCAGAAACTAGACGTCTCGAGAAATCTGGAATGTGCTCGTGGGCCTAATTCGGGTCCATATATGAGGAGAAATAAACTTAGGAGTAATGCCCATGCCTAGAATATGTGAAATTGTTAGTTATCCCTACTCTTACTCTAACCAATTTAACTACCCACCTAGCAACTAAATAAACTAAAAGTAAGGGAAGTTAGTAGTTAGTGGAGGGAAGTTAGGAGTTATTTACAACTAAACCCACCCCCTTCAACCATAAATAGAGCCATCCTCCTCATTTCAACACACAACAAACATCAATACAACCCTTTCTTCTCAATCTCTTGAGTATTTTTCTTTGCCCTTTTTGCCTTGTTTTCCGAGTTTTCCCAGCTCAAAGTGAGCAATTCTTAGCTTTTTTTTCTTAGTTCGTCTATTCAAAATCCGATTTTGAGAGTTTTCATCGTTCGAATTTCATAAAGGAAAACAAAATGTAGTCAGTCAAACAACCCGGGTTCCATGAACAACTACCAAATCAAGATTCAAAATGGAGTTTAAGAACTCAAGTGGAATAGCTAAAAAATGAACCTCTTCAAATCAAAGCTCCCGATTTCAGACCAAAGCCAATCTTGAATTGCATCAAGACTTTCCAATAAGCACCTTTGGAAGAGTGGACCTTTCTCCTGTTTTCGTTTTCATTCTTCTTTTATACATTCTGTCCAGATTTCTTTATGGCCTCATTTTGATAGTATAGATTCTATATTGGTCGATTGGTATTCTTTGTGGCCTCTTCTTGAAGTTAAATTTAGCATTTCATTTTGCTTGATTTCGTATTCGGAAATCCAATTTACGAGCTAATCTTTGCACCTCAAATCTTTTTATACATTCTGTTTCCAACTTTTATTATAATCTGTCCAGTAGTTTTCCATCCCTATTTCAGACCTTTAAAGTCTGTTTTTACTTTCGAACTCTTCTAAACATTTGTTTTTTTATTTCTTAAATTTAAATTTAGCCTTTTTGTTTTGCTTGATTCCGTATCTGGAAACCAAATTTACGAGCTAAACTTTGCACCTCAAATCCTTTTGTACATTCTGTTTTCAGCTTTCACAATCTTCCACTTATTTTATTTACACGTTCCTGAGTCTCTAAAGTTCATTTTTGTCTCCGATTCTTGCATAAATGATAGGGACATTTTGTCCCTATCTTTTTAGTGTGATTTACGGTTTATTTTGAGCTAATAATTAAGTTTAATTACAAAAATAAATGTGTTTTGAATAAATAGCGAAATAATAATAAAAATCGTACTTTTAATAATTTTCGTTACTTTTGTATCAATTTTAGAAAAATAAAGCAGTAAGTAATCTCGGTGTTCATAGTCGTATTTTGCAGGTTCGGGATAAACACATAAGAAATGAAGAACAAAGGAAGAAATAGCCAAATTTCAGCCTGATCCATGCGGAGCGTGCTTCGCCCTACGCGGAGTGTGCCACATCGCTACACAGTGCCTACTGAATTACAACAGTCAACCTTATCTTGTGCCCTAGGTCAATGCAGTCCACGCGGAGCGTGGAGTGGTGTGAATCAATTGACAAACTTCAAAATAGCAGCTAGGCGGAGCGTGGCCTAGAGTACGCGGAGCGTGAAAGGGTGATAAATCAGTGATAAGTTCCAGGACTTCAACCACACGGAGCTTGCCCTGGTCTACGCGGAGAGTGGCCTGGTCAACACCTTGGAGATCCAGTCTACGGAAGTGTGAAATCTCCAATGAAGTAGGAAAACCCATTTTACGCAGAGCATGGCTTGAAAATCAACTGAAAAGTGTGAATTGTCCCAAAAACTTATGTAATTACGATTGTGCTTCCGAGCTTGATGTGTATAAATAAGAGTGTTTAACACTCATTTAGGCATTCAATTTTCCACGTACTAAAGTCCCTTACACTTTGAGAGCTTGTATAATCCTTCTGTTACTTTGTCGAAGTTACGTTCCATCCGCATTCACCAAGCTCGAGAGTTCAACCTCCAAGTCTTAAGAGACGACTTTGAGTCCGGTTGGCTAGTTCTAAGGGCCGATTCTTCTTCCCTTTCTATTTGTTAATTAGCTTGTACTCTTTCTATGTACTAAGCTTGATTGTATTCCATATTTACGCGTTCCACATTTATAATATATGATTTACCATTTCAGTTTCATTATATGTGATATTCTTTATTACTTGCTTTGATACTTATAATTGATTATTGTGTAGGTTGCTTACGAGCTCCGAAATCTATTAGGATTCACATAGGTGTTGCCTTACCGGAGTCGACAATCCGAAAACCATAGGAATTGACAAGCCACGGAACTTACGGGTCCTAGTTTCCGATCCTAAGAATTAGAGTCGCCTTAAGGGGAAATCACGACCTAAGAACCTCACAGAGTTGTTCGGTCTATAGATAGTCGTCTTTGCAAGAGTAAATTATTAATCGTATATGTTTCAAATTATTTGTCATATGTTATAACTTATCATTATCCATATCATTCCACAAGGACTTGAAATACATGAAAATCGTCTCACCCGTAGTTTAGGAGTAGTTTATAGGTGTCACCCAACTCAAGTCTAAAGTATTCACCGCTTAGATAACGTATAGAACCGAGTAGTTTAATACTTTTAGGTATAAATCTCGTGGATTCGATACCCGATCTTAACCGGATTTATTACTTGATAACGACGGGGTACACTTGCCCATACGTAGTGTCTAGTAGAGTTAAAGCACGTAGCGTGATCATAACCGTAACACACACACATACTTACCGCTCTATTAGAGGCGCTCATCAATAAACTCGTTCTTGACTTTCAGAAATTCATTTTAGCCTTTTGATTTACTTAATTCCGTATCCGAAAACTCTCGTAGGAATCCTCCAATATGCTCAAACAATCAGAAATTTGCTAACGAAGCCAGCCTCGTCCCTTGCCAATCGACCGCAGTGTTCATGAATCTCAAACCAACATCGATTCAACACCTCACCGAAACAGCCAACTGTGACTCCGAGTTTATCGTTGAATTTTTATTATTTCCTTTCCTTTATTGTAAATATACATTTCAATTCCTAGTATTAATTTGTTATATGTTCAATCCAATTGACTTGGCTATATGTTAAGATAGAATCAATTCAATTATAACCATCTTTATTATTTACTTTAAACATATGACTCAAACTCATGTTCATATCAATAAATACCCAACTTTCACCAAATATTATATCAGTTTCGCACTTTTACTTTCTTATAATTAATTGTCATTTATTTATCTATAATACTAGCATATAAAACGTTAATTATCTAGCAAAGTTTATAACGGTACTAGAGACCCAAGAGATACTTTTTCAATCTTTGCGTTCCTCGCCAATTGTCTCGTTAGCTTTCAAATTTTAGCGCGCAAATCCATAAACTTAATGGTCCATATTAATTGAAAAATAATTTCTTTGACACGTCCACACCCTAACCATACGTGACAATATTGAAAATTAACATATTCGTGAAATATCGCTAATCGTAATATATATTTTAATTTTGTCAGGAACTCTCTTGCTTTGCCAAGTGAACTTAATTAAAGTGAGGGGTTAATCATACACGTTAACCAAGTTGAGTGAGAAAACGGATGTTATGTAAATTCAAAAGCTAATAAACTGCTTATGTATTAACTTTTATTTTTTCTTGCACAATGCACCTTCAGCCCCAGTTTTAAGAGTTTTACTTATTAATCATATAATCTTTTATGTTCTCACATTTAGTCTTCACCAATTTATTAAAAGATAAAGTCTAAATTTACTCCTTACTTGTATCATTTTTGGATTTTTGGGAAAGCACGAATTTACCCTTAATATATGAAACGGTACAATTTTACCTATAATATTTTCAAACAACAAGATCAATTTTTATCTCTACCTTAGAGAAAATTTGAACAAATTGTTTTTTTTTTTTGATAGAATGAACAAATTGTTTTAAGAATGCAAAATATTTTTCTGTAATGTTAGTCACGAAGAACAAGTGGATTTTATTCCAAGATGTGTTACTCTTTCTATGAGTCCAATAATAGTGGAAGAATTTTTCTTTGGATTTTTGGAAGTTATTGAAACAACTAGGGATGCATTTTTTCTTAAGCTTAAAGATGATATTAGAAATCCGAAACTTGATTTAAGACGGCAAAGTTACAACAATGGTTTTAATATGAATAGACAATTTTACTCCGTGTGGTTGTCATTCTCTTAAACTTGCACTTTCTGATATGACCATGAGTGTTAAAGCTAAATCATATTTTTGAAGTGGTATAAAAGATTTATAAATTATTCTCTAGTTCAACAAAACGATTAGAAGTCCTTAAATCTTATATGGAAGATTAGAATGGGAAATGACTTACATTAAAGTCATGATCGGATACATGTGGGGAAAGTCGTGTTGCTAGTGTAAAGGCAATAAGATTTTTTTTTTTTTTTTTGGATTGGAAAGGCAATAAGATTTCAAACTCCTTAGGTAAAAGATGCATTACTTCATCTAGTAGAACATAGTATTGATGCAACCACAACAAGAGATGCATTACTTCATCTAATAGAACATACTTCATCTTTCAAAAAGCTTTTGTCCTGATATAAAACGTTGCTGATTATTTTCTTAGTGCTAACAAATTAAGCAATGTTTGCAGAAAGTTCACTAGTTACAAAGAGGCAAGTAATCATATAAAATTCAAAGAAGAGGAGATGAAAGATGAAGGTTGTATTCCTTTCATTCAATACCCATGACTGTAAATACAGTGTAAATATATACAGGTATTAGAAAAACTAGAGACACGCACACAAAAGATAAAGGTATTACAGCTGTACATCAAACGGTTATTCCTACACAAACATAAAAAAACAAAAAAGTAGCAATTGTGTATATGAGCCATCTGTACACCTAGCCAGCTGTTGGAGTGTCATTTGTATCAGCCCCCCTCAAACTAGGCATGTAGATGTTCAACAGGCCTAGTTTGTCATTGAGTGTTGTAAATTCTGGTAAGTGTTGGGCTTTGGTAAATAAGTCTGCAAGTTGTCCTTTTGACCTGATAGGAAGTAAGTGAACAATATTTTGTTGCAGTTTTTCACGCACAATGTGACAATCAATGTCAATGTGCTTGGTTCTTTCGTGAAAAACAGGATTGTGTGCTATATGTAGTGCAACTTGATTATCACAAAAAAGTATTGCTGGCCCTGCATGTCGGATGATGAAGTCACGCAACAGATAAATGAGCCATTGAAGCCCGCATACTGATGTGGCCATCGCCCTATATTCAGCTTCCGATGAACTCCTTGATACTGTAGACTGCTTTTTCGACCTCCAAGAGATTAAAGAGTCCCCAAGGAACACGCAGAAGCCAGTTATTGATTTTCTGGTTTCAAGGCACGATGCCCAGTCAGCATCAGTGAATGCTCTAAGTTTAGGTTGCCCAATTGCTGGGAAAAATAGGCCTTGTCCAGGTGAGTTTTTGAGGTATCTTAACACCCTATGTGCCCTGTGTAGATCATCTTGAGTTGGGGTGTTTAGATGTTGACTCAATTGGTGCACTATATAACAAATTTCTGGCCTTGAATGTGTGAGATACAATAGTTTCCCAATGAGTTGTCTGTAGGCAGGTATATCATGTAGTAGGACTGGTGTAGGTGTTGGTTTGAAGTTAGGGGTGGCTGGTGTTTGGATGGGTTTCAATCCCAGGAATCCCTGATCTTGTAACAGCTCGAGACAATATTTCCTTCGACTAAAGTGGATCCCTTTCGATGTTCTGGCAATTTCGAATCCCAAGGAATATTGCAAAGGGCCAAGGTCCTTAATTTTAAATAAGGCATGTAAATGAGATTTAACGGATTGTACCTCATCTTTGCAGTTGCTTGCCACCATTAGATCGTCTACATATGCCAAGACTGCTAGGAACTTTCCATTACTAGCTTTAATGAACAAGGATGGATCAGCGGTAGCTTGAGTGAAGCCATACTCCTTTAGTGCAGTGCTGAGCTTGTAGTTCCACTGCCTCCCCGCCTGTCTTAACCCGTATAAGGATTTGTGGAGCCTGCAGACTAGGTTGGAGTGAGAATTAGGAACTAAACAGCCCTATGGAACCGTCATTTATACCTCTTCACTAATTTCACCATGCAAGTACGCATTGTTGATGTCCAACTGTTCAAGGAACCAATTGTTCATGCTAGCAAGAGCTATAAACATTCTGATAGTGGTAATTTTCGCCACAGGGGCGAAAGTTTCTGTGAAGTCTATCCCAGCCTTCTGAGTAAAGCCTTTTGCCACTAAACGGGCTTTGTATCTCTCCACGGTACCATCCGCCCTGTGTTTGATTTTGAATATCCATCTGCATCCTATGGGCCACTTTCCTACAGGTAATTGAGTGATAGACCAGGTATCATTTGCAGTTAAGGCGCTTAATTCTGCTTCAATAGCTTGTCGCCAATGAGGGGACTTGATAGCTTCTTCATAGGTTGATGGTTCTCTCTGACATGATATTTGAAGTGAGAAAATCCTTTTGCTGGTACTGAGGTTGTTATAAGAAATGTGCTTGGTTAGGTCATGAGGCGTTTTGGGAAGTGGTGCAGTTGTGATGGAATTTAGGAGATTATGGTGATAATCTTGTAGGTATTGTGGAGGGTGTCTGTGTCTGGTGGACCTTCTGGGCTGATTTGTATTGGGATTGTGGTGTATTTCTTGAGTGGGATTGGTGTTTGTAGGATCTGCAATGTCAGGTTGAATTTGATCTGTCTCATTAGGAGGCAATGTCTCTGGCAATCCAGGTATCAGAATCTCTAGGGAATCATTATCAATCAGTTCACCGGATACATTTGGTAAGGGGAAGGATGGATTTGGTGGATATTCGTCTTGGTTATATGGAAAAATTGTTTCGTGGAACTGGACATTTCGTGATACAAAAATTTTCCTAGTCTGCAAGTCCATCACTTTGAAGCCCTTAGTGCCAGTTTGATACCCAATGAAGACACACTTGATTGCTCTTGGTGTTAATTTTGTCTTATCCCTGTTCAAAGTTGCTGCAAAGCAGAGGCATCCAAAGACTCTTAACTCTTGCCAATTTAGGGGCTGATTGTGAAGTAAAGTGTACGGGATGCAATTTTTGGTTGCATTAGTTGGTAGCCTGCTGATACAAATGACACTCCAATGGCTGGCTAGGTGTAATTTGCAGCAAAAGCTGTTGGCTCAGGTTTGTTTGAAACAACAGTTAAAGAGTTCATTTGTCTCTCGTGTTGTTTGGTAAGGCTAAAGACTCGATTTAAAGAGGGTAAAGTATCCATTAGAAGGATTTGAGAGCAAACGTTCTGATAATCGCTATTCAGGCCCCTCAAATAGGTAATGACTTGGTCAGAGTCAAGGTAGGATCTGAACTTACTAATGGCAGCACAAGAACAAGCAGGGGTGCAAGAGCACTTTGGTAAAGGTCTGTAGTTCAATAACTCATCCCATAATGTTCTCATTTATGTATGATATTCAGAAATCGAGAGGTTACCTTGTTTGAACGATTGGATCTCCTTCGGGAGCTCAGAAATTCTGATGTTGTCACCTTGGGCAAATCGATCCCTAAGATCGTTCCAAACCGAGTGTGCAGATTCAAACCATATAAGACTTTTACCGATTTGAGGAGAGACTGAATGCGCTATCCAGGAAAGAACCATAGTGTTGCACCTTTCCCAGCTCTGGTAATTTGTTGCGCTAGCTTCTGGCATCTGGATGGTCCCATCCACGAAGCCATATTTGTTCTTCGAGATCAAGGCTATTCTTAAAGACCTTGACCATTGATGATAGTTGTCTCCGGTTAAAGGAGATGTGACGAGAACCAGCGCCGGATTCTCATTTTCCGGTAGGAAGTAAGGACTGGTCGGTGGAATAGCAGCCATTAACGCCGCAGAAGAAAAATAAAATAAAATTTCAGAGTTTATGGAAACGCTCTGATACCATCATATAAAATTCAAAGAAGAGGAGATGAAAGATGAAGGTTGTATTCATTTCATTCAATACCCATGACTGTAAATACAGTGTTATATATATACAGGTATTAGAAAAACTAGAGACACGCACACAAAAGATAAAGGTATTACAGCTGTACATCAAACGGTTATTCCTACACAAACAGAAAAAACCAAAATAAGTAGCAATTGTGTACATGAGCCATCTGTACACCTAGCCAGCTGTTGGAGTGTCATTTGTATCAGTCCCCCTCAAACTAGGCATGTAGATGTTCAACAGGCCTAGTTTGTCATTGAGTGTTGTAAATTCTGGTAAGTGTTGGGCTTTGGTAAATAAGTCTGCAAGTTGTCCTTTTGACCTGATAGGAAGTAAGTGAACAATATTTTGTTGCAGTTTTTCACGCACAATGTGACAATCAATGTCAATGTGCTTGGTTCTTTCGTGAAAAACAGGATTGTGCGCTATATGTAGTGCAGCTTGGTTATCACAAAAAAGTATTGCTGGCCCTGCATGTGGGATGATGAAGTCACGCAGCAGATAAATGAGCCATTGAAGCTCGCATACTGATGTGGCCATCGCCCTATATTCAGCTTCCGATGAACTCCTTGATACTGTAGACTGCTTTTTCGACCTCCAAGAGATTAAAGAGTCCCCAAGGAACACGCAGAAGCCAGTTATTGATTTTCTGGTTTCAAGGCACGATGCCCAGTCAGCATCAGTGAATGCTCTAAGTTTAGGTTGCCCAACTGCTGGGAAAAATAGGCCTTGTCCAGGTGAGTTTTTGAGGTATCTTAACACCCTATGTGCCCTGTGTAGATCATCTTGAGTTGGGGTGTTTAGATGTTGACTCAATTGGTGCACTATATAACAAATTTCTGGCCTTGAATGTGTGAGATACAATAGTTTCCCAATGAGTTGTCTGTAGGCAGGTATATCATGTAGTAGGACTGGTGTAGGTGTTGGTTTGAAGTTAGGGGTGGCTGGTGTTTGGACGGGTTTCGATCCCAGGAATCCCTGATCTTGTAACAGCTCGAGACAATATTTCCTTCGACTAAAGTGGATCCCTTTCGATGTTCTGGCAATTTCGAATCCCAAGGAATATTGCAAAGGGCCAAGGTCCTTAATTTTAAATAAGGCATGTAAATGAGATTTAACGGATTGTACCTCATCTTTGCAGTTGCTTGCCACCATTAGATCGTCTACATATGCCAAGACTGCTAGGAACTTTCCATTACTAGCTTTAATGAACAAGGATGGATCGACGGTAGCTTGAGTGAAGCCATACTCCTTTAGTGCAGTGCTGAGCTTGTAGTTCCACTGCCTCCCCGCCTGTCTTAACCCGTATAAGGATTTGTGGAGCCTGTAGACTAGGTTGGAGTGAGAATTAGGAACTAAACAGCCCCGTGGAACCTTCATGTATACCTCTTCACTAATTTCACCATGCAAGTACGCATTGTTGATGTCCAACTGTTCAAGGAACCAATTGTTCATGCTAGCAAGAGCTATAAACATTCTGTGAAGTCTATCCCAGCCTTCTGAGTAAAGCCCTTTGCCACTAAACGGGCTTTGTATCTCTCCACGGTACCATCCGCCCTGTGTTTGATTTTGAATATCCATCTGCATCCTATGGGCCACTTTCCTGCATGTAATTGAGTGATAGACCAGGTATCATTTGCAGTTAAGGCGCTTAATTCTGCTTCAATAGCTTGTCGCCAATGAGGGGACTTGATAGCTTCTTCATAGGTTGATGGTTCTCTCTGACATGATATTTGAAGTGAGAAAATCCTTTTGCTGGTACTGAGGTTGTTATAAGAAATGTGCTTGGTTAGGTCATGAGGCGTTTTGGGAAGTGGTGCAGTTGTGATGGAATTTAGGAGATTATGGTGATAATCTTGTAGGTATTGTGGAGGGTGTCTATGTCTGGTGGACCTTCTAGGCTTATTTGTATTGGGATTGTGGTGTATTTCTTGAGTGGGATTGGTGTTTGTGGGATCTGCAATGTCAGGTTGAATTGGATCTGTCTCATAAGGAGCCAATGTCTCTGGCAATCCAGGTATCGGAATCTCTAGGGAATCATTATCAATCAGTTCACCGGATACATTTGGTAAAGGGAAGGATGGATTTGGTGGATATTCGTCTTGGTTATATGGAAAAATTGTTTCGTGGAACTGGACATTTCGTGATACAAAAATTTTCCTAGTCTGCAAGTCCATCACTTTGAAACCCTTAGTGCCAGTTTGATACCCAATGAAGACACACTTGATTGCTCTTGGTGTTAATTTTGTCTTATCCCTGTTCAAAGTGCTGCAAAGCAGAGGCATCCAAAGACTCTTAACTCTTGCCAATTTGGGGGCTGATTGTGAAGTAAAGTGTACGGGATGCAATTTTTGGTTGCATTAGTTGGTAGCCTGCTGATACAAATGACACTCCAACAGCTGGCTAGGTGTAATTTGCAGCAAAAGCTGTTGGCTCAGGTTTGTTTGAAACAGCAGTTAAAGAGTTCATTTGTCTCTCGTGTTGTATGGTAAGGCTAAAGACTCGATTTAAAGAGGGTAAAGTATCCATTAGAAGGATTTGAGAGCAAACGTTCTGATAATCGCTATTCAGGCCCCTCAAATAGGTAATGACTTGGTCAGAGTCAAGGTAGGATCTGAACTTACTAATGGCAGCACAAGAACAAGCAGGGGTGCAAGAGCACTTTGGTAAAGGTCTGTAGTTCAATAACTCATCCCATAATGTTTTCATTTGTGTATGATATTCAGAAATCGAGAGGTTACCTTGTTTGAACGATTGGATCTCCTTCTGGAGCTCAGAAATTCTGATGTTGTCACCTTGGGCAAATCGATCCCTAAGATCGTTCCAAACCGAGTGTGCCGATTCAAACCATATAAGACTTTTACCGATTTGAGGAGAGACTGAATGCGCTATCCAGGAAAGAACCATGGTGTTGCACCTTTCCCAGCTCTGGTAATTTGTTGCGCTAACTTCTGGCATCTGGATGGTCCCATCCACGAAGCCATATTTGTTCTTCGAGATCAAGGCTATTCTTAAAGACCTTGACCATTGATGATAGTTGTCTCCGGTTAAAGGAGATGTGACGAGAACCAGCGCCGGATTCTCATTTTCCGGTAGGAAGTAAGGACTGGTCGGTGGAATAGCAGCCATTAACGCCGCAGAAGAAAAATAAAATAAAATTTCAGAGTTTATGGAAACGCTCTGATACCATCATATAAAATTCAAAGAAGAGGAGATGAAAGATGAAGGTTGTATTCCTTTCATTCAATACCCATGACTGTAAATACAGTGCTATATATATACAGGTATTAGAAAAACTAGAGACACGCACGCAAAAGATAAAGGTATTACAGATGTACATCAAACGGTTATTCCTACACAAACAGACAAAAACAAAATAAGTAGCAATTGTGTACATGAGCCATCTGTACACCTAGCCAGCTGTTGGAGTGTCATTTGTATCAAGTAATAAAAGATTTCCACATACAAATGATCTCTTAATTGCCTATATGCAATAGTTTTTCAGTAGCAAAGGATATGATATTATTGCAAGTTGCAAAATCATACAAACAGGTACATGAGAATTATGGATTCCAGGATGAAAAAAAACATAACTATTGTCCAACATAGGAAAAAGAGATGAAATTATAAGATAAAACTAAGAAAATTCAAGAGTTGCTCAAATTGTTCATAGCTAATGCAAAATTACTTAAATCAATCAGTTCAACATTAACAAACCTTTTCTTTGTTTTCCAATTATTAATTTCCTAATGCTACAAGTGTATGTATTTACTCAATAAATTATTATTAGAATGAAAGCTCAGAGACTACATGTTATTTTCTTTGTATGAAATCATACAATACACAATTGTAATGTCGTCAATTCAACTGTGTATGATAATAATAAGAACAAGAATTAGAAGAGAGAATCTCATAAGAAACAAAATGTAAATTAAATGAGTAGATTCCATTTTTAATTTATTCTCAACAAATGTCTCTATACAGCTAGCTCACTTCATGTTTCCTTGTGATCCATATTTTGATTTTATTGGCTCTAGTTACTGTCTAAATTAAGAAAGAAAGTTATTCAAGTTTAGCTAATGGTGTCTGTCTTATATATCATTCATTCACTGGAATGGTATTATTACAAGTTGCCTCAGAAATTTCATATTTTAATTTATTATACAATCTTCTTCAATAGCAAAGTTTGATACCTTCAATCTTTTCTATCCTAAGCTTCAATTAGCAAACTCCAACCAATTGAAAAATTAGAATATAAAATTTGCCATTCTCCTCTAACTTGCTAACAACCTAACATTTCAATAAATTTAACCAAAACTTATTTGAAATAGAAAGTAATTGGACATCTAGACCAATAATGAAAACTGAAATTTGCAGCAAGTTGCTTTCAAGCTCTATAAGGTGGAAAATAAGTAAACTCTTCCGCCTAATTGAAATCTCCAATTGGATCCATCCAGCGGAAACAAATCCTCAGAAGTTGTTTGCTTATAATTGGAATATTCAATAGTAATAAATTTTAAATCAAGTAAAAATTAGAAATAATTAACATAATGCTAGTTCATAAAGCAACAACAGAATCTCAGCCGCAACAACTAAGAGATCAGCACAATATAACACCACCGCATGTAGTCTCCAAAAAATGCAACAAACTCACCGAGTGCCATTGATTTTAAAGAAAAATGCAAAGTATTAGGGAATCCATGGAACATAGATGCAAATTGAAATTAAAAATACCTGATCAGCTCAGCAGCAAACGAAGGTGGAGATAAGATGCGACACGCGGTGGAGAACAGTTGCATCCATGGATGATTTTTGCTGCGACACACAGAAAAGAAGAAGAGTGATTTCCGTTGTCTAGAGAAAGGTTAATGGATTATTTTTAACAGATGATGTTTACCTGATCAGCGGCGAACGGCGGTGGAGATAGACGACAAACCGCGGTGGATATAAACTGCCACTGCAATTGATTTTGGGTGCCTGATTGCGTCAAACAAACAAACAGAGAGAGGATGAAGAACTGAAGTACTTTTTTATGGAAGAAAATCTGCTGTCCCATATTGGGTGTCCCCTTCCCTGTCCCCCACTAATCTTATGACATGTGTCATATTAACCTAACCACATTTAACTAACTTCATTTAACCAATTTCATTCTGATCTCTCTTCTAGACCTGCTATTTCTTCCTCTTAAGTTCATGGGATGCACAATAGACTGGAATATTAGCATAGATGAATTTGATTTTTTTTTGTTTCCTCTTCCTTCACCCTCCAATTTCGCCAATAAGAATTAACTATGGTTTAATCCCCAATAACTTCCCGTCATCGGTAGCCATCACAAAACTTTTGCAGGCTATGACTTTACGGAGCCGATCGAGCCGTTCTTAGAGCTTTTGCTAAGACTAAACATGGAATCATGACCAGAGTTGCAATTTAATATCATTATCATCACTATAGGCAATGATGTTGTAGTTGAATTAATATCCATTTTATCCAAAATTAAACTTCAATTGGAAAATTAATTTGAATTTAGTTTTTTTGCTTCCTGGAGAATGTGAAACCGTTGCTGGAAAAATGGTGACTTTTGCTACTTCTTGCATCAATATATTGATATTCATCAGGGGTAAACTCAAGATAAAAATTGCTCCACTGTGCATTCCATGAACCCGTTGTTCATGGAGGAAGAAATAATAGCAGTGAGAAAGATGGAGTTAATCACACTTGGTTAAATGAAGTTAACCAGAGTTAATTAGAGTTAAATGTGGTTAGGTTAATATGACACATGTCATAAGATTAGTGGGGATAGGGAAGGGGACACCTAATATGGGGACAGCAGATTTTCTTCCCTTTTTTATTATTATTTTCTAATGGATAAATCTTTAATTGATGATATGGAATTTTAACTGACAGGTGTCAGTTTCATTGAAGGTGTTTTTAATAAGTTGGAGATCCAGACCCGATATAAAATCCCCTGTAATTGCCACCCAAGTTTTAAGAAAACTAAACCGAACCGATCGATGCTTTATCCAGTGCCAGGATATATCCTTGTCTCCGATCTGGACGTTTAGATAGTGATATCCAAACAGTTAGAAGAGTCTCCACTGTCTTCGTTTGAAGTCTGAACTCCTTCTCCTTCTCTCCGAGTTTGGTTTCAAAAAAGAAAACGGGGAATCATGTCCACGACAGACGACGGCTCCGATCAGCAAAACTATCAACAATCTTCTGGTAAGCATCATTACCCTTATAATTTACAAATTATTTGAAATATTTTGAGAGAAGGATAAAGATTTAGCTATCAGAATTGATTAATTAACATAAGCCCAATGCAAAATGTAAACATTTTGTTGGTGTGCGATGGGCTGCTTAGGTATATAGTCTGTGTTTGATTTTTTTTTTCTTTTATATGTGCAAACTTTAGTACGATTTGTCCTCTTGGAAGTTATTAGCTGATGCTAGTTGCCAGGGGAGAAAAGTTGGCAAGGGGTTTCCTGAAATAGTTGTGTGCTGATACTTGAATAATGAGATTTAGTTCTTAATATTAGGGTTTTGTCAATTGATTTAAATAAGTTGAGGATACAAAAAGGCATTTTCTTTTTCCTGTTTTTGATGCGAAATTGGGTGCTATTATCTGGAGGGTTTTGTTTTGTTTTGATTGTCATTTGTAACGTGCAAAGTATGAAATTACATCTAAGAGTGATAGTAGGAGCAGTGTGTGTGTGTGTGTTTTAATGGGTATTTTGGATCAGTTGTGACCATTTTTTTTATTTATGTTGTATTTTGTTTTGCAATAATAAGAGGGTTAATTGGATGCTAATGATGCAGAGGGAAGTCATGGTACGACTATGGAAATAGGATGGTATATTCTTGGTGAAAATCAGGAACATATTGGACCTTATGCAACTTCTGAACTGCGTGGTGAGTTTTACATATCAAATTAGCTGCTGTTATGAGTTGTGATGTATGCATTTTTGAGCTTTGGCATGGTTCTTTTATTCTTTTTCTTCATAGAAAAAACATTTTTTTTTTCTTGAATAAAGATGGGACAAAAAAATAAAGTCTGTACAGTTTGTGTTCGGAATTTTACATTTTTGTTGATGCTTCACCTTGAGAGCTCAAATTTACCCAGGTGAAATTTCTCTCCTTGCATTTCAGTTGTACCAGTAATCACTTGCACGGTTTCAGGAAACTTGTTCCATGTGTAACTTGTTCAATTGGTCTAATGAGCTATTGAATCATCTACTTTCCTTCTTTACTGCGCCTGCACAGAACATTTCAAGAATGGATATGTCTCAGAAAGTGCACTTGTATGGTCCGAAGGAAGAACCATGTGGCAGCCATTAGCGTCAATACCTGAACTAATCTCAGGAATTGCTCAACGGATAGCTGATTCTTCTGTAGCAGGTCTATTTCCTCCTTGTTCTTATTTTTCTTTTGAAAAAAAGTTCTGTCAATGTGTGGGTGCAGGTTTATGCTTCTTTGCATTCTATATCTAACAATAAAACGAGTAGTGTTTCCACCTCTCTGTTGAGGTTTCTTACACCAAGATATTTTTTCCAGTACCCTCTAATGATGGCAATGAGTTAGAAAAACGGCACAACATTAGAGAGCCAAACAAAGGCACTGTTGCCTCACAAAGTGGTTCTAAGTCTAACAATAAACAGCACACTAGTGTTTCCGCTGCAGGTAAAGGCTTTTTGTTTTTACCTTTTCTTTCCTCATAGCAGAATTTGTGATAGTTATTAGAAGAATTCTGTGACTTGAACATAGTAACTTATATTGTGATTTATCTTGCAGTGACCACTAATGATGATGAAGCAGAGTTTGAGAAATGGCAGAGGGAGATCAGAGAGGCAGAAGCTGCAGCAGAACAGTTGAAAAATGGACCTCTTTCTTGCAATGTCGGTGGTAACATTGACATAGATCGTGAAAGAGTTCAGTCTCCACCAGATGGTGAGGAAGAATTTACAGATGATGATGGGACTACATACAAGTGGCACAGAGGTGTCAGAGCATGGGTTCCTCAGGTTGTTTGTGAGCCTTTTCATTTAACCGATTGATTTGTCTCAAGAACAATGCTCAGATTTTTGGATTTTCTACTTGAGTACCCTGTTTTCTATGTTCGCCTGTTGGAAAAAGGGTTGGGGACCTCACAAGAAAATTGCAAATGGCATTATTCTGTCGTCACCGGCAACCAAGGAGAGAGTTATCTTAGAATCGTTTTGGGCTTCTTGTGATGATCATAGGCAGGAAGTTTAGTCCTTTGGGACTCCGGTAAAGAAAAATGCACTTCCAGTTGCCAGTACTTGGGTTTGATTAGCCCCAAATTTACATCGACGTCTTCTTGATATTTGTCTTTGGGTTTTGGCAATTGAATTGTCATTAAAATGCTAGTGAACTTTCCTTGTGAAAACATATTCTTTTTTCTTTTCTCTTCTTGAAAAAACCAAGCATCCCTCCTGCCAAAGAAAAAAAAATTGCCATTTTTCTCACTGGTCCAGAGAATGCTTTCAGAACTTCCATTGGTGTTGGAAAAATTGTTAATTTTATCAGCCATTTCTTTATGTAAGCACATGCTTATATACTGATGTACTTCGGGATGGTTTTCTTCTTTTGTTGGGGTGGGGGGTAGGGGACCTCAAGAATGTCAACACCTTTTTTGAGTGGCTGTATGTGATCTTTATTCTAGAGAACATGATTATTGTGTCTTATTCTGGTATTTTTGTAGTATGTTGCCTATTGTCAATTGTCACTGATATGGTTATAGGCATAACAGAATTTTCATTATTCATTGATAAATCTCTAGGATAACATATCAAGTGGGCAATATGGGTTAGAAGAAATGACCTTTTTGCAAGAGGAGGAAGTTTTTCCCATTAAGGATAGTGGAGATGCGGCTTCAGAAGAAGTTAATGGTGCCAATGAAACACGGGAATCGAATCATAATGGAAAGAGAAAGCTACAGGATGTTTTTGCTGATAAAGAGGACGTACAAGCTGATAACAAGGACATAAAAGCTGATAACAAGGACGTAGAAGCTGATAACAAGGACATAGAAGTTGATAACAAGGACAAGCAAGCAGAAAAAAAGGTCTTTTTCCCCTCTTGCTCTCAAGTGTTGTGTTATAAGTGTGAGGCTCTTGACTGATTATTTAGTTACCTCATTGCTTCAGCTATTTTAAAAAGGAAGAGGCACTTACTATTACAAAAATACAAATATAACTGCAGAATCAACAATTCTATTGTCATGACAAATTTTATAGTTTGTGAGGGTTTGTATTTTTCTGCTTTGCATTAATGCTGTTTTTCATTTTATGGCTTCTTGGCAGGAACCCAATAAGCCCCCTGATAGTTGGTTTGAATTGAAAGTCAACACCCATGTTTATGTAACTGGGCTGCCAGATGATGTTACGTCCGAAGAGGTAAATCTTACTGTTCTATTGTAATCATCTTAAAGTGAAACTCAATTTTGGGGAATTGTTGCAGATGGCAGAGGTATTTTCCAAGTGTGGGATAATCAAAGAGGTAAATTTATATCTTATTTTTTCATGTATATTGCTGTACATAGGAAGGAACTACTGAAATCATCCTCTCCATTGGCTGCAAATTACTTGTGTCAGGTCAATTGAGAACTAATATTTTTTGTTAATAATGATGTCTTGGGAATTAATCTTGCTAAATAGTTGTTGCGCAAGCTTCATTAGTATGTGTTATTTCTTTGTATTGGTATTTCTGAATTTCTGTATTACATGCGCGCACACACACACATATATATATATATATATATAGCTACAGATATTACCCCTAATGTCAAGGAGACATCTTTACCCTAGAAGCAGTCTAAGCATGCCGTTAATTAATTGCAACAGCTAATTTTCACATAACACTCATCCTCAAGCTGTAGCATAGATGTTTCTCATGCCCAGTTTGTTACAAATATAGTTCACCCGAACACCATTTAAGGCCTTAGTGAAAATATCTTCAAGCTGCTCATCGGTTCTGATGTAGGCCGTAGAAATGATGTTCTCTTCTAGCTTCTCACGAACAAAAGGACAATCTACTTCAATATGCTTGGTACGGGGGACAGTGTTGGAAGAAATATGAAGAGCTGCTCGATTATCAAACCATAACTTTGCTGGAGTAGTGATCTTGAATCCAAGTTCGGACAAAAGATGACGAATCCACATAATCTCACAAGCTGACTGAGACATTGCTCGATACTCAGATTTTGCACTGGAGCGAGATACAACATGTTGCTTCTTGCTTTCCAAGAAACTAAATTCCCTCCAATAAAGACACAGTAGCCAGTAGTGGATCTTCTATCATCGTTATCTCCTGCCCAATCTGCATGGAGAAACATTTAATCTGGGTATGACCATGATTCTAGTGATCAATGGTGGGAGAAGACATAAATAGGCTATATCAGGTCTAGTCACTTAAGATAATTCGGCAGGGATCTTCAAATGGCACTCCTTCCGATGTGAGGCGTCAATTTGGAATCATAGGCACTCTGCATGGCTCTCCTTCACCACACTCATGGTTGTTGAGCAAGTTTCATTAATATGAAAATGCTTCAGTACCTTGTGCTGCTTTTCCAAGAAATGAAGTAAATTTTTCTTCCTTGCAAAACAAACACCAAAAGCAACGAATATTTCTACATTGTTTTGCTTTTTGGAGGCCCTGACCGTTTTATTGGCATTGATTTCAGAGATTTGGTTGGTTTATTTAGCACATTCTTAGACAAATTGCATGGGATCGCTTAAAAGATCAATTTTGGAAATGATAATATTGTTGAGGAGTTGGAAACTAGTTTGGTGAGAGATAGCTGAGAGCCCTGGAAGGATGGGACATGCTCTTATGTTTTATGATTCCATGTCTTATGTTTGTGTATCCTTAACAATCTGGTATTATGTGTTTCACATCTGATGGCCAAATTATAAACTGTACAGGACCCTGAAACAAAAAAGCCCCGCATAAAGATTTATGTTGACAAAGCAACAGGCAGATTGAAGGGAGATGCTCTGATTACATATTTGAAAGTAATTTCTTTGCTGTGTTCATTGAGCTTGACTTGTGAGTTATGACATTTGCGATTGTTATGCATGCATATCTGATTTTGGATCATTCTTCAGGAACCATCAGTTGATCTGGCTCTTCAGATTTTGGATGGGGCACCTTTTCGTCCTGGTGGTCCAGTACCTATGTCAGTTAGTAGAGCCAAGTTTGAGCAAAAGGGTAATGAATATAATTATAACTTCATCATTCTTTTTATTATGCTTTTTTTATTGTTTAGGACATGGAATCTTTATATTATCTAGAGACTTGTTATTTTGTTTACAAGTCTTATATAAAATGCAGGTGAAAGATTTATACCCAAACAAGTAGATAACAAGAAGAAAAAGAAGCTAAAACGGGTTGAGGAGAGGATACTCAGTTGGGGTATGTTTCCATTTCAAACTTAAGATGCTATTGTAGATATGCTGACGGCAGTGTTTGACCTGATGACATTCAAATCCAAAACATAATTTTTCTACTTTGTTTTATGAGTTCATTTATTTGCTACATCCATAGTTGTGAAAGGCGAAAGGCGAGCCGAGGCGATAAGGGCAAAATATAGCCTTGAGGCGAGGCGAGAAGCGAGGCGACGGCCTCTCGCACTTGAGGCGACAAAAAAATTAGAAAACACAAAAAATAAAATCATAACTCAAACTGACTAGTTTAACTTCTAAATTTGTAAAACACAAAATAATAACTAATACTCATGATCAAGGATCCGTTTTCTGTAATGGGCTTGACCTCTTGCCCATACTTCCAACAAGGATCCGTTCTTTTTGTAGCTTCGGATGTATTAGAATTACTAATACTCATGATCAAAAGCCTGCAAGTTGAGCAATAACACTTAGAATTAATAACTAATAATAAACTTTCATGAACTTAACAAAACTAATAAACAACTTGCACAACACAACAACTAATAATAAACTTGTACAAACTTCATAAACTTTCATAAAAATTTGGGCAGCATAATACTTGGAACAAACAAAGTCATAAAAATTTGGGCAGAATAACACTTATAACCGAGAAGAGTAAGAGTGGAAGAAAAGATGGAATAAGAAATAGAAGTTAGAACAGAGAAGAGAGAGACAGAGACAGAGACGTACATACCTTTTAGATAGGAAGAGAAGAGGAACGTTGTTCTGTTGTGATCGGCGGTGCTGTTGGAGGAGATGAAGTATTCGAAGTGGACGTGCGATGGAGGAGAAATCTCCTAAGTGGACGTGCGATGGAGGAGATGAAGTCTTCGAAGTGGACAGAAGAAGCCTTTCTATCGCGAACTCTGTTTCTGTTCTCTAATTTCTAACCTAAATTTCACCTATCTTTTTTTTTTATATATAACAGGTAAACTAGAATTTTTCACCTGAGTATCAAAGGCGACCGCCTCTCGCCTGCGGTGGAAAGGCGGTCGCCTTTGGAATTTCGCCCGCCTTCCATATAGAAGGCGGAGGCTTGATCGCCTGGGTCGCCTTTCACAACTATGGCTACATCTGAAAAATTTGAATGTAATTTGGTGGATATTGGGGATTGGAGTCTTGTGCTATTGCTGTACTATCTTTGATTTAGGATGAATGCTACCATGAAAGTGAAAATTATTCTGACTCTAGAAAACTTGTTCCGTCAATAACTGTCCAAAATTTGTTCATATATACACTCTTTGTGTATTCATTTACAAAAGTTCAGTATAAATAATGTAATGTAGTAACTGGTCATCATGGTGATTTTCTTTTGATTTCTTTTATGTCTTGAAAATTAAATATGGAACTTATTAAACAAAATGGAGAAAGATATTTGATATATGCTTTATCCAAAAGGCAATTCTTGGATGATGGTGTCCTTAACTTTATGGGTATTCATGATAAGGAAGAAGGTGAGCTAGCGAGTTTTGTTTTCTCATTCGGGAAGTTAGGTTATTCATTTACATTTTTCTGTCACAGCGGTTTCTCAGCTTTGATACTGTATACTGCTTATGTGTATTTATTTTGTATCTCAGCATGTAAAGCTTTTCTGGATTTAGTTAACAACTCTCTTTATCGTCCATGTTTTCCTTTTTTTTTTGTTGACATTATTTTCAATTTGATATTTTCACTTTTTCTCTTTGAGGTACTTATTATTCAATTTCACTTTCACATTGTTCTCATTTTCTAGTAGTATGCTAGTGAATTTGAAGAGGGAAAATCTGGCAATTATATGATGCCTTTTCATATTTAAGATCTGTGGTTTTTTATTCTTTCCTTCATGTATATGTGCTGCTTTTCACGAGGCTTTACCTTAGGTTCCACTTCACTATTGGTTGCCATTATGAATGATGTTATCTGGTAGTTGACATTTGTTCCTTTTATGGCGAAGGTGGACGTGATGATGCAAAAGTGTCAATTCCAGCCACTGTTGTTCTCCGTTACATGTTCTCTCCTACTGAAATGAGGGTAAGATTGAACTCTATGCGTTTCATCATGTGTTTTTCTCACCATAAGTGTAAAAAAGTAATTGGTCTGTTCACATGCTGATTATTGCAATTGCGCTTGTCATATGTCATTGTGTCTCCGACATTTGTTTGGTCCCAAATGATGAAATTTATTATTTTATTGTGCAATTAACTAATTATGTAGAAGATTGTACACATTTTTGTCTAATTTCATTTACTTGACTTGACATAGAACTAGAACCTTTTATTCAGCTAGCATCAGTTTCCTTGTTGGTAGATCTTGTCTAGAGAAAAATTCGTCAAATCTTTCCTTGTATGCATATGTCAATAAGAGATAAATTTAAGATCAATCAAAGAGTACAATTGTGGTAAATTTTGTGGGAGCTCCTTAGGCTACACCTATACTTTCACAATTTATTTTCAATATAGTCAATTCAAAAGCTTTGGTGGTGATTTTCTCTGTGCTTTTAATGTCTCTTTTTCACTTAGTGCAGCAATGTAGGATTTCAAGCAGTAAAAATTTAATAGATGGTAGATGCACAATTTAAATCATTTTATTACCACAAAACTATTCCTTTTCAAGTATATGACAACAAGCAAGCCTTCATCCCAACTAATTACATGGATTTCTCTTTTCCAATAAATAAAAATAATTCAAATTGTTCTCTTTTAATTTAAGCCTTTATCCCAACCGAGCCTTAAAAGAGGTTTGTGTGTCATTTTATAATTGTCATGTTAGTTAGTCTCAGTCTTCCGCTTTTCTTATTGGGCTAATTACTTCTATTTCTTCACATTTGAGCACAAGACTGTCCATGGACTGACTTTGAACATGTTCTAGCCAATTCTCTTATTTTATCCTCATTAGGTGCCACTTATGTATTATTTAAAAGATTCAATTAAGTTATACCTCTCTTAAAATGATTAGTCAAAATCTAACTTAAAATAATTACTTTTTTTTTTTTTATATGAATGGCTTTTGTCATTGACAACAAAAACAAGTTCCTGTCATTGACAACAAAAACAAGTTCCTCCTGAGTTTGAAAGCGCACACTTGTCGTTTAGAATTTTCACTAATCAAATCTATTTTTGGATGTGCCTGATTTGCCTCTGCCCTATTTTTGGACTTGTAATATGGATTTAGATATAGATTCGATATGGACTAAGATGGAGCATAGTATAAGGGAAGTAGCGAAGGAAGTTCTAGGGGAATCTAAAGGTAGCATGCCACCGGGTAAGGACACATCTTGGTGGACAGAAGAAGTACGACAAGCAGTAAAGAGTAAGCGAGAATCCTATAAAATATTGGGGAAATGTAGGAGTGACGAGAACTACGAAAAATACAAAGAGGCTAAAAGGGAAGTAAAGAAGGTCATACGAGATGCTAGAGCAAAGGTGAATCGGGATCTGTATACAAGATTGGATACGAAAGAAGGGGAAAGAGACATATATAGAATTGCTCGGATGAGAGATAAAAAGACGCGAGATCTCGGAAAAGTTAAATGTGTGAAGGATGTGGACCAGAAAGTCCTAGTTGGAGATAAGGATATCAAGGAACGATGGAGGTCCTATTTTGATGACTTATTTAATGGAGATCGCAGACAAGATGTTGGAGATATAAGTATCCATCACGATATGATAAATCATGAATGCCTGCGGAGAATTCAAAAGGGTGAAGTCAAAATGGCATTAAGTAAGATGAAGTTGAAGAAAGCAGTAGGACCGGATGACATCCCTATTGAGATTTGGAGATGTTTGGGAGAAAGAGGAATCGAATGGTTGACGACGTTCTTCAACAAAATTTGGAGAAACAATAAGATGCCATCAGAATGGAGGAAAAGTATCTTAATCCCTTTGTATAAGAACAAAGGCGATGTCCAAGATTGTGCCAACTATCGGGGAATCAAATTAATGAGTCACACTATGAAACTTCGGGAGCGAGTGATCGAACAAAGGCTAAGGAGGACGGTGAAGATCTCGGAAAACCAGTTTGGCTTTATGCCGGGAAGATCAACTATGGAAGCCATCCATCTAATGCGACAATTAATGGAGCACTATCGAAATAAGAAGAAAGACTTGCATATGGTTTTCATTGACTTGGAGAAAGCATATGATAAGGTCTTTGGTGGGCCTTGATAAGGAAAGATATTTCGCGGAAATATATTGACATCATAAAGGACATGTATGAGGGAGCATGCACGAGTGTACGTACTAGTGTTGGGAAGACTGAAGAGTTTCCTATTACGATTGGAGTGCATCAAGGTTCCGCACTAAGCCCATTTCTTTTTGCCATCGTTATGGATGAACTAACAAGTTCACTTCAAGATGGTATACCATGGTGCATGCTGTTTGCAGATGATATTGTGTTGGTTGATGAGACGAAAGGAGTGGAGAGGAAGTTGGAACTATGGAGACAAACTCTAGAATTTAGAGGCTTTAAGTTGAGTCGAAGTAAGACAGAATATTTGGAGTGTAAGTTTAGCGGCCATAGGAGTAGGGAGGCAGGGACAATCACCCTAGATGGGAGAGTTGTTCAGGCCTCGGATTGCTTCCGGTATTTAGGATCTATTATCCAAACGGATGAGAAGTAGATGGAGATGTTGCTCATAGGATTAAAGCTGGTTGGTCGAAGTGGAAGAGTGCTACGGGTTTCCTTTGTGATCCCGGCATGCCTAATAGATTGAAGGGAAAATTCTATCGGACGGCAATTAGACCAGCATTGTTATATGGTACGGAGTGTTGGGTAGTGAAACATTGCCACATCAATAAGATGTCGGTGGCGGAGATGCGTATGTTAAGATGGATGTGTGGTCATACGAGAAAGGATCGGGTGAGTAATGAAATAATTAGGACAAAAGTAGGGGTCACATCTATTGAGAATAAAATGAGAGAAAACCGACTAAGGTGGTTTGGCCATCTGAGACGTAGAGCGTTTGATGCGCCGGTTAGGAGAACCGAAGAGTGGCAAATGGATGTAGTGGTGAGGGGTAGGGGAAGACCTAAGCAAACTTGGAGGAGGGTGATCGAGAGTGATATGAGTTTACTGGGAATTGAGGAAAATATGGTAGTGGATAGGACGGAGTGGAGGGAGCGAATTTGTGTCGCTGACACGACTTGATTTCACGGTTTTATATGATGGTTCATGTTAGCCGACCCCGAATCATTTCGGGACTAAGACTTTGTTGTTGTTGAAGTGACCTATGCTTCGCTTACGGGGTCATTAACTAAGTACCTTGAAGTCGTGACCCAAAGAAAGTGAGCAAGCTTAGCACTTAGCTTAGGTAGGAAAGCGGATCTTTCTCGCTCTATTCTAAAAGGAAGGAGCTGACAGCTAGGTTTTCTTCTCGAGTATAGATTGAATGAAACTATCTTGCCTGTCGTCCTCTTTATAGGGAAAGGGTTTATAAAACCTGGCCTAAAACTAGGATGTAAGTCGAGGTCTTGAAAAAGTAATAAATGAAATCTACTTCCATCGGACCAAATCGGATTTAAAAAATCTTGTTTTTTTTGTTGAGCATGAAGAGATAAAGAAGCCATTGCAGTTGCCGGAAATGCGTATCCCGTTTTTCCTCTTAAGATTTCTCACATGATAAATTTATGTAAATAATATCAATTTTTTTTTTTTTTTTTGGTTGGTGCTCAGAAGCTTGAAGTAAGTTAGTTGACCAATAAATGTTTAAAGAGTGATTACTGAAATGGAACTTACTTGAGAATATCAAAATCCAGATTAGACATTATTTTGGCATTGTAATATTTGAAAGCACGGAATAATAACCTTTGTTATTGTTTAAATTGCTGCTATATGTATTAGTTAATGGGGAAAGCATAAAGTAAATTAAAGCTTGTGTTCGGTGTTTCTGTGTAGTGGAGGCTATGGTTTGGTTTATGATAAGTTACTACCCTTTGTTTATGCTGTTAGCAAAAAGGATGAAATCCTTAGCAAGTGTTAAGTCTATTTTAACATGATACTATTTTGTCACAAAACAAAAAAAAGAAGAACAAACTCATTTTGAAGAAGAAAAGATTAATCACAATATTTTTCTTTATACTTTCTACTCTTATGCCTTGATTTTAGAATTTGTTTTTGTCTGTAACAGAACAAGACCCTATAGTTGATCTAATTTTAGAATATACTATCGGAATTAAGGATTCTGCCTGACATCGGCAAAATTTACAAGATAGCCATTATTTCTCAATAAGCCATATTCCCTACTTTGCGGAAGTGTCAGAAACATATATATTGTTTTCTTTTTTCTAATCTTTTTCTTAAGTAGTATTCTAAAATCAACCATTCTGTCAAATCCGAATAAGTGGGATGTGTTATTCTGTTTCCAGAATAGGAATTTGTTTATGGTTGTTCTGAATATTGATTTGGATATCATCTTACACTTTACAGGAGGATGAGAATTTACGTTCAGAGCTGGAGGTGGATGTTAAGGATGAATGTGTAAAACTTGGTCCTGTTGATTCAGTCAAGGTAAACATGTGATGTAAACTAGACATTTAGTATCAGGCAGGCAATTTCTGGTTTTTACCAGCATATCTTGGTGAACTTTGTGGAATAGAAACATTTGAAGGGAACATTGACTTAAAAGCATCAAACTATAGTTACGAATCAAAATTAATTGGCCCAAACAGAATTCGGAATTGTATTTTCGTTTTTTGCATTGCCATCCGTGTTCTATGATGGTTTTGGTTGCAGGTATGCGAGAATCATCCACAGGGTGTTGTTTTGGTAAGATTTAAGGACAGGAAAGATGCGAGGAAGTGCATAGAATTGATGAACGGGCGATGGTAAATTCTTTATTCAATGATAATAATATTTGTTTATTATTGTGCCAGCAACCAAAAAATGTGTCCGGCCTTGATAATCTTTCATTCACTTATTCTTTTCTTTTTCTTTTACTTTTCCAAGGTTTGGGGGTAGACAGGTACATGCTAGCGAGGATGATGGATTAGTTAATCATGCTCACGTGCGGGATCTTGATGAGGATGCCGCACGATTGGAGCAATTCGGAGCTGAACTCGAAGCTGGTGGTTAATATGTGCATTGCAATGACACCGCAAATATGCTGTTGTTGATGCCAAATTTTTGTGCTAAAATACAAGTAGATGACCAGATTAGGGGAAAATGGAAAGCTTTTAATGTCATATACTCCTTGTAAATTTTTAGACCAGAGGATTTTGTAAAATCAATGGTGTAAATGCTTTTAAAAGCAATGGATATGAATATGAAATGAGCTTTAACATTTTTTTTAATTTCTCACTTGAAAATTGGGTAACACTTAATTTTAATATATTATATTTTGGCTTCTATATATGCAATTTAGATATCTTTTGCTGAGAAATCAGGCGAACATGTTAATGCATTGATAATGAATTCAATTAGAAATTTCATGTGATGTGCATATTTTTTTTCTCGAAAACCTCACTCTTTAAAGAAAATTATATATATAATGATACCCAATCTTTGAAAATTGATCATTTTCATACTTTGATACCTGATCTTTAATTTTGCACATAAACTATAATATATATGAACGGAGTGGTAACTAACCTGTGGTACCGTGGGATTCGGATCCTCTCCTGTCAACCAAAAGCAAACTATAATATACATGAACGGAGTGGTAACTAACCTGTGGTACCGTGGGATTCGGATCCTCTCCTGTCAACCAAAAGCAGGAGAGGATCAGTTAATTAGATCCCACACCTTCATTAAACTTGAAGGGCTGGGATTTAAATTAATAAAATAACTATTAATTTTTACCTTAAAACTTAAAAATAATAACATGTCCCATTTAATAATTATCTATTTATTTCACAGTTAAAAAATAATAACGTAATTTTACTTGAATTGAAACTCTGAATTAATAGGATTTGTTTTGAACTCTGAAACTCATTCTTTAAAAAAAAAAAAAAACTGCGAGCAAAAAATCGATCTTTAGCTTTCTTTTAGGTGATTAATGGCGGCATCTCCTTCATGGTTGTACTCTCCATCAATCGAAAGATAGTTTCTTTGATAATATATTCATTACTTATTATTATTTGCTTGCATATTCATTATAAAAGAGCAAACCATTATTTTGTCCATGATTTGATGGATATGTTTTCTTATTAAATTCTGATGCTTTTTTTTCGAATCAAACAAAGACCTGATGCTTTTTTTTTTTATTAATTAGTAATCTAAAGGTATTTTCATCCATATGCTTTCAGAATATACATGAACTGAAACTAATTGTTAATAAGATAAAACTTACTAAATGTTCACTTCCATCTTATTTAATTTTGGTTTAATTTATCTTCATTATATTCGATTTATTTTTTCTTTGTTATTAAAATTAGTTATTTAATTCTAAGTTATATATAGCTTTTAGTAATTAGTTATGTAATTATAGTATAATTTATTTTATTTTGTGTAGTCATGCTCAGTTAGAAGATTATTGGGTTCCAAAGATTGGCATGGAGTTTGACACTGTTGAAAATGCATGGGAATTTTGGATGAAATATGGTGCCCGGACTAGATTTGATGTTAGTAGGCAATGGCTTAATAAGGATAAAAAAAGATGGAAAGGTATCCTCAGCAACATTTGTATGTAACAAGGAGGGTTGTCGAAAAAAAGACAAACGAGATCGTTTAACAAAATAATCTCGAGCTGAGACCTGAACCAATTGTCTTGCACGTATGGGGATTAGTTACATAAATGGAATTAGGAAATATAGATTGCATGATTTTGTTCATGAACATAATCACCCACTTCATCTTTCTGAAACTATTCATATGATGTCATCTCAGAGAAAAAATTTAGAAGTACAAGCAGCTGAAATTGAGATGGCTTATGACTCAGGAATACAGTCAAAAGCAACATATGAACTTATGAGTAGACATTGTGGAGGAAGGCAAAATATTGGTTATACTTTGGTAAATCAAAAAAATTATCTTCGAAGTAAACGACAACGAGACTTGATATATGGAGAAGCAGGTACGTTGTTGAGATATTTCCAACAACAATCAATTGATAATCCATCTTTTTATTCTGCAGTGCAATTAGATAATGAAGAACAAATAACCAATATTTTTTGGGCAGATGCTAGAATGCTTATTGATTATGCTTATTTTGGAGACGTGATGACTTTTGATACAACTTATAGGACAAATAAAGAATTTCGCCCTTTTGGTGTATTTGTTGGCTTAAATCATCATAGGCAAATTGTAATTTTTGGAGCTGCTCTTTTATATGATGAGACTAGTGAATCTTTTGAATGATTGTTTAGAATATTTTTGGAGGCACATAAGGAGAAGAAGCCAAAATGTACTTTCACTGATCAAGATCATGCAATGGCAAGTGCATTATTTAAAGTGATGCCAGATGTATATCATGGATTGTGTACTTGGCATATAATGCAAAATGCTATAAAAAATTTGGGAACTTTGTTAAAGGATGGATCTCATCTTCTTAGAGACTTTAAAGCATGCATGTATGAGTATGAGGAAGAGGAGACATTCCAAATAGCATGGAATCAAATTGTTTCTCATTATCAAGTTGAAGGAAATTCTTGGTTGAAAAGTATCTATAAACTAAAAGAAAAATGGGCAAAATGCTACATGAAAAATGTGTACACTTTGGGAGTGAGAAGTACACAACTTAGTGAAAGTCTGAACGGGGATTTGAAAGATTATCTAAAATCAGATTTGGATTTAATTCAATTTTTCAAGCATTTTGAGCGAGTTGTTGAAGACAAGCGTTACAATGAGTTAAAGGCGGAGTATGATTCTCAACAAAAGTTGCCGAAAATGAGGATGCAAAAATCTCTTTTATTACAACAAGCAGGTAAGATTTATACCCCAACAATATTTGAATTATTTCATGATGAGTATGATCGGTCATTGGCAGCTTTAATAAAAGATAGAAAGGAAGGGCAGGATTTAAATGAGTATGTTGTTGGAATATTTGATCATGATGGAGAGTATAAGGTCCAATGGAATATTTTAGAAAAATTAGTTTCTTGTAGCTGCAAAAAGTTTGAGACATGTGGTATTTTATGTTGTCATGCTTTGAAAGTTTTAGATGTGATGGACATTAAATTAATTCCTGATCAATATATTGCAAAGAGGTGGACAAGAGAGGCAAAGATTGAAAATATAGAATATGCAAATGGAAGAATTATTCATGGAGATATGAAGTTGAACAATACTCAACGTTATAGATTTCTTTACTCCAAACTAGTTAAGTTAGCATCTCGAGCATCTAAAAGTGAAGACTCATACATAATGCTAGATAAAGCAATCGACGAGTTAACAAGTAAGATCACAGCATTATTGAACACGAATAACTCTATGTTTGATGGAGATGATCAAGCCGTTGAAACACATTTCCACATGATTTTGATTTGACAAAATTATTTATGTGAATGATAAAAATATTCTAACACATTAAATTTAAATGCTTTGATTTATTCACACTAATGTGTTTGTTCAATGTTGAGTTAATGGATTCATAAGACATTAAGATAAAAAGCCTAAAGGCCCATAAGAGGAAGTCAAACCCAAGTCAACAGATCAAGACCTCACGGCCCAGGAAGACAAAACGCAGTCGTTCTAAGCAAAGCGCTTGCTCAGCGTGAAGAAGGATCGAGAAGCCTTCTATCAATTGCTTCAAGATGAAGCTGCTGAGTGGAACGACAAGAAGTACAAGTCAGCGGGAGAACAGAACCAACTTGTAGACAAAGTATTTCTACTTTGGGTAAAGCTCAGAAGACGCAGTAAGCTGTCTGGTGGACTTTACTATAAATGGCGAAACATTTTGTTCATCTGACGAAAAGCTGCTGAGCACTGCCGTAGACAGAAGATACAAGAATCTCATTGGCCAACGACACTGAGCACGTCCAGAATGATAGCGACAGGAAGCCGTTTGCCTCCAACGGTTATTTCGAAATTCGAAATCATCAGTGCTTGAAGTGTCACTATAAATAGGCCTTTCAAATGCTTCATTCGATGCAGATCTTCAATCAAGTCGAAACGCTGACCAAATTCATACTTGAAGTTCTGTGAGAAAAGCAAAGCAAACCTTACACCAATTCCAATCCTTGTGTAAAAGTCTAGAGTGAATTCATTCATCTAAAGTATCTTAGCAATTGTTGTTTAGGACAAACACTTATCATTTCTAGAAGAATAGAAATGAGAGGCTGAGTACTCGGTTATAGTACTCAGCGGTAGTTATAGGAGTGAGTAGAGGAATAGAGGAATGTACTCTTGTATACTCAGCTTCTATTGTAAAAGGTTACGTGCTCTACCTTTAAAGAGCTCAATAGAGGATTCAAAAAGCTCAGAACGAGTTCCAGGGACTGGACGTAGGCGGAGAGGCCGAACCAGGATATGTCTGCTGAGTAACATATTTCTAACCTTTAAACTCCTTTATATATTGCTGGCTATAAAACTGACTAAGTAACGAATAGACACTGAGTTGAGTGCACTAAGAAGCTGAGCTCAGGAATAGACTTAAGTGCTATCTCCTGACTCAAGGAAAGAAGCAGACTTAGTCACCAGTTGACTAAGCTTGTGTCTTAAATCTACTTAGCGCCGTTGTGTAAACCTTTTCTAAAAAAAAAGAAGTCAGCCTTAACGGACAAAATTTTAAATAATTCCTATCCCCCCCCCCTTTGGAACTAACCTTGTCACGTTATATGGGACCAACAAGTGGTATCAGAGCTTAAAAGCTCACTGAGCAAGATATAACTATCTTGAGCTGATCCCCACAATGGCTGAGAACAGCACTCGTTTCCTCCCAGGAAATCAGACAACTCAAATTCTTCCTGAGGGACTGTCCATTACTCGGCCTCCTCTGTTTTTCGGGTCTAACTATACCTTTTGGAAGAACAGAATGAAAAATTTCATTCAGGCAATAAATATGAGTGCATGGCTTTCTATAGTCCAAGGCCCATTTGTTCCTGTTGAAACTATTGACGGCCAAACGGTTGTTAAAGCTGAGACTAAGTGGACAGAAGATGATCTCAAGAAGCTACAAAATCATGCTTCGGCTATAAACATGCTTCACTGTGCGTTAGATGCTGTAGAGTACAACAAGATTTCAGGTTGTGAGTTAGCGCATAAGATCTGGAAGAAACTGGAGGTCACCTACGAAGGAACCAACAAAGTTAAGGAGTCCAAGGTGAACCAGCACATGAGGTTGTACGAGCTGTTTGAAATGAATGATGATGAAGGAATCTCTGAAATGAACTCAAGATTCACAAACATTATCAACGAGCTCAAAAGACTTGGCAAGATCTTTACTGAGGAAGAACAAGTCAAGAAGATACTGAGGAGTCTTCCCAAAAGCTGGCAAGCTAAGAAAACTGTTGTTGAGGAAGCTCAAGACTTGACCACCTACAAGTATGATGAACTCATTGGATCTCTGCTGACCCATGAGATCTCAATGAAGAACTTTGAGGTGAAGGAGAAGTCTGAGGACAAGAAGCAAAAGTCTCTTGTCATGAAAGCTGACTTCACTGACGGGAGCTCAACAGACGATGAAGAGATGGCCATGTTCACTAGAAAAATGAAAAGGCTGTTCAGAAAGAATGATAAGTATTCAAAGAAGCCTTACAAGAAGTTTGACAAGTACAAAGCTGAGTCCAGCCACAACAAGTACAAGAAGGACAGCTCAAAGCCAATCACATGCTTTGAATGTCATCAAACTGGCCATATCAAATCAAGCTGTCCTACCTTGAGGAAGGAAAAGAAGAACAGCAAGAAGGCAATGGTGGCAACCTGGAGTGATAGTGATGAGTCATCATCATCAGGAGACGATGCCACTGAGTCAGCAAAGATCTGCTTCATGGTAGATGAGCTTGCTGAGCCTTGTGTTTCTGAGCATGATGACCCTTCCGTTGCATCTGACGATGAGGCACACTCAACTGAGGTAATATCACTACCCCTGCTCAGAAATGAAATGATAAATGCCCTGAGTGACCTCTACACACTTATCAAAAAGTGTAACAAGAAGGTTAGAGCACTCAGCAGGCGATGTGACAAGATTGAGGAGGTCAAACTGAGTGACCTTCGATATCTTCTCCAAGACAACTCAACTCTGCATAGCAACGTAGAAATTATGCAAAAGTTTGTCTCTGAGGTCCAATCAGATTCTAAGAAACTGAGAAAGGATGTCACATCTATTTAGAATCAACTCAAGGTTCCGAATAAATTAAACATTCCTCTGAACACTCAGTACCGAAGTACTAATCAGCAGAGATGGAATCCTCAGCGGAATGTCCAGTGTGACTTCTGTGGGAAGAAGGGACACACCACAAAGGTGTGCTGGCATGCTCAGCACTGGGGTGCTGACCAGTCAGTGAGATATCCCAAACGGAAGGTCAGCTGTGATTTCTGTGGGAAAAATGGACACACTGTCCAAGTGTGTCATCATAAGATTAAGTATGATGCTTTACCTGCTGAGCTTAACAAACAAGGACCCAAAAATACTTGGGTACCTAAAGATAACTAGCTACATTGCAAGTAAGCCTGAGATGTGCTGAGAAGTCAAAGATGTGGTACATTGACAGCGCATGCTCGAGGCATATGACTGGTGATGAAACTCAGTTCATCACACTTGTGCGTAAACGAGGTGGAAGCGTAAGTTTCGAAGACAACAAAAAGGGTAAGATAGTAGGGTCAGGAACCGTTGGTGGTAATCCTACTATTGAGTCAGTCTCCCTAATCAGCGGACTTAAATATAACTTACTCAGTGTAGCTCAGCTATGTGATAATGGGAGAAAAGTTATATTTGATGACACTGGATGTAAAATACTCAAGGGAAAAACAAATGAATTGATTTTAACTACCCCTCGTATTGATAATGTCTTTATGCTGAATTTGGAAAAGAAATTTTCAAAAAATGTATGCTTAGTGTCAAAGGAAGAAAATTCCTGGCTATGGCACAGGAGACTTGGTCATGTAAGCATGGACCTCCTGGACAAATTAGCAAGAAATCAACTAGTTGAGGGACTACCAGAACTTAAGTTCGAAAAGGATCAATTATGCTACGCTTGTCAGGCTGGAAAACAAACTAAAACGTCTTTTCATAGTAAAAACATTGTCTCAACCAAGCGTCCACTAGAGTTACTACACTTGGATCTCTTCGGTCCAGTCCAGCCGCTGAGCTTGGGTGGTAGAAGATTTTCCTTGGTCATTGTAGATGACTTTTCTCGGTACACTTGGATCATCTTGTTGAGTAGCAAGGATGAAACCTTTGAGACGTTTTCAACTTTAGTAAGAAAACTTGAAAATGATAAAGACCTTAAGTTAGCTCACATCCGAAGTGATAATGGTGGAGAATTCAAAAACCAACAGTTTGTTGAATTCTATGAAGCCAACGACATTGACCATAATTTCTCTGCTCCTAGAATGCCTCAACAGAATGGGGTTGTTGAAAGGAAAAACAGAACCTTGGTTGACATAGCCAGGACAATGCTGAGTGAGCATAGACTTCCAAAGTACTTTTGGGGAGAAGCTGTCAACACAGCTTGCTACATACTTAATAGGGCTCTAGTTAGACCCATATTAAAGAAGACCCCCTACGAACTTTGAAAAGGACGAAAGCCCAACATTGGATACTTTCGTGCCTTCGGCTGTAAATGTTTTATTCTAAATACTAAAGACAGCCTAGCTAAGTTTGATTCAAAAGCTGATGAAGCTATCTTTTTAGGCTACTCAACAAACAGCAAAGCATACAGAGTTTTCAATAAACGAACTCAAGTCTTAGAAGAGTCAGTACACGTTGAGTTCGATGAAACTAACCCTGCAGGAAAAGACAAGCAGCTGACTAAGGATGATCCATACTCAGCACCCGCTGACCAAGAAACAGCCGCTGAGTCACTACCTCAAGGGCTGACCAAAGGTAAAAGCGAAACTTAAATTGTTTTCACTGACCAATCTACACCTGCAGAGATTGTTGAAACACAACCAGCTCAAGACATCACTCTACCAAAAGAGATCAGAATACCAAGAGGACACTCAGAGAGTGTCATTCTTGATGCTGCTGAAAACACACTGATGACAAGAAATCAACTCAGGAGATACCTCAGCAATGTAGCATTCGTCTCAGTTCAGGAACCAAAGAACTTCGCTGAAGCTGAGTACGATGAGTTCTGGATGAATGCAATGCAAGAAGAACTTGATCAGTTCAGAAGAAATGAAGTATGGGACTTAGTGCCAAAACCAAAAAGCCAGAAGACAATAGGAACAAGATGGGTCTTCCGCAACAAGCTGGATGAACAAGGGAACGTGGTCAGGAACAAAGCAAGACTTGTAGCTCATGGCTACAGTCAGCAAGAAGGTATTGACTACGGTGAGACCTTCGCCCCAGTGGCAAGGCTAGAGGCTATAAGAATTTTATGTGCATATGCAAGTTATATGAACTTTAAATTATTTCAAATGGATGTTAAGAGTGCATTCCTTAATGGAGTTATAAATGAGGAAGTCTATGTTAATCAGCCTCCAGGGTTTGAGGATCCCAAGTTCCCAAACCACGTTTATAAACTCAAAAAGGCTATGTATTGTCTCAAGCAACCACCACGTGCTTGGTATGAGAGGCTGACCAGTTTCCTGCTGACTAGAAATTATGTCAGAGGTAAATCTGATACAACCTTATTCATTAAGAGGAAGGGTAAAGATACCCTACTGGCTCAGATATATGTTGATGACATTATTTTTGGTGCCACTAATGAGTCCATGTGCAAGGAATTTAGTAAGCAGATGCAGACTGAGTTTGAAATGTCAATGATGGGAGAACTCAACTTCTTCCTTGGACTTCAAATCAAACAAGGGAAAAATGGCATCTTCATCAGTCAAACTAAGTATGCTAAGGAGATATTGAAAAAGTATGAACTTGAGAACTGCAAGTCAATATCTACCCCTATGGGCACTGACACTGTCCTCTGCGCTGACGAAAATGGTAAGTCAGTAGACAGCAGATTGTACCGAGGTATGATTAGCTCTCTACTCTACTTAACTACTAGTAGGCCGGACATTCAGTTCTCAATATGTTATTGTGCTAGATATCAATCTAACCCTAAGGAATCTCATTACATAGCTGTAAAAAGAATCCTTAGATATTTGCAAGGCTCAGTGAATGCAGGTTTATGGTATCCCAATACTCATGATTTCACACTCATTGGATACACTGACGCTGACTACGGACGACACAAACTAGAACAAAAAAGCACCTCAGGAGGATGACACTTCCTTGGAAGCTGTCTTGTGTCCTGGTTCAGTAAGAAGCAGGCGTCAGTATCCCTGTCAACCACTGAAGCTGAGTACATTGCTGCTGGAAGCTGTGTTGCTCAAGTCCTCTGGATTAAGCAACAACTAGAAGATTATGGCATACAGACTAAGACAATTGAAGTCAAATATGACAACAAGAGTGCTATTGACCTATCAAAGAACCCAATCCAGCACAGCAGGATGAAGCGCGTCAGTATAAGACATCACTTCATCAGAGATCATGTACTCAAGGGAGAGATCAAGCTGACCTATGTCCCAACGGATGAGCAGCTTGCTGATATCTTCAAAAAGCCACTGGCTCATGAGCAATTCAACATACTTAGAGAAGCCATTAGTATGTTCAATCCTCTTCAATAAATTCCAAGTATAATATGTGATATATGCATGCTGAGTTGACTACCATGCTGAGTGATTTATGCTAAATCAATGTCTATTACATGTTGAGTAGATATACACGCTGAGTGGTTATCTCAAGCTGAGTTACTAAACACACTAATAATTCCTTTGCGTATAACTGACTACTCAGAACATTAAACGTTTGGAATTCTTAACACTGAGTAAAGATCCGTTGCAAAATTTAATGCGAAACATGCAAATTAAATAGCCACCTAGGATGATGTAAGCGCAATAATTAGAAAATACATGCGCCGAATGTTTCATAAATGCCAGAATCTTTGTCGATTGAGTATCTCGAGGTCAAACGGCCACCTCAACGCTTCAGATCAACTCGACATCTCTATAAATAGTGGACGAATTCCCACTCTTACCTCTTTACACTTAGAAATTTCTGGTATTCAAATACTCTCTTCTCTAAAAATTCCCAAACTTCTAAAATGTCTCTGAAAATCATGTCGGATTCTCAGAATCTCTCCGGAGGCTATTACAACGACGATAACCGCTCCGATGAAAACCCTCCATTGTTGAAACACCTTTCCACAGGATTTTGATTTGACAAAATTAATTAAGTGAAATTAAATATTCTACAACACACTAAGTTTAAATGCTTTGATTTATTGTTACTAATGTGTTTGTTCAATGTTGAGTTTATAATTGTTATAAGACATAAAGATCATAAGGCCCAAGCCCTATATGGAAGTCAAAGCCCAAGTCAAACAAGCCCAAGATCACTCAGCCCGCGTATGTCAAAACGCTGCCGTTGAGTATTGAAACGGAGCTCACCAATGAAGGATCGCGTAGACAACTTCGGTATGAAGCTGCTGAGCTGTCTCGACAAAACGTACAAGACAGCTGCTGACCACAAAGCAACTTCCAGACCAAGTATTTCCTCTGTTGGTAAAGAACAGAAGACGCAGGAAGCTGTCTGTTTGACATTACCCGATTTGGAGGAACATACTGCCACACTGACCGAAGAACAGAAGATGCTGGAATCTGATTGGCTAAGAGAACTGCTGAACAGACTGAGTGAAAGCGACATGAAGCCGTTTCCCTCCAACGGTTATTTCGAAATTCGAAATAACCAGAAGCTCTCACAGCTCTCTATAAATAGAGCATTCAGAATCCACATTCAATAGAGAACTTTGAGCAAAAGCCGTTACGCTGACCAAACGTGTACAAAAAGTTCTCCATCAAAAGCAAAGCAAATTCTTACACCACAAGCTTATTCATTTGTGTAAAAGTCTAGAGTGATTGATCCTCAATCATCTAAGGTGTTCTAGCAATTGTTGTTTAGGACAAATCTTAATCATTTCTAGGAATAGAAAGGAGAGGCTGAGTACTCGGTTTTAAGTACTCAGCGGAGAGATTAGGATTGAGTAGAAGTATAGAGGAAGGTACTCTTGTCATACTCAATTGCTGATATTGTAAAAGGTTTGAGGCTCTACCTTTAAAGAGCTCAGTAGAGGATTTGAAATCTCGGAAGTGTTCCGAGGACAGGACGTAGGCTTGGAAGAAGCCGAACCTGGATAAATCTGCTGAGTGAAGTATTTCTAAACCTTAACTCCTTATTTATATTGCTTGCTTAAAACAAACTAAAACTGACCAAGTAAAAGAGGTCAAGCTGAGTTGTGCGCTGTCAACGAATTAGTTCAGGAATAGACTCCAAGTGCTATTTCCTGACCTAAGCAACGAAACTGACCTAGTCACTAGTTGACTAAGCCAGTGTCTTGTCGATTGATCAGCGCCGCTGTCATATAATATTTTCTTAAGAAAAAGAAATTTGCCCTAATCAATTAAAAAGGTCAAATAGTTCCTAACCCCCCCCCCTTGGAACTATATTTGCAACTTTACAAGGGACCAACAAGTGGTATCAGAGCTTAAAAGCTCATTACTAAAGGTCTAACAACCTTGAGTTGATCCATACTATGGGTGAAAACAGCACTCGGTTTCTCCCTGGAAACCAGACAACTCAGATATTACCTGAGGGGCTGTCCATTACTAGGCCTCCCCTATTCTTCGGGTCAAACTATACCTTTTGGAAGAATAGGATGAAGAACTTCATTCAAGCTACAAACATGAGTGCCTGGCTATCTATAGTCCAAGGCCCGTTTGTACCTGTGAAAGTTGTTGCTGGCCAGTCAGTTGTTAAAGCTGAGGTTGAATGGACAGAGGATGATCTCAAGAAGCTTCAAAACCATGCTTCGGCTATCAATATGCTTCACTGTGCGCTCGATGCTGCAGAATATAATAAAATCTCAGGTTGTGAGTCGGCACAAGAGATCTGGAAGAAGCTGGAAGTCACCTACGAGGGAACAAACAAAGTAAAAGAATCCAAGGTGAATCAGCAGATGAGACTGTACGAGCTGTTCGAGATGAACAATGATGAGGGCATTTCAGACATGAACGCAAGGTTCACCAACATCATTAATAAGCTCAAGAGACTTGGGAAAATCTTCACTGAGGAAGAACAAGTCAAAAAGATACTCAGGAGTCTTCCAAAAGACTGGCAAGCAAAGAAGACAGCAGTTAAGGAAGCTCAGGATTTAACCACCTACAAATATGACGAACTCACCGGTTCATTGCTGACCCATGAGATATCCATGAAAAACTTTGAGGTGAAGGAAAAATCTGATGACAAGAAGCAGAAGTCACTTGTCATGAAGGCTGACTCCACTGACGGGAGTTCAACTGATGATGAGGAGATGGCCATGTTCACAAGAAAGATGAAGAGGCTGTTCAGGAAGAACGACAAATATTCTAAAAAGCCTTACAAAAAGTTTGATAAGTATAAGGCTGACTCAAGCGACAGCAAATACAGAAAGGACAGCTCAAAGCCCATTACATGCTTTGAGTGCCATCAAGATGGCCATATTAAGTCAAACTGCCCCACGCTGAGGAAAGACAAGAAAAGTGGGAAGAAGGCAATGGTGGCTACTTGGAGTGACAGTGATGAATCTTCATCAACAGAAACTGAGGCCACCGAGTCAGCGAAGATATGCTTTATGGCTGACGAACTTGCTGAGCCATGCATTTCTGAGCATGCTGACCAATCTGATGAGTCAGATAATGAAGAGCAATCTAATGAGGTAATCTCACTCTCTCAACTCAGAAATGAAATGGGTAACGCCCTGAGTGATCTCTATACACTTGTTAAAAAGTGTAACAGGAAGATTAAAGCACTCAGCCGGCGCTGTGATGAAGTAGAAGAGGTCAAACTGAGTGACCTCAGATATCTTCTTCAGGACAACTCAATTTTGCATGAAAATATGAAAACCATTCATGAGTCTGTCTCTGAAGTCCAGTCAGTTTCAAAGAAACTGAGGAAGGATGTCACAACCATTCAGAACCAATTAAAGGTTCCAAACAAAAATAATTTTCCGCTGAGAACTCAGTATCAAGGTACACAGTACCAAGGTACTCAGCAGAGACGAAATCCCCAGCGAAGAGTCCAATGTGACTTTTGTGGGAAGTTAGGACACACTACTAAAGTGTGCTGGCACGCTCAGCACTGGGGTGCTGACAAGTCAGTAAAAAATCCTAAACAGAAGGTCAGTTGTGACTTCTGTGGAAAGAATGGCCATACTGTCCATGTATGTCGCCATAAAATAAAATATGATGCTATACCTGTTGCACCTAACAAGTCAGGACCCAAAAAGAATTGGGTACCTAAAAGTAACTAGTTACAATGCAGGTAAGCCTGAGATGTGCCGAGAAGTCAAAGATGTGGTATATTGACAGCGCATGCTCAAGGCATATGACGGGTGATGAAACTCAGTTCATCACGTTTGAACGTAAACGAGGAGGAAGTGTAAGTTTTGGAGACAACAAGAAGGGTAAGATAGTAGGCTCAGGAATCATCGGAGGTAACCCTACTATTGAATCTGTCTCCCTAGTCAGCGGACTCAAATATAACTTACTCAGCGTAGCTCAGCTATGTGACAATGGGAGAAAAGTTATATTTGATGCTACTGGATGTAAAATACATGAGGGAAAAACGAATAAGTTAATTTTAACTGCCCCTCGGATAGATAATGTCTTCATGCTGAACTTAGAAAAGAAGTTTTCTAAAACTGTATGCTTAGTCACAAAGGAAGAAAATTCCTGGCTATGGCACAGGAGACTTGGTCATGTAAGCATGGACCTCCTGGCCAAATTAGCAAGAAAGCAATTGGTTGAGGGACTGCCTGAACTTAAATTTCAAAAAGACCAACTATGCCACGCTTGCCAAGCTGGAAAACAAACCAAACAATCTTTTCATAGTAAAAACATTGTCTCAACTAAACGTCCGTTAGAGTTACTACACTTGGATCTCTTTGGTCCAGTCCAGCCGCTGAGTCTGGGTGGAAGAAGATTTTCCTTGGTCATTGTAGATGACTTCTCTCGGTATACGTGGGTTATCTTGCTAACCAGCAAGGATGAGACCTTTGAGACATTTTCAAACTTGGTTAGAAAAATTGAAAATGAGAAAGACCTAAAATTAGCTCATATCCGTAGTGATAACGGTGGAGAATTCAAAAACCAAAAGTTTGTTGAATTCTGTGAAGCCAGCGACATTGACCACAACTTCTCTGCTCCTAGAACGCCTTAGCAAAATGGGGTTGTTGAAAGGAAGAACAGAACTCTGGTTGAGATTGCCAGGACAATGCTGGATGAGCATAGGCTTCCAAAGTATTTTTGGGGAGAAGCTGTTAACACAGCATGCTATATTCTGAATAGGGCTCTAGTTAGACCTATACTTAAGAAAACCCCCTATGAACTTTGGAAAGGACGAAAGCCCAACATTGGATACTTTCGTGCCTTTGGCTGTAGATGTTTTATTTTAAATACCAAAGATAGCTTAGCCAAATTTGATTCAAAAGCTGATGAGGCTATCTTTCTAGGCTACTCAACAAACAGCAAAGCATACAGAGTTTTTAATAAGAGAACTCAAGTATTAGAAGAATCTATACATGTGCAATTTGATGAAACTGACCCTGCAGGAAGATACCAGCCGCTGATAGAAGATGAACCAAACTCAGCAACTGCTGATCAAGAACCAGCTACTGAGTCCTTCACAAAACGGCTGACCAAGAGTAAGAGTGAACCTAAAATTACGTTCACTGACCAATCTACTTCTGCAGAGAATGTTGAAACACGAGTAGAACAAGACATGAATCTACCCAAGGAGATAAGAGTCCCAAGAGGGCATTCAGAAAATGCAATTCTTGACTCAGCTGGAAATACGCTGATGACAAGGAATCAACTAAGGAAGTATCTCGGCAATGTAGCTTTCGTCTCAGTTCAGGAGCCGAAGAACTTTGCCGAAGCTGAGCATGACGAATTCTGGATGAATGCCATGCAAGAGGAACTCGACCAATTCAGGAGGAATAATGTATGGGAGCTAGTGCCACATCCAAGAAGCCAAAAGACCATTGGAACAAGATGGGTCTTCAGGAACAAGCTGGATGAACAAGGAAACGTAGTCAGAAACAAGGCAAGACTTGTAGCTCAGGGCTACAGTCAGCAAGAAGGTATTGACTATGGTGAGACCTTTGCCCCAGTGGCAAGGCTAGAAGCAATTAGGATTTTATGTGCATATGCATCTTATATGAATTTTAAACTGTTTCAAATGGATGTTAAAAGTGCATTTCTTAATGGAGTAATAAACGAGGAGGTCTATGTCAATCAGCCTCCAGGGTTTGAGGATTCTAAGTTCCCAAACCACGTTTACAAACTCAAAAAGGCTATGTATGGTCTCAAGCAAGCACCACGTGCTTGGTATGAGAGGCTGACCAACTTCTTACTTACTAGAAATTATGTCAGAGGTCAAGCTGATACAACCTTATTCATTAAGAGAAAGGGTAAAGATACCCTGCTGGCACAAATATATGTAGATGACATCATATTTGGTGCTACTAATGAATCTATGTGCAAGGAATTTAGCAAGCAAATGCAGACTGAATTCGAAATGTCAATGATGGGAGAACTCAACTTCTTCCTTGGACTTCAAATTAAACAAGGAAAGAATGGCATATTCATCAGTCAAGCTAAATATGCCAAGGAGATATTGAAGAAATATGAACTAGAACATTGTAAGCCAATATCCACTCCTATGGGCACTGACACTGTCCTCTGTGCTGATGAGAATGGTAAGTCAGTAGACAGCAAGTTGTACCGAGGTATGATTGGCTCTTTACTTTACTTAACAACAAGTAGGCCGGACATTCAGTTCTCAGTATGTTATTGTGCTAGATATCAGGCTAACCCTAAGGAATCCCATTACATAGCTGTAAAAAGGATCCTTAGATATTTGCAAAGCTCAGTAAATGCAGGTTTGTGGTATCCAAATACTCATGACTTTACACTCATTGGATACACTGACGCTGACTATGGACGGGACAAGCTCGAAAGAAAAAGCACCTCTGGAGGATGCCATTTCCTAGGAAGCTGTCTTGTATCTTGGTTCAGCAAGAAGCAGGCGTCAGTAGCCCTGTCCACAACTGAAGCTGAGTACATTGCTGTTGGAAGCTGTGTTGCTCAAGTCCTATGGATTAAGCAACAGCTTGAAGATTATGGTGTTCAAACAAAGACAATTGAAGTTAAATGCGACAACAAAAGTGCAATTAACCAACTTCATCTTTCCTAAACTCAGCTCACCCTCATCCGCCTCCAACTTTGAACAATGCTTCATCTGGCACATGCTGACCAGCACTCCATTCAATCTTCCTGTCTTTTTGGTCGGAGCTTTTCAACGAAGTGGACGGCAGCTCCGTTTGGGTTCTCTCATCACAAAGATAATACAGGACAAGAATATAGAGACTGTAAGTGAAATAAGCTCATCAGGAAATGTTATCACTGCAGGTCTGCTGAATGGACTATCACATAGTCAACCCCTAAAAGGATATGACGGAAATGGACGCACTGAGAAGGAGGATATTATGGCTGAGATTGAGCAACCCATTGGAGAAATGGAAAATCTAACAGATATGGATGATGCTATAGCTAATGTTATGGCTGAAACTGCTCAATCTGATGAGGGTACAGAACCAACATATGAACCTCAAACTGAGTATACTTCTACTGTGCCATCTGAGATTGCTCAAACTGAGAAGAAGAAGAAAAAGGGAACCTGCTCGAAGGATATTCGTACTGTCCCAAGAAAGGTAAGGCTAATGGAAAGAAACAAGAAGAAAGCTGATCAGGACCTAGCTGAGTCAGCTCAGAAGAAAATGAGAACAGAAGAAGAAACTGTTCTTGAGCCCCACATTACCCAAGAGGGTTCTCCACAAAAACAAGCCTCTGTTTCTCAAAGTGAGAAACAAGCCAAAACCCCTGCTAGTCCAAAAGAAGCTCAAATCCCACCTCCAACTCAATACCAGAGCAACTCAGCACCTGAAGTCAACACACTCCATAGTCCTGATGCTACTCAAGGCACTCAGTGCGAGCCCACTCCTACCAAATTTGCACACCTAGGTGCTACTGAATCAGGACGGCATGTCATTGCCTCAGTTAACACTCTGCTTCAAGAACAAATTCATTCTCCACCAAACCATAACCAGTCCACTCACGATCAGTCCTCTCATCCATCTGTAACTCACCAAATTCTGCGTGAAATTCATGACTTGATCAACCACTTCTCTTCGATTCAGATGCAGCAACCAACCCAAGCTCAAATGACCAAAATGACCGAACTCATGTTGACTATGGTCAATCACATGAACTCTTTGGAGGGTCAAATTCGTATGCTGCAAGAACTCACCAAGTCCACTGCCCCATCCGTCAATTTGCCTACTGCTGCTGGCAAAACGGGGGAGAAAAGTGGCAATTCAGGAGAAGGAACTCAACGTTAGACGTTAGAAGTTAGGGAAGAAGTTAGGAAGGAATTTAGAAGTAGTTAAGAATTCCTTATCCTTGTGTGTCTGTTCTTATTTTTTTTGAAAGCAATTAAATATGCCTAACTTCTTTTGGTTACTTATCCTGGTTATATATCCTACATGCTAAGTATTATCTGAATGCATGCTGCGTATAAAAATTAATGTTTGAACTTGTCTAATATAAACCATTGAACAAATAAATTACTCAGTGCTATGCTCTGTCACTATACATTACTTCCGCTGAATACTGAGTAAAATAGAATATGACCCATAAGCTGACCTATACCTGAAAACTAATCTTAGACTTATTCAATTAAACCTTAGAATGTTTAGAATAAAACTAAGTCAGTAGCTCAGCCCTGACGGGGGAGTTCACTTAATCAAAAAGGTCAACTATCATGGGGGAGCTCAATACTGAGTTCCTTGCTGATTAGTTTTGCCAACATCAAAATGGGGGAGTTTGTTGAAACGCCTTTCCACAGGATTTTGATTTGACAAAATTAATTAAGTGAAATTAAATATTCTACACACACTAAGTTTAAATGCTTTGATTTATTGTTACTAATGTGTTTGTTCAATGTTGAGTTTATAATTATTATAAGACATAAAGATCATAAGGCCTAAGCCCTATATGGAAGTCAAAGCCCAAGTCAAACAAGCCCAAGATCACTCAGCCCGCGTATGTCAAAACGCTGCCGTTGAGTATTGAAACGGAGCTCACCAATGAAGGATCGAGAAGATCCACGTAGACAACTTCGGTATGAAGCTGTTGAGCTGTCTCGACAAAACGTACAAGACAGCCGCTGACCACAAAGCAACTTCCAGACTAAGTATTTCCTCTGTTGGTAAAGAACAGAAGACGCAGGAAGCTGTCTGTTTGACATTACCCGATTTGGAGGAACATACTGCCACACTGACCGAAGAATAGAAGATGCTGGAATCTGATTGGCTAAGAGAACTGCTGAACAGACTGAGTGAAAGCGACATGAAGCCGTTTCCCTCCAACGGTTATTTCGAAATTCGAAATAACCAGAAGCTCTCACAGCTCTCTATAAATAGAGCATTCAGAATCCACATTCAATAGAGAACTTTGAGCAAAAGCCGTTACGCTGACCAAACGTGTACAAAAAGTTCTCCATCAAAAGCAAAGCAAATTCTTACACCACAAGCTTATTCATTTGTATAAAAGTCTAGAGTGATTGATCCTCAATCATCTAAGGTGTTCTAGCAATTGTTGTTTAGGACAAATCTTAATCATTTCTAGGAATAGAAAGGAGAGGCTGAGTACTCGGTTTTAAGTACTCAGCGGAGAGATTAGGATTGAGTAGAAGTATAGAGGAAGGTACTCTTGTCATACTCAATTGCTGATATTGTAAAAGGTTTGAGGCTCTACCTTTAAAGAGCTCAGTAGAGGATTTGAAATCTCGGAAGTGTTCCGGGGACAGGACGTAGGCTTGGAAGAAGCCGAACCTGGATAAATCTGCTGAGTGAAGTATTTCTAAACCTTAACTCCTTATTTATATTGCTTGCTTAAAACAAACTAAAACTGACCAAGTAAAAGAGGTCAAGCTGAGTTGTGCGCTGTCAACGAATTAGTTCAGGAATAGACTCCAAGTGCTATTTCCTGACCTAAGCAACGAAACTGACCTAGTCACTAGTTGACTAAGCCAGTGTCTTGTCGATTGATCAGCGCCGCTGTCATATAATCTTTTCTTAAGAAAAAGAAATTTGCCCTAATCAATTAAAAAGGTCAAATAGTTTCTAACCCCCCCCCCCCTTGGAACTATATTTGCAACCTTACAAAGGACCAACATCCATCTCCTGCTCAGTAGGAATATAGCGAAACACCCACCAAGTCTCAAGAAACTAGTCAGCGTGACCACTCTAAGGTCACTACACCGAGCAAGAAAACCAAGGCTGACCAAGCTACCTCCTCGAAAGGGAAACCAAAGCAGGACAAGGCAAAGAAACCGGTGGAATGCACCTACTCTCTGGTTTACGAGAGTGTAAGGGGGTATAAGGTTGACCACTCTCGCTGGTTTTTGAAGGGATTTGTGGAAGCTGAGCAACCCTTCTGTGAGTGGATCTCAAAGAACGGCTGGACCGAGCTGTTCTCGGTTCGAGAAGCCACCTATCCTGAGTTAGTGAAGGAGTTCTATGCTAACCTCAGAGACACTGATGATGACCGGGACTACATGGTCACCAAAGTTAAAGGGAAAGATATCTTCATCAACCCTTCTTACCTTGCCTCACTACTAAAACTGAAAAATGAAGGAGCAAAACTTCGCAAATCAGGTGACCAAGATAAAATTGAGTATTCCGCTGATTTTTGTAAACCTCCTGGTCATATAGGGGAAATTGCGAGTACCTCCATGGGTCAACATCAAAAGATGGCCCACTACATACTGACCAATTTCCTCTTTCCAAAGGTCAACTCCTTCAACTCAGCGTCAAACTTTGAGCAGTGCTTCATCTGGCATATGCTAACCTATAAGCCGATTAACATGCCAGTCTTTATAATCGATGGGTTTCAAAGAAGTACTGGAACCCTTAGGTTAGACTCCATTATTACCAGAATCCTCAAGGATCACCGGGTGAGCTTGGTTGAGGAAATCCACACCTGGGGTACAGAAATTACTGCAGCTGCATTGTTTGGTTTATTCTATGATCAACCAATTGTGCCCAAGAAAGGAAAAGGGGCCGCTGTTCAGGAAACCGAAGGCAGAAAAGGGAAGAAGGGAAAGCAAGTTCAAGCTGACAAACAGGACAGAAAGAGAAAAGCTGTTCAGACCTCTTCAAAAGATGCTGGTTTTCCACCGAAGAAGGTTCGGTTTGTGTCCAGAGGAACAAAGCCTCAAGCTGCACAAGGTCAGGCTGGGCCTAAGTCAGCAGAAAACCTCAAAAGGCAAGCTGAGCCTGAGGAAGAAGAAGAAACAGAGGACACTCCTAATGAGCAACCACTTAGAAAGAAGAAGAAGGTTTCTTCTGGGTTAAGTCCCATTGACGTACCCCCACTTGGAGTCGTTATCTCTGAAGACTCTCATTTTGTGAGAAGTCAGGGCATTGTTCTTGAGAAAAATTCCACTGACCAAGATCAAGAAGAATTGGGTGGTCAGTTTGATACCGAGGAGACAGAGGATGCTGAGCAACATGAGACAACAAATGTTGAGCAACATGAACCAATCAACACTGAGCTTGTTGAAGAAGAAGTTGAGCCAACAGTAAATGATCATGCTGATCAAGGGGCACCTTCACCTACTGACTCAATTGAGTCCATTCCTGCTGACCCCTCTCCTCAAAAGACTAAGAGATTAAGGAGACTTAAGAAGAAGGCACATAAATCCCCTGTCATTGATCTTATGGGTGACTCCCCACTGCGGGATCCGATCACTGACCTCTCAGATATGCAGTTCAAATTCTTCTCAAATCCCACTGAGTCTCCACCAGAGCAATAAGAAAAGCAAGCCTCTGTTTCTCAGCCTAAGGAACATGCCGACTCAATTGCTCCTCTAAGCCAAGGTGATACCGAGCAAGTGCTCGAAGTTCCTTCTCCTCAACATGTTGAGATAGCTAAGCAAATACCTGCTCAGGTCAGTGCTGAAACACCTCAACCTCCTCAAACAAGTCGGCTTTAGCCTGACTCCGAGCAAGTAGATAATTCTGCCGATCATCCTCTTCCACAACCTCAAGTGCAGAATATCAACCAGTCAGCTCCTGTTGGCAATCTAAACTCAAGTCCAGCCGCTGATCATGCTGGTACTTCAAATAATGAATTGAACCAAACACCTCCTCCATCCGGTTCCACTCATATTCCGGCAGTTGGGTCAAACAATGATGGATCCTATGCTTATCTGAATGCCACTGAGTCTGGTCGAAGAATCATTGACTCAGCTCAAGCTCTACTCCAGGACCTCCATCAAACCAATGTTGATGCTGCTAGGTCAGTTCCTGTTGAGCCAACTCAACTTTCGTCTGTCACTCAGCTTCTCATAGAAATCAAAGGTCTTAAGGATCTTTTGAGTGTCATGACTTCACTTCAGTCTCAACAGCCCAGACAGGAATCAATAACAAAGCTGGCCGAACTCCAGCTGACAATGGTCAATCACATGAACTCTCTTCAGGGTCAACTTCATAACCTGTCAGCTGCGAACTCAATGTATGCAACTTCTGCTGAAGTTCATCAACTTTTCACCCAGCGTCAATCTGAGCAAGCCAGAACCAACGAGCAACTCTCTTCCTCCTCCCAATGCTCCATTGAGCAAATTAGTGAGGCTGTCCGTCTACTCAACTTGAGTAAGGAAGAGATGGAAACTGACCAACTCAAGACGAATGAAATTCTGAAGTACTCTCGAGTCACTTTCAACTATGTGCGCCACTCGAATGTTCAACGTCAGTATTATGATTCGGCTTTGCTAAAGATGTTTCATCAAGCTTACGCCATGCTGACTAACACTATCCACTGGGTTGGGAAGTCTCAAGAATACATCCTGAGTATGCTCGGTGCCTCGGCTATCAGGGTTCCCCGTTCTGTTCTGGATGATGGTATTCCCGTCTTTGACGATCTCAATGAAAGCACTAAGAAGCTTAAGACATATTCTGCAAGATGAACTCGTGCTTCCATCGAAGACACATTCATTCCTCCTCCACCTGATGCTGGCAAAACGGGGGAGAACGAAGAAGCTCAAAGAACTCAGCAAACAGGAGAAGCATCTGGCAGTCAGCAAAAGCAAAAACAAAAGGGAAAAGCCACAGAGCATTCTGCCCAACTCAACTACAAGAAAAAATAGATTGACCAGAATAGCTAGATTCAGTTGCTTAAAACTATGTGTTCTTTTCCTTGTGTATTTCGTTGTGCTGACTATTAATCCAAAACTATGCATGCATCTATTTTTCAAAATTGACTAATCTTATGTGATGCTCACTTATGTTTTGCGCTAAAACACTTAACGTATCTTCATAAAGCAACTGTGCTATGTGCCTACTTTGCTTCATGATTGTCTGTTGTGTTGATCTATAAGTTGACCTCTTTTATATGTCTTCTTAACTAAAACTCATTGAACAAAGATATACTCAGCGTACTCTGATATCTAAATCTTCCGCATAACTTAACTGAGTTAAATAGAATATGTTCCATGAGCTGACCTATTTCTGAAAACTGACCTTAGACTTACTTGATTAAACCTTGAAATGTTTAAAGTAAAACTAAGTCAGTAGCTCAACCCTTACGGGGGAGTATCTTGAAAAACAAGGTCAACTATCATGGGGGAGCTCAACACTGAGTTCCTTAGTGAATATTTTTGCCAACATCAAAATGGGGGAGTTTGTTGAAACACCTTTCCACATGATTTTGATCTAACACATTAAATTTAAATGCTTTGATTTATTCACACTAATGTGTTTGTTCAATGTTGACTTAATTGATTCATAAGACATTAAGATAAAAAGCCTAAAGGCCCATAAGAGGAAGTCAAGCCCAAGTCAACAGATCAAGACCTCACGGCCCAGGAAGACAAAACGCAGTCGTTCTAAGCAAAGCGCTTGCTCAGCGTGAAGAAGGATCGAGAAGCCTTCTATCAATTGCTTCAAGATGAAGTTGCTGAGTTGAACGACAAGAAGTACAAGTCAGCGGGAGAACAAAACTAACTTGTAGACAAAGTATTTCTACTTTGGGTAAAGCTCAGAAGACGCAGTAAGCTGACTGGTGGACTTTACTATAAATGGCGAAACATTCTGTTCATCTGACGAAAAGCTGCTGAGCACTATCATAGACAGAAGATACAAGAATCTCATTGGCCAACGACACTGAGCACGTCCAGAATGATAGCGACAGGAAGCCGTTTGCCTCCAACGGTTATTTCGAAATTCGAAATCACCGGTGCTTGAAGTGTCACTAATAATAGGCCTTTCAAATGCTTCATTCGATGTAGATCTTCAATCAAGTCGAAACGCTGACCAAATTCATATTTGAAGTTCTGTGAGAAAAGCAAAGCAAACCTTACACCAATTCCAATCCTTGTGTAAAAGCCTAAAGTGAATTCATTCATCTAAAGTGTCTTAGCAATTGTTGTTTAGGACAAACACTTATCATTTCTAGAAGAATAGAAAGGAGAGGCTGAGTACTCGGTTATAGTACTCAGCGGTAGTTATAGGAGTGAGTAGAGAAATAGAGGAAGGTACTCTTGTATACTCAGCTTCTATTGTAAAAGGTTTCGTGCTCTACCTTTAAAGAGCTCAGTAGAGGATTCAAAAAGCTCGGAACGAGTTCCGGGGACTGGACGTAGGCGGAGAGGCCGAACCAGGATATGTCTGCTGAGTAACATATTTATAACCTTTAAACTCCTTTATATATTGCTTGCTATAAAACTGACTAAGTAATGAATAGACATTGAGTTGAGTGCACTAAGAAGTTGAGCTCAGGACTAGACTTAAGTGTTATCTCCTGACTCAAAGAAAGAAGCAGACTTAGTCACCAGTGGACTAAGCTTGTGTCTTAAATCTACTTAGCGCCGCTGTGTAAACCTTTTCTAAAAGAAAAGAAGTCAGCCTTAACGGATAAAATTTTAAATAATTCATATCCCCCCCCCCCCCTTGGAACTAACCTTGTCACGTTATACGGGACCAACATAAGCAACATGTTCCTCTTTAGCAAATAATGAGAAAAGTGTTGAGTTACAGAATCTATCTAAAAGGGTAAAGGGTTTGAAGAAAAAAACAGGTCAAAAAGGCAGAAAACGGTTAAAGAGTTGGGTTGAAAAGCAAAAGAAGAAGAAAACTAATGTTGTTCGAATAAATAATTATGAAACCAACCTATCAAAGGTTTGTTACTATTATATTTTCATTCAATTTATAACTTCAATAATTCATCTTACTTGAATTATATAAAATCTCATTATGTATTGTATAGGACCTTTTGGAAACAAATTCAGCAAATTGGATGAACAACAAATCAGGTTTCTCAAACTCTCTCTCTCTCTCCCTCTCTCTCTCTCTCTCTCTCTCTCTCTATATATATATATATATATATATATATATATACATACATAAATACATCTTTTTGTTCTACTTTATTATTTCTATCCTTAATTGATATAATTTATAATTATTATATCATGGTTATACTTTGATATATAAACATCAAATGAGTTTCTAGCACCCCTCAGACAATTGATCAAGTACATTATAATCAGGTAAAATATAAAATTATATATGACACTTGTTATGTTTTTTTTATTGAACTCTTATCTTGAGTTTGTAAAAAAAAATTGGTCTAATTGGTTATAGGGAATAAATGATGAGTCCATACCAATTGGAGGATACAGTGAACTCCTAATGGTAATAATTTGTTTTTCCTTTTTCTAATATATTATATGTCAACTAATAACTTATAAGAATATTTAGAAATCTAATATAAATGTAACTTTTTTTTTTGTATTCTAACAGGCAATGGATAATGAAAGACAAGTATCAACGTCAAATTATATGCAACATGTTTAGTGGTTTAATTCAACACAATATTTTTGAATGAGTTTAGTTTTTATGCTAAATTAGAAATAGGAATGGACAAAATGTTCAAAGTTATTATATTATACTTTCTATCTTTTGGATCTGATCAACAATAAGAATTTGTGCTTGTGTTTTTTAAAACTATTGATCTCAGTGCTTGTGTTTTGTAAATGGGTAACATGTTTAGTAAAATTAAATCATATGAAGCATGAATAAAAAAGACAAAGCTCCATCCTTGAGGTATCAAAATTGCTAGACAGCTTTTTAGACAATAAAATTAATTGAAGATTGATATCAGTGGAATAAATAATTTCTATCTCTGTGCATTCTAATTGAATTGCTGCTCTCAATAGCATAAAACTACACGGAACACTATCTTATTCTTTGGGTATTAAGGAAATGGCCGACCAGTTTTAATAATTATCTGGCTACGGAAGATGTTAGAACTAAAGAAGACTTCAATTTTGCAGACAGTGTTCGCTTCCTCAATAGTTTCATATATCTCAAGGTATTCTAGAACACACTGAAGCCACTACAATCTTGTATGCATTAAGAGGGACAGTCATACCATAACAAGACTTTGCACATATCGCAAAAGCACTAGATCTGCAAGGAAAGTTCTAAATGTGAATTTCATCACTTTGGCCATTAATTTTGACTATTAATACAAGCTTACTCAATCTGTACTAGTTAATGATAGAGAAGGACCATTATCAAGTTAAGTTTCAGTGGCATATTGAAGGAAACTATTGTTGAAATACAATAAAGGTTTGCTAAGATTGCTTGATAATAAACACGTATTTGAATTTATTAAATAGTATTTGGTTGACTTATTTACGTTTTGCATCTCTTAAAGGATCTGTATAAGACTTAAATATGCTCCACCATCTCCACCATCGATGGGTATTTTTGGAATCTCAAGTTTCTTTCAATTTTTTCCTTTTGGCAGTAAAGATAAAAATTCATTCACAATTAGTAGAAATTACAATAATGATAAGAAATGGGGGTTTACTACCCACATATCAGATTGAGAGTCAAATACACGACCATAAGAAAGGTTGTCCTGTTCACCGGCCAATTATACAAAGATACCTGTTGAAAGTATCAGAAATAAGCAATGATCACAAAGAAAGGAAGAACAGTAATATAAATTGCTGCAAGTTGAAACCTGACAGATTAAGGATGAATATTCATCGATTTTCCATCAATTTATGAGAAATTGAGAGAGAGAGAGAGAGAGAGAGAAGAAGAAGAGGAATGAGGAAAAGAAAGTGACGTAACACAGCAAAAAAGAATTGGAATTTACTGTAAAAAAATTCAACAATTTCATTTGTTTTTTACTGGGACTGTTATTATTTTTAAGTTTTAAGGTAAAAATTAATAGTTATTTTATTAATTTAAATCCCAGCCCTTCAAGTTTAATGAAGGGGTGGGATCTAATTAACTGATCCTCTCCTGTTTTTGGTTGACAGGAGAGGATCCGAATCCGGTACTGTGATATGCTAAAACAGATTAATCGTTCCACATTAGCATTTTATCCATTTTCATCTTAAAGTAAGAGAACCACTAATTTACAAAAGACTATTCTACCGATATTTACTAATTTTCACTTTCCTCCCTCTATCTCTACTTCTCTGCAAAATAAAATCCATAATCCAAAACAATTGGAGGCCAGATTAATCGAATCATTTCAATTTCTTTTCTTTCTTGATAAATTATTTTTCAATTAAAATAACTTTTTTTTAAACAATTCTCTAATTTGGAGATCAAGGTTCAAGAAACGAGAAAATCCAAAACTTCAATCTTTTCACTAATAGCTGTCCAACCGCGGCATCTCAATCTATCCCCCCTCAACTTTTAACTCTTAGAGCATCTGTAATGGTTGGGGTGTTTAACCATCACATCTTCAAATAAAATATTAATTTTTAATTAAAATTATTTTTTTATGAAAAAAGTAAATCTTATTTTATTACCAATTATTTTTGTATACCGACACAAAGAATGAAAAGTAGCCACTAAAGATAGTGGGTAGTGTTTTTCTACTTATAAAAAATTAAATTTTATTGTTTGTACGATAAAAAACACTCTCCATGGAGAATGTCTTTTTTTTAATAATACTTAATCATTAGTGGAGTTAGAGAGTGTATTCAATTAGTAAAGTTTTAAAGTGGTCCCTCAATAAGACCATTAAAGACAACTCTAATGGTTGGAGGGTTACACACTCTCCTCCAACCATTCTACCTCACCTATTTCTAATAACTCTCCCATCAAAACAACTTTTCCAAAAATCTCTTCTAATGATTAGTCACAATCATTCTATTTAATGGGTCCCACATATTATATAAAATTTTATTTTTTTTTTACTTTTAATCAATTAACCTATTTTGTAATAATAATAAAATTCATAATGAATTATTATTAATTGAATAAAAATATTTATTAATAATTTTTTGTCCTAATTTAATATAACATGAGGATCATAATGAAAATTACATGAAATAGGTTGAATCGGAGAATTTTGAGAATTATAAGTATTTAGATTTGAGATTTGAGAGTTTGTATTTTCGGTGTTTTAAAAATTTACAACGTAAAAATAATATAATATATTAATAATATAAATGATTGAATAATTATTAATTGAACAAAAATTATTAACGGAATAAAAATTATTAAATAATAGAAATAATATTTGTTATAACAATATTTGTTAAATGTGTATATAGCAAATAAATTGATGGTTTTTGTTAATATAAAAAATAATAAAAAAATTGATGGGTTGTGTGAAAAAATTACCATTCGAGGAATTCAATGGAGAGTAAACAAAGCATTAAAAATAACTAATTTAACACAACTAATGTTTATCTGGAAATAAAGCCACAAACCATTAAAATAATCTAATTGAGGCCCAATTTTTTTTTTTTATCTCTAGCGAGGCGATTTGCTTGAGATTGGAGAGTTATTTGATATGGCTTCTAGTGGTTGGAGGGTGTTCAGTATTTTTTTAAAATTGTAAATTGGTCCTCCAACCCACCATTAGAGCTGCTCTTAGACACCGTGGAATTAACGATGAATTGAAGGTTGAGTACTGCTCTTAGGCAACATGGAATTAATGATGAATTGAAGGTTGGGTACTATTCCATAAGTGTAATTTACTCTAATAAAATATTTAAAAGGTTTTATTATCAAGTACTCTCTCCATTTCTTTTAATTTGTTTTTTTGAAATCATCACTTTAATTTCTAGTAATTATGCTTCCAATATTAAATTAAATCATAATGATTGATGAATTAATTATATGTTTTACATAGTATAAATTAAAAGTTTATGATAAATTAAAAAAATGTTTTGAATTAAAAGGAATGAAACTAATTTTTTTTTTGTTTATAGGACAATAATAAATGAGATATTTTATTGTTTTGTTCGTCCATTCTTAATCTTATTGAGAATACGGATCATTCTCATTCTCTTTCATCTTCTTGACTTATCTCTACAGTCCAGTCAAACTAAAATTTACTTTTCAAAATTTGCACAATTCAATCATCATAAAATTTGAATGGTAGGTTTCAGACACTTAGTTCCAAATTCTGAATGGTGGATATTAGAAAATTCTTAAGATTGTCTCATATTTTAGTAGATTGTATACAAGTTTTGAAGGTTTTTTTTTGTGTTTTTCTTCTATTTGAACATTTATATATATCTTTTTTTTTTCATAAATAGAATTTCTAGGTTTTACAATTTATATTATATTGTTAAATTGAGGTTTTTTTTTAATGAATTGAGTTTTTGAATAGTGATTTGAAGTTTAAAATTTGAAGTATATACATAACTAGAAATGATTCATTAAGAGTAATACAAACATGTGGATTTTGATTAAAAATCGTATTCGGTGAGGAATATGTTATGTGTAAGTGTATGTGTTCACAGTTAAAAAACATGCGAAATATGATAAAGAAGTGTTTGGTAAGACTATGCAGGTGGCCGAACTGCAAACTCCTTGGTGAATTTCTTTTAGGTAGTAATCTCATTCCTCACCAGATATGCACTTGAACCAGGGAGGATCATTGCTTTTTCATAAACGGCTTCGCTTGATAGCGCATATCGCCAAGAACGTCGAACGATCATAGTAGCCTCTAATTTGTCTTCGGGCAAGATTCCTTCGGCAAGGTATCTGATAATGGGATTTCGCCAACCTGATAAGACTGCGTCTACAGGTTCGATTTGACAAACGGGAGCTTCATACATGCCCGGAGCGGAAGCAATTTTGACTAAGATGTTGGGACAGACAGATTGCTCTTCTGATGGCGAATTCAATACCCTTATTTTCGAGGGATTGGATTAGGGATTGTGCTTTTGAGAGGTATTGTGCCATTACTGTGTCTTTGGCTTTGTAGAGGCCATTGATGTGACAAATCACTAACTTGAAATCATTGTATATCTTCAGACGTCCATGAACTATCAGCTTGGCTAAGCATAGAGTGGCTAAGACTGCTTCATACTCGCTTAGTTATTAGTAGTGGCAAAGGCTAGGCGGAGGATATAACTAAGATGGAAACCATCTAGTCTCCAAACAGCGACGCCAACTCATGCCCGATTGGAACCGTTAGAACCATCAACATTCATGTTCTCTTTGGAGCGCTCTTGAGCTCCCTGTAAGTTTGGATATGAAATCTGCTAAGGCTCAGGCTTTAATTGTGTTTCTAGCTTCGAAGCGTAACTCAAATTGAGACAATCATAATGGATTAGTTTGTGATCCTCCCTAATACTTCAAGCTTTTGCATCGCCTTCTTGAACGTGTAGTTTGTTCTAACGATGATAGTATGAGCTTGGAAGTGAGGTCGCAATCATTCAGTGGCGTGGGTTTGAGTACTCTGCCGAGGTAGTAGACTAGAAATAGTTCATTACCCAAAGATCAGGTGAGGACTATGGGACGACTTCTGCGGAGACATGAAATAAAGGTGTAGATCCTCGTTGGGCCGGAGGGCAGATGACAAATATGGTGAGTTGAGGAAAATTTTTATTTTCTTAAAAGCAGTCTGACATTCTGGATTCCACTGAAAAGGATGCGCTTTTTTGAGAAGCTAACAGAAAGGGAATCAACGCTAGACAGAACATGTGATGAATCTTCCCAAAACAATGAACCAACCATTTAACATTTGCACTACTGATACTGTGTTAGGGGCTCTCATTTCTAATATGGCACCCGTGTTCTCTGGATTAGATTTGATTCATCAGTTCGAAACCATATAATCTAATAATTTGCCTGATCATATGCCAAAAGAAACATTTATCGAGATTAAACTTCAAATTCTATTAAATTCTCTGGTTTTTTTAATAAACTAAATAGAATTATTAAATAGTTATTTTCTGATTTTGAAATTTCAACCAAACTGTGTCCGATTCGTCTAATTAGTAAGATATATTTGGATAAGTAATTTAAAAAAAATGTGTTATATTGTGGACGGTGGCGGCATTCCGCGTAAACCGTGCTTTCGGATTTTTCTATTCTTTTCCTTCTCTTTTCTTTTGCTTCGTTCCTGTATTTTTTGATAGACGGAGAAAAAACACCCCATTGAAAGCGATACATTTCAATTTTACTTCCCTTTCTTTTCTCTTTTACTCTTTCTACTCAACTACACTTTACTGTAACCATTAATCCTCTCCCTTTTTCTCATCCAAACCCTAATTTCCTTTTCACACTTTTCCTCAAGCTCTTCAGTTGTTGTTGATCGTTTTTCATTTTCATTTTTCAAGGTCAAGGTTGAGCTTTAAGATCTCAAGATTCTTCGATTCGGTGTCAGATCGGTGAGTTTCTTTGCTGCATTTCCTCTTCGCATTCTCCTACTTGAACAGAGGATCGTGTTGTTGTGTTTCACTAACTTCCTGTGCTATAAGTAGAAATTCTATGGAGTTTTGTTGATTCTGGGCCAGAATAGTCAGGTATTGTGAATGTCCCTTGCCAGGGAAATTTTTTCGCTGCAATTGAACTTTAGGATGCTAATCGTTATTTGTAACCACTACGCTGTGCAGCGAGTTTCTGTTGTTGACTGTGATTATATATTTTCTTTAAAAAATTTCATTTTCTGGTTTGTGGTATATTTGTGAAGTTTACCAGTATGATGGATCCTGAATAGTCTTCTATAAACCCCTCCTCCTCTTGTTACTCTTCTTACCCTTCCCCTATTTACATTGTAGAGATAGATGAATGTGCTATCTGTTACACGTGTAAAGAAATTGTTCTTACTCTGTACCATTTCAGGTTCTACTGCACTTCCACAGAAGTTGGGTGTGTGGTGTTAGTTCTGAGAAATCATCCCCAACTTTCCGTTCAGCTTTATTTTCAGTCATGGCTAGTGATATCACGGCAAACCTTTCGAATGGAAATGCCAATGTTCAGCCTGACCCGCAAAGAACTTACCAAGTTGTTGTGGCTGCAACCAGGGATATGGGTATTGGAAAGGATGGAAAGTTGCCATGGAGATTGCCTTCTGATCTCAAATTCTTTAAGGATGTTACTCTGACTACCAATGATTCTGGAAAGAAGAATGCTGTTGTAATGGGTAGAAAAACATGGGAAAGTATTCCACTTGAGCATCGTCCTCTTCCTGGTCGCCTTAATGTTGTTCTAACTCGTTCTGGGAGTTTTGATATTGCTACTGCTGAGAATGTGGTGATATGTGGAAGCTTGATTTCTGCTCTGGAATTATTGGCTGCATCTCCTTATTGTCTGTCAATTGAGAAAGTCTTCATTATAGGAGGTGGCCAAATATTAAGGTTTTTACTAGTTTCTCTCCTACTTCAATTTTTCTTTGTTTTATTTTCTTTTCATCTTTCATTATTATTATCCATGGATTCAGGGAGGCTCTCAATGCACAGGGATGTGATGCTATTCACATTACAGAAATTGAGACAAGCATTGATTGTGATACTTTTATTCCTCCAATCAATTTCTCTGTCTTTCAACCTTGGTACTCATCATTTCCCATTGTAGAAAACAAGATACGATTTTCCTTTGCAACTTATGTTCGAGTAAGGAGTTCTGTAGTTGAATCCAATGGTCAAAGTAATGGTCTGAGCTCTGATAATAGTTCAGAGAACACTAAGTTTGAGATGAAAAAGTTCTCATTCCTTCCTAAGACAGTTTTTGAGAAGCATGAGGAGTTCTTGTATCTGCGACTTGTTCAAGATATAATCTCAGATGGTGTTGTGAAGGATGACAGAACTGGAACTGGCACTTTATCAAAATTTGGTTGCCAGGTATTACGAACCACTGTATATTTAGGTTCTGTTCCACTTTAGCTTCTTATACATGCTTCATAAGAATCATATCCATTAAACAATTTATTCCCTCTACTACTGATGGATATGGGTTGACTGCTCTTTTTTCCATTTAATCCACAGATGCGGTTCAATCTGCGCAAAAGTTTCCCTCTTCTTACTACTAAGGTATGCTTGTGGAGGCTAATTATTTCGTTCTATATTATATTCTAGTTCACTGTTATAGGATATTGCTGTACATTCTCTTTTATCTCTTATAACATAGATTGCCTTATGATTCATTACATGCACAATTACCTAAGGAGTGAACTTTCATTTCTGTGTTTGCAGAAAGTATTTTGGCGTGGTGTGGTTGAAGAACTCTTGTGGTTCATCAGCGGATCAACAAATGCCAAGGTAACATCTTAATTGAGCATTTGACCTATATGCTTCATGTCCCTCATTAATCATGTACGCATTGATGCTGCTGGATGCATGGCATTAGTTTCTTTTGGTCCTAAGTTGATACAGGTAATAAAGAGCATATAAAGTCGCTGATCGAATCTATTCTGATACTTTTTCATTCCATGTTCTAAATTTGTTATAGTTAATATATTTCTTATTTTTCTAGGGTATATCATCCCCATGAATCGAGTTCTTGAATTTTTGTTATTTTTCTTGGTATTTTATGCATTTATTTATTAATGTTTAAGCATGAGATGCGTGACTGCATAGTTTATGGTTGTATATCGCGGCACAACTGTGTTCTATAAATGAGGGTGTGAAATTTTATAATGTTAGGTGGTGTTTGATAAAACTGAAAATTAAGTGCCGTAGAAATAAGTGTTGAATATTATAACTGCTGAAAGTATTAATGGTGCAACTGTTTGATAAATACTAAAAATAAAGTACTGAAAAATATTACTCCCTCCGTTGTTTTTTATATGTCGTCATAGTTTTAAAAAGCGAAAGGCGAGTCAAGGCGACAAGGGCAAAATATCGCCTTGAGGCGAGGCGAGAGGCGAGGCGACGGCCTCTCGCACGTGAGGCCACAAAAAATTAGAAAATCAAATAAATAAAATTAACTCAATAAAAACTAGTAGTACTTAAGGATAGTTTAATTTCTAAACTTGTAAACCAAAATAACTTAAAGTCTAATAATAAAGTGCTAATTCTTAAATCAAAATAGCATAATATCAAGCATCTACCTAGCGTACTTGAAGATTATTGATCATGTTTGGCAAGAGGAGTTCCATAGTCCTCTTTTTGCAGCTGCACGTTATCTTAACTCATCTTTATTTTATAATCCCAGTTTCTCCTCCAATAAAGTTGTCCAAAAAGGTTTACTTGATTGTATAGAAACACCTTAGAACCTAATTTGTCTGCTCAAGTTACAATCACAAGTCAGATAAAATTCTACGAGGGAGCTGTGGGAAGCAGAAACTCGGTGGTGGAGGAGAAGAAGAGAGAGCTGTTGGAGTTTTTGGGGGGTGTCTGTGTCTCTCTTTAATTTTATCGAGCTGTTCTGTTGTCTTTTTGGTTTTAATATAAATTAGGTTTTTTTTTTTAAAGAAAAGGCTGATTAACGCCTCACCTGCAAGAGGCGATCGCCTCTCGCCTCAGACCGCCTCTCGCCTGAGAGGGTGAGGCGATCGCCTCTTGAAGGTAAGTCGCCTTCCATTCTGGAAGGCGGTGGGGTGATCGCCTCTGTCGCCTCTCGCCTGAGGCGACAGAGGCGATCGCCTTTTTAAACTATGTATGTCGTTTAACGTTTTTCATCAAGATCAATGCCACATTAATTACACTATTAAAATGACTAATTTACCCTTAATACCTCGCTCCTAAATTTCTACTTTCTATGCGAAAATTCTCACTTCTTATTCTTAATTTTTATGGCTTAATTAGGATTATTTGCATTAATACTAAACTTCTCTCTCTTACCATAAATAAGGGAAAATTTGAGAAAATGTTTCTAAAAGTGCATTAGTAATACAAAATGACATAAAAAAGAACAAATTAAAAAACCTATAACAACATCTAATAAAAAACGGAGGGAGTAGTCGATAATGTACAACTTAAAATTTGAAGTTAAATTTTTTTTTTTTACTTACTAGAATAAGTGAATTTTAACTTAATTGAATAATTTAAGTGGCTAACAAAAAACAGTTATCAAACACACTTAAACTAAATAAATGCTTAATACATTAATTTAAGTGATTTTCTTTGTTATCAAACAGGTCCTTAGTTTATAATATTAGGTTGATTGACACTATATTTTTTTTGACAAATTGATTGACACTGTATCGTTATGCACGTAGGAATTATAGGGTTCTTATATTATATTATATTCTATGTTTTGTTTTCTTATGCCCTCTGCAAAAGTTTTTTTGAATGTCGTTGCTATTAATTACTCTAGTTTTCCTAATAATGCCATCTCATTTCGATGATGTGTCTATAGAGACATTCATAAATTCCCTTATCTGATTTACGTAGATACAATAACAAAATGATCAGCATCTTTAAATTTTGAGTGCACAGGTCCTTCAGGAAAAGGGTATTCATATATGGGATGGCAATGCTTCCAGAGATTACCTTGATAGGCAAGTACTTGCAATAGGATATACAATAGTGAAAGAATGAATCCTTATTCATGATGAATTTCTTGAATGATGTATATATTTTTGTCAATTCAGTGTTGGGTTGAAGGACAGAGAGGAGGGCGACTTGGGACCAGTGTACGGATTCCAGTGGAGACATTTTGGTGCTAGGTTTATGAATGCTTCTTTATCTATGTTTTAAGTGATGGATTTATAGACACTAGGATTTATTATGGTTTCTTTTTCTCATTTATTACATTTCCAGGTATACTGACATCAATGCTGACTACACTGGCCAAGGATTTGATCAGTTATTAGATGTCATTGACAAGATTAAGAATAAACCGGATGATCGTCGAATCATACTATCTGCTTGGAATCCTTCTGATCTCAAATTGATGGCACTTCCTCCTTGTCATATGTTTGCTCAGGCTAGTACGAGTCTATATTTATTTCGTTGTTTGCTCAGGCTAGCATTTCCTCCTTTGTTGTCAAATAAATGGAGATATTTTTTGCAGTTCTATGTAGCCAATGAGGAGTTGTCGTGTCAAATGTATCAGCGATCTGCTGACATGGGCCTGGGTGTGCCATTCAACATAGCTTCATATGCTCTTTTGACATGCATGATTGCTCATGTTTGCGGTATGCATTATTTGTGGAAACCATAGTTTACAGTTTTTGTTGTATTGATACTTAATGCGGTACTAGGCTTGTTGATCGTTGAACTTGATTATTCAGGAATCTCATCTGATAGTCAATGGGTCATAAGTAATTTTCTAAGTTATACTTGTGAGATTAATGTATTGTTCTCTCAAAAGTTGATGTGGCATCTGCACATATGGTTCTTACTTTTTATTAGATTCGTGAATATCTAGCTGCTAAGTCTAGTAAACTGAAAATTTTCTAGTGAAAGAGTCTTATGGTATTGCATTTGGTGGTAATTTATGGTTAGCCAGTGGTGCTGATGCGTTCGCCCTTGTAGACCCAGCACTTCCAAGGTAGCAGTGAATTGGTTAGGGTGTCTTGGTGTTGCTACGAGGTAGACTGAATCATGAATAAGATGGTCAGGAACTAGATTTTTGTAACAATAACATTGGGCCTTCATGGACTAGAACTTATCGAAAGATATATTCCAGTGACCAGTAATTACTTTCAGCACCGTGCATAAATCTCTTCAACTATCTTTTATTTTGTACAGATCTTGTTCCGGGTGACTTTGTTCATGTGCTTGGGGATGCACATGTTTATCGCACTCATGTTAGGCCTCTTCAGGAGCAGCTTCAGAAACTACCAAAACCTTTTCCAGTTAGTATTATAGCACCGATATAAGTTGATATAGAGTTATTTTTACCATTTCTGGAAAGCATTTTTGAATTCTTCTACAGTTTCTTGTGTTGTCCCTTTGCATTGTCTTACTAATATTTTCATGAAGGTTCTGAAGATCAATCCAGAAAAGAAGAATATAGATTCTTTTGCTTCAACTGATTTTGAACTCATAGGTTATGATCCTCACCAAAAAATTGAAATGAAAATGGCAGTATGATGCTTTTTCTCAGTTGTCCAGAGAACTATGTGCTCCGCCTTTAAGCAATAGTTGCTTGTATTTATGGCAGGTATGTGTTTCTACTGTGGCTATGCCCCTTCTGTTCCGGCATGATAATTCATTTTGCGTTTTCTTGTCTCTGTTGTGCGATTAGATAAATCTGCTTTAGGGATGGCTAGTTAATGCTGGGTGGTGATTCAGTGCAATTTCTCTGTATCACTGAAATAACTAATGACAGTTATGTGAACTTTGATTATCATCTCAAAATCCGGAGGATCTTATCTATCTTTCTAAATAAATAAATTTTGTTGCTGGTTTGGAATGTGAAGATTTGAGAGAGTTTTGAAGTTTCCAGCTTTGATGGATATTGTATCAGGTTATCTTGGAGTCTTTATGATTATTTTGAGTTATTATCAGTTAAAGTAGCTGTTTATTATTTAAGCTTGGGATGGGAATAGAGGATTTAGATTTGTTATACGAGTACACAAGTTTCTATGGTTTAGAATTGTGTTCATAATATCCATCCAATGCCCATATGTATTGTTAGTCATGTTTCATTGAATTAGTTCTCCTATGCATCTCAACCTGAGTGATCTTTTCCGGAAGCTTGAAGGAAATTTTGAACTGGAAGTACTGGTTTCTGTCATGTTGCAGGCTCAGCTATTGGAGGCTCACCCTGGTAGAGTGTGAACCAGTAAACTGAAAAATTGACGGTTGGATATACTTCACACAACAAAAAAAAAGTTTTCTTAGTGAGAATCCTTTAGTACCTTTTGTTGGTGGTTCTAAGGTGATTTAGGTCGTCGGTGCTTTTTTGTTCTGCTAGTTTAATTTTCCAGTATTACATGGATTAATTATGTTGTTATTACAATCTACAAATTACTAAAATCATAATGTTGTAGAAATGGATTGAAATTTGGACTCTTTGACCTTTTATTTTTATAAGTTTCTTTTTGTTTCATCAGTTTATATCTATTTAGGTTTTCTTCGATAACTTGATAAAATAAAGTTAAGGTGAAAAATAGAATTTGAAGTAAAAAAGATGAGTGATGGCAACTCCTACCGATACCCATGTGAGTGGGTGCCATTTTGCGTTTTTGCTACTCCAAAACGCTAGTTTTTTTAAGAGCTTGCAATTGATTTGCAAGTCAATTATAAATGCTAATTAGGTGACATTTTTAAGCTTGCAATTGATTCACAAATTTTGACAAATGCTATTGAGTCGGATAAATTGGATCAGTCGGAATTTGGGAATATGGTTGCACAATGTCGTAATCTCTTGAACTCTAACAACGGATTTACTATCCATTTCATTAGAAGACAAGTAAATGGAGTAGCTCATGCTTTGACTAGAGCGGCTTCCCAAAATGCTAGTCCGTGTTTGTTTGATGTTATTTCAAGTTTTATTTCTTTCTCGATGTTAAACTTTTGCCATATTTTGGCTCATTAATGAAACTTTACTTCAAAAAAAAAAAAAATCAGGTGCCTGTTATTTTATTAAATTTTTAATTTATTAATAAATATTGTATAAAGTGGTTAATTGGTCTCATAAATTGGAAATGATATCAATAATCATTTTTTTTGTAATTGGCGACATTGAAATTCTAGATGGAAAAGCTATAATCTTATTCCAAATTGCTGCTGCTTTTACCTTTTTTTATTTTATTATTAACGGTGGTCGAAGGAAGTCTTTTTACCTCTCGGTTCTGACTGCATGTTTGGAGAATGATGTCGAACTGGCCTCTGACCAGTGAATTCGTAATAACCGCCTCCCTCGAAAGGAATATGAAGAAAAAGAGAAAAAACAGAAGATAGGTGGCCGAGCAAAATAAAAATTAGCAGGTGACGGAAGGAGGAGGCTGATTTTTGCGTTTGAGGCAAAGAAAAGAGAGACGGCCGGAGTTGGGATTCACCATCACGAAGAGAGAAATCTTCCATGGTAGATTAGGTTTCGGTTTTGAGAGAAGAAGAGGAAGAAGATGAAGTGAGGGATGGCTAGATTAATCTTTAGGATGATTAGATAAATTGTAATTGGAGGAAAAGATGGAGTGAGCCATGAGCAAAAAAAAATCTGATCTTACTTATTGCAAATAATGGTGCGGCTAAAAGTTAGAGTGAGAGAGAGAGTTGAATGAAGGAGAGTGTATTTATTTTATTTATTTATTTATTTAGAGATAAGGGTATTTTAGTCATTTTATATGTGGTAGGGCTGAGGTGGCGTGTTGACCAGGCGTTGACCGGTCATTTTTACCTGCTATACACCAAAGTGGGAGGTCACCTATAAGATTGTACATATTAGTGAGACAAAATGAAGGTTGTACACCAAAGTGTGAAATAGGGTAAATGTTGTACACTATCGATGAAATTTACCCATCTTTTGTGTAACGCCTCTTATGATCCAAGTGCCTTTATTCCACTATTGTACTGATGCTGGAATGAACGATGGATATTGATCCATGTGGTTAGATGTTACCGTAAGCATCTTTTTAACACGAATTATACAGTTCTTGTGAGTTATCTTGCTTCGAAGGGTGACATTGATCCATGTGTAAAAGGTGCTCTAAGGTATCGAATGTCCCCTCTCGGGTTGTGTTCAAACTCTTCAGGGTTCAGTTTTGTACTTTAAACAAAGATTTTGGTAGGTTGGCTCGGTGGAACCTTTGAAAGATTAAATGTCGTTCTTGCGCTTCTTCAAGGATTCACTGAGGCGCATGAAGCCATCCTCTTGCTTTTTTGTGAGGTAGTTGGCTATAAGGGATCGTGCCTTTCCCACTTACACGTCACGCTAGGTGTCGGTTGAACCCTTCCTCTCTTTTGTTGGGATTGGCTGGCACTCTTCGAGCCTTGAGCTCCATCATTAGCCTCATTTATTGATAGTTATTGTAGCGCTGTCGTCGTTTCAAATGTTTAGGGGCGCCTATAAATACCTGCTTTTATCCATTTCTTTCTTTTCACCTGTATTATCTCTTCAAACCTCTGTTGCGATTTGCTCATGTTTTCTTTTTCTCTGACGATCTTATCTTCCTCTGACCAAGTAAGTGCATCTAAATTCCTCCTTTTTCTTTTACTTTTATCTATTATGGCCCTTAAAAAGCATGACCTCTCTAACCAAGCCGGTACCAGCAAACCCAGAAAAACTCGAGAGCAAAAACCTAAAAACTCCGAGCAAGATTCTTTTATGGATACCCTCATAGCTAAGTACCATGAATTTGGCAATCGGGAGGTGGTGCTACCTAGTGAGGATCAAGTTCGTGAATGTCTTAAACGAATTTGATTTCACCAGCCAAATTACGCCGAATGGCTGGCTTGATCTCCTTTCCATAGTCAAGATTTGCGATATTTTAGAAGTGATCATGAGTAGGCCAATATTTCGAAGGATCGGGACCCTCGCCCTACGACCTGCCACCAATAATGCCTTGTGGTTTAATAAATATCTTTATGAGAGAAAACCATTCATTATGAACAAATCCTCTAGTGTAAAAGATTTTTAGCCCTTTATTGGTTTTGGATTCAGATCATGCAGGATAAGGATGGAAAGACTTTCGACGGAGCCCTGTATCTTGAGGAGTTCCATTTTCGGACCTCATTAAACCTTTTCCCTATTGAAAATGAGTCATGGGAACCAGCAAAGGAGATTGCGACTAATTCTACAACTCTTTTAAACTTTTTTTTTTCCAAATATAATTTTTAAGCAATTAATGTTGGATTTATAAAAACATTAAATATTTCTACTTCTTTTAGGCTTAACATTTTTAATTTTTTAGCATTAAAAACGACGAAAATTTAGATGTCTTAGTTTAGAAAATCAACACTGGACATACATAATGAAACAGTTTTATCATGCTAGAGGCTAATTTTTTTTTGCAAATTACTGCAAACTACACAACTAAAATTAGCCTTCCAAAACTCAAATCCAGGTTCCGCCACTGCTTGGAGATGCATTTGCATCCTCGTGCCCCGTCTCAGTCCTTGGACTTAGATACAAATTCCATTTTATGAATTCTACTCTTTAGTTTCAAATGCTGTGAATTAAAACCTTTAAAGATAAAATTTTATTATGAAATGTAAATATATTCTTAACGTAAAAATGGAATCTTTGACTCATTGATTTTTATGTTTAATCATGTCTTATAAATGAAATGACCAGCGTCAACCCTTTTAACTCCTATTTCCAGTCCATGAGTGTTTCAGAAATTGGCACTAGTAGAACACACCCACAATGAATTTCTGGAAAACCAACGGAACGCCGTCGAACAAGGCGATAATCTCCGCCGCAGCATCAGTAACCGCGACGGCCATGATCATCCGATCCATAACAAAAGACATCATTCCAAGTGAACTTCGAAATTACATCTACTTGAAACTAAAAACCATATTCACTTCTTTCTCGTCAGAACTAACCCTAGTAATTGAAGAATATGACAATCTCAACCATAACCATCTCTTCAAAGCTGCAGAACTCTATCTTGAACCCATCATCCCACCCAACACTCCCAGGCTCAAAATCTCATTACCCAACAAAGAAACCAAAGTCTCCGTCTCTCTCGAGAAAAACGAAGAAGTCACTGACATCTTTAAAGGAATCACCTTGAAATGGAAATTCATGTCAAATCACGCTAAGGTTAAGTATATTCCAAACCCAGATCAGTATCATTCAACACCTGTAACCGAGTACAGATGTTTTGAGTTAAGTTTCCACAAGAAACACAAGAACTTGGTTCTTGATTCTTATTTGAACCACGTTGTTGAAAAATCCAAAGAAATGAAAGAAAAGAAGAAGACTTTGAAGTTGCATACTTTAGTGGTGGAAAGGGTTATTGGTGGGAGAAGAGGAGATGTATGGCAAGCTGTGAATCTGGATCATCCTGCTAATTTTGACACAATTGCTATGGATATTGATGCGAAGAAGATGATAATGGAGGATCTTGAGAGGTTTGTGAAAAGGAAAGATTTTTATAGGAGAGTTGGTAAGCCTTGGAAACGTGGGTACTTGTTGTTTGGGCCTCCAGGGACTGGGAAATCCAGCTTGATTGCTGCTATAGCTAATTATCTTAATTTTGATATTTATGATCTTGAGTTGACTGATGTTAAGATGAATTCTGATCTGAGGAAATTGCTTATCTCCACTGCTAATAAGTCTATACTTGTTGTTGAAGATATTGATTGTTCAATTGAGTTGAATAATAGGATTGCAGAAGCTAGATCTTCCAAAACAAGATCTTCTTCTTCTCATCAGGGTTATGATCAAGGAAATCAGGTAAAGTTGGGATTTTTAATTTTGTTTTTTCAAATTTGATGCATTAATATTGACCTAATTTTTGGGGATTTTTTTTGAGTTTCAGGTAACACTGTCAGGATTGTTGAACTTCATAGATGGGTTATGGTCAAGCTGTGGAGATGAAAGAATAATAATATTCACAACAAATCATATAGAAAAGCTAGACCCAGCTCTGCTTAGAGCAGGGAGAATGGATGTGCATATACACATGTCATATTGCAGTCCATATGGATTCAAAATTCTGGCCTCCAATTATCTTGGAATGACAGAACACCCACTTTTCATGGAGATAGAAGAGTTGATAGAGATAACAAAGGTTACTCCTGCTGAAATTGCAGAGCAGCTGATGAAGACTGAACAATCTCATGTTGCTTTAAGTGGTCTGATTGAGTTTTTGCATTGCAAGAAAATTGAAGAAGAAGAAGCTGAGAAGGCAAAGAAAGTGATTGTAGCAGAAGCAGAGATGAACAACAACAACAACAATGGTGAAGAAATTCAGAAAACAGACTAGACATGGTTTTCTTCATCTTGTATCCTTCTCTTCGATAACATTTGATACCAGGCATTTTTTTTTTTAGAATTGCAAATTTTATCTGAACTTATTAAATTGTAGAAATTTACAAGTTTCCAATCAAAATCAATTTTATCTATTCTTTACTCAATTTTTTAAAAAGCCAATTTGACTGTTATTTAATTATTATATCGGACTTTCTAACTGTAACCATGATTAAAATTAGGGGTGTTCAAACTTGGGTTGGGTGGGTTATAGTATAATTTTAACCCAACCCATGTAAGGAATTTTTTTTTAAGATGGGTTGGGTTATAGTGAGTTATGATGGGTTGTTTGAATTTTTTAAGTGGGTTAGATGGGTTGGGTTATAGTGGGTTGGATGGGTTATTATATATTTATCATGAATTGTATATAACAATTCAACTCTATATTTTTTATTGAGTTGATTTTTTTTTTTTTTTATAAACTGCTGAGTTATTTTTTAATTAGGCCAACATTTAGGGGTGTGCATCGGTGTAAAACCGAACCGAACCGAAAAAACCGAATACCGAAATGATCAAAATAATTGACACCGACATCGAACCGAATAATAGATAAAACCAAAATAGAACCGAACTAAAATATTCGGTTCGGTTCGGTTTAAACCGAACAAACCGGATTAAGTTAAAAAAACAAAAAAAAAACTACTACATTTTCTCATTAAATTTATCTCAACAACAAATAAAATGATTACATAAAAAAAAACCATCTATCATGTAGAGAAATAAATATGAGAAGCAGAAGGTAGCAAACTCAGCATAGTATACCAGATTGTGAATGTTTTCTAATGTGTTGAACCTTTAAATGACAAATAACTGAGGATAGTGACCAATTCAAACGCAGTAACAAAAACATTGACATTGAAATCTAATTTGATAACCTAACAATATATGATATATGAATGTAAAATATGTGTAATTCGATGCGGTTCGGTTTTTTTATATTTTTTGTCAAACCGAACCGAACCAAATACTGAAATATATTTAAAATTAAAACCGATACCGAACCGAAATGTCAAAAAAACCGAACCGAAAAACCGAATTCATACGGTTCGGTTCGGTATGTGGTTTAAACCGAACCGATGCACACCCCTACCAACATTGTTTTTTTATCCATTTAAAATTTTAAACATATTTTTTTTAGTGGAGTACATGAATCGCCAGAATCGGTGTACTCGCTCGATTCACTATCGATTTGGTAGGGGTGTTCAACGGTAGGTTCAGTCTGAAAACCGAACCAAACCGAAATAACCGAAATATTATAAAAAAACTTAGAAAACTATTAATCATCTTGTTATAATTCTCAATCTATTTAGAATTTATTTTGGTCGGTTCGGTTATTTCGGTGATTTTATCATAAATACCGAACCGACCGAAATTACCGAAATATTATATATATTAGAACCGAAACCAAATCAAATAGACCGAAAAACCGAATTTCATCGGTTCGGTCGGTTATTTCGGTCCAGTTCGATTTTTGAACACCCTACGATTTGGGCGTCATGTCCGATTCAAGTACGCATTTTTTCCTTTTTAGATTTTTTTTTGTTTTCTCAATTGTCCGGTTTTACAATTTTTATTTTTTTAATTTAAAAAATATCATATTATTAATAACCATATTTTTTTAAAATTTAAATGAGACAAATAAAAGATAAAGTGAGAATATGAAGAATTATATGGGTTGAGTGGGTTAGACGGGTTATTAAGATGGGTTATGATAAACCATCAAATATAAGTTTTATAACCCATTCAACCCATCTAACCCATTGTAACCCACTTAACCTATCTTACATGGGTTGGATGGGTTCAAATTTGGTGGGTTATAATAACCCAACCAATTTTGAACACCCCTAAAATATTTAGGACCGGTTTGGTTTATCTACTATTTGATGTTACGGTTTACTGTTTGTTATTGGAAAAAACTAGTTTTTAGGTGTAAAATACAAATAGGAGTTCCCTAACCAAACACCTAAAACTTTTCCTTTTGAACGAAAAATGTAAACATTGAGCATGAAAATGAGCAACCAAACACCCATGAATTTGTCCGAAACAGTTTTTAAAAAACCAGTTAAAATGTTAATAACTAAATCCATTGCATATAAACTAATCGTAATATTTTTCTTCTCAAAATGTCTAAAATGTTATTGTATTACTAATACGGGCCGTTTGTTTGAGGGGATAAAGGCACGAAGATAGGGATAAAAAAAGTTAAAATGAGGTATCTCTTGTTTGTTTATGAGACAAGGGTTGGCAGTGGCGGAACCAGGAGCTCGAATGACCCGGGGCTCAAAACACATCAATAAAAAAAAAAATTCAAAACGTTAAAAAAATATCGGAATTAACTGTGCGGTTGACGGTAAATTTTCAAAGTCCAGCCCGTTAGAGCTGGGAAATTTTTTTTTAGCGTCCAACGCATTAAAACTGTAAAAATGTTATCATTTTTTTTAGAAACTAGCATTGAACTAATTGAATATTAAATATGTTTATTTTTTTAATGGTAAAGATATTAAAAATGAATTCAAAAGTGTTATGAAAATAAAAAGAAAGAGTTCATTTAAAAATAAAATGAGGTTGAAGGGAATCGAACATAGGACCTCTCAAATAAAAGCAAGGATTCTTAACCATCTAATCTACCTTTAGACATTGATATAATACTACATAGAGTCAATATAATTCTCTCCAAAATATTACGAGACACCATTACTAAAAAAAAAAAATTTCTCAATTCTCGGGCGGCCGGCCGGAGCTGGAGCCCCGGCCAACCCCCCCTGGTTCCGCCCCTGGGGGTTGGGATAATGAGAGGGATACGGATTTTATCCCACCAAACTTATATCTAAGGAGGGTTGGTATTAGATTTGGGATAAAATGAATTAGATGGAAAAGACTAAGTTATCCCTTAAGATAGTTCAATTTAATGTATTTAAAATTGAATAAGGGTAATATAGTAAAATGCATTATTTTTATCTCTATCTCTATCCCACCTAGACAATAAATTCCAGGATCTTATTTTTATCCATATCCCAATCATTTATCCTTATTCCTATCCAATCTTTATCCCTATTTCTGTCACCCTCAAATACCAAATGTCCTGATACATTACAAATAACCAACCACAAATCTACAAAACTTCTCAAATTTATCAACAAACTTTTTTTTGGCAGTATTGATATTACAGTCAAATAATTGATAAACGCATCTGTTCAAATTCCTTATTAAATAAAAATTAAATTGATCTTCCTTAAAAATGTTAGGGAACAAATTCTTATATTAAAGCCAAATATATACTTTTTCAAATATTAAAATTTTCATTATCATTTTTTTTTCTTTTGGTTTTTGAAATTTGTTTGTTAACCAAAACAATCCCTGTAATATGTTGAAAGGGGATGAGGAAATTTTCAAATAAAAATTTAGGTTTTCTCTCCTTTTTTTTTTTGTTCCATTATATTTAATTTCTATGTCAATTTTTGCTGTTTCGTTTAATTTCTACAATACTCCCAGAACAGAAGCAATATATAATATATACAATCAATTAATTAAAGCATTCTCTATTTTAACATTCCTCCTTCGTTATTTCTATATATAAAGAAAAGAATTGTGAGCATGCTTCAAATTGTTTGGGAGAGAAAATGGTTGTTTTATTCTTTATTTTAGGGATGATATAGAGAACATTGTTTTATAGTGGACAAAATAGAAAATAATTTATTTCTTTATTCTATTATAGACATGGACAAGGACATTAATCGTTTTTTCCTTTTAGGTCAAGACAAGGATATATTTGTTTCTTTAGGGAGTTGTTGTTCATATGACACGGTTATAATAATAATAATTCTCTTCAAAATAATATATAGATATGCTCACGGTTATACAAGTGTTATACAAACCAAATTAAGAAAATTTTATAGGTAAAATACATTAATATCATAATTAAGTGTAAAATTATAACTAAATCATATCACTAAACTTAATTCTTAATATGTCATTATCTTTTATATATTATGATTTTACACCTTAATTTAAAAATTTTAGACCTCAATTCATAAATTATAAACGTTAGAAAATATATTCTAGACTCATAATTTATAAATTCCAATCCTTAAAATATATTAAAAGTATTTTTTTACTAGTTTGACATAATTTAAAATCATTACTTGACATGATTGTAGATAGTTTTTTAAAGGTGAATTTATATATAAATTTCTCAACTTTATATTATAGAGTCTGTTTGGTTCACCTGTTTGCTGTTGCTGATAGGTAATAGATATAAGTTAATTTTGTTTAATATGGAACATCCACTTAGAGCTAATTATGTTGCAATATGGTAGTGGGACTCGTGTATTGTTATCAAGGAGGGCTTTTATTTCTTCAGACATTGCTTGTCTTCATTCATATTCCTTATTAGCTTTACTAAAATGGGTTGGATCAACTTCCCCATTTGGATGAGTTTTGAGAGTGCCTCAAATCTCCCGCTAAAGTTCAAAGTCGATGTCCGTAAGCTCATCAAATGAATGCATTCAACAGAGGGAGATGGTGACGTGATTGGGATCAGATCAACAATCTTTATGTTTATTGGAGTGGTCTTGGAAGATGAGTTGGAAGGAATTGAGACATGTGAAATGGTGGGATTCAGAATGGGAGAAGTGTGGATAATGTTAGAGCGGGAAGGTGGTGTTATATTTCTAGTTTGAGATAGATTAGAGGCATCATTTTGAGGAGATGAGTAAAGGGATGCAGTATTTGTATCTGGCACTTGGGAGACTGTTGTGTCTGGTACGATGGAGCATCTATGGCACATAGTGAGGCATACGAGGTAGAGTGGTTTCTTAAGGGTTTGATGTTGAAATTTGTTTATTTGAGGAAAGCGTTATGTCAGAAATGGAAACATAGGTTGTGTGACTGGTATAGGTGTAAGGATGAACCAAAATCGGAGATAAATTAATACAAAGAGGAGTAGGAATACTTGGCCGAGGTCCGAGCAATGATGTAAGTTGATATATTGTGGCACATTAAGCAACAAGAGAAGGTGCGATTGAAGATAATGTCGATCGAAAAACATTTTATCGATACTCTACAAATTTGCATGTGTAAGTATGACCTATATCAAGGTTGAGACAGAGATCGCCCGAATGATTGGGAGAGAGGCCTAAATACACACAGAGTTTGGAGCAAAAATTGTATTTTTTTTGTATTGTGTGGTCAAAGAAAAGGGTAAATGCCACAACCAAAGATTTATAAGGATGCGCAATTTGGAATTTTATTATGTAACCTGAAACAGGCAAGGGTTGTAATTAAGGACAAAATAGTATTTTAATATAAATGTTTCAATCCTAAATTTTAATTTTAATAATGTTTATTGCACCTTTTTTTTTTCAAATTAGCGATTTGAGCTCAATCAATTTTTTCAAACAATTTCTCAAACAATCTCTCCACCAAACATGCCGATATATAATTCCATTACAATCACTTTTTTCAAGCTTTTATTAGATTTTGTCCAATAATTTTCCGTTCTCATTTCCAACCCTTTATTGTCCGTTTTCCCTCTCAATTTCTTCTAAACATTTGTTCTTGACCCAGCCATTCGCTTTGCATGATTCCGAGCTCGAAAGACTACTTTACGAGCTAATCTTTACACTTCCAAACATTTCACATATTCTGTTTCCAACTTTTATACAATCTGCTTGTTTTTTTTATTTGCATGTTCCTGAGTACTTAAAGTTCATTTATGTCTCAAATTTTTACATAAAATCATTCTTGACTCCCTGAACTTGACTCTAGCCTTTAATTTTATTCAATTGAGTGTTCAAAAGCTCTCACACGAGTCATCCAAAATTCGGTCCAAATCTGCCACTGACTTGAACCACTTGTCCTATTTTCAATCCACTCAAATACTGCTTGAATTAGAGATCCGTTAACAAAGTCAGCTTCCTGGTGTTCGTGAATTTCAAACTTACGTCAGTTCAACGCCTCGCCGAGATAGTCAATTGTAGCTCCGAGTTAATCATTGATTTTTTTTTCATTTCCTTTATTGTAATTGTAATTGCAATTCAATTCATGTTTATATTATTGATTTGTTTTATATTCAATTCAATTGATTTATCTATAAATTCCTATAAAATTATTTCAATTTTAATCATTTTAATTATTTGTCTTGAACACATGTATTGAGACTCATATTTATATCAATAATACCCAATTTTTACCAGATATTGTATCAATTCCGCACTTCGATTTTTATATATTTAATCGTCCTTTTATTACCCGCAATAGCCTAGGAAACATCAATTATCTAGCAAAGTTCATAAAGGCGCTAGAGACCTAATAGGAATCTGATGACCCGCGAAGCCAAACCGGGCCGAATTCATTACACGGGCCCAGCCCATACTTAGACCCATGGTCTAAGATCGGATGGGACCCGAATAGAGGAAGCGGGTGAAGTGAGTAACCGCCCCGAATTCCTAAATGGAGCATCAAAACTCCCACTCAGAACAAACGATACCACGTTTGTTGCCACGAAAGCCACGAAAGGGACATGGCCTAAAAAGGAGTAACCGCCCTCGGAACGTGGCCTGGAAGGAGTAACCGCCTTCGGCGGTTACCTAAGAACACTTATAAAAAGCCATAAGGCCAAAGGGGAGAGGTACGTTCACATTTTTCCCCGTAATGCTATTATTACCAACCTTCATACAAAGAACTGACTAGATCGTCGGAGAGTTTTCCCGGAGATTCCGTCTTCGGTTCTGTTTTGCAGGTAACTCCGGCGGAGATCATCAAATCGGATTCAGCAAGTTATCATTGGTGCGGTGAGCGTGGACCTTTTTTACCAACATTTGGTTAAAGGTACACAAAGAACATGTCAGAACCATCACGAACGACCGGTGTTACAACCAGATCAACTAGTATGAACTCAAGGGGTCCACGGACTGCGAATTCGCAGCCTGTGAGTACACAACCTGTGGTGCCTAGCTCGACGAACCCTTCGGGACAATTGAGTCCATTATTGGAAGTCCAAGTGCAAACTGAGATGGAGATGTCCAATAGCGATTTCGTCCAAATGGCAGGACAAGTCTTGGCTTCAAATATGAGCCAAGCGGCGGGGGATCGGATGATTGGTTTACTAACCGCAATCGCTGATCACAATAACGCCGTGGCGGCTGCTCCTCAACAACCTGTTGTCATCTCCACACAACCATCGACTACTGCCACCATATCTGCTCTTCCGCAGCCATCTCGAGAGCCAAATCAGATAGGTCAGAGTAGTCGCATGAACCCACACAGCCACCCAGGCAACTACTCGTACCACGATCCTAGTATGACGATCCATCCGACCTGGCAAACATCCCAACCGATGTCGGGAATACCAGGAATCCTTCCACTACAACACACGGAGCCCTTGGTTTGCGGGCATTCAGAGTTAATGACGTCTGGGGCGAATACGTCTGGGCAGGAGCACACTTGGGACTTTGATCCTATAACCGGACGGCGGCTAGAACCACGTCGAGAACAAATCTCAACATCAATTGGCGGGTGGATGCCACCCAGAGTTCACCAGCAGCGGATGGAGGAGATTCGGCGAATACCCCATCCTGAGTTGGAAGATCAACTACGGAACATGATGGAGCGAATGGGGTACACGCCTAGGGCGAGAGCAGAGGTGCAGAGTGATTTGCCTTTTGCTCCGTCGTTGCGGGAATTTATACCAGATCACAGGATAAAGGCGCCGGTGATACCTAAATACTATGGGGATCCAAATTCTGATCCTGAGGCTCATGTCAGGAACTACAGAGAATTAATGGATGTTGCAGGAGCGAGTAAAAGCATAATTTGCAGATTATTCTCGACCACTTTGGGCGGAGCGGCATCTGATTGGTTTCGATCTTTACCTGCTGAATCTATTCACAACTGGAATCAATACAGTCGTGATTTCTTTGCAAAGTTTGTGGGCTGTAAAGCAGCAGATGTGATGGATAGGCAGCTGAAGGAGATCAAACGGAGGAACTATAATTCCCTAAGGGAATTTGTTAACGATATTCTGGTGCGGTTGCAGAACCCGGATATCGTGAGCATCCGCAATATCATGGCGGATGGAACCACGGATTGGAGCATGCGGGAGGAAATCATCCGCAACAAGCCGCGCACAGTGGCCGAACTCATGAAGATAGCAAAGGAATTCATAGAAGTGGACGATGTCAACAGAGAACATAGAGCTCAAACCCGGTGAGAGAGAGATGCTGCTAGATCCACTTCGGACAATCGGCGCCAGACCCAGTCCAAGGGTAATTTTGTTCACAGAAGCGATCGCTCCTTTCAAGGGGGAGGATATCAAACACCATTGAATACGACTCGCCAGGAGGTGTTACTTTGGATCGAAAAGAACCCCCTGAAGAAGGATGTGCGGTTCCCCGAGGCGAAAGGCCGAACTAGTTTGGGGCGATATCCTAACAAATATTACAGGTTCCACAGATTGAACGGCCATGACACGAACGATTGCTATGAACTGAAGAAGGAAATAGAAAAGCTGATTGAGAGGGGCAAGCTAAGCCAATTCGTAAGAAAAGAAACGATTGATGAGAAAACAACGCTCCCGCATGAGGGAGAAGCAAGGCCCGAAAAGAAACAGAAGAAAGGGGTGATAAACGTGATAGCTGGCGGGATTTATGAGCCGCCAACAAAAAGGGCTCGCCGTGAACAGCGAAAAAGCAACACGCATAGGGGGGATGCCCTCAATTACTCATTTGCGCGAATCACGGAGCCGCATGCGGATGCCTTGGTGATTACGATGGCCGTAGAAGGATGGGACGTTAAGCGGGTCCTTATTGATACCGGCAGTTCTTGTAATGTTATTACTCGGACTGCATTCAACAAGTTGGGAATTAATGACGAGCGAGTGGAACATACATTCATGGATGTAACTGGTTTTGGGGGTCAATCATCTCAAACAAGTGGACAGGTGGTGTTGGAAGCAGAAATGGGCGATAAGAATCTAAAATGGCGAGGTGATCTAGAATTCGCAATTGTTGATCTCCCGTTGGCCTACAACATAATTCTAGGGCGTCCGTTCCTATCGGAAACGGAGTCGCTCATCTCAATGAAGCATTTGACATTGCATTTGCCAACACACCAAGGGCGAGTCATAGTTGAAGGAGATCAACTTGTGTCTCAACAAGCCTATACATTGTCACTTGAACCAAAGCCAGATGAAGAGGATAAAGTTGATGAGAAGTTGCCGGCAGAAGCATTAGGAGAAACAGAACTATTCGCCATCTCAAATGACAAGAATGTACGAATAGCGGCAGGACTCCCCGAGGAAATGAAGAAAGCCATTACTGAGGTGTTGATCCAATGCGAGTCGGCATTCGCCGCTCCGAATGAAGTGCTGAAAGGAATAAGTCCAGATATAGCAACCCATCGGTTGAATGTGGACAAAGGTGCAACCCCAGTGCGACAGAAAAAGAGAGGACACGCTCCAGAGCGGCAGAAGGCGATTGAAAAAGCAGTGGCAGATTTGCTAAAATCGGATGCGATTCGAGAAGTCACGTATCCGGAGTGGCTAGCCAATGTGGTGCTAGTCAAAAAGCCAAATGGAACGTACAGAATGTGCGTCGACTTCAAAGATCTGAATAAAGCATGTCCGAAGGATATGTATCCGCTGCCTAACATTGATATATTAGTAGATGGAACTGCAGGATTTGAGGCTTTATCGTTCACCGATGTGAAATCCAGCTACCACCAGATACCCATGGAGAAGGCGGATGAAATCAAGACATCATTCATAACTCATCAGGCAACTTATTGCTTCAAGGTGATGCCCTTTGGACTGAAAAATGCGGGAGCAACATATCAACGAATGATGAACAAAATATTTTCAGACAAATCGGGCGAGAACTTCTCGATCTATGTGGATGACATGATCATTAAAAGCAAGAAGATGCAGAACCACCCGAAGGACATTAAGGAAATCCTGGAAGTGCTAATCAAATATGGCCTCAAATTGAATCCAGAGAAATGCACATTTGGGGCAAGAGCGGGAAAATTCCTGGGTTTCATTGTTAGTGGCAAAGGAGTCGAGGCGAATCTCGAGAAAGTTAAAGCGGTAATGGAGATAAAGACACCGAGGAACATAAGGGAAGTACAGAGACTGAACGGGCGGCTGGTGGCATTAGGGCGATTCATATCATGCTCAGCTAGGAGATGTCTACCTTTTTACAACGCCATCAAAAAGTCTAAGTCCTTTGAATGGACGGCGGATTGCCAAGAAGCATTCGAAGGGATAAAGCGACTGCTATGCTATCCGCCCTTGATGAGCAGGCCGGAGGATGGAGAAGATTTATTTCTTTACGTATCCGTCACCAGTATGGCGATATGCACTGTGATGGTGCGAGAAGAAGAGGGCCAACAATATCCAGTGTACTATGTGAGCAAAGTCTTGAAGGATGCAGAACTTCGGTATTCAAAGTTGGACAAAATGGCTCTCGCGGTGATAACCACAGCGGCTAGGCTAAAACCATACTTTCAAGCGCATACTATCATTGTGAGAACCGGAATTCCAATGCGGAAGGTACTGCAGAAACCTGACGCATCCGGCCGATTAATGGAATGGTCAATTCGCCTGGGGGAATTCGATATTCGCTACGAAGGAAGACCAGCACTAAAGGGTCAAGTACTTGCCGATTTCGTGAATGAATTCACGTGGGATGAAGATGAACGTCCAAAGGCACAAAAAGAAGAGTGGAGCATGTTCACAGATAGGGCATTATCCACGGATGGAGCTGGACTAGGAGTCGTCATCAAAGGTCCGGAGGTTATTCGCCTGTACTATGCGGCAAAGTTAACATTCGAAACTACCAATAATGCCGCAGAGTATGAAGCAATGATATGCGGATTGAAGCTGCTTAATGAACTTACGCCAGAAAGAGTGGTGATCTACAGCGATTTTAAACTCATGATAAATCAGATCACAAAAAACTATCTGGTGAAGCAAGAAGATCTTGTCAAATACCATCAGGTAGTAGGCAGATTGACGCAGGAGTTAACACACAAGGGAGTCATCTGGGAAATGGTGCATGTTCCAAGAGGCCAAAACACAAAGGCTGATGAACTGGCAAAAGCAGCGGCGAGTAGAGAACCATGGAATCAAAAAGCATGCAATTTGGAGATAAGATCCGCACCGGCATTTGAAGTCGATCAGATTATGGTCATTGAAAAGCTGGAAGATGATGAAGATTGGCGGATACCCATCCGCCGATATCTGGAGCAGGGAGATTTGCCGGATGACAAAAGCCTAGCCAGAAAGCTAATTGGACAATCAGCGAGATACTCAATTCGAGATGGAACTTTGTATCGAAAATCATATACATGTCCATGGTTGAAATGTGTTAGCCGCAATGAAGGAGACTATGTACTGCGAGAACTCCATGAAGGAATGTGCGGCGCACATGAAGCATCCGCGGCGTTGGTAAGAAAAGTCAAGCTAATGGGATACTATTGGCCAAAGGTGATGGAGGATTCCCAGAAGATGGTAGCGGAATGTCACAGCTGTCAAATCCATGTGAATGAAAAGCACGTTCCCGGAGCCGAACAAATCTCTATAATGACGGCATGGCCATTCGCAACATGGAGAATCGATATAGTGGGTCCATTCCTAGAAACGACAAAGAAAAGGAAGTACTTGGTAGTCGCAGTTGACCACTTCAGCAAATGGGTAGAAGCGGAGGCAGTAACCGCTCAAACACCTGAACGAATGATCGAGTTCTTACGAGAGAACATTATCATGCGATTTGGAATCCCGCAAAAGCTTATAACTGACAACGGCACCCAGTTCAACTGTGTCAAGTTCAAAGCATACTGCGAAAGCATGGGGATCAAGAATCATTTTTCTTCCGTAAACCATCCCCAATCGAATGGTATGACAGAGGTTACCAACAGGGCCATGATTCAAGGGATCAAGAAGCGGCTAGGCGATAAAAAAACAGGTTGGGCGGATGAGATACCCCATATGTTATGGGCATACAGAACTTCTGTAAAAGCAGCAACTGGCGAAACACCTTTCTCGCTGGTTTATGGAGCCGAAGCAGTCCTACCTGTTGAAATCAAGTCGCCTACAGATCGAATAATTTATTATTGCGACACACAAAATCCTATCAACATTAGAGATGCATTGGATTCTGTTGAAGAACGAAGAGAAAAAGCTTACATGAAAATGGCAGTATACCGCAATAGGGTCAAGAAATATCATGACAGAAGGGTGCGAAAAGTGATAATCAACGAGAATGACTTGGTCTTGAAAAAAGCGGATAAAATACAATCCAGAGATGGCAAAGGCAAATTAGGCGTCAACTGGATCGGACCATACAGAGTATCCAAGAAGCTGGGACCATCAACTTTTGAAATAGAAGAAATGAGCGGAAAAAAGCTCCCGCGCACCTGGAATCTAGAAAATCTGCGCCTATATAAACGGGCCGAGTAGTTCAGGGAAATGACGAGTACTCTTTTTCCTTTTATGAGTTTTTTCCCACTGGGTTTTCTGATAAAAGGTTTTAATGAGGCTTTGATCCCGCACATTTCATATACCAATGTAACAAAAAGTCTTTTCTTTTATCAATAAAGATATTCAATTGTTGCATACAGCGTCTGAGTGCGGATCCTTTTTAGGACAACCACTTCAGTGTGTTATCTACAAACAAAAGGCGGGTAAATCGCACAAAAACCTTATGGTTAAACTTAAAAACACATTGCCTATTAAGAAAGGTGGATGCATGATTACGCATCACTCGCAAAAACCTTATGGTTAAACTTAAAAACACATAAATGTGTTGCCTCTTAAAGAAAGGCGGATGCATGATTACGCATCACTCGCAAAACCTTATGATTAACCTTATGATTATATTATTTTCGAAAGAAAAATTATAAGATAAGGCATAAAATTAAGCGAATTAACGAGTACTCAAAAAATTGCAAAAAGGGTCTGGCCACCCTAGCGGAAACGAAACTAAACTACGAGGAAATACAAATATGGAGTCGGCAAAAGGCAAGGGTCACGTATGAAAACAAAGGGCAATAAGGAATAAAGCAACAATCGCACGTATAGGTAAAGCGGCAAGCAAAAGAAAAAATATATATACGGGCAGTTTGTTACATACAACAGTCCAGATATAAATCAAACTATGCTACAGCTTCCTCTCCTTCACCCCTATGGCCCTCCTCGCCTTCAGCGGCTCCCTCATCTCCTCCAGTGGGCGGATCTGCTTCAAGCGAATCCTCAACCCTCGAATCAGTAACCGCTTCAGAGGGCGTTACCTCTTGCTCAGGCTGAGAAAGGTCTTGTGGTGCCTCTTTTTCCGCGTTCTGAGTAGGGATCTCGCAGCTAATTGGAGAGTTCTGAAAACTCTGTCAATCTAAGAAGAGTACCTCATCCATATCAGCATCCTCGGCTTCCAGCTTGTCCCACTTCTCAGTTAGATCCTTTTCGGGGATGGGAACCTTAGGGCGGCTAAGTACTCGATCTGGATGCCCATGCTCATAAGCGGCATGAATTCGCTCCCCATACCAATAGATGCGAGCACCATCTTCGGCTAGAATCTCCTCAGCTTTCTTCTTTTGCATCTCCAGAGCCTCCTTGGATGAATTTAGATCATCAAGGACCTTTTGCAGCTCGTCGGACTTAGCCTGGAGGGATCTGAGAGCTTCCTCCTTCTCGCTCATAACCTTCTGACAAGCGCCTTCAAGAGCCTTTACCTTCCCTTGGACATCATCATAAAGCGACTTCTGAGTCGCCAATTCAGTACCAAGGTTCTCCAACTCTTTGGCTCGTTCAGCATCCCTTTGGAGAGCGCCCTCCGCGAAATTGATAATCTGCATATAAGACGGCTCGTGAATAAAAAGGGCGAATAGAAACATGCGATTACTATGGACACAAGATCCTTGAAAGGGAATGACAAGCCTCTACCCCCAAAACAACAATATACCTCTATGGCACGCTTCTCAATCCCCTCCATTGCAGTAGGAAGCGGTACTTGTTCTCGCACATGGGAAGCAGAGGGGAGCCGCCCAAGGACATTGCATATGGAAGAGACAATGTCCTTACAAGAAAAGCTCACGGCCATACCAAAGGTCCTAGTCCACCACCCGCTGATGTCGGGAATCGGCTGCGAATGCATAAGGAGAAAGATCAAGAGAACAACAGATAACTCATGAGGAAAAGTTAACAACATAAAAAAAGGGGGGAATGGATTGAGATACCTCGTGAATTGGAGTACTGCTCTTTCCTTTGGACGGGGCGGATACGGGTGTGCCGCCAACAGTGAGGGACACAGAGGTGTTTTTCTTTTTGGGACGAGAAGACTCTGTATCCGCATTATGCTTCCGCTTCCTAGTTAAGGGAAGGTCCTCGGAAGCAGAAGCTGGACCTTGTGAAACGGAGGCCCTTACGGGAGAAGCCGCCTCAATAGAAGTAATCGCCCCTCCAGGAGAATTCGCCCCTGCAACAGAAGTTGTTCCCTCCATCCGCTTCTTCCTTCTTGCTAGAGCTTTCGCCTCCCGATCTGCAGCGAGTTGAGATAAAGGATCACCCCTGCAAAGGGTTAAAAGAAATCATCAACTTGGAAATGAAGAAAAAAAGAAAAGTACCTTGAACAAAAACGCGATAAGGGATATAGACAACGCGATCTCCCTCGCGGTAGGCAATCGCCACTCGACTTCTTAGCATGTGGAAGGCCTGATCATACGTCCATACAAAAGGAGGCGTACTCTTCAAGAACTTTATAACAGCGGATTCTTCCTCACTGGGGTAACCGAAGTTCAAACTCTTTACATTGGGCCGGCCCCAGCAGCGAAGGAAGTTTGGATTCCCTTCATTAAACTTGATAAAGAAGTAAGATCGGTCCCACTCGCGGATCTTGTTCAGCTTCTCGTCGAAACCATAGTAACCGCTCTGACGGATGAAAGTGAAATACCCCGCCGAACTTTTGAAATGATGAAGCTTGGAGAAAATTTTGAGCGAGAAGGGAACCTCCAGACAATCCGCCAGAAATTTGTCCAGAGTTAAGTCGGCCCATCCGTTGGGATGCAATTGACCAGGTGCGATTCCATAACCGCCAAGGACGGAGGCAATCTCATCTGCCAGCGGATACGTGAAACCGCAGATAATTTGGGCGACGAAAATAGTGAAATACCCCTTTGGGTAGTCGCCCGGTCCTCTATCCTCCCCGGGAATGAGGACTTCGAGACCTTGAAGCCAAGAATACTGCTCCCGCAAGTCATCAATTGTCTCCTGACAAACTAGGCTTCCCGATCTGTCCTTCTTCGGTAGCAAACGAGGGGTTGGGACAGGTGGCGGAATCAACTTTTTAGGGTCAAAACCTAAACCCTCATCGGATGTATTCGCTAGGTGGAGGAAGTCGGCGGGATGAGAATCAGACCCAGGAGAGCTGGTTGAAGCTTCATCAACCATCTCATCGACCTCATGAGATACCTCGCGGACGTAATTTTCGTCGAACGGTGCGAAGTCGAGGTCAGGGTTTGACATATTGATGAAGAAAAATGAACAGAAGTAAAGAGTCGAGCGAGGTACAAGTTGTGGAAAGGAAAACTTACATATGAAAGACTACACAGAGAAGAATGAACGCGAAGAGGTTGATGCCGGAAAAGAAACGACGATGCCGGAAAAGAAACGACGGACAAGGAAATTCACAATTTTTGAATTTTGAATATCCAGACAAAAACGAAGAGTCCCTTATAAAAAGACCCTAAAGGGCTCTTGCCAAACTAAGGGGGAGGCATGTGATGACCCGCGAAGCCAAACCGGGCCGAATTCATTACACGGGCCCAGCCCATACTTAGACCCATGGTCTAAGATCGGATGGGACCCGAATAGAGGAAGCGGGTGAAGTGAGTAACCGCCCCGAATTCCTAAATGGAGCATCAAAACTCCCACTCAGAACAAACGATACCACGTTTATTGCCACGAAAGCCACGAAAGGGACATGGCCTAAAAATGAGTAACCGCCCTCGGAACGTGGCCTGGAATGAGTAACCGCCCTCGGCGGTTACCTAAGAACACTTATAAAAAGTCATAAGGCCAAAGGGGAGAGGTACGTTCACATTTTTCCCCGTAATGCTATTATTACCAACCTTCATACAAAGAACTGACTAGATCGTCGGAGAGTTTTCCCGGAGATTCCGTCTCCGGTTCTGTTTTGCAGGTAACTCCGGCGGAGATCATCAAATCGGATTCAGCAAGTTATCAGAATCTTTTCAATCATTGTATCACTCGCCAATGGTTGCATTTAGAGTTCAAGTTTTTGTGTGCGCAAACTCCGTAAATTTAACCCACATTAATTGAGAAGTAATTCTATGACACGCTCACACCCTAACCACACGTGACAAAGCTGAAAATTAACATATTCACAAAACATCACTAACAACTATTAAATTTTATCAAACATACTTGCCAAACAAAGTGTTATAATGAGGTAGCTATTAAACTTTAAACTCTATTTTTCCAGCAAAGTCATGAACAACAGATTTTGAAGGCGGAAGTGAGAAGGAGAAGTGGGTACTTTTCCAACAGAGAAGTGCTTGAAATTTCCACCATTAATTAAATTTCTTAATCTGATTACATTAATATATTCTCTCAAAAAAACATACTTATATAGAAAAAATTAATTGAAAAAAAAGAATTAAATTATGGTAAGTAGAACTACAAGCTCTCTCAATCAACAACAACATATTTCAACACGTAAGAAGCAATTGGAGTTGAGCACATACAAAAAGTAATGATCCAATTTATTTGTTCTAAAATTTGAGCAATGAATAACTTTTTGGACTTGAATGAACATTGGTTGAAGTAAATAAATACAAAAATACCCAAACTAATACCAAAATGTAATACTTACTCTTTGATCAAAAAATACCTTTAATTTTACAGCTAATAACAATTTTATCATATTTAACAGCTTAAGAACAGTAAATAAAAACCTATAAATTACTATTATTAGTGTTAATTTAGTTTTCTAAGATAGTCTTATAATAAAATTTATTGATATTTAAAAATTAAATTATTAAATACTCATAAAAATTAGTAAATTAATTATATTTTTAATATAAATAAATGGTAGATACTATGATTACTTTATTTTCAACAATATTTTATTTTATTTTATTGAAAACATAAGAAAATATATAGAGAATTAATGCTTATATACAATCCTTAGGATTGTATATATCATTTGTCTATTTTTAAAATGGTAAAATTTTATTCTTAATGGTGACAAATTGAGCCAACTTTTCAAATATCATTAGAAAAAATACAGATATTCTCTTATTTTGTACATTAATTACATATAATCAGTTCTAAATAAAACAAATTATTTATTTTGTAATTTCAAAATAGATTTGAAGATAAAATATCATTAAGGTTGGCAAAATATTTGAATTTAAAGTTTTTTTTTTCAACATGTGCATAGCACGATGTTTTTTTTCACATGGATAAATCAAGGCCGGCCCTGGACCTAGGTTCGGGATTTGCAAACCTAGGACCCAGGGCTGGAAGGGCCCAAAAGATATCTAATATATAGGTTTATGTGTATGGGTTTAAAAAGAAAATTTATATAAACATCAAACAACTTGAAGCCTATAGTTTATAAAGTTTTTAACTAGTAGTCTAGACCCTAAAATATTTGTAAAGGCTTTATTTACTTTTTATTTTTATTTTGAAGAAGTCTTTATTTTAAAGGACACATTCTTCAATTCTAATTTATGTTCTATTCCTACTAAAATTCTAATTCAACGTTCCAAGATTCAGTCGCATTGCAAATGAATATAAATTATATCCATGATTGCTTGGGATAAGGAATTTTTAAAGATCAATTTGGGAGAAAGAATTGAATTTTTATTGTAGGAGTTGATTAGGGGTTGATTGAGAGTTGGTTGTCATTTGGAATGAGGATTTGAGGTTCCATTTATAGCTAAAGTCTTCAACCTTCATGCGAATACTTTTTTTTTTCCAGTTACATCCATGCCTATAAATTAAATATGATTGACCTTACCATAAAGATTGAACATAAAGATTGAACATGAATATATTAAATACATTTGACCTAAACATAAAAATTGAGTTGGACTAAATCTCGCAAATGACATCTTGGGAGAGTAATATTCAAAATAAATTACTAATTACTAATATTCAAAATTAACTTTCTATCTCTATATAAGGACTAGAGCTTTCTTGTTAGGTTTCATATCGTCTCCTCTTGCTTCGTCTTTGTTTCATAGACTTTTTTTTTTTTTTTTGCAATTCACTCGAGAAAACTATAGACAGTAGCTCCATGAACACTGCAATGATTGATGCATATATGGTTGAAGCTGACATGGGTGACACTGATATGGTTGACATCGCCATGTTTGATATCGATATAGTCGACATCGATATGTTTTACACTGATAGGATTGACATTGAAACCGATATGATGGACATCAATATTATTGATACTGATATGGCATATTATTTATCATGATCTACTTTGGAATTATGAAGAATATCTCTTTGAGCTTTTTCTTGCTGAAGTAATGCAAAAACATTCTCAATAAAATATAGAAGTGTAAGAAGTAGTAATTGCCTATACTGAGGACCATAGACATCATGAAGTCCATTAAGAAATTGGAAGAGTTTGGATTCCTCCTTATGGAGATATACAAACTTTGTTTATAGTATACTAGTCAAAGACCTGCTCGTTGCACATGTTATATATAATATAATTTAATAAATTTTATGATTGGTAATTTAACTTGTTGTATTATTGTTTTAAATTTTATTTTTTTTATTATTTTTTGTAATAATGTCTGAGTTATTATTGTATTTTTTGAATTAGTTGTAATATTTTTAATAATGATAAATAAATAAAAAAACTATACATAATATAATAGTAGATATATGTACATCATTATGCTTTGCTATTGTATAGATTTATAAATTTTGTAACAACATAATAAAGTAAAAAAAAAATTAAAAGTTATTACTGTTGGCTGCTATTTTGTGAATAAGCATATTTCAACTTTAACTTGTGTGGATCTATTGCGGGTGTTAGGATCGGCCCTAAGCCTAGGCTCAGAGTGCGCAGGCCTAGGCCCAGGACTGAAAGGGCCTCAAAAATATCTAATATATAGGCTTATGTGTGCTGTTTAAAAAGAAAATTTATATAAACATCAAACAACTCAGAGCCTACAATTAATAAACCTTTTAACTAATCTAGACCCTCATTAAAAGCTAAATTCATCATGCAATGGCTAATTAAAGCCCAAATATTCATAAAGGCTTTGTTTACTCTCTTTTTTGAAGAAGCCTTTATTTACTTTTTAATTAGTAAGTGTAAGTTTTATCTATTTATTTTACTACCAAAACTAAAGTCGGTTCCATTTCCAAATGACTCCTTCTTTAATTCTAATTTCTGTTTTATTTATTCTAAAATTCCGATTCAACGTTCCAAGATTCAATCTCATTGCAAACGAACATAAATTATATCCACGATTCTTTCTTATCTGCTTTATCGTGGATTTAGTCTTTTGCTTCACGAATCGTTCATTGACCGATTCAGTCTGCTTCCATTCTTTCCTCTTCGATTCTTTCCTATTCAACGTTCCAAGTTCCAATCCAACTTCTGCTTCGATTGTGAAATTATTTTAGGTATTCAAATCATCTATGTCTTTTATCAGATGGTTGATTATTTGATTGTTTAGTTTTGTTTATATTTAAATTGTTATTTGATGGGTTTTTTGCTTGATTTTTTGAATTAATTGTGTTATTTATTTATTGATATTATTCATTTGTTGGATTATTTGGATAAATTACAAGAACATATAAAAGTTGGTATTTTTTAATTGAGGAAACAAAATTTGGTATCCAAAAATACATTTTTGAGGTAACATAATTTAGCATTCAACACCAATTGTCTTTAGATACACAGTGACAATAGTAGAATAGTGGTTCGAATAGAAAAAAGTTGTTATTTGAAACACAATTATCGAATGATTTTGTTACGTACAATTTTTTTATCATTAAAAATGCCTTTATTCCTTATTTTACCCAGGGCCCATAAATTGTCATGGCTGACAATGTGATATATATGTCTATAATTTGTTACTGACGAGTGATAACATTATTCACAAGTGCAGTGGAGAGAACATGATTCATATGTTGCAGAGAGTTCCCTGATGATGTCTAAAGTTGATTAAACTTGTCAATGCTAAAAATAAAATTATTTTTGACTATAAATGTCAATGATGTTTTTGTACCTTATCCCTATTATGTTTCATTATAAATATTATAGATGTTCCAAAGATAATAAATCTATATTTGCGTTTGAGGATATGCTAACGAGCTTTTACTTAAAAATACTCAACCCAATCTTAACTAGTCCGTTGTTTATTTAGATGTGTTTAGGTTTAAAAATAAATTTTCAAGTTCAATCCAAAAAAATATATATCTAACAATAAAAAATAATATATTTAATACATAAAAAATATAATAATTTATTTTAATATGATGAGTCGGGTCGGGTCGACTTATCTTATTTATATAAAGAAAAAATTACATAGGAAAACGAGTTTGAATTTTATTTTACACTTGTCTAATTTATATATTTGTATCTTTCTTATATTTTTAATTTCAGTTTTATCAAATTCAGTTATTAATTGCTCTAAAAAAACTAAATTCTGGTATAATTAGAATTTCTTTTTGAATATTAGAAATTTATAAATATTTAATTTATTTATATAATCATGTAACTAACCCTTATATAAATCTCAAGCCTACAATAGAAATAGTCAAACTTTATGGACCTAGATGCATTAGGCTTAATATCGATTTTTCTTCGGGTCAATTACATGAATATCATAATTAACTATAAAATTATAATAAAGTCATATCACCCAACTTAATTCTTAATATGTCAATATTCCCTATAAATTATGATTTTACATCATAATTTAAAAGTTCTAGATTTTAATTCATAAATTATAAACCCTAAAAAATATATTCTAGTCTTCTAATTTATAAATTTCAATCCTTAAAATATATTAAAAATACTGATTTTACTAGTTTGACCTAATTCAAAATTATGACTTAATATAATTGTAAATAATTTCTAAAAAATGAATTTCTATATAATTTTCTTTTTTTTTTTCTTATCTAAACCTAGTCTCGTTAAATTCAGGCCAAACAGATACCCGACCCTTTAACATATCTCCATAAAGTAATGGAGCATATACAAGCTATTAAGAGTTCTACCTATGAACTTAATCTTTTATAATAAAATATACTTATGGCTCCTGAATTTTGACATTTCTAACATGATGATTGGTTTTTTTGTTTTTTTTTTTATTAAGGTTATTTTCGATTTTGAAGTTTAAAGAGGTTAAGCCAAATTTTAAGGGTCATGGTCAAGAGTGTATTTTACCCTTTTTTTTTTTTTTTTTTGGAAAAATTACACAGAAATTCATCTTTTAAAAACTATTTACAACTATGTCAAGTCATAATTTTGGTTTATGTCAAACTAGTAAAATCAGTACTTTTAATATATTTTAAGAATTAAAATTTATAAATTAGAAGTCTAAAATATATTTTTTAGGGTTTATGATTTATGAATTGGAGTCTAGAATTTTTAAATTATAATGTAAAATCATAATATATAGAGAATAATGATATATTAAGAATTAAGTTTAGTGATATGATTTAGTTATAATTTTTTACTTAATTATGATATTCATGTATTTTACCTTTTTTTAAGTGGTTTTTAAAATCTATTAGATTTTCTGGTGAAAATTTAAAATTTCGGCAACTCCATTGTATATTTGAAACCCGACAAACATTTACTCCATCATTTCATTTTGTAAGTCATTCTACCAAGTTAGTTTTTAGATCTGATAAAGGCTTAAAGGCGAGTTACCAAGTAGGGCTTAATAAATAAGGCTCTATTCTTTATCGCTGAAAAAACACTGAACTGAACTGAATTGAACTAAACTGAACTGAATGCTACTGAATACTGAACTAAACTGAACTGAATTTAACTGAATGCTACTGAACTTAACTTAATGCTACCGAACTTAACCGAACTTAACAATAATGATGATATTAGACTTTAAAATAATTTTAATGATAATATTAAACATTAATAAACTTATAATAATAATAACGGTTCTAATAAATTTAATAATATCAATAATAAATAAATATATTATTAAAGATAAAACTAAATTGAATATCAAATAAAAGCCCGGGTTGATAAAATTTTGGCTCGATAAAAGCCTATGAAATTAAATAAAAATGAGTCTAATTTAAATTAAAAATACAAATTACATACAAACACAAATTTACATATAATTTAAAGCCTATGAAATTAAATACAAATCTTCATATGAATACAAACTCTTAACTTTTTATTTTAATTAAGGGTTAAAGTGAAAAAATAACGTTTTGGGTCAGGAGTAATTTTACCTCTAACGTCTAAAATAGTGCAATTTTATCCCTATCATTGATAAATTCGGTAAATTTGAGAAATAATTCATAATATGAATGCAATTCCTAATTTTTAAATATGGATGCATACTTTAGTTTTAATTTTTTTATTAAACGATATACACTTTAATAAACTATCCTTTCTTAACTTTTATCTAATTTATAGATAATGATAACTATAAATAATAATAATAATAAATAATGATAAATTATAGATAAATAATAATATTTATTATAATAAATTATATATAAATAATTATAATATAATAAATAATGATAAATTATTAAATACTGATGCTGAAACTGGATGCTGAAACTGAATGCTGAACTAAACTGAACTGAATTGAACTGAACTGAACTGAACTGATTGTTACTGTAAATAAAAACCTATAAATTACTATTATTAGTGTTAATTTAGATTTTCAAGATAATCTTATAATAAAATTTATTGATACTTAAAAATTAAATTATTAAATACTCATAAAAACTAATAAATTAATTATATTTCCAATACAAATAAATGCTTTAGAATTAATATTTTATTTTATTGAAAACATAGAAAAACATATAGAGAATTAATGTGTAACAAAGACATAGCTCCCTGTGCGACTTTCTCTCTCTTCCCTATCTCCGTCGTGCGATTATTTCTGGATGAAGGTAGGAGATCGGGCAAGGGATCGGGATCAGTCGCAATCTGGTGGAGGGCCGGCGCAGGCGACTTCGATGCAGATAGGGTTGTCGATAGGTGGGGAGCGCGGTGCCAGATCGGAGGTGGAGGGATCTGATATTCGGGAAAGTATGAATCACGGATTCGGTGTGCACCGATCCGTGTCTCCACGGGCGGCCGACGGTCTAATCCGGGCGGCGGAGTTGGCGGTTACTGATAGGAGGGAGGGAGTCTTGGATTAGGGGTCTGTGGTGACCGGGTCTAGGCCGGAAATGATTGGCAAGGGGATGGGTAAGGGGTCGGCCGAAGGTCTGATCCAGGGCTCAGTTCGGCTGAGGGATGAAGGAAGAGAGCAGGGGGAGGGCGAGGATGGTAGGGGAGCGAGGCAAGTGGAGGGTGAGGGAGTGGAGGGCGTAGGCGTTTGGCCTGGGGGCGGGGCGTGCGGGTTATCGGCAGATGGTGTTATTTTGGGCCAGAAGGTGCGCAGCTGGTTGGAGGAGGGTGCTGGGGGGGCTGCGGGAGCAGGTGCAATGGGTTTTTAGTCCCAGGATGGCGGTGGGGGCGTCGGGTACGGCTATAGATATTAGGGGAGATCAGATTCAGGGGGATGCGACGACCTTCAAGGCATCGTCTGTTGTGGATGTGTCTCATAGGCCAAATGGTGGTGTGGAGAATAAAATTTTTTCCGGTCAATGCCTAGGGAGAGTGTCATGGAGAGATACGATCATGGGAGTGGTCAAAGAGGAGTCGTGTTTAGATGAAGGTCTTATGTAGGGTGATTCGGAGGAGGTTTTTTCTGATTCAGATGAGGAAGATGGTGAACAGGACGATCCTTTATGTCCTGTGATTCGGCTTTCCTCGGCCGATAAGCGTGCTCTTACGGCTAATTGGAAGTTATCTTTAATAGTGACGGTGCTTGGAAAAAGAATTAGTTTTAATTATTTCGCTCAGAGAATCCAGGCGCAGTGGGCCAAAAAAGGAAAAGTCATTATTACTGACCTAGAAAATGACTACTATGTAATAAAATTTACCCGGGTCGAGGATTTTAATGCTGTGATTAATGAGGATCCTTATATTATCTCTAATCATGTTCTGGCCTTAAGGCCATGGGTTCCCAATTTTAATCCATATGATTGTTCGGTGAATAGAATTTTGACTTGGGTAAGATTCCCGGGCCTACCAATTGAATATTATAATGAAAGTTTTCTTAATAAAATAGGTGGCTTTGTTGGCAAAGTCCACCATGTGGATAAAACTACCATTGGGGCAGTTAGAGGTAAGTTTGCAAGAGTTTGCATTGATATTGACCTTGCTAAACCCCTTTTGTCTAAATTCTGTGTTCAGAAAACAGTTTATTTTATTGAGTATAAAGGGTTACATAATATTTGTTATGAGTGTGGTATGTTTGGTTATACTTATGAGGGTTGCCCTAAGAGGGAGAAGGTGATGGAAGAGGTAGCTGAAGCGGTCAAAGTGAGAGATGAAGGGATTCAAGGAGGTAGGGGGAATTTTGGCCCCTGGATGGTTGCCAAGAGGTCAGGAAGAGGAAGGATACGTGCGTCGGTTGTTCAGAATCGGCCCCCTGACATCAATATCAACTCTATTTCAGTCCAATCTAATCCAGGAATTAAGGAGAGGCCCCGCTAAAAGGAGAAAGATGATACTGGTGTCGCTTCAGCCATCAGTTCAGGCTCTAGATTTGGGGCTCTTTCTATTGAGGATGGACAAGACTCTGACCATTCTAACGAGCATCTTGAGGTGAGCATGCCAGGTTTGGAATCTGCTGAGCCGCCAATTAATATTGTGGAGGCACTTAATCCTCTTTTTGTTTCCAAAGGAGAGGTTAGTATCCCTAAATTCAATACTGAGCCTAGTATTGGAAAGGCTATGGGTGTCAATAAAATGAGTATGAAAAAACCTAAGAGTAATCAGAAAAATATCCATAATTCTATGGATTTGTTGGAGAAGAGGGGGCCTGTTGGTACCTCTTCGAGGCTCTTAGGAGCCCCTAATAAATACTTGGTTTAGGGTGTTGGGCCTGTGATCAGTAGTCTTCCTGTTGATGGATTTGTTTGTATGGAATGTTAGAGGAGCGACGAGCAAGGCTACCCGTATCCATGTTAAAGATTTAATTAAACAGTTTAACCCTTCTTGTTTTGCTTTAATGGAAACAAAGATCAATGGAGCTAAAGCTGATGAGGTGGTTAAAAAGTTTAGAAACTGGAATTGTGTTAGATCGGAGGCTACTGGTCGGGCTGGTGGGATTTGGCTTTTTTGGAAGCCAGATCGGGTTCATTTTGATATCATTAGTATAGATAAACAATTTATTCACAGTAAAGTTATCTATCCTGGTAACAAACCTATCTTTATCACCTTTGTTTATGCTGATCCTATCCTGGCTAATTGTAAACGGCTGTGGGAGGTTCTTTATACTATGAGTGTGAGTATGGTAGATTCTTGGTTTGTGGCTGGTGACTTTAATGATATTGCCCGTATGAGTGATCAAAGAGGGGGTGGTAATCACTATGTTAATCGATGTCTCACTCATAAACAGAGTATGGATTTGTGTGGGCTTTCAGATCTGGGTGTCGCGGGTCATAAGTATACTTAGAAACGAAATAGTACTTTTGTTCGTTTAGACAAAGTTTATGCTAACATTTCGGCCCAAAGTAGTTTTCCTGAAGTGTCTATGTTAAATCTCCCTTTCCGCCACTCTGATCACTGTCCTGTCTTAGTCAAGTTGGTGAGAGGCCATCGGCCTAAAGGCGATAAAACGTTTAGGTATCAGGTGGCTTGGGAATCTCATCCTGAGTTTAAAAGCTTTGTTCAGGATAATTGGAAGCCTCATTCTAAAGTCTTACAATCAGCTGAAGGCTTTAGAAGGAATGTAGTGGGATGGAATAAGAACATTTTTGGCCATATTATCAGAAGGAAGAATAAAATCTTGAGCAGGATTGAGGGCATCCAACGTCTTTTGGAGGTTAGGTTTGATCATAGTTTGGTCCCGTGTGATTAGTTCCAAGGGGGGGGGGTTAGGAACTAATGTAAATTTTTCGCTAATTTAATTATACTAACTTGATAGTTTTGATGAGTTTGTTAACTCAGCTTAGGTCAGCACGACCGATCTTAATGTAAGACAACTTTTGTCAGATGTTGACTAAGGCTGTTTTACTTGTGAGTTGGGAATTGACACTTTTTGTGGTCAGCTTCCAACTCAGCACTCTGATTTACTCAGTATCAGCTTAAATGATTTATATGCTGAGTAAATTCAACAGACAACACATGCACATATATATATATATATTGAGAGAGTTAGAAGTTACTCAGTACGACTTATCCTGGTTCGGCGTCTCTGCCTACGTCCAGTCCCCAGAGTCCTCCGGGCTTTTAGAATCCAATACTGAGCTCTTTAAAGGTAGATCACAAACCGTTTACAAGGCAGTTGAATATGCAAGAGTACCGTCCTCTATTCTTCTACTCAACTCCTACTAAGCACTACAAACCAGTACTTAGATTTCTCTACCAGTGAGTGTTTACAACCAAACACTCAGCACAACACTCTCAATATCACGATTGATACAACTTGTTCTTTTTCAAACGAAGAACACTTTAGATGATTACAAATAATCAATCTAGTATTTACACAGGAATAGAAAATGGGTGTAAGATATCTTTCTTGTTTTTGAGTGCTTTGAACTTGTATTTTCTCTCTTGTATTTTTCTTTTTTTGTGCTTCGGCCCTGATCCAAGGATTTTGATTGTCTTTATATAGATGAAGACCTGGAGGTGGATCATTTGAAATGATTTAGCCGTTAAGTCCAAAACGGCTCTTTTAGGAGACAGCTTCTGGTCAGCTTCAGGTTTTGCAGGTCAATCCTATCCTCTGATTTCTTCAGACTTCAGACTTGTCTTCTTCCTGCAGACGTTGTCTTTTTGTGGCAGTTGTCTTTTAGCAATAATCCATTGACCCATGCATCTCGGAATGTGTCTTTTGCGTAATTCTGAGGATTCAATTATTGGTGCAGAAGGTTTGCAAAACTTGTCTTCTAGTGAACGGATCTCTCATACTGTCCTGGAGATTTACTCAACTTCTACTTTATTCGTTGTCTTCGTTTGTTGTCAACTTCTATGCTGAGTTCCATTCCACTTAGCTTTGTTGAACTTCAGGCTTCTATTCTACTCAGCTTGTTCTTTGATCTCATGCTGACTTCGTTCTGTCTTACTTTTTATATCTTTTTGTATTTAAGTTTATACTCAACATTGAACAAACAGATTAGTACAATTAAATCAAAGCACTTAAATTTAATTATTTCTTAATCATGGATGATTTTGTCAAATCAAAATCTTGTGGAAAGGTGTTTCAACAAACTCCTCCATTTTGATGTTGGCAAAATTCATAATTATGGAACTCAGTTTTGAAATTCCCCATGATTGAATTATTTCTGAAATTACTCCCCCGTAAGGGTTGCATCTATTGTTCTAACTTAATTCTAAACTTTTCAAGATTGAATCGAATAGACTTAGACATGCTTATACTGACTTAGTTCAATTCTAGATTTTCCAAGATCTAGTTTAGATGAGTCTAGGTCAGTTTTCAGAAATGGTTAAATACTCAGATTGATTCATGGATTGGTTTAGTGTTTTAATGTATACTGAGTATGTTTACTTTTACTTGTTTGTTCAATTTTGATAGATCAGCTTTTAGCACATAATATTAAGCACAGTATTCAGATAGTTTGGATAGAATGTTACTTATCATAGCTTAACCCATTAAGCACACAAAATATCAAGCACAAAAAATATCAAGCACAAAGTACATGCTAAGTCCTGAAGTATGACTAAGCTACTTTTTCTTCTTTAAGGTAACTTGAGCTTGATGCTCAGCTTGACACTTGTCTTTTCCTTTTTCTTTACTGCCTGATGCACCACCTGCGTGCTGAGTTCCATCTTGTCTTTTCTCCCCCGTTTTGCCATCATCGGGAGGAGGAGGAATGAAGGTATCATTTCGAGCAGTAGCAGACAGAGCGTTGGAATAACGCTTCAACCTCCTTGTACTCTCACGCAGGCCATCAATAACTGGAACACAATCATCTTGAATAGATCTAGGAACCCATAGGGAGCCACTCAGCATGCTGATGAGACACTCATGAGATTTGCTGATCCAGGAGATGGACTCAGTTAGCTGGGCATAGGATTGGTGGTACATTTTGAGCACAGCTGAGTCATAGAATTGGCGTTGAGCATTGGTGAAACGTACTGATCGAAGGATGGCTTGCGAAAAGCTCAGAAGTGTTTCATTATTGACGGGGTCAACATCCATCTTTTCCTTGTTTACATTTAGTAGACGCACAGCTTCACTCAGTTGATCAATGGTACACTGAGAAGTAGAGGAAATCAATTCACGTGTGCAGTTCAGATCAGAGGTGAACTTTGAGAAGTATTGGTTCAACTCAGCAGAAGTGGCATATTCAGAATGAACCGTAGATCCAATGTTGGCCAAGTCCGTGGTCAGCTTAGCAAAGTAGTCTTTAGGCTCAGTAGAAGTAGCATACCCCGGATTTACGTTAGAGAGACTCTAGACTTTGCCATCAAGTGCATTCATGTGGTTGACCATCATGAGCAATAGTTCAGTTACCTTGGCAATTTGGTCTTGCTTGGGTTGCTGTGTCTGGACCGTGGTCATAACATTGATGAGATCTTTGAGGCTCCGAATTTCGTTCAGAAGCTGAGTGATGGATGAAATTTGGGAGGACTCAAGATTTGCGGACCCAGCAGCATCTGTATGAATAGGATTCAAATCCTGAAGAAGAGACTGAGCAGAGGCAATGATTCTGCGCCCAGACTCAGTAGCACTCAGATAGGCCAATTTACCAGCAGGATTTGACTCAGAGGCAGGAATTGAAGTTGAACTTGATGGTGGTGGAGTTGGCTGCTTATCAGTTTGGTTTGGTTGGTCAATGGTTGGGCCTTGTGGTAGCTCAGTATGAGGAGCTGAGTGCTCAACATTCTATGTACTCTGAGTTTGCGGTGAAGGACTTACAGAGATGTTGACCTGCTCAATATGAGGTGGAAGTTGAGCAGGCTATTCCATCGTTTGCTCCCCATCTTGAGCAACTTGGACTTCGAGCTCTTGCTCGGCAGAATTTGGATTTTCCAGAGTCTTGGCTTGTTCCTCAGTATGAGTAACAGAGGCTTGATTTTCTGCAGGTTCCTTAGGAGGAGACTCAGTATTATTAGAGAAGTATCTGAACTGGATGTCAGATAGATTAGTAATTGGTTCCCGAAGCGGAGAATCACCTAACAGATCAATAACATGTGCTTTGTAGGCTTTCTTCTTTAGCCTTTTGAATGTTTTAGCTTTAGGAGGTGAAGGGTCAGCTTGAATATCTTCACTTGAGTCAGAGGAGTTTTCTCTAAGCTCAGCATTGATCTCATCTTCTGCAATGTCATGTTCGATGAGCTCAACATCCACTGTTTGATGTTCCATATTTGGATTCTCCTCTTGCTCAACATTATCTTCAGTCTGTGTTTGCTTAGCATGCTCTGTTTCCTCAATATTAGGCTGAGTGTCATCATTTCTATGTTCTTCCTCTTCTTGCTCAATAGGGGTTTGTTCAAGGTCAATCCCGAGACTTTTGACGAAGTGTGATTTAGGAGTGACAACCCAGTCAAGGGGGTCAGCTTCAACAATTTTCAATGCAGAGCTTCTTCTTTTCTGCAGAGGTTGATCTGGAGTTTCTTCACTCTCCTCTTCGGGCTCAACTTGCCCTTTTCATTTCTTTGCTGACTTAGGTGTTTGGTCAGCATCAACTTTCTTCCCCTTAGATAAAGCTCGTACCTTCCTTGGGACAACATCAATATCCTTTGAGCACGTTTCAAGTGCTTTTCTCTTCTTCTTTGTCTTTGCTGGCTCAGCAGACTCAACAATAACTTTCTTTCCTTTCTTTGGTTCCACTTCCAGTTCAGCATCATTTTCTTCTTCATCTTCCTCAACATCTTCAGTCCCCTTCAAAGGCTGGTTAAATACTAACCCAAATAGCAGAGCCGCTGTAATTTCAGTTCCCAAACTCTGAATTTCATTGATTGTTTCTATTTTCTGATCTTCGAGGATTTTAGTGATTAGGGAGCCCAGTCTGAGTTTCTTACCTCCTCGTTGAAGTGCACCGACTAGAAACACCGGCATATTGAGTGGGTTGTAGGTCAGCATGTGCCATATGAAGCACTGCTCGAATTTGGAGGCCGACGATGCTGAGTTGAGCTTTGGGAAGATGAAGTTGGTCAATATGTAATGAGTCATCTTCTGATTTTGCCCCATACAGGTGCTAGGTATCTCTCCTTTGTGATTCTTCGGTTTGAAGAAACCTTTGACATGGTTAAGCGTTTCTTTGGTTGTCCTAAACTCTTTTCCTTCCTCTAGCAGGTTGAGTAAGGTTGCTAAGTAAGATGGGGTGATTGTTATCTTGTGCCCCTTGACGGAAGTTTCCAAGTAGTCAGCATCTTCTTCGTCGACATAAAGATTGGAGTAAAATTCCCTAACTAACCTAGGGTAGGTTTTCCCAGAGAGAGAGAAGAGTCCTACCCATTCATTCTTCTCAATCCACTCAAAGAAGGGTTTTTCAGCGGTGATGAAGCTGGGAGAGAACCATCTACATTTCAGAACTTCCAGATTGTTGACGTTCTTGTGGACCTTGACCATGGACCTTTCCTTAGGCTTCATTGAAGAGCTTGCTGGATCAGCTTGAGGGTTTTTGTTCAGAGTTTGGTTAAGCTGAGGAGGAGAGTTTGGATTTTCATCGGTGTGATGTTTACCGGAATCACCACCGGAGACATTCTGAGGGTTCGACATTTTCTTCTCAGAGATTTTCGAGAGATTTTGAAATTCAAAGAGAGACAAAGATTGGAATGCCAACGGATTCAAGTGTAAAGATGATTAAGTGGGAAATCTTCCACTATTTATAGAGATTTAAATCAATCCTATTCGTTGGACTAGCCATTTTTCCTTGTGATGTTCAATCGACAGAGATTTTGTCATTTATGACACGTTCGGCGCATGGGTTTTGCCATTATTGCTTACGTTATCCTAGGTGCTATTTATTACACGTGTTAGCATTTAATGGTGTGAGTGGGTTTTACTCAGTTTTACTAGAATTCGAAGCATTTGTGATACTGAGTACCTAGTTCTACGTAGATGAATTTCTTATCTCTTAGTAACTTAGCATAGGATAATCACTCAGCATGTATATTAACTTAGCATAGAGTGATTTTCTACATTTTAAGCTCAATATGTAGTTACTAATTTTGAATTCACTCAGCATGGAAATCACTCAACATTCAATTTTTTTACATAGAATTATTGAAGGGGATTAGACATACCGATAGCTTCCCTTAGTATGTTGAATTGTTCACGAGCCAATGGCTTGGTGAAGATATCTGCAAGCTGTTCATCTGTTGGTACATAGGTCAGCTTGATCTCTCCCTTTAGTACGTGATCTCTGATGAAGTGATGCCTTATGCTAACATACTTCATCCTGCTGTGTTGGATTGGATTCTTGGATAGATCAATGGCACTCTTGTTGTCACATTTGATCTCTATTGTTCCTGTCTTTACTCCATAATCCTCAAGCTGTTGCTTAATCCATAGAACTTGGGCAACACAGCTTCCAGCAACTACGTACTCAGCTTCAGTTGTAGACAAGGCAACTGATGACTGCTTCTTACTGAACCAAGATACTAGACAGCTTCCAAGGAAAGGACATCCTCTTGAAGTACTTTTACGTTCTAGCTTATCTCGTCCATAGTCAGCATCAGTATATCCAATGAGTGTGAAGTCATTTGAGGTTGGATACCATAAACCTGCATCAACTGAGCTCTGCAAATATCTAAAAATTCTTTTTACAGCAATTAAGTGAGATTCCCTGGGGTCAGCTTGATATCTTGCACAATAACATACTGAGTACTGTATATCAGGTCTACTAGCCGTGAGATAAAGTAAGGAGCCTATCATACCTCGATAAAGTTTACTATCTATTGACTTACTTTTCTCATCTTTGCATAGGACAGTATCAGCACCCATAGGGGTTGATATGGGTTTGCAATCTTCCATATCAAATTTCTTTAACATCTCTTTGGTGTAATTGGACTGACTTATGAAGATGCCATTCTTACCTTGCTTAATTTAAAGTCCAAGGAAGAAGTTGAGTTCACCCATCATGGACATCTTGAACTCAGTTTGCATCTGTTTGCTAAACTCTTTACACAAAGATTCGTCAGTAGCACCAAATATTATATCATCTACATAGATTTGTGCAAGTAGGGTATGTTTACCCTTTTTCTTAATGAACAAGGTTGTGTCAGCTTTTCCTCTGACATAGTTCCTGGTCAGCAGGAAGTTTGTCAACCTCTCATACAAAGCTCTTGGAGCTTGCTTCAGGCCATACAGGGCCTTCTTGAGTTTATAAACGTGGTTTGGAAATTTTGGATCTTCAAACCCAGGAGGTTGATTAACATATACCTCTTCGTTTATAAAGCCATTAAGAAATGCACTTTTAACATCCATTTGATATAGTTTAAAGTTCATAAAACTAGCATAGGCACACAATATACATATAGCTTCTAGCCTAGCAACTGGTGCAAAAGTTTCACCATAGTCAATACCCTCTTGCTGACTATAGCCTTGGGCTACAAGTCGAGCTTTGTTTTTGACTACATTTCCATGCTTATCTAATTTGTTTCTGAAGACCCACTTAGTTCCTATGGGCTTTTGATTCCTAGGCTTAGGTACTAAATCCCATACCTCATTCCTGGTGAATTGATCAAGCTCTTCTTGCATGGCATTGATCCAATATTCATCGTGCTCAGCATCAGCAAAGTTCTTTGGTTCATATACTGATACAAAAGCCACATTGCTTAGATACTTCCGAAGCTAATCTCTTGTCATTACCTTGTTTTCAGTAGCATCAAGAATGGATTTTTCTGAATGTCCTCTTGGAATTCTTATTTCTTTGGGCAATGCTGAGTTATTTGGAACAGGTGTTTCTACAATTTCTGCAGAAGTAGATTGGTCAGCAAAGGTAATTTCAACTTCTTGTTTACCTTTGGTCAGCCCCTGTATTGATGACTCAGGAGCACCATTTTGGTCAGCGGAAGCTGAGCTCAGTTCATCTTTTTCGAGTTGGGTTGACTTCCCTGTAGGGTCAGCTTCATCGAACTCAATATGGACAGACTCTTTTACTATTTGAGTTCGTTTATTATATACTCTATATGCTTTACTGTTTGTTGAGTATCCCAAAAAGATCGCTTCGTCAGCTTTAGCGTCAAATTTAGCAAGATTGTCTTTCGTGTTGAGTATATAACATTTACACCCAAAGGCACGAAAGTAGCCAATGTTGGGCTTTCGTCCTTTCCAAAGTTCATATGGGGTTTTCTTAAAAATAGGTCTAACTAAAGCCCTATTGAGAATATAGCATGCTGTGTGGACAGCTTCTCCCCAGAAATACTTTAGAAGCCTATTTTCACTCAGCATGGTTCTAGCAATTTCGACAATTGTTCTGTTCTTTCTTTCAACAACCCCATTTTGTTGAGGTGTTCTAGGAGCAGAGAAATTATGGTCAATACCACTGGTTTCATAGAATTCATCAAACTGTTGGTTTTTGAATTCTCCACCATTGTCGCTTCTAATATGAGCTACTCTTAGGTCTTTGTCAATTTCAAGCTTTTTAATCAATGTGGTAAACATCTCAAATATTTCATCCTTGCTACTCAGCAAGATGATCCAAGTGTACCGAGAGAAATCGTCTACAACGACCAAGGAAAATTTCTTACCTCCCAAGCTGAGTGGCTGGATAGGTCCGAAAAGATCCAAGTGTAGTAATTCCAATGGTCTCTTGGTTGAGACGATGTTTTTACTTTGAAATGACTTCTTAGTTTGTTTGCCTTGCTGACAAGCTTTACACAATTGTTCTTTTTCAAATTTAAGTTTGGGCAATCCCTCAACTAGTTGCTTTCTAGCTAATTTGGCAAGAAGGTCCATGCTTACATGACCAAGTCTTCTATGCCATAGCCAGGAGTTATCCTCTTTAGACACTAAGCATATGTTTTTAGAAAACTGTTTTTCTAAACTCAGCATGTATACATTGTCTACACGAGGGGCAGTTAAAATTAATTCATTTGTATTTCCCTTGAGTATTTGACACTTAGTATCATCAAATACAACCTTTCTGCCGCTTGTGCAAAGCTGAGCTACACTCAGCAGATTGTATTTGAGACATTTAACTAAGGAGACTGACTCAATGGTTGGGTTACCTCCGATAGTACCTGAGCCGACTATCTTACCCTTCTTATTGTCCCCAAAGCTTACACTACCACCTCGTTTAAGCTCTAGTGTGATGAATTGTGTTTCATCACCTGTCATGTGCCTTGAGCATGTGCTGTCTATGTACCAAAGTTTTGACTTCTCCACGCATGTCAAGCTGACCTGCATTTTAAACTATTCATCTTTAGGTACCCAATCCTTTTTGGGTCCTTTCTTGTTAGTATAAACAGGTGCAAAGTCATATTTTAGTTTGTAACGACATACTTTTATAGTGTGGCCATTTTTGCCACAGAAGTCACAATAAGTTACCCTTTGAGGGTGATGCTGAGTGTGGTCAGCATTGTTATGCTGAGCATGCCAACATACCTTAGTGGTATGTCCTTTTCTTCCGCAGAAGTCACATTGGACAATCCGCTTGTTGAACCAACACACATCTTTCGTGTGCCCCTTTTTCCCGCAACAGTCACACTGAGTGAACTGTTTATGCTGACTAGTACTTAGGTACTCAGCATGTGTTTTATTTTTACTTGAGCCTTTTATTTGACTCTGTAGGGTTGTAACGTCCTTTCTTAGTTTCTTTGACTCAGATTGGACCTCCGTGACAAACTTATGCATTATTTCCATGTTACTATGTAAATCTGAGTTGTCTTGGAGGAGATATCGGAGGTCACTCAGCTTGACCTCTTCAATCTCGTCACACCGCCTGCTGAGTGATTTTATTTTCTTGTTACATTTCTTAGTTAGCTTATATAAATCACTCAGGGCATTGACCATCTCATTTCTAAACAAGAGTAAGGGTGTTACCTTATTGCTGTGTACCTCCTGGTCAGTTTCATCAGAGAGGTCAGCTTGCTCAGATTGGGAGTGATCAGCATCATCGGCCATGAAGCATATGTTTTCCGTTTCATTTGCATCAGCTTCAGATGATGTTGACTCATCACTGTCACTCCATGTTGCTACCATTGCTTTCTTGTTTCCCTTCTAATCTCTTTTGAGGTTTGGGCAGCTTGACTTGATGTACCCAGTTTGGTGGCACTCAAAACAGGTGACAGACTTGGAGCCGTCCATCTTGTATTTGTCACTGGACTCAGCTTTGTATCTGTCATTTTTTCTGAATGGCCTTCTGCTGTTCTTTTCATTCTTCGTAAATAGCTTCTTCATTTTTCGTGTAAACATGGCCATTTCCTCATCGTCTGATGAGTCAGCTTCGGTCGAGTCAGCTTTCATGACAAGTGACTTTTGTTTCTTGTCTTCTGACTTTTCTTTCTCTTTAGCTTCAAAGTTTTGCATTGAGATCTCATGAGTCAGCAGAGATCCGATTAGCTCGTCATACTTGTATGTAGTCAGGTCCTGAGCTTCTTCTACTGCAGTTTTCTTAGCTTGCCAGCTTTTAGGTAAGCTTCTCAGGATTTTCTTCACTTGTTCTTCTTCGGTGAAGTTCTTACCAAGTCTTTTTAGTTCATTTATGATATTAGTGAATCTAGCATTCATGCTGGAGATGTCCTCGTTGTCATTCATCTCGAACAGCTCATACAATCTCATGTGTTGATTCACCTTTGACTCTTTGACCTTGCTTGTACCTTCGTAGGTCACCTAGAGCTTTTTCCATATCTCCTGTGCTGACTCACAACCTGATATTTTATTGTATTCTGCAGCATCTAGAGCACAGTGAAGCATATTGATAGCCGAAGCATTATTTTGAAGTTTTCTAAGGTCATCTTCTGACCACTCAGTTTCACTCTTAACAACTTTCTCATTGTTAACAGTTTTATATGGCACGTATGGGCCTTGAACTATTGCAAGCCATGCACTCATGTTTGTGGCTTGAATAAAATTCTTCATCCTATTCTTCCAGAATGTATAGTTGGATCCAAAGAATAGGGGAGGCCGACTAATGGATAATCCCTCAGGGAGTATCTGTGTTGTTTGGTTCCCTGGAAGGAAACGAGTGCTGTTCTCAGCCATTTATGGGGATCCGCTCAAGATAGTTATATCTTAGAGTAGTGAGCTTAGGCTCTGATACCACTTGTTGGTCCCGTGTGATTAGTTCCAATGGGGGGGGTTAGGAACTAATGTAACTTTTTCGCTAATTTAATTATACTAACCTGATAGTTTTGATGAGTTTGTTAAATCAGCTTTAGGTCAGCACGACCGATCTTAATGTAAGACAGCTTTTGTCAGATGTTGACTAAGGCTATTTTACTTGTGAGTTGGGAATTGACACTTTCTGTGGTCAGCTTCCAACTCAGCACTCTGATTTACTCAGTATCAACTTAAATGATTTATATGCTGAGTAAATTCAACAGACAACACATGCATATATATATATATTGAGAGAGTTAGAAGTTACTCAGTACGACTTATCCTGGTTCGGCCTCTCTGCCTACGTCCAGTCCCCAGAGTCCTCCGGGCTTTTAGAATCCAATACTGAGCTCTTTAAAGGTAGAGCACAAACCGTTTACAAGGCAGTTGAATATGCAAGAGTACCGTCTTCTATTCTTCTACTCAACTCCTACTAAGCACTACAAACCAGTACTTAGATTTCTCTACCAGTGAGTGTTTACAACCAAACACTCAGCACAACACTCTCAATATCACGATTGATACAATTTGTTCTTTTTCAAACGAAGAACACTTTAGATGATTACAAATAATCAATCTAGCATTTACACAGGAATAGAAAATGGGTGTAAGATATCTTTCTTGTTTTTGAGTGCTTTGAACTTGTATTTTTCTCTCTTGTATTTTTCTTTTTTTGTGCTTCGGCCCTGATCCAAGGATTTTGATTGTCTTTATATAGATGAAGACCTGGAGGTGGATCATTTGAAATGATTTAGCCGTTAAGTCCAAAACGGCTCTTTTAGGAGACAGCTTCTGGTCAGCTTCAGGTTTTGCAGGCCAATCCTATCCTCTGATTTCTTCAGACGTCAGACTTGTCTTCTTCATGCAGACGTTGTCTTTTTGTGGCAGTTGTCTTTTAGCAATAATTTGTTGACCCATGCATCTCGGAATGTGTCTTTTGCGTAATTCCGAGGATTCAATTATTGGTGCATAAAGTTTGCAAAACTTGTCTTCTAGTGAACGGATCTCTCATGTTGCCCTGAAGATTTGCTCAGCTTCTACTTTATTCGTTGTCTTCGTTTGTTGTCAACTTGCATGCTGAGTTCCATTCCACTTAGCTTTGTTGAACTTCAGGCTTCTATTCTACTCAGCTTGTTCTTTGATCTCATGCTGACTTCGTCCTGTCTTACTTTTTATATCTTTTTGTATTTAAGTTTATACTCAACATTGAACAAACAGATTAGTATAATTAAATCAAAGCACTTAAATTTAATTGTTTCTTAATCATGGATGATTTTGTCAAATCAAAATCTTATGGAAAGGTGTTTCAACACTCTCCAGAAGGAATTAGAAGTTGTGCTAAGGCAGGAAAAGTTACTTTGGTTTCAGAAATCTAGGAAAACTTGGATTAAAGATGGAGATCGCAATACCAGGTATTTTCATTTTTCTACTATTATTAGAAGACAGAAGAATCAGATTGATGCTATCAAAGATCCGAATGGAGATTGGGCTTATGAGGATGAGGATATTCGTCACTTGGCCCTTAATTTCTATAAAGAGTTATTCAAAGAGGACCCGATGGATCTGGATAAAGCACTTTCTAGGACTACGTTTCCGTGTTATTAATGAAACTTCTGTGGAGGATGTGGCAACTTCCGTCTTCTATTTGGGTTCAGTTATTGTGTGGGAAATATAGAAAGGATAGGATCTTTGGGGGTCCTAAGGAGAGGGTTATTATTTGTTCCTTTCTTTGGAAAAGCCTTAGTGCTGTGTTTTCAGAGTTTTGCTCTAGGATTGGTTGAGATGTGGGTAATGGTAAATCTATTAGCTTTTGGAATGATATCTGGATTGGTAATAAGCCTTTATTGGAGGTTTGTGATTCCATGCCGCCTTTAGACATCCGGAATTGGAGGATTGCCGATGTGGTGGATTCTGAGGGGGATTGGATTTGGTCGAGGTTTGACTCTTTTCTCAATCTGGAAATGCTCCTCAAAATTAGAGGAGTTAAAGTTAGTGGCAAGGAGGAAGACAAGGATAGTCACTGTTGGTCTTTGACAAACAACGGGGCTTATTCTTGTAAATCAGCTTTTGAGGCCTTTAATCATGTTTTAAAGACTCCTCACCCAGAGTTGTGGAAAAATATTTGGGCCTTGAAAGTTCCTTACTGTATTAGAAGCTTCTTGTGGCTTGGTGTTAAAAATAGGCTGCTTACAAATACAGATAGAAAAAGGCATCATTTGGTGGAGTCTGGAGCTTGTAGTAGATGTAGAGGGCATGAAGAAACCATTTTCCATGATCTTAGAGATTGTGATAAGAGTAAAGAAGTGTGGAGGAAAGTTCTCCCTGACCAGTTGCTCTCTGCTTTCCTGTCCTATTCTGATCTTGACTGGTTTGTAGATGGTGTTAGTGGGAAGCTGCTAGCCGATCTGAAGCATGGTGTTATCATTTTTGTGGTTGTCTGTCATCAGATTTGGAATTGGAGGAATGAGGAGATTTTTGGAGGAAATTCTGTCGTTAGTCCTAATTTAGTTGATTTCTTTTCTAAAAAGATTTGGACCATTGTAGAGAGCTTCAAAGTGGATACTTTAGCTAGGTCTATTCAGAGTAAGGATGTCCATCTCTTTGGCTGGAGTAGGCCTAGTGAGGGGGTGGTGAAGTTCAACACTGATGGTTCTTATCTTAAGGACGGTAAAATTGTTGATGGAGGGGTTCTGAGAGATGCTGGTGGTGGTTGGGTTTCTGGGTTCACTCAGAATTTGGGAATGGGTTCTTCCTTTTCTGCGGAGCTTTGGGGGATCTTCTCTGGCCCCAAGCTTGCTAAAAATCCGGGGTTCAAAAATCTGCTGGTGGAATCAGACAACCTCGAAGCTGTCAGAATGATTTCTGTTAATAATGCTATTTGTTTAAATAGCCAGAATTTAATCAAAGGGATTAGAAGAGTTTGTTCTTCCTTTGATTCTATTAGGTTCTGCCATATTTTTAGGGAACAGAATAGGGTGGCGGACCGTCTTGCGGCTGAGGGCCATGTGAGGTTGTTGGGTCTCTCAACATTCTCCTCACCTCCTGATTTCCTATCTTCTCTTCTTTTAGATGATATGGTGGGGGTCAGCTTTCCTAGGCTGATCCCGAGTTAGGCTGTCTTGTTTTGTTTTTGTCTTTTTTTTTTTCCCTTCCTACCAAAAAAAAAAAGTGTATATGCAACCCTTAGGGTTGTATATATCATTTGCCTAGTTTAAAAGCCTATAATAGTATTATACATTACTATAATGGGACACTCTCATCTCTTGGCCCGGACAAACGCCCTTCCTGTCCAGGCTCAAGGACGGGCCTGTTAGTTTTTCAAGAATTAAAATATTAAATTTTTGTTTTACTCCATGTATTTTTTAGCATTCCAAAACTTATTCTTCCATTAATCAATATAAATTTATTGATTTGATTTTGGCCCTGTTTGGTAAAGAGCGTTTTGGATAAAAAGAGCAGTTTTGACCAACTTTAGCGGTTTGACCACTGAAACCGCTGATTAGAGTGTTTGGTGGAGAGAGGTTTGGGAGAGATTTTTGGGATGAAAACGCTAATTTTGAAAAATCTCATTTTATGAGCTTTTTCAATTAGCGTTTTGCAATATTAAAATTAATGGACTTCTTTAACCCTAATAGATAGACTCCTCCTCCAATATTAAAAAAAGAAATGCTCTTATTCGTCTTTTTGCACAACCCGCTATTACCAATCAACTAATTTTTACCAAACAGGTCTACACAAACAGCTAGTCAAATCAGCTAATGTAATCAGCTAACAGCTAATTACCAAACATGACCTTTATATTAGTTATATTTTTAATTTGTGTAAAATACCTGAAATGAATTCTATGATGGAAGGAGAGGACATTCCAAATATCTCAAAGATAATGATTCCTGAAAGATGAAAACAGCTATCATATCATTTATAAGAAAAATTGAAAGTGATTAAAAGATTAAAAGAGTAGTTTTGATTATCTAAAAAGGCATCAGTAATTCTTGTTACGTATAGGAATAACTAATATTTGTAGGATTGATTTTATTCTAAAAATTGAAAGTCCATTCTCAGTATTCCCCAAGGCATCCAGCTCATTGATTCCATTCAGTTTTTTAGAATTTATCCACTAAGTGTCCCCTCTAATTTAGATTTATGCTTTTAGGCCCAAAAGTTCAAATTTCAAGAGCCAAAAACAAACATGGGCCACTCTTTTTCATGTTTGGCACCACTCTATCATTCATCTTACCTTTATGGCTTTATCCCAATTAATTATATTCATGCCCCCTCAATTCTAATTTTATTAGATAATTTCTAACATTAAAAGCTACCAGCTTTATTATCAGATATCATTTTGGCTATGTGTTTAGGTAGCCAAAACCTAGTTAAAGAGATCAAAAGATTGTGTTCTTTTTTTGATACCATCATCTTTGGACATGTGTACAGGGAGCAGAATAGGGTGGCAGACCGCCTTACTGCTGAGGGCCATGCGAAGATGTTGGGAGTATCAACCTTCTCTCCTCCTTCGGATTTCCTTTTTTTGCTGTTGTCGGATGATCGGGTGGGGGTTAGCTTTCCTAGGCTAATCTCGGGTTAGTTGTTGGGGTTTTTTTGTTTTTTCTTTCCCTTTCCTACCAAAAAAAAAAAAGCTACCAGCAATTTTTTCCTAACATTTAAAACTGTGTACTTTTACTTCTAGCATTGACAAGTTAGATCAGTTTCACATATCATTATAAAATACAGATATTTTGTTCTTTATTCTATACATGTTCCATAATAGTTGGTTCTAGAAAAAAAAATTCACATTTTTTATGATTTAATAATAAAATTAGATATTAATATTTTTAAATTCGGTGAAATATTTGATTTTTTTGTCCTAACTTATACAAAATGCAATATAATTGTTTTTATATATACTTATATATTTGTGAGCTGCAAATTGACAATGTTAGAGATAAATTTGCTCTTTCCTGCCAACATTAGGAATAAAATTACATCATTTTAGACGTTAATGGTAAATTTGCTTTTGACCATCAATATTGAAGGTATTTTACACCTTGTCCCTTTATTAACAATATGGCTCCTAAATTTAATTTTGTGTCATAAAATGTTTAACATTTACATTATATTAATATTAAACTCCAAATTAAAGAAAATCCATTAGAAATATTAACAACATGATAACATAAAAATAGATATTTTAACATAATTTATGAATAAAAAAATTAATAATATAATTAAATTTGTCAAATTCATCATGCATTAATTGTTTAAATGAGTTGTCTTTGATTTGGAGTTTAATATTATGATAATATAAAGTCCAAGGATTCGTATATCGTACAGTGTATTTTAGAGGTCCTAATGTTAATAACGTTATAATTTAGAGACTATAAATATATTTTACCCGCTTTTATCTATCTTTTGCTCCTTGTGTTTGGAATTCAAGCAAAAGGAATGTAACCCAAGTGGAAATTATCAGAATAGAACATATAATATTAATTTAGAATTTGGAATTTAATTCTAAGCATTATGCTAATATCTACACTAGAAATTCTCTTATCTATTGCATCATACAATCTTTTCTAAATCTATTATTCCCTTCCAAATTAGATTATTATGCCATTAATTTCTTTTGGCATCACTTTTTAATATTCCTTTGTACTCACACTCCTTCATTGCAAAATCAAAATTAACAAAACACAAAATAATTTAAAAACAAACTAAAACACTTAAGAAAGAAAAAAGAAAAAAGAAAAAAGAAAAATTTAATAGGTAAATTTACAATACATTTATGATTCATGAAAATGTACAAAACATGACTATAGAAGTAGAATTATTCTAATATACAATAATAATTCTCTTCATCCCTCCTGAACTTCTTTTGCCTTTCAATGAAAGACTCTATTGTGCATCTAAATTCCTCATTGCTCATCCTATCTTCTGGATATGAAAGTTTCACACATCCTTCACTACATTCTACACTTCCCCTGTATTTCTCCGTCACCGTCCGCCTCAAATCTCTGCACGAATTGTTCTGGCTACACGCCTCCACTTTCTCCGATTGACTTCTTTCACAACTTTTTATTGCCAAAGCAGTACAAATTTCTTCCTTTTTCAATTCCTTCTTAATAGATCTGCCCTGTTTTTCTCTGTTTTCGGCTATATCCGGAACAGAACCGCTCTGTTTTTCTCCGCTCTGTTTTTCTCTGTTTTCAGCTATATCCGGAACAGAGCTACTCTGTTTCTCTCTGTTTTCGCCTACTTTCGGAACAGAGCTACTCTGTTTTTCTCTGTTTTCAGATTCATTTCTATGCATAGCTTGACTCCTTTCACTCACTTTAAGAAACTCTTCATAAATATCACTTCTAGAACTCTTTCCTGTAGAATTCTTACCTGAAAACTGACCGGATTTCGCAAAAAGCGTGATGACTATGATGTTTCCAATGATGAAAACAAAGCGGGGGCTTACGAGGAGGACACTTAAGTCCTTGAAGTATTCACTAGAGTTCTTAACAGCAAGAGGAAGGCGAATAGAAAACCTTGAGAGAAGAGCAAGAGCAACACATATTTCAACGAAACGAAACAAACTAGCTATCTTTTGAAGCTGCCTATGCTTCTTGATTGCATTGGCTTTCTCAACTTTGATGTTGATATTGAAGGAATCCATTTCTATAAGAAGATGAACAAGTAAAATATGTTGCACGGAAATCGAAATGAATTAGGATTCGGGTGATCTCACTCGAAAGATGATTCGTAAACGAGAAAAGCCTTGGTAGCAGCCATTTCTCTGAATTGAGAAATGCTAGAGATTATTAATATTGAAAACATAAAATATATTTTGCCCCAACAGAGAAAACTCTGTTTTTTTATGTTTTGAAATTTATGTATTTATGGCTTCTTGTGGAGTGAAAAATGCTGCAAGTGCTTGAAATGTTAGAGTTGTATGAGTAGGTATTTATAGAGGGAAAATGAGTAATTGTTAATAAAAAGAAATCCAAAATGAGATAAAAGAAAGAAGTGGGATGGTTATAATATTCCATTCTTTTACTTTAATGAAAGTTGTGGGATTTTTTCATAACATTATTGGTATAACATAATTATATTATAAAAATGCCATATTCCCACAATTCTATTCAACAAAACAATGGTTTGGTTTCAGATTGAGTGTACAAGTGGCTCACTATAATTATAAATTTATAATCTACTTACAGTAGTTAAAGTGAAAATCCAATTCAACATTTCTTTTAGAATGTTCCTTTTGTAAATTCTTTTTTTTTTTTTTTTTTTGAATAAAAGTTTAGGTAAGGGTAGGTCTACTCACTCTCAAGGTCAGAGCAAACCACAGACCTCGATGAGGATTTACAGTGGAATTTACAGATCACCTACCAATGAGGGTTAAATTTTATAAATTCTTTTCTAATTAACTATTTAATTTAATTTGATAAATAAAATTGCTTTCTGGATTTTTTCATTAATATTCGAATATCAAATAAGTCTATTGGTTTTGGATTTCAATTTTACATTTTCAAAATTCAACTTTTGAGGCATAAGTTCAACTCATGTGTTAAAAATTGGGGAAATTATACCTTTCTAATATTTTACCATCTTATTTACAAATATAGCATAGAAAATAATTTCTTTTTTTTTTTTGTCATCCACCTATGTAACTGTTAATGTTAACAAAATTATAATTTTATATATAAAGTATTTTTATATATTGTTAAAATAAAATATAATATCAATTTAATAATTTCCTTGATAATTTAATATAAAAATTCCATTTAACAAATTGATAATTTTTTTCCTAAAAAATTGATAATTTTTTTTTAATTTTTTTTTTGATAATTTTCCCTTAAAATTTCAAGAAAATAATTTAATATATGCATGTGCATGTGCATGGATAATATTATTAGAAAATAGATGTAAAATTTAATGAAAATGAAATAGTTATAACATTAAATAGCTAACCTAAAAGATAGAGAATCTGAACTCTCATCCATATAAAAACAAACATAAATTCAGACAAAAAAAAAAGAAAGTTTCTAAAATTATTATTGTTAAATGAAAACTTCCGTGACACATTAAAAATGCTGAGATTTTAGATGAAAAGAGCTTTATGTTCTGATTTTTTTTTCTTAACAAATTTCTGATAACTTTTGGGTAGTAAGTTAGAATGAATGGACTTCTTCGAATTTTGTAAATCTGAAATTTATAATATATTAGATTCATCCTACCTTCTTCCATAATACAACTGATCTATTAATGAGATAAAAATTGTCCATCCTTCTTTGCAAGTGTTTTTTTTTGCTTTTTAGGATAAAAAATTTAAAATTCATATATGTTTTTACTTAAATCCTTTTGATATATTGTATTGCTATCAAAACTAAGGGTGACAAAATCAAGTGTGATTGTCCAAATGTGATTGACATGAGTGGTTAAAGCAACCCTTAAGAGAATTTAAAGATTTGATTCCCGCTTTTAGACGGAGCTATCACTTTGGCCAGTATTTAAACAACTTAGAAGAGAATTAATCTAGATATGGTATGGGTTTGAAGGTGTCTTTCTTAGCTAGGGCCATCCAAGACACCACATGGTTAAACCAAAATTTTTTTTTGAGGATCTCAATTATCATGTTCGTGTCGTGCTAATTATCAGATTAGTATCAATAAGTAAACCATTATCTAACCCAAACAAGTAAATGCCGATTTCGTATTGTGTTTGATAAGGTAGAATCCTTGCCTTTCCATTCATTGATAATGTGATATATATACACAAGATATATGTGTGAACATGATAATTACAAATCAATTATATTCCTAAATTACAGCAGAAATATCCATATCTAATACACCCCCGTAGTCGAAACGGGAGGTGGTCGAACGTTGAGACTAGAGCGGAAGTCGTCGAAAAGAATTTGTGGTAGACCTTTGGTGAAAATATCTGCAATTTGATGACGAGAAGGAACATGAAGTACCCTAACCTCTCCTTTAGCAACCTTTTCTCGAACAAAATGTATATCCATCTCAATATGCTTGGTACGTTGGTGTTGTACAGGATTACCAGTGAGGTAAACTGCACTCACATTGTCACAATATACCAAGGTGGATTTACTAATAGGGCAATGAAGTTCAAGAAGAAGATTTCTAATCCAGCAAGTTTCAGATACGACATTAGCAACACCACGATACTCTGCTTCAGCACTAGAACGAGATAAAGTGGGTTGCCGCTTAGCAGACCAAGACAGAAGATTGTCACCAAGGAAAACACAATATCCTGAAGTAGAACGTCGAGTGTCAGGACATCCCCCCCAATCTGCATCTGTATAGGAGACCAAGGAATCTAGTGAAGAGGTTGTGAATGTAAGTCCGAACTCCAGGGTTCCTTTAACATATCGAAGAATCCGCTTGATAGCTGCCATATGAGACGTTTTGGGATCGTGCATGAATAAACAGACTTGCTGAACAGCATAACTGATGTCTGGGCGAGTGAGAGTCAAATACTGTAATGCACCAGCTAAACTTCGATACTCAGATGGATCATGATAAGCAGAACCAGATGAAGCACTCAGTTTTTGCTTAGTGTCAACAGGTGTTGTACAGGAATTTGCTGAAGAAAGACCGGCTTTAGAAATGATCTCAGTAGCATACTTCTTTTGAGACAGAAAAAGAGAGCCGGCGCTCCGAGTGACAGATATCCCTAAAAAATAACTCAATGGGCCAAGATCTTTCATAGCAAATTCGGAACTCAATTTGTTGATAATTGACTCTCGTAGAGCAGTGGAAGAAGTAGCTAGAACGATGTCATCCACATATAAGAGTAGATATGCCATCTCTGCTCCCCGACGAAAGACAAACAGTGAATGATCAGATTTACTGTGAGAAAAACCCATGGTAGACAAGAAAGAGGCAAACCGTTGGTACCACGCCCGTGGTGCCTGTTTGAGACCATAAAGAGACTTTTGAAGAAGGCATACATGATCTGGATAGTTGGGATCCCGAAATCCCAGTGGTTGATGCATATAAACAGTCTCATGAAGATCCCCATGAAGAAAAGCATTTTTTACATCCAGCTGATGTAGTGGCCAACCTTTAGAAAGTGCAATACTTAATACAGCTCGAATTGTTGCTGGCTTAACAACTGGACTGAAAGTATCACCACAGTCTACCCCAACAAGTTGATTCGCCCCATTTCCAACAAGTCTTGCTTTGTATCTTTCAAAAGATCCATCTGCATTAAATTTGTGCCTGAGAATCCACCAACTACGAAGAACATTAGCATTAGAAGGATGGGGTACGAGGACCCACGTCTTATTTTCAATAAGAGCCTTATATTCTTCAGTCATGGCTTGTTTCCAATTAGGGTCTTGTAAAGCAAGTGAGGGATTAGAAGGAATAGGAGAAATAGTGGTGGTGTGTAAGTTGAGCTTTCTTTGGGGTTTGAAAATTCCAAGTTTAGCTCGGGTTGTCATAGGGTGAGTCGGTTGGGTTGGGTTGGCGTGTATAGGATCGGGAGAAGGCGGGGAAGTGGGCTGTTGTGGGGAGGTGAGCTGTTGTGGGGAATTTGTGTTTGGGCCGTGTTGAATTGGAGAAGGAAAGGGACTGTCGAGAGGAGAAGGGGGAAGTGCTGGGCTGTTTTGGGAAGATGGGTTGGGACTGTTGGGCCGTGGTGAAACTGGGCTTTGGTTAGGAGTGGACGCATTAGTGGGGAAGGGAATAATGGGTTGGGTTGTTTGTGTAGGTGAGTTGGAAATAGAAGAAATGGGAGGGGAGGCCGAGACATGTTGAGTGGAAAATGGAAATTTGCTTTCATTGAAAATAACGTGACGAGATATAATTATTTTCCGCGCGGAGATGTCGTAACACTTATAGCCTCGATGATTGGATGGATATCCAAGAAACACACATGGAGAGGACCTAGGTTGAAGTTTATTTCTAGAGGAAGAAGGGACAAGTGGGTAGCAAAGACAACCGAAAGTGCGTAAGTGAGTATAAGAAGGAGTACGATTGTAGAGAATTTGAGTCGGTGAAAGAAGACTAAGATTTTTGTGAGGGAGAATATTTAAAAGATAGGTCGCATGAGCAAGAGCATGAGGCCAGAAAGAATGAGAGCAAGAAGCATGTGTTAGAAGAGTGCGAATTATATTATTGATTGTTCGAATCGTTCGTTCAGATTTACCGTTTTGGGAGGAAGTATGTGGACATGAAAAACGGAATTGCATACCATTATTGTTAAAAAAATCATGAAAATGACTATTGTTATACTCACCACCATTATCACACTGAAAAGTTTTGATATCTTTTTCAAATTGAGTACGTACATAATTTCGGAATGTGAGGAACACAGAAAAAACTTGAGATTTATTTGCTAAGGGAAAAGTCCACAGAAAATTAGAATAATCATCTAGGAAAAGAACATAATATCTATAGCCACTAGAACTTAGAACAGGAGATGTCCATATATCACTATGAATAATATCAAACGGCATTGATGACATATTTTTAGAAGCATAAAAAGGCAATTTAATATGTTTCCCAAGCACACAAGAATTGCAAATAGAAAAATCAACATTTTTAGGACAAGAAATAAAATTATTAGTTCGAAGATTGTCTAAAATTTGAGGACCAGGATGGCCCAATCTATTGTGCCAAACTGAAGGAGATAAAACAGAAGCATTTAAAGCATAAGAAGACTCTAAAGAGGAGGATGTGACTGGATATAAATCACCGGTGCTATTACATCTCATAATAGGGATCCCCGTGCGCAAGTCCTTCACAGAGAAACCAACAGGATCAAATTCAACGGACACATTATTATCAATAGCAAATTTCCGCACAGATATAAGGTTTTTGATTAATCTAGGGGCATGTAAAACATTGTTCAATTCTAGGGTTTTGTTGTTTGTTTTTAAGGATGCATTACCAAGACCGATAACAGGAATACAAGTGCCATTACCTACTACGATACTCGTGTTAGGACTCTTATTTAAATAAGATGTGAGTTTACCTCCATCCCCGCTCATGTGAGAAGTGGCGCCGGTGTCCATATGCCAAGGTTCTGCAGGTGGTGTGATTGTCAAGGTGTGCATAGCCGCCTCAATGTTTGTTGGAGTGTAATACTGGGCCAGATGGGCCTGCGGATGGGCTCCCAATATGCCTGGCTGGACTGCAGAAGAATTGTTATTAAAAACAGGCCCGCGAGTTGCACCATGAGTTGCACCATGTGAAGAATTGGGCCAAGAAGGATAAGGACATGGGGGATAGGCCCATTGGGGCGCCTGTCCAGTCCATGGCCCGTACCCCCATGGCTGTTGTAAAGAAACAGCCCCTGACCAGCGAGGACCGCTATTTTGCTGCCATCGTCCGCCTCTGCCCCGTCCGCCTCTGCCACGGTGATAATAACCCCGGCCACCGCGAGCAGCGCCAGAATTTTGAGGGAAAGAAGGCCGAACGTGATTTGAATATGGAGGAGTTTGATTCGACGGGGACTGTTGGGCGATAGTAACGGCGGCAATTTCAGATCCGACGGTGGCGGCTGTGCGTTTTTTACGGGCAGATTCTTCCAATAATAACATGGACCTTGCCTTTGTGAAATTGGGCAGAATGTCATTGTGGCGAATTTGTGTTCCGATTGTCTCGTAGGCGTCAGTGAGCCCCGAAATTAATTGAAGAACGAGACGATCGTTGGATACGGCAGCCCCGACGTTGCTTAATTGGTCCGAGAGGGACTTCAAATGTTGGCAGTAGGCAGAGATATCATCAAAATTTTCAAGTCTAGCATTGGACAGTTCTTGTTGTAAATAAAGGGCTCTTGAATTTTTATTATCGGAGAATTGTTGTTCTAGGAGTTTCCAAGCGTCGGCGGCTGTTAAATTTGGTCCGATGATACTGTTGAGAAGGTCTGAAGATATGGTTCCATAAATCCATTGCAACACGATGGCATCAACACGAGACCATAAACCTGGATTCTTTGCTTTCATAACCGAAGAAGAGGTTTCCGATTTATCGTCGGTTTCAGGAAGGATATGATCAAGAACTTTAAAAGCACGGGCATGTGTTTTAAAAAGTTCAGCCCAAGTGGTATAGAGGCCTTTGCCGGATTCGAGAGGATCACGAATAAAGGAGGTAATGTTGATAATGGAGAGGGCCGGATGAGTTGGTGCGGCGGCGGCACCATTGTTTTGTTCATTGTTTGGCATGGTGGCAGTAGAGTTTTTAGGGATGAAGAACGGCAGAATGAGGAAGAGAGAAAGAAGAGATTTGGGTGGGATTAGGGAGAGAAATTTTAGGAGAGAGTTTTTAGGAAAGAAATTAGGCTCTGATACCATGATAAGGTAGAATCCTTGCCTTTCCATTCATTGATAATGTGATATATATACACAAGATATATGTGTGAACATGATAATTACAAATCAATTATATTCCTAAATTACAGCAGAAATATCCATATCTAATAGTGTTTTCAAATCAAATATAATTTTATTATATACCAATATTAATTGTGATATTTAAAAATATATAAAAATATAATAGTATTTTTAAATATTTTATATCATTTTTGGATTAACACGATAATAATAAATGTGTTGTACAAAACTTAAAAAAAAAGTAATCAACTAATAAAAGAAGGTCAAATACTCTAACGTACAAAAAATTAAGTTTTTATAGGCAATAGGTTACCAACAAGCCAACAAGTTATATACATATATTCTGACGAGGGCATTTCTTTGAGAAATCCAAGGCAATGTTGATGAAGAACTCACACGGCGTGTCACATAAGCCAGACGTTGTGTGAGTGTGGTCCTGAAGGAAGGAAAGGAAGGAAGGAGAACCACACGGCGTGTGGATGACTTGCTGAAACTCTTGAAACTTTTGCATAAATTCACACAGCATATGGCTTCCTCACACGACGTGTCAGAAGGCCACACGGTGTGTGGATGGCTTACTGAAATTCCTGAAACTTTTGCACAAATTCACACGGCGTGTGGCTTCCTCACACGACGTGTCAGAAGGCCACATGGCGTATGAATGACTTACTGAAACTCCTAGAACTTTTGTGCAAATTCACACGACGTGTGGCTTTCCTCACACGTCGTCTGACTATTTTGGAAGGGCCCATAAGGAAGTTCCCCAAACCTCGCAAGACACGGCGTGCCATACAGACCACACCACATGTGGGCTGGCTTCGCCACCAAGGAGACCAGCCTGCCACAACCTTGCTCCAACCTATTTACTGTTTTGCCACCCTATAATTGTTCTTTGCCTTTGGGGTTTATTTACTGATATGCCACTAACTTTTAATTACCCTAATATTACCCTTATTTCGTAAATAGAGGTTGAAATCCTAGTGAGGTTTTTTAAGTCTTTTGTTCTTTAGGCATTTAAACCCCAAGTTTTGTGAGGATGATTAACTTTTTACAATCAAACACAATTTCTCTTTGAGAGCAAGGTTTTACACATATATCTTAGGATTAACTCCTACTAGTTTAGCTAGTGAAGAACTTCTTTCATTGATTTAAGATCAAAATCAACGCTATCGTCATGAATTCGTATCAGTTGGTATCAAAGTCAATCGTTTTCCTAACTCAAGAGTTCTTTTGACAAGGATACCGTAAGAATCAATGGAATCCATAGACAAGAGATTTAAAGAGATTAGAGAGCTCATCATGGAGCAAAGCCGAACTCAAATGGAAGGGCAAAGATGTTTCGAAGAGCAAATAAGAGCCTTCATAGAAAACTTCAAGCTAGAGGTGCGTACTATGACCCAAAAAGCCCCTGGAGGTCCTAATCGGAGGGATGATGAGATTTTGATACCCCAACCCCAAAGGCAACCCATACCACCACGTTCACCATCACTAAGGCGAAATATATCACCACATCAAGGAGGTCCTAGAGCTCACGAGGTAAGAAAATCGAATTATGTTATTGTGTATAATTAGGATAGCGATGTCGATGATTTTGATGATGTTTGGCATACTAGAAATGGTAGGAATGTTGGAAATGTTGGGATTGTTGGTTTAGTTAGTAATAGGAATGTTGGAAATATTGGGAGTGTTGGTTTAGTTGGTCATAGGAATATGAATATTGCTTGGGGAAACCCTTATTTTGACGATGAACATGCTAAGGGAGGATATGTCAGAACCTTCGATCGGGATAACGCCTTCAAGCTTAAAATTTACTTGCCTTCGTTCGGGGTGAGTTGAATTCCTAGATTGGTTGTCCGAAGTGGAGATATTCTTTACTTATGTCAGAATTCCGGATGAGTGGAAAGTACGATTAGTAGCCTATCGATTGAAGATATGAGCTTCGGTATGGTGGGATCAAATGAGAGAAGAAAGAAAAAGAGGGGGAAAGGAGCCGATTAGATCTTGGCTTCAGATGAAGGCGATGTTGAAGGAACGGTTTTTACCACCGGACTATGAACAATATAGCTATAACTCTTATCGTGGGTGCTCGTAAGATGCTAAGTGTGTCCATAATATACCTCGGAATTCGTGCGACTTTCGACAAGGGAAAACTTGTCAAAAACCGAAAGTCAAAAGAATTTTAAGTATCTTAAGGGGTTACGATACAACATCCAAGATAAAAATTGGTACGCAAATGGTAATTCAGGTATAAGACGCTCAAGATCTAGCTCTCAAGGCTGACTCACAGTTGACTATGAGAACTTGGGATAGTTATTGGAGGTTTGGGGGTGATGGTCCATTTATGGGAAGAGAAGCTTCAAAAACGGTTGATAAAAGCAAGCAAGTGGCTCCAATAGCGGGGAAAACGACAGTAGGGGACGTGAGACCTTCTAGGGCAGTACCACCGCCTCCTAGGGGCAACAACGCCTATGTCATGCCTAAACAAAAAGATCCAGAATTGAATTGAACCGTTGACTTTTTCTTTAGGACCGAACCGAATGGTATCGTGGCTTAATTAGGTACAATTTTGAAGATTTTTACATTTCTAATATTACTGAGTAAATATGTTGGAGATTCTAGAACCAGGCCGAATATCCGAGAAACAAGATCTAGAACGGGATTGAATCGTCGACTTTTTCTTTAGGACCGAACATAATTGTACCCTTGATTTTATTATATACAATTCTGCAGATTTTCAATCCCCTAATTATACTGAACAGTTCTCACCCCTAATTTAAAACATGTGATGGATTTGACATGAATGCCAGAATTCTTTGTGCATTATGCTTAATTCCAAAACAATCTATAATTTTTAGGGCAAATTCTAAATATAATCCACATAGTTTTACTAATTTACAGATAGGTACTTGTAATTTTTTTTGGCGTAATGCTTCTCTAACCCCCTTAACATGTCCAAATTAGTCATTTTACCCCCTCAACTCATTGAATGTCCTATTTACCCTCTTAACTCCATAAAAGTGGTATTTTTTACCCCCTCAACTTGTCTATTTATCCATCCAACTCATAGAATGTTCTATTTACCCTCTTAACTCCATAAAAGTGGTATTTTTCACCCCCTTACAATCCGTTATCTTGATAACTTTTTTTAAACATTAAATCTATATTTATGCTATTTTATAAGTGGAACCTAAATTGATACTTCCCCAAAAATCATAAGCCTATTTTGGTACATTATCCCTACATATAATGTATTCAACTTGGTTATATTAATGTTCTTGTTATTTGTATTTTTTATTCGTTCTTTCTCTTTTCAACTTTTTTTACTACTATAAAGTGATAAGAAATACCATTTTTATGGAGTTAAGAGGGTAAATAAGATCATAAGTGATGAGAAATACTACTTTTATGGAGTTAAGGGGGTAAATAGGATATTCGATGAGTTGAGAATGGGTAAAATGACAAATTTGGACAAGTTAAGGGGGTGAGAAATACCATTTTTATGGAGTTAAGGGGGTAAATATGACATTCGATGAGTTAGAGGGATAAAATGACCAATTTGGACAAGTTAAATGGGCTGGAGAAGCATTAAGCCTTTTTAAAAAAAAATAAGGACTAAGATCTTTGATGTTAGCAAAACCAAGAACTTTTAGGTTGACATTATCAATTGGACCGTTGATTGGCCTCAAAATAGAAAATTTCAAAAATTAGATTCATTTAGTACCACATTTACCATGGAATCAAGTTTTAAATCTTTTAAAATCACTATTTTTTGAGCTTTCTCTCTCTAAATATCAATTTTCCCTCTCATAACCAAACATCACCTAAATGATAAAAAAAAAATCAAAACGTTAAAGCACTGAAGTTACTTAAGCCCTGTTTGCTTATCGAAAAATGTTGTTCTTTGAAAAATATTAGGCAAGAAAAAATTTATATGTTGGAAAATAAAATATTTTCTAGCATTTGGTTACAATACCGTTTAATTTAGGAGTTAAACATATCAATCCATTTTCAACTCCAATTCACTAAGCATCAATTCAAATTCCCTTAATTTGTGGGATATCATGCCACGACCGGTTTAATATTAGATAAAATATAATCAATCAATAAACAGTGTTACTTTATTAATTCTCACTACAGGTACAGTGAATATAGGATGAATTGTAAAATTGATGAAAGGGAGAGAAAGTTGGAGATTTTATGAAAAATGATACACATGGCATTCTTAGGTTATAAAATAATTTCAAAAAAGGCAGTATAGTATTGTCAAAATGTCAATATCATCCCTTGGCCCATAAACCAATTTCTTCCATACTAAGAAATTGCCACATAACCATCTTTTTCGCAAATGGAAGTTAGTTACTGTCAACTTGTTTTATTTTAATAGAATCAGCCAATTGCATAGATTAGAGTGGCTTTTCTTTATACTAATAACTTCCACGTGTCACTTTAACTTCTTCATTTTTATAATCTTAACTAACATAATCACTTGATATGACTGACGGTTAGTGGTTTTTTCTTTTTAATAAAGTAAAATTGAGTGTTGTGCTGTGATTAATCTTAAATTAATTTGACGGATTCGATTTCATACACATTTCCTTATTTTTCACTTTAAAACACTTCATTTCATAAGTAAAGTAATGCTCTTAAAAGTCATGTTAAGGAGTAAGTTTCTTCCTAAGCAACAAATACGGAAAATTCAATCATACATTCTTTTAAACGTTTATATATATATAGAACTCTCGGTTTAATAGTTGTCTCAAAATCTAAACTAACTTGAACGTCGAAGAATTTCCCATCAAACCTTGGCTCATCATTATTCTGTAGGAATACATAACTGGATCTTTTGTAAGACTATTTGGATCCATTTGATGAGAATTTTCACCAACTTTATTATTAATGTAGTGAACGTGAAGATGAGAATTCATTATGGATCTATTAGGAATTGATTTTGTGGTAATCAAAGACATTACCAACGGAAAAACATCTATTATTCCTCAGAATATCGTGAGAACATCGAGCATTCCTCTAACTAGTGAGACAAACAATTCCTAATATGATTGCTGTCACTCTAAACCTAGAATATTCTAGTGTCTTCTCAAATTTCGTCACACATCGAGCATTCCTCTAACTAGTGAGACAAACGATTCCTAATAGGATTGTCGTCACACTAAACCCAGAATATTCTAGTGTCTTCTCAAATTTCGTATCTAGTATAACCTCTCGAATAAGCAAAACTGAAAATCTTGATTATATCATCATCCCAACTACTATGGTTGGCCTCATATCTAGCATCTCTTTTTAGACCCCAATCGGAGGAGTAAGTGCTAAAATACTGAAAATATCAATAACATAAAAATTATCTCAATAAGCTCCACATCCCAATCTTCACCACCTGATATCTAGAGATCTCCCATGGAAACGTCTTCGAAACCTTCCTTCAAATTTTCCACTGATCTAAAATCATTCTCACATTAGTCCATTTTCCCTTTCACATGACAAAACATATATGACATCCATTTATTTTTATGTCGTCTAAATGTTTTTCACAACACTATAATAAATTTATGTCATCTGAAAGTTTAAGCGCAAACAACCTCAAATCACATGTTGCGTTACGATGACACATGTTTGTCATCCCCAAAAAATGCAATTTTAATAAAAAAAAAGGTATGTAATCATTAGATGACACAACATATATATAACTGTCATTGTTGTCTGAAAAAAAACGACAAACGAAATAAGTTACGCAACCGACCAAAAAACTATTCTAAATTTAATGCGCTCAAACCTTTGGTTAGCATTTCATCTCATATATAACCCAAAATCTACAGAGTTAATTAGGTTTCTTTGAGCTCGATGCTTCTACATGGAAGCTCTCCTATCCCTCTCATTGGCTAACTCCATGGAAGCTTTCTACATGTAAACCTGTGTTTCTGAAATCGAAACATTGAAATGGTAAGCTCTATTTGATTCTCTTCCTCGATGTATTAGGGTTTTATTGTTCCTTCATCTAGCTTTTCCTGATTGAACCTGTAATAATCATTAGATTTACTCTTGCGGTAGTTATTCAACTGCTGGAATAAGGATGTATTATGACTTACCAATGAAAAGATTGAGTCTTTCTCTTAGATACATTGATTTCGCATCTAACTTGTAATAATCATCAGATTTACTAATGAAAAGGATGGGTCTTTCATGTTACATGTGGGGCTTTCTCTTAAATACCATAAATTTATCACTGTTGGGCAATATACTTGGTGAAGCTATTGTGGGTGCTGCTGAGAAAGGTAGATCTTGCTCTTTTGTTTGCAAATATTATTAACAGTCGGGATAATGAACTGGATATGGAAGAAATTTGCAGGGATATTAGGAATGCTGTGATTATGTCCAAGGTAAACTCATCTTCTTCATTAAAAGGGTATTTATTGTCTTCTCCATTAATGTGATAGATTGAAAATGAGTATAGACCAATGAAATATGAACTTGGTAAACCTTGTGAAGCTTATAGCAACTGGACAGTAAAAATGGCAGTTGGACTTGACACTAGAGTCTGTTGGCTCTGATACCACTTTGTTGGAGAGAAAAGAAGAATATAAGAAGTGAAAGAAATATAGGAGGAAGCTTTTCTTAATTTTATTTCTCTTTAACTTGTGCTTATTCACTTTTAGCCTATACAAGATAACTATTTATAGTACATGAAAATGTAACTATTACAAACCTAATAAATAACTTTTAATAACTCTTAATTGTTGGTCCCTTATAACGTAACAAGTTAGTTCCAAGGGGGGGGATAGCAACTATTTAAAATTTAAGTACGTTAAGGCTGACTTCTTTTTCTTTGAAAAAGGATTACACAGCGCGCTGAGTCAATAAGACACTAGCTTAGTCAACTGGTGACTAAGTCAGCTTCTTTCGTTGAGTCAGGAGATAGCACTTTGAGTCTATTCCTGAACTCAAATACTCAATACGCACAACTCAGCGTGACCTCTTTACTTGGTCAGTTTTGTTTAAGCAAGCAATATATATATTAAGGAGTTTAAGGTTAGAAAGATATTACTCAGAAGATTTATCCAGGTTCGGCCTCCAAGCCTACGTCCTGTCCCCGGAACACGTTCCGAGATTTCGAATTCTCTACTGAGCTCTTTAACGGTAGAGCATCAAACCTTTTACAACTTAGAAGCTGAGTATAACAAGAGTACCTTCCTCTATACCTCTACTCACTCCTAAACTCACGCTGAGTACTATAACCGAGTACTCAGCCTCTCCTTTCTAATCTCTAGAAATGATAAAGATTTGTCCTAAACAACAATTTCTAAGACACTTTAGATGATTGAATAATCACACTAGACTTTTACACAAAAGATATAGAATTTGGTGTAAGAATTTGCTTTGCTTTTCTTGCAGAACTTTGCGTAGAATTTTGGTCAGCGTAATGGCTTGATCAAGTTCTGTATGGAATGAAGCAACTAAAGGGCTCTATTTATAGAGACGTCTGAGACATCAGTCATTTCGAATTTTGAAATAACCATTGGAGGGAAACGGCTTCCTGTCGTTGTCACTCAGTTTTGCTTAGAGCTCTCGGCCAATCAGATTTGAGTATCTTCTGTCCTCGGTCAGTGTTGAGCAGCTTTTAGTCAGCTCGGCAGAATGTCTCTCCATTTATGGTAAGGTCAACTAAACAGCATTCTATGTCTTCTGAACTTTACCCAAAGTGGAAACACTTTGTCTGGAAGTTGTTCTTGCTCAGCTGCTGTCTTGTACTCTTTGTCGATTCAACTCAGCGGCTTCACTCCGAAGTTGTTCAACGAAGGTTTTCTAGATCCTTCTCTTGCTGAGTTGCGTTTTGATCATAACGACAGTGTTTTGCACACGCGGGCCGAGTTGTCTTGATTTGTTTGACTTTGGGCCTTGACTTCCGTATGGGCTTTGGGCTTTTTATTCTTTATGTCTTATAAACAATTATACTCAACATTGAACAAACACATTAGTATAATAAATCAAAGCATTTAAACTTAGTGTGTTTAGAACATATTTAATTTTACTTAAATAATTTTGTCAAATCAAAATCATGTGGAAAGGTGTTTCAACAAACTCCCCCATTTTGATGTTGGCAAAACTATTCAGCGAGGAACTCAGTGTTGAGCTCCCCCATGATAGTTGACCTATTATTGCTTAGCAAACTCCCTCGTCAGGGTTGAGCTACTGACTTAGTTTTAACTCTAAACATTCTAAGGTTTAATCGAGTAGGTCTAAGGTCAGTTTTCAGATATAGGTCAGCTCATGGAACATATTCTATTTTACTCAGTATTAAGCGGAAGGTGTAACATTCAGAGAATACTGAGTAATCATTTTGTTCAATGGGTTTTATGAGACAGTGTTTTATAAACATACAAGACAATGTCAAACATATGATCAACATGGGATACAATCAACAAGTATTATAGACAGTAAACACAGTTGATGTAATTGAAGATACACAATAACATAATACTCAGCATCATATGAAATAACTCAAGTTAGGATAAAAGATGCAAGTATTGTATTCAATAGAAGTAGTCAGCATACATAGCAAAAAGATGAGCATAATAAGAACATAGGACTAGAGACTAAGTTAAACAAAAACTGAGCTAGCCTATTTCTACTTCTTTTTCTTTTGCTTAGACTGACTGCTTCTAGGAGCCTCCTGCTGAGTTCTAGCCTGTTCTTTCTCCCCCGTTTTGTCAGCATCGGGAGGAGCAGGAATTCTAAAAGAGTCGGTTAAGACAGCGGCGGTTAGCACGGCGGACAGCTCCTTAAGTTTATCGGCGCTTTCATTAATACCGTCAAAGACAATAACGCCTTCATTCAAGACCTCTTTGGGTATGCCGATTTCAGCGGCGCTGAGTAGTTCCAGTATGTAGGCTTGAGACTTACCTACCCAAGTAATTGAATCTGTCAAGGCAGCAAAGACTTGATGAAAGGTCTTCAGCAGTGTAGAGTCATAGTATTGGCGCTGGATATTATTATGACGCACATGTGTGAAGGTCCTTTGGGTAGTGACCAGAATCTCATTTTGCTTCATCTGGTCAGTGTCCATCTCTTGTTTATTTAAGTTCAGCAGATGAACTGCTTCACTTATTTGCTCCACCGAGCATTGAGAGTAGGAGGCCAGCTGATTGTTGGTCTTGATTTGCTCAGTGTGAAGTTGGGCGAAGAGCATCTTAACTTCATCAGAAGTTGCATAATGAGTGTTCGCAGCTGACAAGGTCTGGAATTGGCCTTGAAGAGTGTTAAGATGTTGAACTGTTGTCAGTTGGAGCTCAGCCAGCTTAGTTATTGAGTCCTGCTTGGGCTGATGTGATTGAATTGAAATCATATCACTTAGCAGCTCCTTCAGTCCTTTAACCTCATTTAAGAGCTAAATGACTTGGGACAGCTGAGTGGATGCATTGTTACTAGACCCAGCAGTAGGTTCAGTAGATTGATGAATGTCCTTAATTAATGACTGCATTGAGTTGATGAGTTTTCTACCAAACTCGGTGGCATGCAGATAGTTGAGGGATTCATCATCATGTTGCCTAGTTTCCTCAGTATGACCTGTTTGTGGAGGAGTCAGAGTTATGATAGGGTCAGTGACTAGAAGTGTGTTTTCAAGCTGTACTTGATTTTCTGGAAGAGAGGATTGATCGGTAGTAGTGATGGTTGGTGAAGTAGTAATTCTAATGCTATCAGTGCTGACTGGGGCAGGAATGTTCTGAGTCAGCATAGTGCTTGGAGCAACAACATTAACGAGAACTTGCTCGATCTGACTCGTTGAGTTTGCGGAAGCATTCAAGTCAGCTTGTTCCTTTGGTGAAGAAACAGAGGCTTGCTTTTCAAGAGAAGCTTGTTGAGAAGAAGGGGTTTGCTTACTGAAAAACTTCAGCTTAAGAGAGGAAGGATTTTTAGTCGGCTTTTGAACAAGTAAGTCAATGACAGTTTTCTGACTTGCCTTGATTAATCTTCTTCTGCGAGGAGGAGTGTCAGCTTGGATAGACTCTCCTGAGTGAGAGGGAGAAGTTTCTTCTTGATCAGCATTAAGCTGGTCAGCTTGTTCTTGTTCTTTATCTGTACCCAACTCAGTATTAGTTGGGTCAGCAGCTTCTTCTTCACTAGCTGTCTCCTCAGCGTCATCCTGACCGCTTTCTTCTTCTTCATCTTCTTCTTCTTCTGCTTTATCCTGATCTGAGTTATCTAATTCTTCTTCCACCTGAGTGATGAAGTGATCATCCAGTTCCACATCATCTTCTTGATGCTCAGCTTCAGTTCCTTGACACTATGTGTAGTGAGAATCACCAGGAACAACGATGTCAGTAGGGATAGCATCAATTGGGGTCAGCTTAAAAGACTTCTGCTTCTTTTGAGGTTGCTCATCAGCATCTGTTCTTTCCTCTATTTCAGGCTCATCTTGCCTGCTTCTCTTCTCGGCTGACTTAGGTCTCTCCTGACCTTTTTGAGAAGCTGACTTAAGCTTCTTGGTTTGAGGCTCAGCCTTCTTTGAAGGAGTCCCAACAGCTTTCCTCTTTCGGGCAGCTGGAGCCTTTGTCCTTTTCCCTTTCTTTGAGACAGTTGTCTCCTCATCAGCCTCATCAGCATTTTTGCCTTTCTTAATTGGTTGGTTATACTTCAAGGCACGCAGTGAAGCCACTGTGATCTCAGACCCTTGGGCCTCAGTTTCCTCGAAGAGATCAATTTGATGATCTTTGAGGATTCTGGTTATGAGTGAGCCCAGCCTTAAAGTTCCAGTGCTCCTCTGGAAGCCGGCTATTAAGAAAACTGGCATGTTGATGGGTTTGTAGGTCAGCATATGCCATATAAAGCATTGCTCGAAATTTGTCGCTGAGCTGGTGCAATTAATCTTGGGGTAGATGTAATTGGTCAGCAGATAGTGTGCCATCTTTTGGTGCTGGCCCATTGATGAACTTGAGATTTCTCCAGAATGGCCAGCAGGCTTGCAGAAGGTGGCAACATACCCAGTTCCTTCATGATCACCCTTCCTTCTCAGCTTTGTTCCCTCATTCTTCAATTTCAGCAAATTGGCAAGGTAGGTAGGGTTGATGAAGATTTTTTTCTCTTTTACCACGGTTACTAGATAGTCCTGGTTATCGTTAGCAACCCGTAAGTTGTGGTAGAATTCCCTTACTAGGTCAGGGTAAGTGGGATCTCTAATGGAGAACAGCTCGGTCCAGCCATTCTTCGATATCCATTCACAGAATGGTTGCTCGGTTGTTACGAAGGCCTCAGAGAACCATCGTGAGAATTCTATTTTGCATTCCCTAACATATGCGAAGACTTTGGTGTAGGTTTTGACCTTGGTCGGCTTTCCCTTAGAGGAGGTGGCTTGGCCAGCTTTTTTTTTTGCTCGGCGTAGTGACCTTTGTGGTTTCAGGCGAAGTAGTTTGCCTGGAGGGTTCATCGGAACTGGTCTTAGGTTGACCGGCACCGGAGATGTTAACGGAAACCTTAGTCATAGTTTCAGAGAAGGATTGGGAAGTTTTGAGATTTTTAGAGAGAGAATGCTTTGCCAGAGAATTCGGTAAGTGTAAAGAGATAACAATGGGGATTTGCCCATTATATATAGCGGTGAAAAGTGGATCTTATCGAATCCATGTGTCAGTTTTGCCTTGGGATTATGAACCGACAATAATCCTGGCTTTTATGACACATTCAGCGCATGCGTCATCCTAGGTGGCTATTCGCGTGCTCTAGCATTAAATGCAATGGATCTTATACTCAGCGTTTAGAATACTAAGCGTTTTATATTCTGAGTGATCAGTTTTATACAAATAGATGATTTCTCAGTTTGAGATAACTACTCGGTGCCAATGTTTGCTCAGTTTGTGATATTTATTCATTTGGCATTAAACACTCAGCATACATTTATTCACTCAGCAAACAATAGATCATTCAGCATGTTAATTCACTCAGCATGAGTCTATATTAAGAGCTGGAATTTACTGAAGAGGATTAAACATACCAATGGCTTCTCTCAGTATGCTGAACTGTTCACGAGCCAGTGGCTTTGTGAAGATATCCGCAAGCTGCTCATCCGTTGGGACGTAGGTCAGCTTTATCTCACCCTTGAGTATATGGTCTCTAATGAAGTGATGTCTTATGCTGGCATGCTTCATCCTGCTGTGTTGAATTGGGTTCTTAGATAGATCAATTGCACTTTTGTTGTCACATTTGACCTCAATTGTCTTTGTTTGAACACCATAGTCTTCAAGCTGTTGCTTAATCCATAGGACTTGAGCAACACAGTGTCCAGCAGCAATGTACTCAGCTTCAGTGGTAGACAAGGCTACTGATGCCTGCTTCTTGCTGAACCAGGATACAAGACAGCTTCCTAAGAAATGACATCCTCCATAGGTGCTTTTCCGTTCTATCTTGTCTCGTCCATAGTCAGCGTCAGTGTATCCAACGAGTGTAAAGCCATGAGTGTTGGGATACCACAAACATGCGTTCACTGAGCTTTGCAAATATCTAAGGATTCTTTTTACAGCTATGTAATGAGATTCCTTAGGGTTAGATTGATATCTAGCACAGTAGCATACTGAGAACTGAATGTCCGGTCTACTTGCTGTTAAGTAAAGTAGAGAGCCTATCATACCTCGATACAATTTGCTGTCTACCGACTTACCATTCTCGTCAGCACAGAGGACAGTGTTAATGCCCATAGGAGTGGATATTGGCTTGCAATTTTCAAGATCATACTTCTTCAATATCTCCTTGGCATATTTAGCTTGATTGATGAAGATGCCATTTTTCCCTTGTTTGATTTGAAGTCCAAGGAAGAAGTTGAGTTCTCCCATCATCGACATTTCAAACTCAGTCTGCATTTGCTTGCTAAATTCCTTGCACATTGACTCATTAGTAGCACCAAAAATAATATCATCGTATATTTGAGCCAGCAGGGTATCTTTACCCTTTCTCTTAATGAATAAGGTTGTATCAGCTTTGCCCCTGATATAGTTTCTAGTCATCAGGAAACTGGTCAGCCTCTCATACCAAGCACGTGGTGCTTGCTTGAGGCCATACAGAGCCTTTTTGAGTTTATAAACGTGGGTTGGGAATTTAGGATCCTCAAACCCTGGAGGTTGATTAACATAGACTTCCTCGTTTATAACTCCATTAAGAAATGCACTTTTAACATCCATTTGAAATAGTTTAAAGTTCATATAGCTTGCATAAGCGCATAAAATCCTAATAGCCTCTAGCCTTGCCACTGGGGCAAAGGTCTCACCGTAGTCAATACCTTCTTGCTGACTGTAGCCCTGAGCTACAAGCCTTGCTTTGTTCCTGACTATGTTTCCTTGCTCATCCAGCTTGTTGCGGAAGACCCATCTTGTTCCAATGGTCTTCTGACTCCTTGGATGTGGCACTAACTCCCATACATCGTTTCTTCTGAATTGGTCAAGTTCCTCTTGCATTGCGCTCATCCAGAATTCATCTTCCTCAGCATCAGCGAAGTTCTTAGGTTCCTGAACTGAGACGAAGGCTACGTTGCTGAGGTATCTCCTGAGTTGGTTTCTTGTCATCAGGGTATTCTCAGCGGCATCAAGAATAGCACTCTCTGAGTGTCCTCTTGGTATTCTTATCTCCTTTGGTAGATTTATGTCTTGTGTTGTCTGTGTTTCAACAATCTCTGCAGGTGAAGACTGGTTAGTGAAAACAATATTTGGTTCACGTTTACCTTTGGCCAGCCCTTGAGGGAATGACTCAGCGGCTGTATCTTGATCAGCGAGTACTGAGTGTGGATCATCCTCGGTCAGCGGCAGATATCTTCCTGTAGGGTTAGTTTTGTCGAACTCAACATGTACTGACTCTTCTAAAACTTGAGTTCGTTTATTGAAAACTCTGTATGCTTTGTTGTTTGTTGAGTAGCCTAAAAAGATAGCTTCATCAGCTTTTGAGTCAAACTTAGCTAGGCTATCTTTGGTGTTTAAAATAAAACATTTACAGCCAAAGGCACGAAAGTATCCAATGTTGGGCTTTCGTCCTTTCCAAAGCTCGTAGGGGGTTTTCTTTAGTATAGGTCTAACAAGAGCCCTATTAAGAATATAGCACGCTGTGTTAACAGCTTCTCCCCAGAAGTACTTTGGAAGCCTATGCTCACTCAGCATTGTCCTGGCTATTTCAACCAAGGTTCTGTTCTTCCTTTCAATGACCCCATTTTGTTGAGGCGTTCTAGGAGCAAAAAAATTATGGTCAATGCCGCTGGCTTCACAGAATTCAACAAACTATTGGTTTTTGAATTCTCCACCATCATCACTTCGGATGTGAGCCAATTTTAGGTCTTTGTCATTTTCAAGTTTTCTAACCAAATTTGAAAATGTCTCAAAGGTCTCATCCTTGCTACTCAGCAAGATGACCCAAGTGTACCGAGAAAAGTCATCTACAATGACCAAGGAAAATCTTCTTCCACCCAGACTCAGTGGCTGGACTGGACCGAAGAAATCCAAGTGTAGTAACTCTAACGGACGCTTAGTTGAGACAACATTTTTACTATGAAAAGATTGTTTGGTTTGTTTTCCAGCTTGGCAAGCGTGGCATAGTTGATCTTTTTCAAATTTAAGTTCTGGCAGTCCCTCAACCAATTGCTTTCTTGCTAATTTGGCTAGGAGGTCCATGCTTACATGACCAAGTCTCCTGTGCCATAGCCAGGAATTTTCTTCCTTTGAAACTAAGCATACAGTTTTTGAAAACTTTTTCTCCAAGCTCAGCATGAAGACATTATCAATGCGAGGGGCAGTTAAGATTAACTCATTAGTTTTAGTCTCAAATATTTTACATCCAGTGTCATCAAATATAACTTTTCTCCCATTGTCACATAGCTGAGCTACGCTGAGTAAGTTATATTTGAGTCTGCTGACTAAGGAGACAGACTCAATAGTAGGATTACCTCTAATGGTTCCTGACCCTACTATCTTACCCTTTTTGTTGTCTCCAAAACTTACACTTCCTCCTCGTTTACGCTCGAATGTGATGAACTGAGTTTCATCACCAGTCATATGCCTTGAGCATGCGCTGTCAATATACCACATCTTTGACTTCTCGGCACATCTCAGGCTTACCTGCAATGTAACTAGTTACTTTTAGGTACCCAATTCTTTTTGGGTCCTTGCTTGTTAGGTTCAACAGGTAAAGCATCATATTTTATTTTATGGCGGCATACTTGGACAGTATGGCCATTCTTTCCACAGAAGTCACAGCTGACCTTCCGTTTAGGATTTTTCACTGACTGGTCAGCACCCCAGTGCTGAGCGTGTCAGCACACCTTTGTGGTGTGTCCTTTCTTCCCACAGAAGTCACACTGGACATTCCGCTGGGGATTCCATCTCTGCTGACCAGTACTTCGGTACTGAGCATTCAGAGGAATATTTCTTTTGTTTGGAACCTTTAGTTGGTTCTGAATGGATGTGACGTCCTTTCTCAGTTTCTTAGAATCTGATTGGACCTCAGAGACAAACGTTTGCATAATTCCGATGTTACTATGCAAATCTGAGTTGTCCTGAAGAAGATATCGAAGGTCACTCAGTTTGACCTCCTCAACCTCGTCACATCGCCTGCTGAGTGCTCTAATTTTCTTATTACACTTTTTGACAAGTGTATAGAGGTCACTCAGGGCATTAACCATTTCATTTCTGAGCTGGGGAAGTGATATTACCTCATTTGATTTCTCCTCATCGTCAGATGCAATGGAGGGGTCAGCATGCTCAGAGATGCACGGCTCAGCAAGTTCGTCAGCCATAAAACAGATCTTTGCTGACTCAATGGCATCAGCTTCTGATGATGAAGACTCATCACTGTCGCTCCATGTTGCCACCATTGCCTTTTTGTCGTTCTTCCTTTCTTTCCTCAGCGTGGGGCAGCTTGACTTAATATGGCCAGTTTGATGACATTCAAAGCATGTAATGGGCTTTGAGTTGTCCTTCTTGTATTTGCTGTCGCTGGACACAACTTTATACTTATCAAACTTTCTGTAAGGCTTCTTAGAATATTTGTCATTCTTTTTGAACAGCCTTTTCATCTTCCTGGTGAACATAGCCATCTCCTCATCATCTGTTGAGCTCCCATCAGTGGAGTCAGCTTTCATGACAAGAGACTTTTGCTTCTTGTCTTCAGACTTTTCCTTCACCTCGAAATTCTTCATCGAGATCTCATGGGTCAGCAGTGAGCCGATGAGTTCATCATATTTATAGGTGGTTAAGTCTTGAGCTTCCTCAACAGCTGTCTTCTTTGCTTGCCAGTTTTTAGGAAGACTCCTAAGAATCTTCTTGACTTGTTCTTCCTCGGTGAAGATCTTCCCAAGTCTCTTGAGCTCGTTGATGATGTTTGTAAACCTTGCATTCATGTCAGATATTCCTTCATCATCGTTCATTTCGAACAGCTCGTATAGTCTCATCTGCTGGTTCACCTTAGACTCCTTCACTTTGTTGGTTCCTTCGTAGGTGACTTCCAGCTTCTTCCAGATCTCTTGCGCCGACTCACAACCTGATATCTTATTATATTCTGCAGCATCAAGCGCACAGTGAAGCATATTTATAGCCGAAGCGTGATTTTGTAGCTTCTTGAGATCATCCTCTGTCCATTTGGCCTCAGCTTTGACAACTGTTTGGCCAGCCACAACTTCAACAGGAACAAACGGGCCTTGGACTATTGAAAGCCATACACTCATGTTTGTTGCCTGAATAAAGTTTTTCATCCTATTCTTCCAGAAGGTATAGTTAGACCCGAAGAATATGGGAGGCCGAGTAATGGACAGCCCCTCAGGTAAGATCTGAGTTGTTTGGTTTCCTGGGAGAAACTAAGTGCTGTTTTCAGCCATAGTGGGGATCAGCTCAAGGTAGTTAAACCTTTAACAGTGAGCTTTTAAGCTCTGATACCATTTGTTGGTCCCTTATAACGTAACAAGTTAGTTCCAAGAGGGGGGGGATAGGAACTATTTAAAATTTAAGTACGTTAAGGCTGACTTCTTTTTCTTTGAAAAAGGATTACACAGCGCGCTGAGTCAATAAGACACTAGCTTAGTCAACTGGTGACTAAGTCAGCTTCTTTCGTTGAGTCAGGAGATAGCACTTTGAGTCTATTCCTGAACTCAAATACTCAATATGCACAACTCAGCGTGACCTCTTTACTTGGTCAGTTTTGTTTAAGCAAGCAACATATATATTAAGGAGTTTAAGGTTAGAAAGATATTACTCAGCAGATTTATCCAGGTTCGGCCTCCAAGCCTACGTCCTATCCCCGGAACACGTTCCGAGATTTCAAATTCTCTACTGAGCTCTTTAACGGTAGAGCATCAAACCTTTTACAACTTAGAAGCTGAGTATAACAAGAGTACCTTCCTCTATACCTCTACTCACTCCTAAACTCACGCTGAGTACTATAACCGAGTACTCAGCCTCTCCTTTCTAATCTCTAGAAATGATAAAGATTTGTCCTAAACAACAATTTCTAAGACACTTTAGATGATTGAATAATCACTCTAGACTTTTACACAAAAGATATAGAATTTGGTGTAAGAATTTGCTTTGCTTTTTCTTGCAGAACTTTGCGTAGAATTTTGGTCAGCGTAATGGCTTGATCAAGTTCTGTATGGAATGAAGCAACTGAAGGGCACTATTTATAGAGACGTCTGAGACATCAGTCATTTCGAATTTCGAAATAACCGTTGGAGGGAAATGGCTTCCTGTCGTTGTCACTCAGTTTTGCTCAGAGCTCTCGGCCAGTCAGATTTGAGTATCTTCTGTCCTCGGTCAGTGTTGAGCAGCTTTTAGTCAGCTCGGCAGAATGTCTCTCCATTTATGGTAAGGTCAACTAGACAGCGTTCTGTGTCTTCTGAACTTTACCCAAAATGGAAACACTTTGTCTGGAAGTTGTTCTTGCTCAGATGCTGTATTGTACTCTTGTCGATTCAACTCAGCGGCTTCATTCCGAAGTTGTTCAACGAAGGTCTTCTAGATCCTTCTCTTGCTGAGTTGCGTGTTGATCATAACGACAGCGTTTTGCACACGCGGGCCGAGTTGTCTTGATCTGTTTGACTTTGGGCCTTGACTTCCGTATGGGCTTTGGGCTTTTTATTCTTTATGTCTTATAAACAATTATAACTCAACATTGAACAAACACATTAGTATAGTAAATCAAAGCATTTAAACTTAGTGTGTTTAGAATATATTTAATTTTACTTAAATAATTTTGTCAAATCAAAATCATGTGGAAAGGTGTTTCAACATTAATGACTAGTTAAGAGTGTAACTTAACATCACATAACTTCTCATAAGTTATTCTAAAGTAACTTAATAACAAATCAACATAAAGACTATTAATTATAAATTTATTATTTCTAACACACCCCCTTAAATTTATAATTTTTTTATCCTTTACCAACAACTCTTAATCTGCTGAAATCTTCAAACTTCAACGCCGTTGACCTCTTCACTCTAGAAGCCATCATCCTTATTATTATCTCCATCTTTTTCTTCAAACTTCATTGTAATTGACGTCTTCACTATGGCTTTTATCATCTCCGTTATTATTTCCATCGTTTTCTTCTCCCTTGTCATCAGAGTCGTTTTCCTCATCATTACCATCATCGTCTTCCTCATTATCATCATCGTCACTACCATCATCATCGTTGTTATCAATGTATACTTGTATATTGGGTTTTGGATGCGGCACATAACTCGTAATGCACCTTCTATGTGAACTTGACACAATATTACTCATGTTAATGACCCCGAGTTCTTTCACTCTTTACTTTCTCTTTTTAACTTCCTTAAAATCTTTTTCACACGCGTTTGATGACAGTCCTCCTTTGGAAAATATCTCCTTCTGTTCCTTCACTGGTTCGACCTCACATTTGTTCTCAGGCACATGCTTGATTTTATGAGAGGCTTTCTCAATACCTTCTGCACTTCTGTTGTCCTTTGCTTCTTCTTCCACATGCTTGCTTTGCTTCTTGTCTGATGCTTTGATTTCTTTTTCAAGCCTCTTCCTCTTTTTAGATAATTCACAAGTTTGCACCATTTGCTTTGCACTAACTTTATTCTCTGGTTTTACTTCATCTTCATCATCCTTATCACCGTCTCTGTCTGAAGACTCTGAATTCTCAACAACCCCTAGAAATACCTCATGTAATAGATTGCATATATATTTCTTGTATGGATCAAGTACAAATTTATCAAGTCCAAAATCTTCCTCTAAAATTCGACAAAAACTGTTCGTCGTAACTTTCTTACAATTGGCTTTAATATAAGAATCTTTCTTCAATATGGCTGTGGTAATGCTGCTCTTACTTGGAAGTTCTTTCTTCTTACTGATTGGATCAATTTTTGGTAAAAGACCCAGCACAGGAGAATCTTCAATTTTCTCCTTATCATCAGATTCATGCACTTGTACCTTAATTTCTCCTAAATCCTCAAAATTCTCATCATCATCATTTTCTAAGGATTCCACCAGAAATTGCATGACAAATTTCTTTTGTCCACCCAAAGCATATTTCTCCAATCCCAAATCATTTTCCAACAACCTCCTAATCTCATCGAAGGTCAAAGAATCAACTTATTCTTTGATGTCATCTATGCATAAGTGCATAGTTTTCCAAATCTGGGACTTGGTCTCCCACGAATCATTGGTGATTTCTCTTTTCACCATTATTCTCAATTTTCAGGAGAATTTTTGTTTTGGATCTGATACCACTTTGTTGGCTCTGATACCACTTTGTTGGAGAGAAAAGAAGAATATAAGAAGTGAAAGAAATATAAGAGTAATTTTTTTTATCCTTTACCAACAACGTCTCTAGAAGCCATCATCCTCATTATTATCTCCATCTTTTTCTTCGAACTTCATTGTAATTGACATCTTCACCATGGCTTCTATCATCTCCGTTATTATTTCCATCGTTTTCTTCTTCCTTGTCATCAAAGTCGTTTTCCTCATCATTACCATCATCGTCTTCCTCATTATCATCAAAGTGGTATCAGAGCCAGACAAAAATTCTCCTGAAAATTGAGAATCATGATGAAAAGAGAAATCATGATTGGTTCATGGGAGACCAAGTCCCAGATTTGGAAAGCTATGCGCTTATGCATAGATCACATCAAAGAACAAGTTGATTCTTTGACCTTCGATGAGATTAGGAGGTTGTTGGAAAATGATTTGGGATTGGAGAAATATGCTTTGGATGGACAAAAGAAATTTGTCATGCAATGTTTGGTGGAATCCTTAGAAAATGATGATGATGATGAGAATTATGAGGATTTAGGAGAAATTAAGGTACAAGAACATGTGTCTGATGATGAGGAGAAAATTGAAGATTCTCCTGTGATGGGTCTTTTACCAGAAATTGATCCAATCAGTAAGAATAAAGAACTTCCAAGTAAGAGCAGCATTACCACAACCATATTGAAGAGAGACTCTTATATTAAAGCCAATTGTGAGGAAGTTACAACGAACAGTCTTTGTCGAATTTTAAAGGAAGATTTTGGACTTGATAAATTTGCACTTGATCCATATAAGAAATATAGGCAATCTGTTAATTGAGGTATATCTATGTGCTGTTGAGAATTCAGAGTCTTTAGGAAGAGACAATGATGAAGATGAAGAAGATGAAGTAAAACCAAAGAATAAAATTAATGCAAATCAAAAGGTGCAAAATTATGAAGTATCTAAAAAGAGGAAGATGCTTGAAAAAAAAGTGAACACATCAGGCAAGAAGCAAAGCAAGCATATGGAAGAAACAACGAAGGACAACAGTGGTGTAGAAGGCACTGGAAATGCATCTGGTGATAGTTGTTCTCAATCATCTGTTGAAAAACATGTCAAAAAAGAAGAAGTTTCAACACCAGCGTCTGGTAAAGATGTTGAGCATGTGCAGGATGAGTGTACCTCTAGTCAAATTGAATCATACAGGATGAGTCATTGATAAGAAAATCAAGCATGTGCATGAAAACAAAAGTGAGGTCAAACTAATAAAGGAACAAAAGGAGATATTTTCCAATGAAGGATTGTCATCAAACTTATCTGAAAAGGAAATCAAGGAAGTTAAAAAGGGAAAGGAAAGAGTGAAAGAAGTCAAGAGCATTGACATGAGTAATATTGTGTCAAGTTCACGTAGAAGGTACATTACGAGTTATGTGCCTCATCCAAAACCCAAAATACAAGTACACATTGATAACAGTGATGATGATGGTAGTGATGATGATGATAATGAGGAAGACGATGATGGTAATGATGAGGAAAACGACTCTGATGACAAGGAAGAAGAAAACGATGGAAATAATAACGGAGATGATAGAAGCCATAGTGAAGACGTCAATTACAATGAAGTTCGAAGAAAAAGATGGAGATAATAATGAGGATGATGGCTTCTAGAGTGAAGAGGTCAACGATGTTGAAGTTTGAAGATTTCAGCAGATTAAGAGTTGTTGGTAAAGGATAAAAAAAATTATAAATTTAAGGGGGTGTGTTAGAAATAATAAATTTATAATTAATAGTCTTTATGTTGATTGTTATTAAGTTACTTTAGAATAACTTATGAGAAGTTATATGATGTTAAGTTACACACTTAACTAGTCATTAAGAGTTATTAAGAGTTATTTATTAGGTTTGTAATAGTTACATTTTCATATAGTATAAATAGTTATCTTGTATCAGCTAGCACAAGTTAAAGAGAAATAAAAATTAAAGAAAAGCTTCCTCCTATATTTCTTCCACTTCTTATATTCTTCTTTTCTCTCCAACAAGCTTTTCTTAATTTTATTTCTCCTTAACTTGTGTTTCTTTACTTTTGGCCTATACAAGATAACTATTTATAGCACATGAAAATGTAACTATTACAAACCTAATAAATAACATTTAATAACTCTTAATCACTAATTAAGAGTGTAACTTAACATCACATAACTTCTCGTAAGTTATTCTAAAGTAACTAAATAACAATCAACTTAAAGACTATTAATTATAAATTTATTATTTCTAACACGCCCCCTTAAATTTATAATATTTTTTTTATCCTTTACCAACAACATCTCTTAATCTGCTTAAATCTTCAAACTACAACGTCGTTGACCTCTTCACTCTAGCTGCCATCATCCTCATTATTATCTCCATCTTTTTCTTCGCACTTCATTGTAATTGACGTCTTCACTCTGGCTTCTATCATTTCCGTTATTATTTCCATTGTTTTCTTCTTCCTTGTCATCATCGTCATTTTCCTCATCATCATCGTTGTCTTCTTCATTATTATCATTGTCATATTCCTCAGTATCTTGGTCAGTACCATCAGCATCACTATTATCAATGTCAATTGGTATTTTGGGTTTTGTCGTAGTGCACCTTCTACGTGAAGTTGACATAATATTACTCATGTTAATGACCCCGAGTTCTTTCACTCCTTCCTTTCTCTTTTTAACTTCCTTGATTTCCTTTTCAGATGCATTTGATGACAATCCTTCATTGGAAAAGGTCTCCTTCAATTCCTTCATTAGCTTGACCTCACATTTGTTGTCAAGCACTTGCTTGATTTTATGAGAGGCTTTCTCAATACCTTCTGCACTTCTGTTGTCCTTTGCTTCTTCTTCCATGTGCTTGCTTTGCTTCTTGTCTGATGCTTTGATTTCTTTTTCAAGCCTCAGTTTTACTTCACCATCTTCATCTTGGTCATCCTCATTAATCTCTCTTTCTAAAGACTCTGAATTCTCATCAGCACATAGATATACCTCAATTAACAGATTGCCTATATATTTCTCGACAAAGACTGTTCGTCATAACTTCCTCACAATTGGCTTTAATATAAGAATCTTTCTTTAATATGGCTGTGGTAATGCTGCTCTTACTTGGAAGTTCTTTTTTCTTACTGATTGGATCAGTTTCTGGCAAAAGACCCATCACAGGAGAATCTTCAATTTTCTCCTTATCATCAGATACATGTCCTTGTACCTTAATTTCTCCTAAATCCTCAGAATTCTCATCATCATCATTTTCTAAGGATTCCACTAGACATTGCATGACAAATTTCTTTTGTCCATCCAAAGCATATTTCTCCAATCCCAAATCTTTTTCCAACAACCTCCTGATCTCTTCAAAGGTCAAAGAATCAACTTGTTCTTTGATGTGACCTATGCATAAGCGCATAGCTTTCCAAATCTGCGACTTGGTCTCCAACGAATCAATGGCGATTTCTCTTTTCACCATGATTCCCAATTTTCAGGAGAATTTGTGTTTTGGCTCTGATACCACTTTGTTGGAGAGAAAAGAAGATAACTATTTTATTCTATAGGAGGAAGCTTTTCTTAATTTTATTTCTCTTTAACTTGTGCTTCTTCACTTTTAACCTATACAAGATAACTATTTATAGTACATGAAAATGTAACTATTACAAACCTAATAAATAACTCTTAATGACTAGTTAATAGTGTAACTTAACATCACATAACTTCTCATAAGTTATTCTAAAGTAACTTAATAACAATCAATATAAAGACTATTAATTATAAATTTATTATTTCTAACAGAGTCCCATGAGTTATCGTTTTTTTATGCCATTTGTTGTATGTTATCTTTGATGTAATGTTTCATTCATGCAATGTGTATATTGTTATCTTTGAAAATAGGATTAAGTTGTGCATTAATGTGTGATAGATTGAAAATGAGTATGGACCAATAGAATATGAACTTGGTAAATCTTGTGAAGCTTATAGCAATTGAACATAAAAAATGGCAGCTGGACTTGATACTACAGTCCCATGACTTATCATTTTTATGCTTTTTGTTGTATGTTATCTTTGATGTAACGTTTCATTCATGTAATGTTTAGACCGTTATCTTCTAAGACAACTTTTATGTTCTGTTATGACTTGAAAACGATATGCCCGATTAGCATGTGTGCATAAGTTAGACAAATAAGTTGAACTGTTAAGCTTGATGGTTGTTAGCATTTTACATATATATATATATATATTGTAATTGTGTTAGTAACACATTAAATATATTATAGGTATAATTGATGTTTGAAATGTCCGAGGTGACAGTTAAATAATAGTTAAACCGGTCTTTTTACACTTTTAGTAATATAGAGCTAAATTTGATCTTGTTTGAAAACGTTAGGATTAAATTTGTATCATTTCGTATGTTAGAATTAAATATGTACTTCTATTCAAATGTTGGAATTGAATTTGACCTTTATCCTATATAAAAAAACTTGATATAATATTAATTAAAATTGATTTCATTGTAAAGTGAGTATTTCCGGCAATACTTCCTTTTTTATTACCCTTGTGTATGCTGACCCTATCTTGTCTAATCGAAAACGGCTCTGGGAGGTTCTCTATTCTATGAGTGTCAGCATTTCGGAGCCCTGGTTTGTGGCGGGTGACTTCAATGATATCGCCTTTATGAGTGATCAGAGAGGGGGATCCAATCATTATGTTAATCGCTGTCTGCATCACAAGAATAGTATGGATTTATGTGGGCTTTCCGATCTGGGGGCTTCTGGTCATAAATTCACTTGGAAGCGTAATAATACTTTTGTTCGATTGGACAAAGTCTACGCTAATGTTTTAGCTCTAACTTCCTTCCCCGAGTGCTCTGTGTTGAACCTCCCGTTCCGTCATTCGGATCATTGTCCTATTTTGTTTAGACTTTTGAGAGGTAAGCACCCTAGGGGTAAGAGACCGTTCCGGTATCAGTTGGCTTGGGAGTCCCATCCTAAGTTTAAAGAGTTCGTTCATGAGAGTTGGAGACCTCATTCGTATGTACTGCAAGCTGCTGAAGGGTTCAGGAATAAGGTGCAGGGGTGGAATAGGAATGTGTTTGGGCATATTATCAGAAGGAAGAACAAGTTATTAAAGAGGATGGAGGGCATTCAACGCAGGTTGGAGGGGAGGTTTGATCATAGCCTTGAGGGCCTCCTCAGAACCCTTCAGAAGGAGCTGGAGGCTGTGCTTAGGCAGGAGGAGTTCCTTTGGTTCCAGAAGTCTCGGAAGTCCTGGATTAGAGATGGGGATCGTAATACCAAATACTTCCATCTCTCTACCCTGATCAGAAGGCAGAGAAATAGAATTGAGGCCATTAAGGATTCTAATGGTGATTGGGTTTATGAAGATGAGGTTATTCGGAACTTAGCCCTGGATTTCTACAGAGAGCTGTTCAAAGAGGAACCTGTTCTTTTGGAGAGGGCTCACTCTATTGCTACATTTCCTTTAATCAGTGAGGATTGTAGTCAGGAGGCCTTTCAACCTATTTCCCGAAAAGAGATTGACCAAGCTATCTTCAGCATTGGGGCTTCTAAAGCTCCTGGGATTGATGGTCTTCCGGCGGGCTTTTACCATAAGCATTGGGATGTAGTGAAGGAAGGCATCTATAATTTTGTCTTGGGGGTGTTCAGTGGTTCGAAGGATATTGAGCTGGTTAATAGAACCCTCCTGGTTCTGATTCCTAAGATTGATAAGCCTTCTTCCTTTTTGCATATGAGACCTATCAGTCTTTGTAATGTTCTTTACAAAACTGTTACAAAGATTGTGGCTAATAGAATCCGTGGCATTCTTCCTGCGATCATTTGTCAGAATCAGGGTAGCTTTGTGCCTGGTAGACAAATGATGGATAATGTGGTGATCGCCCAAGAGATGGTCCACACGATGAAGATTAGGAAGGGGAGGAAAGGCATTGTGGCTCTGAAGCTGGATTTAGAGAAGGCCTATGATCGAATTAATTGGGATTTCTTGATGGAGAGCCTTGAGAGAGCTAGAATCCCGGACAGTTGGAGAAGTTTAATTAAGGTATGTATTTCTTCTCCTGTGTTTCAAGTTATGGTCAATGGGGATATGTCGGAGGAATTTTCCCCGGGCAGAGGAATCCGTCAGGGGGATCCTATGAGCCCTTTCCTTTTTGTTATTGCTATGGAGAGGCTCTCTCACCTGATTCAGGATGCGATTGATAATGGGAGTTTCCACCCTGTGGCGATCAACAGCTTCTGTCCCCAGGTGACTCACTTATTCTTTGCAGATGATGTCCTTATCTTTCTTGAGGGTAATGAGGAGCAGTTGAGAGTCATTATGGATATTCTGGATTGTTTTTGTTCGGCCTCTGGGCAGAAGCTTAATATCCAGAAATCTAGGATGATGTGCTCTAAGAATATGAATCAGAGAGTCTGTAAGAGATTAAGTGATCTCTCAGGTATTCCTCTTACTGATTCTCTTGGGAAGTATCTGGGCGTTCCCCTCCATAGTGAGCGTGTGTCTAAAGGCTCCTTCAAAGAGACTTTGGATAAAGCTAATTCGAAGTGTGCCATTTGGAAAGCCAAGACTCTGTCTCTCGCTGGCCGCCTCACGTTAATTCAATCTGTTAATTGTGCTGCTCCCAATCACATCATGCAGGCTTGTAAGCTTCCGGATCCTGTGCTTAATGATCTTGACAAGATTAACCGTAGGTTCCTGTGGGGGGAAGCTGCGGAGGGCAGGAAGATCCATCTTGTGCCTTGGAGTGAGGTTTGCCAGCCTAAAGATTCTGGGGGTCTGGGTATTAGGAAAGCAAAGGACAATAATAAAGTTTTATTAATGAAACTCCTTTGGCGTATGTGGCAAAACCCTTCCTCTCTTTGGGTTCGCCTCCTTTGTGGTAAGTATCGGAAAGACAAAATCTTCGGGGGCCCGAAAGAGAGAGTTGCTAATTGTTCCTTCCTCTGGAAAGGACTTAGTGCTGTGTTTGATGAGTTCTGCTTGGGAGTTGGCCTGGAGGTGGGGAATGGTAAGTCCATTAGTTTCTGGTTTGATAACTGGATTGGGGATAAACCGTTAATTGAGGTGTGTTCTTCCCCCCCGCCTAGTGATATACGCAACTGGAGGATTGCCGATATGGTTGACTCGGAAGGGGACTGGATCTGGTCAAAGTTTGATACTTTCTTTAGCCTTGAGACTCTCCTTAGAATGCGGGGAGTGAAGGTGAGTAATCAAGAGGAAGACTTGGATAGGCACTGTTGGGCGCTGACTAACAATGGAGTTTATTCTTGCAAATCGGCCTTTGAAGCTTTCTCTCTCTTTAGATCTGATCCTCCCTCGGATGTGTGGAAGTCGATTTGGACCCTTAAAGTTCCTTTCCGTATTAGGAGTTTCCTGTGGCTGGGCGTTAAGGACAGGCTTCTTACTAATTCGGATAGGCACAGAAGGCACTTGGCTGATTCTGGAGCTTGCAGTAGATGCAGAGGCCATGTTGAGACTTTGTGCCATGCTCTTAGAGATTGCTCTAATAGTAAAGAGGTTTGGAGGAAAATTCTCCCACACCATATTTTCTCTTCCTTCATGGCACATTCTGAGGTCGACTGGTTCTCTGATGGTGTTAGAGGAAAGTTGCTTCCATACATGGAGCATGGTGACATTTTCTTTGCTATTATCTGTCACCAAGTTTGGAAATGGAGAAACGAGGAGATTTTTGGAGATAAAACTGTTTTTATGACAAACTTAGCTGATTTCTTCTCGAAAAAACTTTTCTCTATTATCGATAGTTTCAAAGGAGAGTCCCTTGCCAGAGCCTCTCAGTGTTGTGATGTCCATCTCGTGGGATGGAGCAGGCCAAGAGAGGGGGTTGTGAAGCTGAATACTGATGGTTCCTGCCTCAGTAACGGTAAGATTGCGGCTGGAGGTGTGCTTAGAGATGTAGGGGGCGTCTGGCTTTCTGGGTTCTCCCAGAATTTAGGGTTGGGTTCTTCCTTTTTTGCGGAGCTCTGGGCTATTCTTACTGGAATCAATCTTGCTAAAAGGCTGGGTGTTAAGAGGCTCTCTGTGGAGTCTGATAATTTGGAAGCAATCAAAATGATTTCTGAGAATCATTCTATGGGTCTTAACAGTCGCAACCTCATCAAAGCTATTATAAGGCTTTGCTCCTCCTTTGAGTTCGTAGAGTTCAGACACATTTTTAGAGAGCAGAATCGTGTTGCTGATCGCTTGGCGGCGGCGGGCCATGAAGGGACGTTAGGCGTTACTACCCTTCCTGTTTCCCCTAGTTTCATCTCTCATCTTCTCTTAGAAGATAGGATTGGGGTTAGCTTCCCTAGGCTAATTCCTGGGTAGTTTGTTGTTTTTCGTTTTTCTTTTCCTTTTCTACCAAAAAAAAAAAAAAAAAAGAGTTGAATTCAAATTTTAATGTATAAAATAACTTTAGTTATAAGAAAATATATTAAAAGTGATTAATCAATTTCTGCTAAAGATGCAGTTTATTTATTTATTTTTTTGGGACCAAAAATGGAATTTCATTAAATAATAGGACTAGAATCCTCACGAACAGTATTCTCAAGTCATGGAGACATTACACTAAAAAAAACAATCGTTAGCATTGGAATAGGCCCGCCTTGCCACTAAATGCATGACCCTATTCGCTAAACGAGAAATGAAACATAATTTAAAACCAAAGTGAGATTTGATGATAATCCTGCAATCTTGCATAATTGAACTGAACTCCGTATTATCTTGTCGTTGTGATTTAATTGCATCAATGACTAATTTGGCGTCCGATTCAAAAACAACCTGTGTAAAGTTTAGACTAGCAAGCCAACTCAAACTCGTACATACCGTTAATGCTTCGATTATCTTTGGTTCTTTTACAGCCTGAATTAAGCAGCTACTCCCAAACTAAAAGCGACTTGACTCGTCTCGAACAACAGCTCCTAACCCGTTGCATCTTTCACTTGAAAACAGTGCGCCATCAATATTGCACTTTATGAATCCAGCTGGTGGCGGTCGCCAAACTACTGTTTCGGCAGTTTCCACCCGTAACAGGTTAATTGCGGCTGTCCCATTATTTCCTCAGCTTCCTTCAGTAGCGTCTGATCCACTCGTAACCCTCAACCGCAGCAATAGCGCATTCACAGCCTCGCAATTCTACCTTTGTGCATCATTACCCTAGTTCCCATTTCATATGGCATCAAGAAGACGAGCGGTTCTGAGATGACCAGCCGCAACAGTCTGAGCACCACGTACAACAGTTCCCATATGGTGATTCCCTTCTTTATCAACAGCCACAGACGATACCATAGTAGCTTCCGACCGACCCGCTTCTACTGAACCAATTCTCATCTCTCCAGCATCAACCATAAACACTGATGCAGCAGCTCTAGATGGCATGTGTCTTCTACACGACTCAGGTCTATAAGCATTCCAATCTATCGCCTCATCAAGGACAATCCGCCAACTAATATCCATCGACCACCATTCTTCACACCATGGTACTCTATTCCGATGGTCCCAAATCGCTTTTAAACCGCATCATGTTCTTATTATTCTCTCCGGTGGTGCAGTTGCTAATTCATGCAGCAACCATTGTGAGACAGGTCCATTTCCAATTTGTGGAACAGATAAACCAACAATCCGCCAAAGATCACCTATAAAAGAGCAAACTGTGAATAAATGTCGATCAAATTCCTCCTCCTCCACACAAAATGGGCACTCAAATGATAACAGGACTCTTCGTTGACTTAGGCGGTATTTTCAGGTTCCATAAATTCTTCCAACCCCCATGTTCCACACCATTAATCTCCATATTCATTTCTGAGATATACCCGGACCTCACATTATAGAGTCCATTTTGGGACCAATGCCACATCCATACATCCTCTCTGGAGTTAATTAGCAAAATAATATCACAAATAGCATTCACTTCAAATTCACTAAATCATCCATTCAATTTATTCATGTTCCATCCCCTACCATCCTCATTCATCAAATCTGCCACCCTCAAATTGTTCAATCCTGGAATAACGTAAGAATTGATTCGAAAGTCATCTAATTTTGGTACCCAAGGGTCTTCCCAAACTCTAATACTCTCGCCATTTCCCACCCTCCATCTCAATCCTTGTTTAAGGATACTCAGGCCACTCCAAATACCTCTCCAAACCATAATAGGGTTATTGACTAATTTGGAGAGTAGCAAATCCTCCTTTGGAAAGTATTTAGCTTTGAACATTCGACTCACTAAGGTTTTTGGATTACTAATCAGTTTCCACCATTGTTTTCCTAATAGGGCTAAATTAAATACATGCAGGTTTTAAAGCCCATCCCTCCCAATTCTTTGGAATTGCATAATTTAGCCCAATCAAACCAATGAATTTCTCCCCTCCTATTTGTTTTCCTACCCCACCAGAAAGAATTCATTAATTTTTACAGTTCCTCACAGGTAGAGAGAGGAATAAGAAACATACTCATACAGCATGTAGGTAACGCCTGAGCAACTGACTTCAGCAACACCTCTTTCCCAGTTTGCGATAAGAACCGAAAACCCCAACTTCCAAACTTTGCCTCAACCTGTCTATCAGAAATGCGAAGATCCTCCTCTTTGATCTGCCTATGAGGGAAGGCAGCCCCAAATACCGACATGTGTCCAGCGGTGTTTGGACCCTTAACATTCCTTTAATCTCCTCCTTCAGATCCATATTCACATTCGATCTAAAGAAGACTCTTGACTTTTGCAAGTTAACTGCCTGACCCGAAACCACTTCATATTCCATCAGAATCCGCAAAACTTCACCCACCTACTGGGTCAAAGCTCCAAAAAATAAGAAATTGTCGTCAGTAAAAAATAAGTGTGTCATAGAAGGCGCTTGTCTACAGATTCTACAACCTGAAATCAAACTCAGTCTTTCAGCTCTTCTGATCAGCTTCGACAGGACCTCAGGGTAAAGAATGAATAAATACGGGGAGAGTGGGTCCCCTTGCCTTAGACCCCTACCTGGTTTAATCAGCTCCAAATATTCCCCAATCATTGCCACCCTATATTTCACAGTTGTTATACAAAGCATAATCCACTTCACCCATTTTTCGCTAAACCCCATGCGAAGCATAACTAATTTCAAGAAATTTCAATCCACCCTATCATAGGCCTTGCTAATGTCAATCTTTAAGGCAACATGTCCAGAATTATCCCTATTTTGCATTTTCATAAAGTGAATTGATTCAAATGCTACTTGCACATTATCAATTATAGACCTTCTAGGGACAAAGGCAAATTGTGTTTCTCCAATGATAGCAGAAAACACATTCTTTAACCGATTAGCAAGCGCCTTTGCAATTATCTTATATAGAACATTGCATAAAGAAATTGGACGAATATCCTTGAGAAACACTAACTTTTCAATCTTCGGAATCAGGGCAATCGAAGTCTCATTCAAATCTAGAGGGAATTCCCCATGGTTTAACCAATGCCCACATGTTGTTCCCACCTCAGTGCAAATGGTATCCCAAAATGATTGAAAAAAGCTCGGGTTAAGTCCATTAGGACCAGGGGATTTGTTCGAGTTCATAGAGAACAAAGCATTCTTAAAATTATTGACCTCAAAAGGTGTCGTGAGCAGCTCGTTTATGGGTGCATCAATCACTGATAAGCCCAAAATGTACCTAAATTAGCATGCATAAATATGTCAATTTCATGTAAAAGATATATTAATTATATTATTTTGTAAAGATTTCACGTTGGTATTTTTTGTTTGTGTGCAAGGTGTTAATTATTTGGAAAAATCCAAATATGTGCAAAAATGGAGTAGAAATGAGTGAGAAATCAAGCTTTTGTGAAAATCATGTACGAGAATCAGAAATCACGTTAGAGAATTGAAGCACATAAACAAAGGAGGAAAAGAAGAAGTCTCTGTCACTGTCGAGATTCCTAAATCTCGATCGCGACACGCCCTAGGAGCAGCCATGTGCGCCTCCTTCCTTCCTTCCTTCTTCCCTTGTCACGTACGAGATTCTTAAATCTCTACAGGGACAGCAAGTTGTTTAAGCACATTTTCAACGTTTATTTCTCCAAACGATGCATTCGTTCATCCGGATAGAGGCAACCCTTCATCAACGGACACGTCTTTTTAGCGTACCTCTTAGAAGATTATAAATAGAGAAGGAATTTAGATTTTCAAAGAGTTACACATTTTAATTAATTGTGATTAAAGTACAAATAGGATGTGGACCAAAAAGTCCTAGTTGGAGATAAGGATATCACGGAACGATGGAGGTCCTATTTTGATAACTTATTTAATGGAGATCGCGGACAAGAAGTTGGAGATATAAGTATCCCTCACAATGTGATAAATCGTGAATGCATATGGAGAATTCAAAAGGGTGAAGTCAAAATGACATTAAATAAGATGAGATTGAAGAAAGCAGTAGGACCTGATGGCATCCCTATTGAGATTTGGAGATGTTTGGGAGAGAGAGGAATCGAATGGTTGACGATGTTCTTCAACAAAATTTGGATAAACAATAAGATGCCATCAGAATGGAGAAAAAGTATCATAATCCCGTTGTATAAGAACAAAGGTGATGTCCAAGATTGTGCCAACTATCGAGGAATCAAATTAATGAGTCACACTATGAAATTGTGGGAGCGAGTGATCAAACAAAGGCGAAGAAGGACGGTGAAGATCTCAGAAAACCAATTTGGCTTTATGCCGGGAAGATCCACTATGGAAGCCATCCATCTAATGAGACAATTAATGGAGCACTATCAAAATAAGAAGAAAGACTTGCATATGGTTTTCATTGACTTGGAGAAGGCATATGATAAGGTACCAAGGGAAGTATTTTAGTGGGACTTAATAAGGAAAGGCATTTCACGGAAATATATTGACATCATAAAGGACATGTATGAGGGAGCATGCACGACTGTACGTACCAGTGTTGGGAAGACTAAAAAGTTCCCTATTATGATTGGAGTGCATCAAGGTTCTGTACTAAGCCCATTTCTTTTTGCCATCGTTATGGATGAACTAACAAGTTCACTTCAAGATGGTATACCATCGTGCATGTTGTTTGCAGATAATATTGTGTTGGTTGATGAGACGAAAGAAGGCGTGGAGAGGAAGTTGGAACTAGAGACAAACTTTAGAATCTAGAGGCTTTAAGTTGAGCCGAAGTAAGACAGAATATTTGGAGTGTAAGTTTAGCAGAGATAGAAGTAGGGAGGCAGGGACAATCACCCTAGATGGGAGAGTTGTTCAAGCATCGGATTGCTTTCGGTATTTAGGATCTATTATCCAAACGGATGGAGAAGTAGATGGAGATGTTGCTTATAGGATTAAATCTGGTTGGGCGAAGTGGAAGAGTGCTACAGGTTTCCTTTGTGACCCCGACATGCCTAATAGATTGAAGGGAAAATTCTACCGCACGATAATTAGACCGCACTGTTATATGGTACGAAGTGTTGGGCAGTGAAACACTATCACACTCATAAGATGTCGGTGGCTGAGATGCGTATGTTGAGATGGATGTGTGGTCATATGAGAAAGGATCGGCAAGTAATGAAATAATTAGGACAAAAGTAGGGGTTACATCTATTGAGAATAAAATGAGAGAAAACCGACTAAGGTGGTTTGGCCATGTAAGACGAAGAGTGCTTGATGCGCCGGTTAGGAGGACTGAAGAGTGGCAAAGGGATGTAGTGGTGAGGGGTAGGGGAAGACCTAAGCAAACTTGGAGGAGGGTGATCGAGAGTGATATGAGTTTATTGGGGATTGAGGAAAATATGGTAGTGGATAGAACAGAGTGAAGGGAGAGAATTTGTGTCGCTGACACGACTTGATTTCACGGTTTTATATGATGGTTCATGTTAGCCGACACCGAATCAGTTTGGGACTAAGGCTTTGTTGTTGTTGTTGTGATTAAAGTACAAATAGTTAGAGATACAAGATACAGATTTTATTGTTTACATTAGAATTTACTCAAGTCGAGTTTATACTTCGTAGATCAACCGAGGGGTGCTATTTTGAAGACTCAACAAGAAGATCCTGGATTGGGGGCGACCCATGGTCTGACAAACCTACAAAGTTGAGTAATGGAATGAGAATCAGGAACTCATACCTAGTTAAATGTCATTCAAACTTATTCTTCTTTGATAACTTGAGATGTTTATAACTCAAACTAATAAATATCTTTTAATTCAATTCCAACTTCACTGTTGTTTTATTTTAAGTTTGATCTAGTGATACTATTTAAGTAATTCTAGCGGGTGTTTTCATGCAAAAATATTTATAAAGAGATTTTGGTATTTTCTCATGCAAACTTCATTGAATACTTAAGCAAATTCAGATTTATATTTGGTCATCACGATAGGTCGATTAATCGGATATAAACACCGAATTTGATTAAGGTTTTCAGTCTTAGGCCGAGAGGAAAGATTGATTATAGTTCAATTCCTTCAAATTGAGTAAATTGGTAATTTATTATATCTTTTCTAAACAAATCAAAGTTATAAGTTGTGTTTTTACGTAGTATAAATTAACCTTGAAATAGGCTTTAATCTAAATATAATTTCTATAAATAATCATAACTATAACCAAAATTAGAATTAGAAACCATTTTAAACATTTAACGATTTTTCTATTAACCTCGAGAAAACGAATTTAATCAGAATAGTAATTTTTATCAAAACGTTCTCTGTGGGATCGATATCTTTTATTACTACAATCGAAACCGTGCACTTGCAGAATTCGCCCAACAATCACTGTCTCCACAACATTAACCATCTCTGTCTCGCTCTAAGCTTGTGCTGAGTAAACTGACTGAAAATACCTTTGTGTTGTCTCTAGCATGGCATCCTGATTATCAATCTCACCCCCAGTATCGTCTTTAAGAACTTCAATTCGGTTCTGTTGCCTTCGTGATTTAACACTACCATGAAAAAATTTAGTATTTCTGTCTCCCTCAGTCAATCAAAAAGCCTTTGCCCTTTGCTTCCAGAACCTCTCCTCAATTTCCAACACCTCATTATACTTCCTTTTTGCAAAGAAAAATTAAGCAACAGACTCTCTATCTCTTTTCCCATGTAATCTCTCCATTTGTCTTTGCCATTTCCGCATTTGACTTTTGAAGCGGACATTGAATTTTTTTTACCCCACTCTTCCATTGACCTTATACATACTCTCAATTTGCCAGTGATAGGCCCACCATGACTCCTCCAACTCCCCATTACCAGGTCACTGAATTCCTTTTCCTTCAGCCAGCTATCTTCAAAGTAAAACTTCTTTATTTTCCTTCTACGCTCTTTATACTCCAAAGCTAACATAAGTGGGAGATGGTCAGAATACCCATTCATAATCGAAGTTACCCAGTGATTAGAAAATCACGTAAGCCATTCACGAGAAGCAAAACCCCTATCTAGCTTCTCCCTCACCCAGGCCTCAGAACCCCTACATATCTCCCAAGTAAACTAACTTCCATGCATATCCAACTCAAACAACTCACTCTCCTCCACCACTTTATTGAAAGCATGCATCAGATGTGAAGGAAAAATAACACCTCGCTCCTTCTCATCCCTTAGAATACAATTAAAATCCCCCATCACCAGCCACGGTAGGGTTGAGGCGTCTGACAATTGTCTAAGTAGACTCTGGGATTCCCCGTGCTTATTACGGTCCGCATACCCATAAAAGCCCACAAACCTCTAACCCCCCTCACCTCATCAGAAACCAATGCCTCGATATGGTGGTCTGAATCGCTCACAATAGATACTTGAGCCTCATCCCTCCACAACAATGCCAAACCACCACTTCTCTCTAAAGATGCAGTTTATTATTGGTTTGAAGTCCTATTTTATTTTATTTTTTTGGATTTTTTTTAAAAAAAAAAATTACGCACAATGCGCTTACATTAAAGAAGAAAGAAAAATCCCACCAAACCCGGATGTGATTCGAACCCATGACCTCCCAAGGCATAGGTAAGCTCTCAACCACTAGGGCATATGAGACTGTTGAATTTGCCATCCAGTCAGCGACTTGATTGCCTTCTCGGTACACATGGTAAATTGTACCTCCTAATCTCTATCCTTTAGTCGTTTTCACTCATGTATAAGCCAAACAAACGGATGATGAACTGTAATCTGACTCTGCATAAATGATATGACTGATTTTGAGTCCATCTCCATAATGATTCGTCGAAATCCCTTACCCCACGCCAATCGTAATCCAAAATACAGACCTCATAACTCCGCTAGTAAAGCGGAACAGATCCCTAAATTTACAAGGTATCCACCTTGCCAATCACCCATATAGTCTCGAATTAGTCTACCCGTTGAGGCCGCCCTCGAGTTACCCTTACTTGTTGTATTAATTTTTACCCAATATGTTATAGGTAGATTGCATCTAATCAGTCTGTCATGTTTCTGCCTTGGATTCCCCTGATTTAGTTTTTTACCTGTAGCTACGCTTTCCCATGCTCGGTACAAAATGAACTCTGGCAATAACTCAAGCGTCCCTCTTTCTTCAAAGATGCGGTTGTTCCACGTCCTCCAAATCCACCATATTACAATCAAAATGATAATCGGTCACTCCATTCCATCCAACCTCATACAGCAAGAAATATTTTCATCAATCCAATCCATGCGATTCAGTGAGAAGAAATGTGTTCTCGCAGTTATAGACAATATATGAATACATAATAAGACAAATGTTAATAAATAATACCACATGAGGCAAATGATAAAATTTTGGATACCACGATGGCCAAATAGACCTTTATTCATTTATTGTTGGGATAAGGTACAAAAATATCTCCAACGTTGACAATTATGAGCAATTTCACACCTAACGTCTAAAATTGTGCAATTTTAACATTAATATTGGCAAGTTTGGTCAATTTAAAAACTCAAACTTTGGTGCAGGCTATGAATAGAGTGAGAAGTTCAGGGAATAGGCTTAGCTGGCTATTGAACAAGTGTAAAGATTTGATGGATCGGGATTGGGAGGTGCGGATTACTCATGTTTATAGGGAGGGTAATAAGGTGCCAGATTGGGTGACAAACTACGCGGGACGACTGTCTTTAGGATATCAAGAGTGTGATGTGCCTCCTGCAGGCATTCATATGTTACTTCTATTGGTTTGCCCTAGTTCGTAGGCATTGGTCCTACAATATGTATTAGAAATTTTGTATATTGTTTGAATACATTGTATATGTGTTATATGAATAAAGGCGATAATTCATAATATTTATATCTTGTGCTATGAAACATGTATGGAGTATCTGTTGATTGATAATCATAAAACGTCCGAGACCTGTTCTATTCGTGGGAACGAATATAACTAAAGGTCTATGCATCTAGTATTTGTGTAGTTGTGTAGGAAGCACTACTACAACACTTGTATAGTCAGATATGGATACAGGTACGCATTGATGTAGCTCAATGTGGGACTAGACCGATCCGCTCTAAAAAGATTCAGGGTGAACATGTCATTGATCTTTCTAAGTGTAGAACTCTATTATCTCCAGACCTATTTCATTATAGTAAATGACATGAGATGTGATTCACTTTGATATGCGCCTAACAGGTCCGTAACAGGATGCCAAATACGGATATGTTGGGTGAATCGTTGAACACGTTGTTGCGGATAGATGAAGTGATGGGATTACCACTCACCTAACGGTGAGCCGATATCACCGGCCACTTGAGAAGTGGAACTGAAGAAGTGTGTGGCCACACCCTGATAAGTAGTTTACTTATCTGATTCATCAGTCCACTTTAGATCAAGAAATATAATAAACCGTATAGAGAATGACAGCCACCATGTCTCTAGTTTATAATATGGATATGCAAATGGTAAGAGCTACTGAAAGATCATCTACTGGGTTTCATGTGTCTTCTATAGACGACTGAAGTAATTCGTATCAGCCAGGGGCCTTAATGGTTTGCTAGAACCCACTTATGGTCATTGGGCTTTAGGCCTATGTCTGGTTGAGGAAGGACCTTTAGGATCGTGCACACACAACTCGTGGAATTGAATAATAGTATAATTTTAAATACATGTTATGTATTTAATCGGAATAAAATATGTTAATTAATTGTTAATTAATTAACAAAGGGATAGATTGATTATTTGTTATTTAACAAGTTAATCAATTTGATATTTAATTGGTTATGGTTAATTAATCAAGTTTTCCAAATGTAATTAATTAATCAATTAATTAATTAGGTTGCATAGGATAAATTATTAATTGAACCATAATGCAATTAAATTCTATAGGGCGATAAATATAGGTCTATTTGATCCTAATCGAATTAAATATAATCTATAGGGTTATATTTAGGGCTAATTACAAATCTAGCCCAACTAAAAGGGTCCATTTACATATCTAACCCACTTTGCTTTAATATCACCAAATTAGACACTTTCATCCACTTTGGACAAGAATACCCTTATTTCAATTCATGTTCTTTCTCAGATTCTGAACGTCTTTCTCGTCATCCCAAACAGGCGAAAAGACGGTGGTTTATAGAGAGAAGAGATTTTGTTTCGTTCAACCTTTGAAGAACTAGTGTCTGCAGAAGAGGATTAGGAAGGAAATCTTAAAAAATAAGAAAGAAAACAAATCTAACAATTGAACTGCTGTGATGTCGCATTTGTGACGAATTCATCGCAAATGCGATAAGATTTGTCGCATCTGCGATAATGGTTGTCGCATTTGCGACAGCAAGTTGTCGCATTTGCGATGAAATGCGACAGCTGTTGTTGCATTTGCGACAAAATGCGACAGCGATTATTGCATTTGTAAAGTGGTGTCGCATTTGTGACGAAATGCGATAAATTCGTCATAAATGCGACAACAATGGAGGAAATTGACGGAAAATGGTGGAAAATAGAGGAAATTGAAACAATACCATTACAGATGAAGAAAGAGGCAAGACTAGCAAGAAAAACATGTATATAAGCTAAAAACATACCATTTCTATGGGAAATTGAACATAATACTTCAATAATCACTAACGATTGGTATCAAAAATTGAAGAACATGAACCGAAGAAGAAGAAGAAGAAGAAGAAGAAGAAGAAGAACCAATCGAAGAAGAAAGAAGAAGAAGAATCGAACGAAGAAGAAGATTCGATCGAAGAAGAAAGAAGAAGAAGAATCAATCGAAGAAGAAGAATGGATCGAATAGAAATATGGGTATTCTTGTCCAAAGTGGATGAAAGTGTCTAATTTGGTGATCTTGAAGCAAAGTGGGTTAGATATGTAAATGGACCCTTTTAATCGGGCTAGATTTGTAATTAGCCCTTATATTTATGATTAGGGATCAATGAGGGACTAATTAGAAATTAGCCAACTAAAGTGGGGTAATTAAATTGGGCCTATTTAGACCTAATTGAATTAAATATAATCTGGGTTATATTTATGGTTAGGGACCAAGGAGGGACTAATTTGATATTAGCCACTTAACCTAAACCTAATTGATACAAGTATTTATTCATTAGGTTTAGTAAGCTAATTATGACTTGCCTCCTCCCTGGAAATTTCGGCCCCCTCAGTCCCTGCACAAAGTTCTTCGTGTTCTTCGTGCTCAGATTATTCTGAATCGATTACGACTAGCACCGGTTCAGTTCCTATACGGCTGGTGCACGTGATTAAGGAGATTCACTCGACTTGTGGATTCCTGCAGCCGTCTCTAGAAGAGACATCACCTGTAAGTTCCTGGATCTATGTTTTAATTTTGCTTTGAAGTTCACTATGTGGCAGTCTGACACGATCTTAACTGGATTATAGAAAATCTAACCGTAGTTTTCCGCTGCACTTGGTTAATTTTCGATGACTAATCCCCAACAACTTCTAACTGATGCTTGTGGCTCTTGTTGGCCTAGGCGCATTCGTATGTAGTTTTTTCATTTCCTGTTCTTTTGGGGTTTTCCCCTCCATGTAATAAAAAAAATCATCAAATTGTCTTCTTTATCATTAATATTGGTATCTGCACTTTACATATGCGTCAATTTATCACTTATTAGTAACAAATCACAACATATGAATATAACGTAGATTTCAAAAAATATATTGTGTTTTGTATAAGTTGGATAAAAAACATCTAAATATTTTATTGAATTTAGAAATATTAATCTCTAATTATATTATTAAATAAAAAAATATAAATTGTTCTTTTAGAACTAACTGATATGTAAATAGTGTAGAATAAAAAACAAAATATATATGTTTTATAATTATATCTGAAATTGATTCAACTTGTTAACGTTATCAGTAAAAATTACTTTTAACTCTTAATATTAAAAATAAAATCGCACAATTTTTTTTTTTAAAAGCAAAATTCTCCTAACTGCCAATACTAAAGCAACACAAAACACAGAAACTAGTCTTTCAAGTGACCTTTGGCAACTTGAGGCGACATAATTTAAATTATTAGTTATAATTGTCTTATCGAATTAGAATTAGAATTAGAAGGATGATTTGTATGCATGTATGTATGTGCATGCATGTATATATATCATCAAAACATGGAAAATATTGATTAATACGTACTCACTGGCCAATATCATTAGATAAAGTTTATTATATTAGGTATTTGAATGGCCTAATTTTTTTTAAGATTTTAATAAATTTAAATCTAACGGTAATGAATAAAATTTATTCAGTAATCTTGACGTTCAAATTGCTTAAATTATAAACACATCAATTATTATTTAAAATCTTCTTTTATTCAGCCGCACGGATATTAAGAGATATCACTTTTTAATAAGTTCAAGAGGTAAAAAGATATTTTTGAAAACAATAGAAGGACAATTAAATTTTCTGGGCAAATACAAAGGTATAAATGTATTAAGCTTTTTTTGGATTTCTATTAACTAAGTCTTTAATTTTAGATACATTATTATGCTCTTGCTAATTAGGAAAAGGCTTAAAACACTTTTTGGCCTCTGACCTATCCAAAATTTGTGCATTTGGCCTCTGACTTATTATTTGGTCATATTTGGCCCATAATCTATCAAATTAGATAAAATCTAACCCATATTGAATGAAAAATTAACTCTGTTGCAAAATTAAAGGCAGTAACCAATACAAAAATGACACATGACACATAAATAAAATTAATTTTCACTCTATCGGAACACTAGAGAAAGTTTTTAGGATTTTTTTAGTAGGTAAAATAGTTACTGTTGTCATCTCCAGTTGAAAATTAATTTTATTTATGTGTCATGTGTCGTTTTTGTATTGGTGACTGCTGTTAATTTTCCAACAAAGTTAATTTTCCATTCAATATGGGTTGAATTTTGTCTAATTTGATAGGTCAGGGGCCAAATATGATGAAATAATAGGTCAGAGGCCAAATGCATAAATTTTGGATAGGTCAGGGATCAAAAAGTGTTTTAAGCCTTAGGAATATGAATATAAAGAGCCTTATTTATTTTTTATCCACATTCAAAATTTACACTTTTTAGAAATACAAACGTAGTTTTTTTATATGCCTTATGCTATTATAGAAAAAATATAAAACCTTATTTCAAATTGAAAAATTAGATATACAGTAAAACTTCTATATATGAATATTCTATATAGGAATAACCTCTATTTTGTTATAAAAAAACTCGGTCCCAACTTGGGTCAGTTATAAATAGGAATAACCTCCCAAATATTATTTGTTATACACTTTTCAAGTCCCACCTTTAGAAATTATGCATCCATATAGTAATAATTATATATTTATATGTATATATTAAGAATTCAAACTAAATCATAAAATATATATAAAAAAAAAAACTATTGAAATTATTTACGAGTTGGAAACCCAAACTACAACTTGAAATTATAAATATTTAGTATTCTCATTGATGTTTATATTTTTCCCATAAAATTCTTTCAATTATCTATATATTGAAAACCTAAAATCTAAATTGAAATTCTAAATATTTAAGTTATTCCATTAATGTCTATTGTTATACATTATATATAAACCATGTATGCCTATGATAATCTTAACCAATTTCAAGTGGTATTATTTAAAATTTAAAATTATATGAGTTGAAATTTTTTATTATACCAAACTCTATTTAGTAATAACCTCCCAATTGTTATACAAATAGTTAGGTCCCAAGTGTATTCTTATATAGAGGTTTTACTATATATGAAGTAAATAATATTCTTGAAAATTAGATGATTATAATTAATTAAGTGAATTGTTAAATACCACCCCCAAATTATTAGTTACCGTTTCTATTTGGACTTTTTTACCCTTCTCATAATTTTGATAAAAAAACTGAAAATTCTTTCTCTAAAATCACAAACTCGAACAACAATAATTGAAATTATGAAAATAATTGATATGTGACAACCTGAATCCCAAAAATGGATGCTTACGAGTCGGAAAAATTAAAATTTACATTTTTTTATCAAAAAAATCATGAACATAATACATATATTTTTTGTGGCGATTAGTAATTTTCGTCACAAAAAAATTGGAGAATTTTATATTTTTCATCGTAAAAAATTGAACAATTTAACATTTTTCGTCACTAAAAAGTCTATATTTGTGCCTAGACCAAATTTTGGTCGAGGATGATGGACCCGCCCAACCAATGACTTGGGTGGGTCCAACACCCACCTAGCCAATGGCTTGGGTGGGTGATATATCCGCCCAAGCCATTGGCTGGGCAGATGCTGGACCTGCCCAAGCCATTGGCTGGGCGGGTCCAGCACCCTCCTAGATCTAAAATTGGTTTTTTTTTCAAAAATTTAATTTTTTTTTAATCAAAAAGATAAAATTGTTCAAATGGAGACGGTAATAAATAATTTAGAGGTGATAAATAGCAACACCTTTTTGATAAATAAAAGTTTAATTATAATTGATCACGACTCATTATATGACATTAAAATATTAGACGTTTGATGTTTTATTTTTTCCTTAAAAATATTGTAGATTCTTAAGAAAGAATCTAAATCCAAAATGAAGTAGAATATAAATGGGCTTAATAGGAACATCTTTAAGTTAGAATGGCCTACATATTTGGGCTCCATTTGCTATTTATCTACATTATCAATCAATAAAGACAAAAGAAAGTGACCAAGTAGGAATTCTAATACACTTTTGAGCCATAAAGTTGTTAATTTTTTCCCTAAATTATTCAGATAAAAACACCATAATGGCATGCAACTGTACCTATCTTAAATCAATTCTTGATAAATTAATTAATTAATATTATGTCAAGTAACTAACCAGACATTAAGGTACATGTCTTTGGGATTAAGTAAATAGGGATTGATATCATATTAAGTTTTACAATTATCTCCATCATCAACTCCGTTAAAGTTCTTTTTTATTATAGAAGAAAGGCTAAACGTCCAAACAAATAACACAACAAAAAATGTCTGTAGGAAATATACCACTTTCGTAATGATTTAAAAGAAGAGATCATATGTAACTCGCCAGTCAATCAACTACTTCCCCTAGCGAGAAGTGGTGCCCTTAAAAACTCGATCGTTTCTCCACTTCCACATCCACCAAACACACGTGCTATTGGCAATTGAATATTATCATAATTAATTTTGGAACTGAAGTTAGAAGGAATAAAATAATTCCCATGCTTCTTTTACACTAATACAGTGCCTGAATATGTGATTTTCGCCATCCTCCAACCCGCAAACAATAAAAGAAGGATCTGAAGCAAGGAAACAATGAACATGATTGTTATTTGTCAATGCCCAAGGCCACTGTGCAATTACCAGAGGAGGAGAACATCCAATACCAATTGTCCAGATTATCACAACCCGAAAACACATTGATATTTTCTAAAAGGGATAAGGCATCAAAATAGGCCTAATGTTTTTAGGAAGTACCCATTCATATTACTCGGTTAAATTCTGATTTCTCTCTCCATCTCCGTGTACAATTTGACAGAACTTAATATACATATCAATATAAAAAGAAAGCATACTATTTGATGATGATTATTAGAGTATCTCCAATGATTTATATCCGCAAATCATCCGTTATATTTATCCAAAAATTTGAATGCTATTTCCTCCTCTTGGTAAAATTAAATTGTAGTGAATTGGATAAAGTGAGTACAGAAAAGGAGGCCTTTTTTCTGGTGTTGTAAACTGCTCATATGATGAAACAAAAATAGTAAAAGAAGACACAGAATCTTATGTTAAATCCAGTATTCTCAAAATAATTGAAAGCCTTTTTTCTTACATGGAAAGACGTTAGAGCATATTATATTAATATTTGATTGTAAAGTAGTATATGTTCATTTTGAAAATAATTAAATTAAATAATAAAATGGGTTCCCTTAGGAGTGGAAGATGATAAGGAGACACGAGAGAGAGAAGGAGATTGAATATATTCATATGCATGATGATGACATAATATCAATTCTTATGTATGACTCTAATCATACCCGCGTTGGATTCTAATATAATCGACTCGGACTCCACTTATTGTATTGTTCCTTCATTTTTCCTTTCTTTCTCCCAAAAACTCTAGTTTAAGGGCTAAATTTTGTTATAAAATGCTACAAATTTATTATTATGTTTTTGGACATTTTAAATAAGTTTGTCGATAATTTGTAATTTCTCAAAAGATCGATCGTTGACTTGGCCTTTAGAGATTGACATGTATTGGAATGGATCAGTGAGTACAATCTGATGTCAAAGTCAGTAAAATTGTCAAAAAGAGTATTATAAAACAATATAGAATATTTCCTAAAAAGAGAGAGAAGTACTTTTTTATACATGGTCCTGAAGGATGAGATTAGCTTACTACCCCTAAGTGAGGCGGTGATTGTAAGTCGGTTTGAAGCTCCTGAATCTATAAAGGACATGCCCTTTTTAGAGTCTAAAGTCAATTTGGGTTGGGCCTTTTATTTATTTGATATGTAATAGACTCCCCCCACACTAATGGTGAATTTCCAACATTGCATGTGCGATAGAAATTTAATGCTTATTGTGCGATTCGTGTTTCCCAAAAGATAACTGGCACTTTTTTTTAAGGATAGACGAGTGTGATTTTGAAAGCATTTGTGGTAACCTGACAACGAAAAGGTATATAGCCCTGAATCGAGTAAGGAGGAACCCTTTCGTAATCGAAAGTGACTCAAATGACTTGAAACATAGAGGATTGTATTAACTGATTTTTCAATGAGACTATAAAGCATGTTAGTTTCTCATTTGTGTCTTTTTCTCCATTTCTTTCCTTTGCCTACTGTTATTTGTTTGTTGAATGCAAAGCTATAGTCGGGGTTCCTTTAGCTGGAGATATCCAAACTCACAGCAGATTTGAATATTTCATGGACTAATGATTCTTGTGAAGACAATGAGGGTCTACTGTTGAAAAGCCTCAGAAGTTCGAAGTCATGGTTAGTTACCAATGCACCTTCTTTCCTACCATAGATCCCTACACCAAGGAGTTTCTCAGACATTCTGATTTTATTCAGGTCGATGTTTATCGAGTTATATGAAGAGGTTATGAGTCAATTATGATCGACAGAAGTGCACAATTTGACCAAGAGGGAGCCACTTTGATACTGTGTATGTGCCAAATTGAATACCATAATGCATCTACTGTGGGCAACGTGGTGATCCAACCGACTCTTGAGGATGTCATCATGATGCCATTGTATATAGGCTTAAGGGCACTTACGAATTGGAAGCCCCTGGTCTAGACATGCGAGCCAACAACCCATTGGCCTCTAACACTTTTATCTTGTACAAGGAACACCTTATTCAAGGTTTTCGAGTTCTTTATCTCCCTTTTCTGTGGGAAATCTTACAGGACTTAAAGCTTCTTCCTAGCCAGGTTACATTTGAGGCCATGGTGCAAATCCTGGCCTTTTACTAGTATTGTTGTAAGGAAGGTTATAGGCTCACTGTCCCTATTCTCAAAAAGTTCTTCCAGCCAGCCAAGATCCGAGATCTAATCATGTGAGTTGGAAGGCCCAAAGGTTGAAGTTCCTCAAGAATGATATCAACAAGGTCCGAAGGGACATGTTCTTTATAGTTTGAAAGAATACGACTTTCCCATTTCCGACCAACTAGAACCCTTCTCCTAAGAGTGTGATGAATCGAATGTCAAGGGTAAGTGAGCCTGGATATTGAGCATAAGTTGAGTGACTTCCTATAGGGCTCTGATAGGGTGCCTCCCCTCCAGCCGAGCCAGTGACTAATTTAGTTGCAGAGTTTGTGGATGAATGCATCTGGGTTTGGAAGGGATGGAAGTTTCCTCATGTTAGGGACTTGAACAAAGCTTTGGCGAGGGAACTGCTCGAGAAGCAGAGTTCCTTCTTGAGTGGGTAAGTTTGTTCGAGCTGCTCAGGGTATGTATCAAATGTACCCTGAAAAGATGGAGTACGTGAGAATTTGGTCACCCCCTAGCATTTTGACCTATTATCTTCCTGAAATGGTTCCTTGTTGTCTGATGATGTCCTTCCTTATACTATTTTGTTTGTTTACTTGGTTTTTAGCAGATTCCATGACTCATGTGTTGGGATTATCCCAACGAATCGCAACGAAAAAAAATATTCGATAAGACCCATAAAATAGAGCGGAATCCCAGACATGATAATAACTGTATTAACAAAAATGTACCATTCTTCTTCGGATTAAGAGCAAGAATGGACAAAAAATCAAACATGAATGGACAAGGATTTGCAACTCATGCAACATCCCTCCACAATCTCACACGCTGAAAGTCTTGCAGTTAGATCACGTGCTAGCACCGGTGTATAATCATTAGGGTTTGAGCTTTTATGTTTATAGAGAAATTGGAAAAAATATATATATACATATATTGCTTTTCCTAATCTTTGTGTGTTTTGAAATAGCTCTAATATTGAGATTGGCCAAAGGCGACACATAGGAATAGTAGGTATAGAGAGAGTGAGAGATATCTTCAACTTAAAATTCTATTTAATTTTAATTAGGAATATCAGGTCATATCCGATTAATTCCAAGTTAAATTTAGGGAAAAGTACAAAAATAAACCTTGTGGTTACGTCTGTTTTCGATCGGCACCCTTGTGGTTTAAAAGTTTGCAAAATGGTACCATGAGGTTCATTCCGTTAGCAAACATAGGCCAAATTGACTAACGGTGTTAAAAGTCAAAGGGAAAATAGTTAATTTAGTACTTATATTTATTTATTTTATAAATTAACCTTCTTATTATCTAATTATCACAAATAAACCCTAAAATAAAAAATAAAAATCAAATACACCATCTTCTCCCTCTCTCTCTTTAATTTTTTTTTTTCTCTTTTCTCTCTCTAAAATCAATTGAATTTCCATCTTTTTTTCTAAATCTAATCTTTAATGATTCGATCATAGTTGTTCTTCATATCCTTGTCAATTATCAATTCCAGCTTATTTTCTTGATGAATCTTCTTCACCTGTAATGATGATAATGAATTATCTAATATCATGAACGAAAAATGACTATAATGTATAAAGCCTCAATCTTTAACATACCCAATCAAGCATGGCTCCGCCTTTCTGGTTTGCCGACTTGCCAAACTCCAAAGCCCTCAAACCAGATATCAATTCGAGTAGGGGGATTCCAAACCTGAAAACATCTGTTTTCTCAGACGATTGACCTGTTGAAGGTAATTAATGAGCTATTTCTTGTATCTTTAAATCTGGTTAAGAGTATAATTAAGGCTTAACGTTTCATCCTTTTTGTTGTGCTGGCTTTGACATTTTTCTTCTCTTTTGTGAATCTGAATCAGGAGGCTGAACAATAACAGTCTTTATGGACCAATTCCTCCCTCTTTGCCTAATATGAGCCAACTTTCCTTTCTGTAATTCTCATAAACTCTGCATCAAGATAATTTCTTTTCCTGATCATAATTAAATTTGAGTAAACTTATGTGGGTTTTTTCCCTTTCAATTTGATGTTTTAGGGACTTGTCTTACAATAATTTGAGTGCTCCAATACCTGCTTTTCATGTTAGAACATTCCAGAATTAGATTTTCCGTAGCAGATTCAGCTGCTTTCTTCCTTCAGCTTTTACCTATCGAAATCACTATTTCGCTTTCTGAAACTTCTCGATAGACTTTCCTAAATACCACTCTAGACAGGACTGGCAGAAGGAAATTTTAAAGGTCATGAAGAAGTGGAAGAAAGGATGAGTGGAGAACTACTTTTGTTTGGGATTTTGCAAAGTAATAACTAATTAAAGATTAGATTTAGAGAGAGATGGAAATTCAATCGATTTTAGAAAGAGAAGGGAAAGAAAGAAAAAAATTTAAAGGGAAATGGAGAAGATGGTGTATTTGATTTTTATTTTTTATTTTGGGGTTTGTTTGTGATAATTAGATAATAAGAAAGGTTAATTTATAAAATAAATAAATATAAGGATTAAATTAACTCTTTTCCTTTTGACTTTTAACACTGTTAGTCAATTTGGTCTGTGTTTGCTAACGGAATGAACCTCAAGATACCATTTTACAAACTTTTAAACCACAATGGTGCCGATCGAAAACCGACGTAACCACAAGGTTTATTTTTGTACTTTTCCCTTAAATTTATATCCATTTCAAAATGGTCTTTCAATTTCATAGTCTTGAAGCATAAGATGGGAAATCTTTTGCATCGAGACCGAGGGTTGATTGTTAAGAAACTAGGACCCTGATTGATACTTTTCTAGTTTTATCACGGCCAACATTTTGGTTGGGTGATGGATGGAGAACCGTGGACCTATAATTTATTAGTTTTTCATGAGATGAAGTGTGGGTTTACGTGTATAATTTACCTTTCGGATTCTTCTCTGAAGCTGTAAGGTCTTGGCTAACTACATTGGCTCATTTATCTCTTATGATGCCAATAATTCTTGGTCTATAGAGCGCCCTTATATGAGAATTAAGGTTCAGGTCGATATTCGTCAATCACTGAAAAATGAGAAGAATGTGCAAAAATTAGGGGGTGCATGGATTGTTTGTGCCTTTCATTATGAAAAACTACCATCGTTTTGCTTTATTTGTGGGCTAATTGGCCACATTGATCATAATTATGATAGAATTTATCAAATTCTGGAGGAAGAACTAGTGAGAGGATGGGATGTTTCTTTACGTGCTCCTTTGTACAAAGTGTCTCTTTTGGGAGGAGAATGTTGGCTCAAACAGGAGGATAATGGCGTGTTTGGAGTTGTGTCTAGGGTAAATTCAAGGGGGACTGTAGATGGGTCCAGCAAACGCATGTCCAAAATGGCTGGTAAAAATAGTGACTTTAAGGGCGTCCTATGAACCTGCTAGAGTTGTGAGCCAATGTGCTTGATAAAGGGCTGATAGATCCTACTAATAGAGAAGTCGTGGGAGGATCAAGTCAAACATATGGAGGTTGCTAAGACAGTTGTTATTATCCTAGGGGGCGTGGACCAAAATTGTATCATACTCATGTTAATTGTACTCTTTAGCTCGACAACATAAGTGAAAGCCTCAGCAATATGAGAAGCGAAAACTCCATATGGAAAACCTCCAGACTTTCTGAAAATTCCACCTGCTCCGGCAAGACCTAGAGAACTAGAGGTGGCGTATTGCTTCGAGGAGCTCTAGACAGGAAACCATTAAAATCCAACCTTCATAGGGTTTCTACAAACAAACTGGAAGACTTCGATGAGCTCTAGACGGGCGGCCATTAATATTTAACTTCGAATGCCATTCCACTTGTTGATGGAATTAAACATATGTCCCTTTTCCAAAAAAATCTGCCTCACGAATACAATTCCAAAGACAACGCAGATCAAAGTGAATATTAGACAGTCAGTTGTCAAAAGATAGCTTCATTCCTCACTTTCCACACTAACCAGGAACAAGAAACAATAACTGCAGGCCAAGGGGTACGCACCTGAGGCCTAAAATTAGACTTCATAGTATGAGTGACTATATCAAGGACTGTACCATGAAGGAAGATATGTTTTCCAAACAATGAGGAGATTGAATTCCACAAAGACCTCGTGAAAGAGCATTTCAGTAAATAAATGCTCAAAAGTTTCCTCATTATCGGCACAAAGAGCACATCTAGATGCCATGTGAAAGCCTTTTAATTTTAACTGATCCACAGTAGGAATATACCCGTGCAGAACCCGCCAACAAACGAGAGAACAAGAAGGGGGAACGCTGAGCTGCCAAATGAAACTGTGCCATTCCAAAATCGCACACAACCAGCAAGCTTCAAATAGAATCCTTCACTGTAAATTTACTCGTTGCTCAACCTGTCTAGATACTGAAGTCTACTCCGTCATTACTTTGCTTAACATCGTGAACACATTGCAAAACGCCATTTGGAAGTTGCGGCGATGCTGACCATAAACCATCAGGGCTGAAATCCTCAACACAATCAGTTAGAGACCGTTGTTCATGCTGAAAAAGGTCATCCTGGACTGCAATTGTTGACACAATCAATTCATCTGTCTAGAATTTGAAGTTTCCAACCGATCCCAGCCATCAAAAACAATTGGTCCGAAGATCAACATAGAATATACAAATAATAAATTGACTTCCTAAACTAATTTAAAGTGATTTATTAGTCTTATGAACTTTTTCAAAATGATACATATTTCAGTTTATCTAAATATTCATTTTGCTCTGCCAAGTTTTACTTGGAGGAATTAATCATGTCACTTTAAACAAAATCAAAATCAAAAGGATAATGAGAATCTCCAAAGTTTAGGGACGCCAATCAGATTATTTGACCACATACAAGAGGCCACTAATATATTATATTAAGCCATTATTTTTCGATAAATCATTGTCATATAAAGCATCTACAGTGCATTTTCTTTTCCTAATAATTAATTTGAATAGTTTTATCATAAAACATAGATATGAAGATCTATAATGCACTAATTTTAGCTTTTAACTATTCTCGAGTAAAATATAGTTCAATTGCATTATGAACAATTTAAAATCAACTGTCAACGAAGTTCGCACTCTGCAGTGCAATTCTACAATCAAACGGAAACTATACATATTCATCATCTACATTATAATAAAACTATAACCAAAGAAGAAAGCTCAGCATCTATGAATTCCAAAACGGCCTAGACCACAATCTCACCATCTTGTATAGAGGCAGACACATTATCACAGCCAAACTAGTAGCTCAACTTTCCACTTCCACCGCACGTATTGCAGGATCGAGCAGACGAGCACTTTGTGCAGTAACTCCACTTTTTCGGAAGCCTGAAAACATTAAGTTCACCTCATCAATCCAAATGCATAGGGAAGTTCACGCCTAGTAAATAATTCATGTGTGGTGTGAACACGGGAGTTAGAATTATACGCTGCTGTGTATCGAGTAGCCATATTCTTTGCATTCAATCTTGCTTTCTCAGCATTTTGTTCTGTCAGTCTCTTAAGCACAAACCCTTCACCTTTACATTCAGAGCATATACCCGAACCGCCACAATCTTCGCATTCTTTTAGTTGTATCTGCATGTTGACATGTATACAACTCATTAAAAGCATATATAAACAAACAGATTAAGAAGAAGGAAGTTAGCATTAAGTGGATGCTGCAGTTAACTATGCACCTCGTTTGTTTCAGATGCTTTGGTTCTTCGGGCAAGAAGCGTAGCTGCTGCTCCCACAACAGTAGCAGCAATTGCCAGAGAAGCAGCTGTTTCAGGTAGAGCAGAGCCTACTACAGATGTTTTCGTATGTTGTTTTTGCCTTTTCACGTCGACTGAAGTCCAAGCCTTTCGATCCAGTTTATTAACAACTTCAGGCTTGGACACCAAAAATGCTTCACAACGTTAAAAGTCAGAAACACAGCAAATTCAATTCCATAATTATGCATTTCTGTTTCAATATGCCTAATATGATTTGGAAAAATTGCACTTCTAATGTAATTTAACGTTAAGACTAACATCAAAACAGCCTTCATGTACAAAGACTAAGACCTTAATCAGCATATTAAGGGATGCTACTTTAGCTCCTAGTAAGGTAGTGTTTCCGAAAACTATAAATAAAGCAGGACTGTCAATCCAGGGATCGAAATCCAGCTTAGCTCATGAACTTCTTAACTAATAAACTAAAAACTAACTTATAAAGATCTTAAATCACTTCAGTAACTCTGACTTACAGCAATTAGACAACCAATACTGAGAACACATTTTCGTACATCTTTTATGAAGCAAATATATGTAAAAAGAGTAACTGACGAACTAACGATCATAAATTTCATATATATATATATATATATATATATATATATATGTATACAAATTCTATCCATAACTGGCAGTGTTCACAGTATGTGCTATATGAATGAGCAAGAAAAGGTAGGTAGTTTTTTTTGAAGCATTCAGTCCCTAGCGCATTTTCTAGCCCATTTGGAGATTTCATTTTGATGGATTTTGGAGGAATTTAATTCTTTTTCTCACAAAATCTATTGTCTATAAGAAATCAAGGTAAGACAACTGAAAGATTTTTTTATAAAACAAGGTAATTTGAAGAAATTCCAAGGAATTAGGATGAATTCATTTCTTGTAATTCAAACAATCGGCAAGGTATTATAGCTGAATTTCCTAATTTCTCACTTTCTTGCTTAATACACAGAAATATAAATCAAAGGGTAAGTTCAAAAAATGGATGAGATATTGGTACTTGCAAGCAAGGTGTGATTAGCTTAATTTAGCAGAGCTCAAAAAGATAATTTCTCAGATTTTATGTTTCGCAAGACATTAGAAAAAATATTGAACCACAACTTCTATATGAAAACTAACACAAACTACATCCAATTACTCTCAAATACAGTTTATCAAAGTTTCATTAAGCATTTAAGGAAACCAGCAAGTTATAATTGAGCAGCAGTAGCAAATGGATAAGCAATATGGTCAAAAGCTTGATGCGATCAAAGTTCTAAAATCATACAAGTATGTTGGTAGAGTTACATTATGGTACAGAATAAGATCAATATGACTTAATAGTTCAAAAACGAATTTGTAGAAAACAACCAAAGTCAGTTGAATTTCCAAATTTCTCATGTTCTTGCATCTATATCACCCATCTAAATTAAAGGAAATAATAAGTTAAGAAAATGAGCAATACTTCAAGTACTTCTATACGAATCAAAATTAAATTAGACCTCAGAGCTGAATACCAACTATTGCCATGGAAAGCTTGTAAGCCTCACACATATTTATTACAAACTAATATATGGGCACACTAGCATGATTTCATTAGCTTATTTCAGCAGAGCTGGTATCTCAGGAATTACCAAATGTCTGCAAATACTTAAGTGACATCAATACCAAACAAACTTCAAAATACCAAACATTCATGTAAGCAGCTGAAATACATCGGAATTTAGAAATTTCATTTACCTAATTATTAAGCTCTCATATTGAAACCAAGATAAATGCACAAATTACATAATTCCTTCACCATTCACAAAAATAACCATAATAACAAGGCAAACCAGAGTAGTAATATCACAAACTAACTTCAAACCTAATGATTAGCCAAGATTGCATAATTCTATATCTGAATTAAAACAATTCATGATTATTCCCAGTGCCCCCTTTTCAGAGTTCTTTTCAAAATTCACAACAACTCCGAATGGATACATTTAACTATCTTTATCTAAATTAAAACAACAATTACAACGAAAACCTTCCTCCATAAATATCATTATGAATGAGTGGTGGTTTTCCCAAATTGAAAGCAATACAAAAATTAAAGCATCCTAACCATAAAATCCTAAATGCCCCAATCCAATCTTTATGGATACTTTCCATTAATTTAGTGATAACTACATAAAACAGCTGATTTCAACTACCTAAAGTAAGTAGAAGTAATAAAGAAGTTAAGTGATCTTTAATGGAAAAATTAAAAGTATAGCTATGCAACAACTAGAAAACCCAGGAATAATGAAGAGAAGAAAGGAGAAATAGAGGTTCTGCAACCTACTTTTATTGAAGGAAGGAAATGACAATGTAACTGCAGCCTCCATTACAATTACAATTACAAAAGGAGTTTTGTCCTTGGTTTTCCGTTTTCAGAAACGGGAAACCATGTTCCTAGTTTCATAACTTCTCTTATCTTTGGCTCTTAGATTGTATTTCCAAAGTTGCCCTTAATACTGCAAAATATTCAGAAATGCCCTTTCTTGTGTGGCCTCCAATGTCCTGTCTGTCTGTGACACAATTAAATCCACTGTTAAACATTCACACAATATGTTACTCAACTCTTAGAAAACCGATAGGATACTTTAATTTATAAAATGGTTTGTATCCTTTTAAACTTATTTAACTTCATTTATCAATTGCTTAACTTTAAAGTGATATATTAATGCTTTAAATTTGTTTATAGTTATCTATTAATTTTTTAGATTTGGTTAATCTCATATGTATTTGTAATAATTTAAGCAATTTCAGATGGACTAAGAACATGTTTAATGGTTAGTTATAACTTTGGGATTTTTTATGGGTAAGTAACAAAGTTAAGTAACATCACACTAGAAGTAAATAGTTTTTTAAAATTTTACGGGATAAAAAAAATTAACAATAGGGACCAAAATTGTAATTTTCTACGACTGAAAGTATTATTTACTATATTTACATTTTCTCTTTGTCTAAAGCCTTTAGCTACAAGGCCAGCCTTAACCATCAAGTTTCATTTCTTTTTAAGGATCCATTTACAACTTTGTAATCTGATGGTAAATCTACTAAGAGCATCCTTAGTGGGAGGTTGTAACTTAAGGGTGCCACATAGGATAATTTATAATAAAAGGTTACAACCCATTAGAGAGCATTTGTTACTTTAGAATTTTATGGAATAATTAAAAAATATTAATTAATAACAAAGGACCTATACAACATTTTTCCACCAAAAGTAAAGCAACTATTTGTACTTTTCCGCAAATCCCATACTTTATCTCATGAAGTCCAAACTTTTATCTATAAATTGGTTGTTACCAATATTAGTTACTAACTGGGATACGCGGAACAGTGATCCGAGGTCTTTCCGGGAAAGCTGCCCGTGTTCTCCGAGGGTCGTCTCTGTGCGGGGAGCGGTCCCTGGGTACACTCCGACGATCAAGACAGTTAATTGCTCAAGAGAGTTATATATTCGTTGGAAATGAGTTAGGAAGAAATGTTACCCGATCCCTTGTCTTTGGTGGTCTCCTTCCTATTTATAGCAAGTCCCCTTTGGGCCTTTGAGGCCTCTTGCCCTTTTCCTCCTGGGCCCTGTTGGGCCTATGGGCCACCTGGGCCCAAGGCTGATATTCCGAATCAGGTAGTCCCCCCCCCCCCCCGGAAATGTAATACCGAGTATTGCATGCGAGGTGTAGTCGGGGAGCTGGTGGCCGCTTGCGTGCTCTAGCGAGCAGGGGGAATTTGTGAAAACGCTGCTCGCGTCTTAAGAGAAAAAGACTCTTCCAATTGCCGCATGCGCTTCTAGTTTTCAACGCAAAATTAATTGCCTCCTCATTAATGCTTTTGCATGCGTCGTAAAGTGCTCTTGGACACCGTGCTCTGCCGGCGCCTCCGTTTGATATATAAATAGGGGAAAGGAGCTTGTATTTCTTTTTGCAAAGTCTCACTTGGTGTGTATTCTTCGTATACTCCCTCCCTTGGGTTCCTTGTTTCTTTACCGGTATTGCAATCTGTGCTCCACTCTCTGTCGGAATTCGTTGAGCGCCGGGTTTCTCTGCTCGTTGCGGTGGTCTGAGAGTGGTTTCCCCTTGTTGTCGAGACGCCGTTTGAGGTCAATCGTGCCTCTTTCTCATCTTTTCTTTCTTTGTTGTTATTTCGTTAGTTTTTCTTGGGAGGGAAAGTATGTCAGAGGGTTCTTTGCGGGGAGCCTTAAAACGACTGCCGCCAGTGACACCGGGTGATTTTACGCTTCGTGACGCCTCTTGGACGTGATCCGCGAAATGAAAGAGGCGAGTAGGGAGGGCGGAGGAGGGTGGAGGAGCGGTGTCGCTGTTGGAAAGAAGAGAAAAACCGTCGTGGTACGTGCGCCACCTAGTGTTGAGCGGCCGTTAGGAGGAGTTACCATCGGCATTCTCGAAGTGACCGTGGTTGTACCGGAGGGCGTGATTACCGAAAAACGACCCTTAGCTTTGATTTACGAAGAGATGCGTGAGAGAGTATGGACGCGGTCAGCGGGTGTGACTAGTGTTGATGGTAAGCGTTATGAGGGGAGGCAACGTCCGAAGAGGCCAGAGTCCTTCTCGGTGGACGATGCGTATAGCATCATAGTCTCCGCGGACTTGGCTGGCATCTCTGCAGTGTACCGATTGGGGCAGCCCTATGAGTTGGTTGCGCTTGAAGAAGACGATCGAGCTCATCATACGGGTGGAGCAAACGAGCTAGTTGTGTACGAAGAGCAGTTGGAGTCAGGGATGTGGCTACCTCTTCTCGCTTTCTTCGTGGAGGTACTGAAGGAGTATGACTTGTGTCCCGGGCAGATTCATCCAAATGGGTGGAGGATGATGGTGGCGTTCTACTCATTATGTCGATTGGCTGGATATCGAGCTACTGGGCTAGTTTTTCGCGAATTCTTTCGTCCGAACAAAGGACCCCGATCTCAGCATGTGACCTTTTCGCATCAAAAGTTCAAGGTTCTTGGCAGGTTGAAGGATAAAGTTCCCGAGTATCGTCATCGTTACTTCCTGGTCAGGAAGTTGGATGGAGATTTCCCTTTTCGGGTGTCATGGAACGGGGACCCCATGAATTCTAGTCGGTGGCTAAAGACGCGACCTATGTTGCCCTCGGAGGAGCACCTCGTAAAGTACTTAAAGGATCTGCCAACGAATAAGGAGCGCAAGAAAGATGTGGATGAGCTCGTTGGTCATTTCCTTGCTGCAGGGTATTACATTTGGAACCAGTGGCGAATGGCTCAGCTGAAAGGCTGGTCGCCGACGGATTTCGAGAAGTGGAAACGTGGGTATAATTTTTCAGCCGAAGAGCTAGCGGAGTTGGAAGCGATATCTATCAATGTTGCTGTCGTAGGTGAGGCGTCTGGGTTATAGGTTTCGTTTCTGCATGTGTTGCGTGTGTTTGCTTGAAATATATTGATTGTGTTGTTACTTATGTAGGTTCAGGTGATCCTCGCGTGAGCATGGATTTCGACCCGAATGAGTTTGGTGTTGGCTTGGAGACTGCGGAGGAAGCATTTGCCGGTGCATCAGGTTCCTTGGCTTCCTTCTCTTCGCTTGAGGATGCGAATCAGGTGGTTTAGAGCATGGGCAGGGTGCTCGCTATGCACGAGGACACTGATGTGATTGGCAACATACCGCAAGGTATGCCCGTGCTAGAAAGTGAGCCGAAGGAAGCTGCCGAGGTGATAGCTGCTGAACCTGAAGAGGTCGAGAACCAGATGCAAGGAGTGCTTACCCGGAAACGTAAGAAAGATAAAGCTAAATCAGTTGCCAGAACTGAAGCCGAGAAAGTATGTGCGGGTGATGATACCGCTGGGGCAAGCGATGGTTCTAAACGAGCATGTACTAACGGCGGGGCCGAGCTTTCAGCGGAGATGATGGATCGGGTAGGTGATCACCCAGAGATGATGAAAAGAATGGATATCAAGATTGCCAAGTTTCGGGAATATGTGATGGGGTTGTCGGTGCATTCAGACATGGCGACGTCGGACCTTGCGCGGGCGATGGCTCGTGTTGCTAAGGTGCCCGGAGAAGTTCACCGAATGGATGGTGTGTCCAAAATGAACCTCGGTGTGGAAACGTTATCGGCGCTTGGTGTGGTAAGCTCTTTTGACATGTTCGTTCAGGTTTGCTTCTAATGATCGTGTCCTGATTTGTGTATTCTGATGTAGGCCATTCAAAATGCTAACACGATATTCGACATGTGTGTCAATGATGAGAACTTGTTTCGGGACATGGAGCAAGGTTTGCGGAATGCTGTGAAGGATTTGAAAACGGCGAATGGGAAGGTAGCTACCGCCGGAGAATTGTTGGAGCACCGTGAGGGCGAGATCGCAGTGCTGACCGAGCAGCTGAAAGTGGAGATAGGAGGCTGAGTGTAGTTGGCGAAGAAATTGGCACATGATGCTAAGGAGCTCCGCTCTTACAAGGTTATGCTTAAGTTTGCCACCTTATGGACCCGCCGAGTGAAGGAGAAGTTCGACGAGAGAGCCAGGAAAGCAGTCGCGTTGTCCGATGAGAATGAGAGACTCAAGCGAGAACTTGAGGTGGCTCGGAAAGAGGCTAACGAGTTCCGTGCCTTTGCGGGACAGCGCGAGGAGAAGCTGATCTAAATGGATCGAATGATGCTCAGTGTTGCTGCTCACTCTGCTAGGTATGAGGTTCCTCCGGAGGTCATATTTTCTCCGAACGTGTATGATAAAGCGGCCCAGGCGAAAGCCGTAGAGTTCTGCGGCCGTTTTAAGAAGAAATAGTTGTAATTAGAGATAGCATGCTCTTTTGTTTCTTTTGATTTCAAAGATGTAATAATGTTTTGTACGGTTGGAATCTTTGGGGATCTTTTGGCAGCTAATTTTGAACATCACTTTGCATGTTGATTTGATTTGAGGTTCTTTGATGTGTTTGTCAAGTCTTGTCTGTTTTTTCTATAAATAGGAGTTGGTTTTTGCTTGTGTTCTTCGTTCATGGGGCGTTCTTGCTTCATTAGTATTCTTAGGCGTTTATTCATTCCTGTCTTCGTGCGATGTCGCTTCGGGATGTTGTGGATTCCGCTAAGGTGCTTGAGGTGCAGAAAGCTATCTCGGCGATGCCTCACCCTTATTTGTATTGTCCGCCAAGGGATGATCCTGATCTGGACAGAAAGGTGCGATATGCCTCTCCGGTGTGGATGAATCGGGGTGTTTCGCGGAGAAGCCGAAACGGGGAGAGTGAAAGTTCCGCTCCCTATACTAGGTCTGCGATAGATTCGTGCGACGTGGTCGTCAGCGCCTTGTCTTCTACTGAAAAGAAAGCTTGGTCGCAGGATGGGATTGGTTTTCTGAATCCCGACGAGTCGGTTGTGCCTGTGACCAATCCTCACCCTGCCTGGGTAAGGAGGCTTCTTACCGATGAGCTTGATAGAGTCATGAATCTTCCTCCTGAAATGGAAAATCGTCGTGCTGGATGCCATGCTTCACCGTCTCGTCCCCATGGACCGACGTTTGTCGATCCTTTGAAACCTCGTAGTGTGATTTTTCTTGAGTTCTCTAGACAGGGCTTTCTGGGGCCTATTCCGGCCGATACGGCGCATCGAGTGACGCATGTCGGGAAAGCATGACTGTATCATAGGCAGAATGGGCACAATACTGATGAGTGTACTGACTGACGGGCAGTGTATCAGGCTTTAATGGATGCTGAGGCCATTCCTAATCCTGACTGCGTCCATGTATCGGTGTAGGAGATTGGATTATTCTGTGTTTTGGCGTTTGTATTAGTTATTTCCTTTCAATCTTCTCAATCTTGATGTAGTTTCGTTATTTTCAATGAAAAAGCTGTAAACTCGGATTTCCTTTGCTATTACTTCGAACAAAGTCGATCGGGGATCGTATTCGACCGCTTATTGCTCCCTTATGGGTACTTAGCTAACGTGCTAAAATGTGCGAGACGCTGTTTGAGAGATGCGATTGCTGAGTCTTTCAAGGTGCTCGAGGAGCCCTAACATAATTTTCGACGTGACTCGAGTGGGGACCGCATATAGTACCTCGCTTTGTTAATTAATCGGTAACAATATAGGGTTGTTCGCGCGATTTAAGAGGCGTTTCGAGATGATCGAGAAGCCTAGGAATAACGTTTTGAGTTATTCAGTTCGAGGACCGTATTAGGGAGCTCGCTTTCTTGATTAATCGGTAACAACATGGGGTTGTTTGCGCGATTTAAGAGGCGTTTCCAGATGATCGAGAAGCCTTGGAATAACTTTTTTGAGTTACTCAGTTCGAGGACCGTATTAGGGATCTCGCTTTCTTGATTAATCGGTAACAACATGGGGTTGTTTGTGCGATTTAAGAGGCGTTTCGAGATGATCGAGAAGCCTTGGAATAACTTTTTTGAGTTATTCAGTTCGAGGACCGTATTAGGGAGCTCGCTTTCTTGATTAATCGGTAACAACATGGGGTTGTTTGCGCGATTTAAGAGGCGTTTCGAGATGATCGAGAAGCCTTGGAATAACTTATTTGGGTTATTGATAGGGGTCAAAAACCCCTATCTTTGGGTACGGTTTTAGGACGGTTTTTAGCGTTATTTCGTGAATAAGCGAAAAATTCTCGCATTTATATGCTTTTGTGTGAGTTAGTTAGAAATTGGAAATGTCTTATTAACTTTTCGTTGTTTAGGCTCATTTTCTGGTAATTTCAGGCAAATATGGCCAAAATAACATGTACGTCAGATTTCCATTATCTCTTATAGCTAATTGATCCGCCAAAAGTCGCACCAAACGGAGTTTTTACTTAAAATGAGCGATTGGCGGGTCAATTTTGCCCTTGGACTAATGTTGTTTGGAGTTTCGTGCATGTGCAGGAACGAATTCAGGTGAAAAACGCATTTTTGGACAGTCGGCAAACACGCGCGGGCGTTCTGGGCATTGTCGCACGACGAACTGGCCTCCGTAGGCCAGCTCGCCGAGCAGGCCCTCATGGGCCTGCTCGGGCGAGCTGACCTGGACTGATTCTCGGCCCCACGAAGTCCCGATCGGCCCCACGTCTTCCCACCTGCAAAAGGACACGACTTAGGTCAGAAAGAGGGCCCGAACCGCATCTATAAATAAGAATTTCCAATTGTAAAATAGATATCTTTTATCTTTGTAAAAACCTAAGCTTCCACCTTGAGAAATCCTCTCCACCTCCTCCGTCTCCTTCAACCTCCATTGAAGACAGCTCCGAAGCTACGCTCACCGAGGATTGCTCAAGTTCCATCCTTAAGTCCTAGGAAGACGCCTGCATTGGTAGACAGGTTCCCTGAAAGGGATTTTTCTTCTTTTACATTCTGTCTAGACTCTGATCCATGTTATGAATCCTAGGCTCATTGTATCTTCGTGACAATACTTTTCATCTTTGATATATATTATAGTTTTGTTTATTCAATTGCTTTATTGCTTTAACCTTTGTCTTACGCTTTGTCTGATTGGTTTAACTCATTCGATAATCCCAAAATTAAGTTGGCACATATTGCGAGCTGAATCTGACCTAGTCAGTGCCTATAGGATTGACGACCCTATAGAAGATTAAGCCCAAATTGCTGAGCCTTAGAGCTAGTTTCGGCCTTACAAGGGAATCATGAACTAGGGGCCTCAGGAGGATAGGTAGGGTTAATCGCCTTGGACACAAGTGACTTAGATTAGGTTTTAATTCCGTTGTCTAAACAATCTATTTTCATTATCATCGTATCCCCTCATGTCCCTTCGGGTAATTACATTGGTAAAAGATCACTTAGGAGTAGAATAACTTAGTTCGAATTAGTATAACTTAGCTAGGAGTAGCGTAATTCAACTATGAGTAGGTTAACTTAATCAAAACAAACTCAAAACCCACACAGCCTAGATAACACCTGAGACCGAGTAGCTCGATACTTGTAGTAAATAAATCCTGTGGATTCGATACCTGGACTTGTCCAGATTTTATTACTTGATAACGACGGGGTACACTTATCCTTTAGTGAGCCTTCCTTAACGGGAGGCGCATCAAGTTTTTGGCGCCGTTGCCGGGGATTTATTTCTTCTGCAATATCGAACCAAAGGTCGATTTGTTAGTTTAGGATTTGTTAGTTTAGGCATTCCTTGTGAATATCCTTTGTTTATATCATTTATACTTGTTTACACACAATTCTTCATACCTGTTTATCTATACTTGTCTACTTTATACTAGTTTATATTTATACTTGTTTATACTTATGCTTATACTTGTTCATATTTTGACTCATACTTGTACATACTCGTTTATCTCTACTTGTTTGTACCATGTACTTGTTTACACCAGTCTATATCTGTCAATATAAACCGATAAGAATACTTGTGTATAATTGTGTGATCTTGTATGATAGCGCTGTAAAATGTACTAGATGTTTATACTTTCCTTCCATAGGGAAAATTTCTGCTTTCATTTATTTCTTGTATTTATTTCTTCTCAGCATATGCCTACGCGATCAGCGGGAATACCGTGTGTCCCTCTTAACCTTGAACTTGAACATACTCTTCGCAGGAGCAAACAGATTGGAACTATCAAGCCAGACGAGATCATTAAACCTATCAAGATGGCCGAGACCAACAACAACCGAAATACCGAGAATACCGGACCAGAAACTGACACTCGTTTAATGAGTGAGATTTTAGCGCCACACCGACACCAGCACCTGTCTGGCATTGCTGCCCCGAATATCTCGGCCAACACATAAGAAATCAAGTCAGGCATAATTCACTTGATTCAACAAACCGGACTGTTTGGAGGGGAAGCACATGAGAGCCCAAATGATCATCTGGATCGCTTCCTAATGTGCGCAGACACTGCGAGAACGAATGGGGTTCCCCAAGATACCGCTAGGCTGAAGTTGTTCCCATTTTCTCTAACTGGGCAAGCTTTGGAATGGCTAAAAACACTGGAGCCTGGGTCAATCACAACTTGGGCAGGATTGGAAAAGGAGTTCTTGTCCTACTACTTTCCTCCCTCGAAGACAGCAATGCTCAGGGGTGAGATTACCTCATTCCACCAACCCGAGCACGAAGCGCTCCACACATCTTGGACCTGATTCAGAAAAATTCTGCGCATGTGCCCTCATCATAACATACCTAAACATCAATTGGTAAGCATCTTCTATCACGGTTTGACACCCACTAACCGAGCTACTGTAGACTCCGCAGAGGGTGGAGATTTGTTCAGGAAGACAGCAACAGAGGCATATGACATGATTAATGAGCTGGCTAGGAAGAGTGTGCAGTGGCAAGAGGAGAAGCTCGCTGGCCCCACAAGGCAGCGGGTGTTTGCTGTGGAAGAACAAAATCCGGTTGTTGCGGATCTGAGTAGGAAGATGGACGTCCTGTTGGCTAAATTCAGCCAACCTCCCACCTGTGTGCACTGTGGCGGCGACCGCCATGGAAAAGACTATCAAGCAGGTAGCCCTTTCAATGGAGATGGGGTGGAGATGGTCAATTATGTTGGGGGGCAACCGAGATACAACCAGAACTATAACAACTACAACCCCAACAACAACAACAACAACAACAACAACAACAACTATAGGAGGCCTCAGCACCCGAACCTATCCTACGGAAATTCAAACCAGAATGTGCTTAGACCTCCCAGTGGTTTTGTTCAGGAACACAGAGAGCAGGGACTTGGAATGTCCCCATATCAGCTGCAGAACTAAGGGCCAATGCAACCTTCTAAGGAATCTGACGAAGTGGTGACCCTCTTGAAAGAGATTTCGGCTAGGCTTGCTAATAACGAAGCCTTCTGCAAGGATCTGAGTAATCAGGTAGCCCAGATTAATAGGGACAGATAGGAAAGGCCACAGGGTTCTCTCCTAAGCACAACGGAGAAGAATCCGAAGATCCTGAGAAATGATTGAGTAAGGGGGAGAAATCGGGTTCTCCCCGGTTTAAATTCAAAACTTGAACAATTATTTTTGCAGTTTTCTTTTCCTTTTTGTTAATTTTGATTGTTGTTTTCATAATTCTCATAGTCATTGTTGAATTGTCAAGTTTTGCGCCCCCATACTCTGTTAAAAAAATATTTCGGCCCAAGGAGGCCCAGCTCGCCGAGCTGGATGCCCCAGCTTGGGCGAGCAGGGCACTACCGCCCTGCTCACCGAGCTGGGCGCCCCAGCTCGGGCGAGCAGGGCGCTGCCGCCCTGCTCGCCGAGCTGGTTGGTCGAGCAAGCCAGCTCGACCGACGCGGGGCCATTCGGGATCTTTTTCCCGAACTAAAATATATATATATATATATATTTTTTCTTTTTAGGGGATGACTATTCATCCCCTTCCCCACTTTCTTCCTTCTTTCTTTCCTTCTCTTCTTCTTCTCCTTTTCCCTTTTCACAAACCTAACCCCCAAAACCACAAATCTGACCCGAATTCAACAAACAAGGTATGGATTCTTACCTATTTTTTTATTTCTAACATGTTTCTAGGATTAGATTTTAGTTTAGGACATTGGTTTTTGAAATTTGAGATAACCCTAGGTTTTGGGGATTTTTATCTTTTTTCTCAAATAATCACTTATTTACTGTTATTTTTTGATCTTCTTGCAATCTATGATGTCATTATGGTCAATATGTGCCTTGAGTATGGTTTGAGTTCTTAAATTGTGAATTTTTGGAGAAATTGCTCAATTTGGGTAAAACCTCCATTTTAGCTCAAAGTTCAACTATTCAGTTTATAGCTGAAAACTTATCAATAAGACTCTATTTCACGTTCTTAACACATTTTGGTCACTGGGCATCTTTGATTTTTCACGGATTTGGATTTACGAGTAAAACACTTAGAGACTAAAAACTTATACTTTTGGTCCCTAAGTTTCTAAACTACAACTTATGCCTATAGGTTGGTTATTTGGGAATTTAGGTTCAACTATGTGAATATGTTCTAACTAGTCCGTTTGGTCTACCTCTCAGGTGCTATGGGCAGGAAAGGTAAAGCTAAGGTCGTGGTTGACAATAATGTCGACTCCGATATTGAATTCAGCAAAGCCTTACAAGCTAAGTATAATCCTCCTTTTGGATTAGTCAATGAGCATGAGGCGCTATTATATGATCGGTTTTCTAGGCAAGACCATGCTACCCGAATCATTATTGATCAGAAATACCTAGCGTCTCTAGGGTTGGAAAAGGATTTCAAGGAAATCCTAAAATTCCAAGGCTGGTATCACCTAGCCACAAAAAGGACTCTAGCATATGATAACTACACCGTGGAATTTCTGACCACCTTGAAAAAGGAACTGCCTATAGGAACTAATAAATATTCCTTCAGATTGAACGGTAAACCTTTTCGTCTCAGTGAGACTGTGATAGCAGCTTGTATGGGAGTCTATAACTCCCCTAGAGCAGTCTCGGGTTTTGAGGAACCCATGACAGTGAGCAAAGCCTGGTACCAATTAACGGGGTCATCAGATTATGACTCCCGCACTGCTAGTCCAGTCTCTCTCCTAGACCCAATGTTGAACCTTGTACACAAGTTTGTAGCACATAACTTGATAGGCAAAAACGAGAGCAACAAGGTCTCGAGCACAGAATTGCTCATATTGTGGTGTATGGCCAACCATAAACCCGTTGATAATGTGAAAGCTATCTTTGAAGGTTTTCAGAGCCAAACAAGTAGAAAACGCGGCTCACTTGGGCTTGGTAACCCACTTCCTTGATGACCAATTCAAAGATTTAGACATCGAGGAAGAGGGTTTCCACCCTCAATTGCTTAACTCCAAATTTTTGGGAAGATCTACTTTTCGTACAGTTTTAAACAGGGACCCATCTGGAGGAGCAAGCTCAAGCGGAAGGGCACGGAAACGAGCGCCGAAGCCACCACAACAGAGAGAGGAAAAGCAAGAAGAATCTGAGGAGGAAGAAGCTGCAGCTGCGGCAGCAGGGGACCATACAGAACATCAAGAGCCGGGGATGCAGGCCCAATTCCAAGCAGTAAACACAATGATGGGAGAGATGAGGGACCTTAACCTCCAAACCTTTAACATTGTTCAACAAATGGACCAACGATTTACCAATTTTGAACAGAACATGGATCAGAGACTTACAGGCCTTGAGTATATAGCGAAAGACTACTGTGAGCGCTACAACATGCCATGGCCATAACCCCCGGCCGACCAGTAAGTTGTCTTCTCCACCCTAACTTCTTTCCCATGCGTTTTAGTGTTTTATATGCAATGTTGGAACTTATTGCATGATTTAAGTGTGAGGAGGAGGGGTAGACAAACTTACAAAAATTTGTATAATTTTAAATTTTTGTTGCGGCGTGTCTAGTTTAGTTTAGCGTTTTTGGGTTTTATTAATGTTTTTGCATGTTTAGGACCTAAAACCGTGAACCTCCTTCGAATCTAAACTTCGTTATTTTTCCTTGAGGGCTGAGAACCGAATCTAAAATTGCATGACAACTAGTTTAGGTGTAGGACACAATCCTTGTATCTGTAAAAGCATGAGCTAAAGTTTGCATTTAGACCCTACTTTTGAAGAAATGCTAAAATCATTACTTAGGTAGATAACTTAAGAATTGAAGGCATGTGATATTAAACTTGAGTTTGGGGAGAACTAGTAAGCACAAAATTGAAACCCAAGAACTGTGAGTTGAATTTGAGTCTAAGAGCGAACATCAAAAAAGCTCTTTTTCTTGACATTTTTGTGTGAACGCTTTGACTTGTGGAAAGATTACAGATTTTGCACCTAATACTGAGTTGAACCTACATGCAATGATTTGAGATGGTAAACGATGAATCAGCCTCATTAGAATTAATCATTTTCTTTACCTTATTTTCTCTTTTTCATCCACTCTAGGAAGCCCATTTGAGCCTGTATTTTTGTAGTTTGTAGATTTTTCTTTCGTTCTAACCCAATTTTTGCAAACCATCACTTGGTTTGTTACTTAACCCGAGTTTTTGCAAAGCTCACATTGAGCCTTTGTTTTCTTCTAAGCGTTTTATCTTTGTTTATGGCAACATAGTAGCAAGCCAAAAGGCTAAGAAGTGAATGAGCATTACTATCCAAAAAAAAAAAAAGGAAAAACAGAAAAGAAAAAGAAAAGAGACGAACAAAAGAAGGAGAACCATATCTCCCAAATCTAAAAAAAAAATTAGAACGTCTCAGAAAAATATGTGAATAAAAAGCTCAATCACTTCACAATTTGCTAAAGCCATTCTAAACTCTGTTTTTCTAGCGCTAGAACTCCTAATCCTTGTTGTACCTTTAACCATCTAACCACATTACAACCCCAATTCGAGTCTGTTTTTTATATCATCGGAGTCATATAGCATAGTAGAGGAACTCGGATGAACGTGCAAAATCAACGTAATCCTAAGCAAGAACATAAGCCGAGAGTAAACACTTTAGCCACCAAAATTGTGTGAATTGAGTGAACTACCTATGGTGAGGTGTTTTATTTAGCTATCCCCTTAAGCTCGTTTAATTGAACATGTGTCCTTTTTTCTTAAACATATGACCTATGATAATTGAAATGCGGCTTTTGGATATCGTGTCTCTACTTTGTATTTCCGAATGCATGTAATTACAGATGCTCGAAATTGTGTCAAGCACTTAGTCAAACCAGGAGGTTTCCTAGCTTGCTTGTGATTGCGGGTTTAGTTTTTTAGTTTACTTGGGGACAAGTAAAGTTTTAAGTGCGAGGAGGTTTGATAGGGGTCAAAAACCCCTATCTTTGGGTACGGTTTTAGGACGGTTTTTAGCGTTATTTCGTGAATAAGCGAGCAATTCTCGCATTTATATGCTTTTGTGTGAGTTAGTTAGAAATTGGAAATGTTTTATTAACTTTTCGTTGTTTAGGCTCATTTTCTGGTAATTTCAGGCAAATATGGCCAAAATAACATGTACGTCAGATTTCCATTATCTCTTATAGCTAATTGATCCGCCAAAAGTCGCACCAAACAGAGTTTTTACTTAAAATGAGCGATTGGCGGGTCAATTTAGCCATTGGACTAATGTTGTTTGGAGTTTCGTGCATGTGTAGGAACAAATTCGGGTGAAAAACGCATTTTTGGACAGTCGGCAAACACGCGCGGGCGTTCTGGGCATTGCCGCATGACGAACTAGCCTCCGTAGGCCAGCTCGCGGTGAGCTGGCCTTCATAGGCCAGCTCACCGAGCAAGCCAGGCTAGCTCGCCGAGTAGGCCTCCAGGGGCCTACTCGGGCAAGCTGGAGGCCAGCTCGCCGAGCTGGCTCGCCCAGCTCGGTGAGCTGACCTGCGGGAATCAGTCAAAAGACTGATTCCCGGCCCCACGAAGTCCCGATCGGCCCCACATCTTCCCACCTACAAAAGGACACGACTTAGGTCAGAAAGAGGGCCCGAACCGCGTCTATAAATAAGAATTTCCAATTGTAAAATAGATATCTTTTATCTTTGTAAAAACATAAGCTTCCACCTTGAGAAATCCTCTCCACCTCCTCCGTCTCCTTCAACCTCCATTGAAGACAGCTCCGAAGCTCCGCTCACCGAGGATTGCTCAAGTTCCATCCTTAAGTCCTAGGAAGACGCCTGCATTGGTAGACAGGTTCCCTGAAAGGGATTTTTCTTCTTTTACATTCTGTCTAGCCTCTGATCCATGTTATGAATCCTAGGCTCATTGTATCTTCGTGACAATAATTTTCATCTTTGATATATATTATAGTTTTGTTTATTCAATTGATTTATTGCTTTAACCTTTGTCTTACGCTTTGTCTGATTGGTTTAACTCATTCGATAATCCTAAAATTAAGTTGGCACATATTGCGAGCTAAATCTGACCTAGTCAGTGCCTATAGGATTGATGACCCTATAGAAGATTAAGCCCAAATTGCTGAGCCTTAGAGCTAGTTTCGGCCTTACAAGGGAATCACGAACTAGGGACCTCAGGAAGATAGGTAGGGTTAATCGCCTCGGACACAAGTGACTTAGATTAGGGTTTAATTCCATTGTCTAAACAATCTATTTTCATTATCATCGTATCCCCTCATGTACCTTCGGGTAATTACATTGGTAAAAGATCACTTAGGAGTAGAATAACTTAATTAGGAGTAGAATAACTTAATTAGGAGTAGAATAACTTAGTTCGAATTAGTATAACTTAGCTAGGAGTAGCGTAATTCAACTAGGAGTAGGTTAACTTAATCAAAACAAACTCAAAACCCACACAGCCTAGATAACACCTGAGGCCGAGTAGCTCGATACTTGTAGTAAATAAATCCTGTGGATTCGATACCTGGACTTGTCTAGATTTTATTACTTGATAACGACGGGGTACACTTATCCCTTAGTGAGCCTTCCTTAACGGGAGGCACATCAGTTATTCAGTTCGAGGACCGTATTAGGGAGCTCGCTTTCTTGATTAATCGGTAACAACATGGGGTTGTTTGCGCGATTTAAGAGGCGTTTCGAGATGATAGAGAAGCCTTTGAATAACTTATTTAGGTTATTCAGTTTGAGGACCGTATTAAGGAGCTCACTTTCTTGATTAATCGGTAACAACATGGGGTTGTTTCCGCGATTTAAGAGGCGTTTTGAGATGATCGAGAAGCCTTGGAATAACTTATTTGAGTTATTCAGTTCGAGGACTGTATTAGGGAGCTCGCTTTCTTAATTAATCGGTAACAACATGGGGTTGTTTGTAAATATGGATTCTTATTAATGATTCAGATTACAGGCGCCTATTGATAGTACTTCTTCAATGTTTGGACGTTCCAGCTATTGTCAAAGACCGCTCCGTCTAAGGAAGCGATTTTGTAGGCTCCATTGTGGAGGACAGTATCGATCTTTTATGGCCCTTCCCAAGATTGTCCGAGCTTGCCCTGAGCTAGCGGAGATTGAGCGGCAGCGGTATCTCGGAGCACAAGGTCCCCAACTTGGAAAGTGCGGGGCTGGACCCGTCTATTGTGGTATCGAGCTATGCTTTGCTTATGGGCCGTGATGTGAAGCAAGGCCTCAAGGCGCTCTTCCTCTAATCTCCCACCTGCTTCGGCAAGTTCGACGTTGTTGCCGGCTTCTTCGAAGGTGATCTGTCGAGGAGAGCGAAGGATGACCTCGGATGGTGCCATGGCTTCTGCCCCATAGGTGAGGAAGAAAGGAGTGCGCCTGGTGCCGGAGTGTGGGGTTGTGCGGTATGATCATAATATTGATGGGATATGGTCAGGCCATGCTCGACCCTGGTCGGACAGGCGTGCTTTCATTCCTCGCAGGATTGTTCGGTTGCTTACTTCGGTGAGCCCGTTGCTCTGAGGGTGCACTACTGAGGTGTAACGACCTTTGATACCCCATTCTGCGCAGAAATCGCGGAATTGACTGCAGTCGAATTGCCTCCCGTTATCCGTGATGAAAGAGTGAGGGACTCCGAATCGGTATATGACTGTTCGTTTAAGGAAACCGATTACTTTGTCGGCGGTTATTTTGGCGATTGCTTCTGCCTTGATCCATTTGGTAAAGTGGTCGACCGCTACTACTACAAAACGCTTCTGTGCTAAGGCCATGGGAAATGGGCCGAGCAGGTCAATGCCCCATACTGCAAACGGCCAAGGTGTGACAATGCCTTTGAGCGGAGCCGCCGGCGCGTGATGAGTATTGGCGTGTAGTTGACACGCCTGACAGCTACGAACCAAACGCATTGCGTCGGAGTCCATGGTTTTCCAATAAAGTCCCTACAGATGAGATTTCTTCGCAATTGTCCGAGCGCCCTGATGCGAGCCGCATACGCCCTGGTGTATTTCCTTTAGACAATGATCCCCTTCTTCCTCAGATATACAACGCAACCAAGGGTGTATGGAGGACTTCCAATAGAGTAAGCCATCGTGCATGGCATATCGCCAGGAACGGCGAACCACGAGAGATGCCTGCGTCCGATCCTCCGGTAGTTTCCCATCCTGTAGGTACCTAAATATCGGACTCCTCCACCCGCTCGCTGCTGCGTCCGCTGTGTCGATCTGTAACATCACTCTGTGCGAATGGCCGGGGCAGCAGCAGTTTCTATAAGGGTATGCAGATCACTGGACTGCTCGCCTACTGCGAGAGCGGCAATGGCATCTGCCTCTTCATTCTCTTCTCGTGGTACAAGCGCAAGGTCAAAGGTTACTCCTTTGTCTTTGAGATCCTTGAGCAGGGATTTGGCGAGGGCCAAATATTGACACATTGTCGGGTCTTTTGCTTTGTAAGTACCGCTGACGTGGCTAACGATGAGCTTGGAGTCCGAGTACACTGTCAGATGTTCGCTCACCATTGTTTTGGACAATGGAAGAGCTGTGATTAGAGCCTCATATTCAGCTTGATTGTTCGTGGTTGGGAAGTCGAGCCATATGGCGTACCGTAGTCGGAGATTATTAGGTCCCTGAATGGAAATGCATGCGCCTGCCCGTCCTGGGCCGCAGGACCCGTCCACACTCATGGTCCACATGTCGTTGTTGTAAGCTTTTGTCGGTGTGAGGTTGCTAGTTGATGATCCGGTAAATTCTACAATGAAATCGGACAGCACTTGAGCTTTGATCGCCGTGCGAGGTTCAAAACGTATGTCGAACTGGGATAGTCGAACCGACCAGTTGGTGATCCGACCGGAGACCTCTGGTTTCTGGACTGCCTTTTTGAGAGGGTAATTGGTCCTGACCACAACCGTATGTGCTTGGAAATATGGTCTGAGACGCTCGGATGCCTGTGTTATGGCGAACAGAGCCTTTTCAACTTCGGAGTACCGGATTTCAGCACCTTTCAGGACCTTGCTCAAAAAGTAAATTGGGTAGAGCTCCGTCTCCTCCTCTTGAGTTAAGACGACTGCCACCGTTTCGTCGGCGATGGTGAAGTATAGTTGAATGTCCCGTCCTGGCTTTGGTACCGATAGTAGCGGGGGCATGGCGAGGAAAGTTTTAATGCCGTGGAATGCCGTCTGGAAGTCCGTGGACCATTTGAAGGGATGCTCCTTCTTGATCGCTTTGTAAAAAGGTAAGCATCGCTGCGCCGAGCAGGAAATGAATCGGCCCAATGCGATAATCCTTCCGTTGAGCCTCTGAACGCCCTGTAAATTACGTGGTGCTTCCATCCCTAAGATTGCCTCGATCTTTGCGGGATTAGGCTCAATACCTTTCTCTGAAACCACGCAACCAAGGAACTTGCCGCTACGAATACCGAAGAAACATTTCTCCGGGTTCAGCTTGAGGTTGTAATCCCTGAAAATTTTAAACACCTCCGCCAAGTCACGCGGGTGGTCACGTTCGACAGTGCTTAGGATGACCATGCCGTCGATGTATACTTGTACTGTTTCACCGATGAGGTGAGCGAATATCTTATCTATCAGTCGCTGGTATGTGGCTCCCACATTCTTTAAACCGAAGGGCATTACGTTGTAGCAATAAGTGCCTTCATGCGTAATGAAGGAGGTTTTCTCGGCATCGGCCGGGTCCAGAGCGATTTACTGAAAACCAGCAATAGCATCAAACTGGGATAAGATTTTGCGACCAGCTGTCTGGTCGAGCAGCTGATCTATGTTAGGCAGCGGGTAGGAATCCTTGGGGCACGCTTTATTAACATTCGTAAAATCTACACACATGCGGTACTTTCCGCTGGCTTTCTTTACAAGTACAACGTTAGAAAGCCAATCCGGATAGTGGACTTCGCGAATAAATTTTACAGCTAGTAGCTTTTCGATCTCTGCCTTGACCGCAGCTTACTTGTCCTTCGCTTGCACCCTCTTTTTCTGCTTCAGGGGTTCGATCGAGGGGTCGATGTTCAATCTGTGAGTTGCCTGTTCGGGTGAGACTCCTGTGATGTCTTCGGTGCACCAGGCGAATACGTCTGAATGCTCCGTTAGTACATCCTTTATCTCTCTAGCCAGGGGAGGCGGGAGCTTGGTCCCAATCTTCAGCGTCTTGTTCTCCCCGATGGTATAGTCGCTGACCGACTCAATTGGTGTGGGGTTGTACCCCCTCATATCCATCAGACCGTCCTCCAGGTAAAGCGTTGTCCGAGGCTGAGTCGCCTCCCATTGCAATTTTTTGGCTAGGATGTGATCTCCTTGGATGATGATCTTGTCGTGTTGAAGCGACAAAGTCAAGCATAAGTCGGCGATATCAATTGTAGCTTTTAGGCTAGCCAGTAGAGGTCTCCCGATAATGGCGTTGTAGGCCAAGGGGATATCGACCACCACCCATTCTGCGGTGTCCTCTACTTCTTTGTTGCATTCGGAAAAGATTGTTGACAGAGAGATGACTCCCTTTACGGGGACTTCAATTTCTGATAGGCCAACTAGGGGAAAAGTTCCGGCCCGGAGGGCCGTGTGAGTGTTTTTCATTGCGCGGAGCGCTCTCCAGGTGAGCAAGTTCACCGAGCTGTTGGTCCCTTATAACGTTACAAGTATAGTTCCAAGGGGGGGTTAGGAACTATTTAAGCTTTTTCTAAATTTAGGGCAGACTTCTTTTCTTAGGAGAAAAGGTCTTAACAGCGGCGCTGAGTAAACAGCAAGATACTGGCTTAGTCAACTGGTGACTAGGTCAGTTTCTTAACTTGAGTCAGGAAATAGCACTTAGAGTCTATTCCTGAGCTCAGATGTTCGATGCGCACAGCTCAGCTTGACCTCTTTACTTGGTCAGTTTTTGGTTATTTAAGCAAGCAATATATATAAGGAGTTTACTCAGCAGATTTATCCAGGTTCGGCTTCTAAGCCTACGTCCTGTCCCCGGAACACGTTCTGAGATTTCGAATCCTCTACTGAGCTCTTTAAAGGTAGAGCCTCAAACCTTTTACAATCTTAGCAACTGAGTATAACAAGAGTACCTTCCTCTATACCTCTACTCAATCCTAATCTCTCGCTGAGTACTATAACCGAGTACTCAGCCTCTCCTTTCTAATCTCTAGAAATGATAAGTGTTTGTCCTAAACAATGATTTCTAAGACACCTTAGATGATTGAATAATCACTCTAGACTTTTACACAAAAGATATGAAATTTAGTGTAAGATTGCTTTGCTTCTTGCTTGCAGAACTTGCGTAGAAATTTGGTCAGCGTAATGGCTTGATCAAGTTCTGTATCGAATGAAGCTTCTGATTGCACTATTTATAGAGACGTCTTGAGGCATCGGTCATTTCGAATTTCGAAATAACCGTTAGAGGGAAACGGCTTCCTGTCGTTGTCATCCTGACTTGCTCAGAGCTCTCGGCCAATCAGATTCGAGTATCTTCTGTCCTCGGTCAGCTTTTGGTCAGCTCGGAAGAATGTCTCTCCTTTTATGGTAAAGTCAACTGGATAGCATACTGTGTCGTCTGAACTTTACCCAAAGTGGAAACACTTTGTCTGGAAGTTTTCCTTAGCCAGCTGCTGTCTTGTACGCTTTGTCGAATCAACTCAGCAAGCTTCGTTCCGAAGTTGTTCCCTGAAGGTCTTCTAGATCCTTCATCCACTAAGTTGCGTTTTGTCCATAACGACAACGTTTTGACATACGCGGGCCGAGTTGTCTTGAACTGTTTGACTTTGGGCTTTGACTCTTGTATTGGGCTTGGGCCTTTTAATCCTTATGTCTTATAAGCAATTTAACTCAACATTGAACAAACACATTAGTAGGATAAATCAAAGCATTTAAACTTAGTGTGTTTAGAATATGTTTTTAATTATACTTAAACAATTTTGTCAAATCAAAATTATGTGGAAAGGTGTTTCAACAAACTCCCCCATTTTGATGTTGGAAAACTATTCAGCGAGGAACTCAGTGTTGAGCTCCCCCATGATAGTTGACCTGATATTCTTAGCAAACTCCCCCATAAGGGTTGACCTACTGACTTAGTTTTACTCTAAACATTTAAAGGTTTAATCGAGTAAGTCTAAGGTCAGTTTTCAGATATAGGTCAGCTCGTGGAACATATTCTATTTTACTCAGTGTTAAGCGGAAGGTTTTAACATTCAGAGGGCGATGAGTAATTTGTTGTTCAATGAGTTTTATAAGACTACATATAAGTCAATGTCAAACATGTTATCAGCATTGGGTTCAATCAATAAAGCATTAAACATAGCTGATTTAATTGAAGATACATAATGACATAATACACAGCATCGTATAAAAATAATTCATAACTCAGAGTTTGAACAGAAGATGCAAGTATTGATATTTAATATAGGTAGTCATCGTTTACAAACAAAAGTTCAAGACAGGCATAGAGACTACATACATAGCCTATACTGAGCTAGCCTATAACTATTTCTTTCTCTTTTGTTTGGACTGACTAGACTCATGCTGTGTTCTCGCTTGTTCTTTCTCCCCCGTTTTGTCAGCATCGGGAGGAGGAATCCTAAAGGTGTCGGTTAAGACAGCTCTGGTCAGTTCTGTGGACAGCGCTTTAAGTCTATCGGCGCTTTCATTGACACCATCAAAAATAGCCATGCCATTATCTGAGACCTCGGCGGGTATATTAAGCTCAGCAGCGCTGATCATGCTAACTGTGAAGGCTTGAGATTTGCCTATCCATGTAAGTGCATCGGTCAGACCAGCAATGACTTGATGGAATGTTTTGAGTAAGTAGGTGTCATAGTATTGACGTTGAACATTGCTGTGACGTATGTGGTTGAAGGTTTGTCTGGTAATAGACAACATTTCATTTTGCTTCATAGCGTCAGTATCCATCTCTTGCTTGTTCAGATTCAGCAATCGAACGGCCTCACCAATTTGCTCCACTGAGCACTGAGAATAGGAGACCATTTGCTCGTTGGTTTTGATTTGCTCGGTGTGAAGCTGAGCAAAGAGCATTTTAACTTCATCAGAAGTAGCATAGTGTGTGTTCGCAGCTGACAAAGTCTGAACTTGTTCATGAAGAGCATTGAGATGTTGAACTGTTGTCAGCTGGATCTCAGCCAGATTTGCAATGGAATCCTGCTTAGCTTGCTGTGCTTGAAAGGTAATGATGACATTCAGCAAATCCTTGAATCCCTTAACTTCGTTGAGAAGTTGAGTGACTTGGGAAAGCTGAGTTGTCTCAATAGTGGAAGACCCAGCAGCAGCAGGAGTAGTTTGTTGAAGGTCGTTAATCAATGCTTGCACTGAGTCGATTATTCTTTTGCCAGACTCAGTGGCATTTAAGTAGGTTCGAGAGCCTTCATTAATTTGTCCAGTGACATCAGTAGGACCTGTTGGAAGAGGAGTTAGGGGAATGACGTGGTCAGTGACTGAAAGTGTGGTTCCAATTTGCACTTGAGGTTCTGGTAGAACTGATTGATCGGCAGATATGTTTATTGGAGAAGTAGAAATTCGAATACTGTCAGTGCTGATGGGGGCAGATATGTTTGGAGTCAGCACAATGCTTGGATGGACAGTATTGACAGTAATCGGCTCAACTTGACTTGTTGAGTTGGAGGAAGCATTCAAGTCGGCGTGTTCCTTTGGTGAAGAAACAGAGGCTTGCTTTTCGATAGATGCCGATGTAGTAGAAGGTGGTTGTCTTTTGAAAAATTTCAGCTTGAGTTTAGAAGGGTCTTGGGTCGGCTTCTGAATAACAAAGTCAGGGACAGTTGGTGGTTGAACAGGAGGGTCACTGACCGTCTTCTGACTTGCCTTGACCAATCTTCTTTTTCGAGGAGGAGGAGTGTCAGCTTGGATAGACTCTCCTGAGTGAGATGGAGAAGTTTCTTCTTGATCAGCTTCTTGATCAGCTTCTCGATCAGCATTAAGCTGGTGTAGACACCGAGTCGGAGGACCTGTGACGAAAACCTTTAACAGAGCGGTCGAAGTGGTTGGTTCCGGGAAAATTTTGAAAGAGAAAAACGTATAATAATAAAACAGTGAGTCAACGAGAATCGCAGTCTTGAGTGAACGGCTCGTGGACGCTCCGCGACGTAGAGCGAGCACCTAGCGGCAGTCGACGATAGTCGGAAGCACGTCCGGCAGCGCAGGGCGTGCGCTCGGCGTCCGCGGGACGCCCGACGGCCGCTGGGCAGGCGCCCAACGATTGTTGGGCGTTCGCCCAACGATTGTTGGGCGTTCGCCCAACATAGGTTGGGTGTTCGCCCAACCAGGGTGGGCGATCACCCAACCCCCTTTGGGCGACGCCCAATTTTACTCGGGCGTCGCCCAAAGTTCCGAGGATCCGTTTGCCTATATAAGGCACGGATCCCCATGCATTTGGGGAGGACTTTTGGGAGGAGCTTCTCACTCTAAACATTTTTAGAGAGAGAAAATCTTTTTTTTTGGAAAAAACATTTTTTTTCCCTAAAAATTCCAAATTTCCTAAAAGTTAAAATTTTACCAAAAACACAAAAACACCGGAAAAAGCACGATTCGTGGAATCAACCGACTTCAACCGTCAATACCGAACTTGAGGTATTATTCGAGGACTAGACTCGTTTTATTTTATTTAATTTATTTCTTTTGTTTATTTATTTTTATGTCCTAATTTTATTTATTTAGTTATTCATTTATTTATCACGTTTTATTTAATTTCTCGTCTTTATTTATTTTTTTATCTCGTGTTAAGTAAAATTCGGTTTTGTTTTAAAATAAAAAAACCTCGTTTTGATATACCAATACAAACCGTGATCCGATTAAAAGGTAGTTCGGGTATTAAAAACGTTGTAATTATATATTTTTGAAAAGATATTTCCGAATAACGTTTCAAAATAAAAACGTCGTTTTAGGAATTTCCGTTATTGACTATGATCCATTTTTGGTAGTTCGGAAATCCAAAACGATTGAATTAGACTTAATTTAAAGCTTTTGAATAAATCTGGAAACAGTTGGAGCAGTTCTGTAATTTTCCTTTTTCTGTCACTAATTGCTGTTTACCGACGGATTTTCTGTCGGTAAATCTGCTGGAATGTAAAAAATGCTGTTTTGGTCCCTCTTTCTCAACTTTTAAGCTTTTGACCCTTTATATATATGTATATTTATGTAATATTTACTTTCAAGTTGTTTTCAAATACTTGGTACATATTGTTATTTAATGTGTTTATAAATTATTTTTCATTAATTGGACTTAATAAGGTATATGTATATATATATATTTTTCTTTTTATTTTCATTTAAATTAGACATATTTGAATGTTTTGGGAATCTTTGGGATTATTTTCTATATATCTTCATCATATATCATTTTGGGGGGAGAAACTAAAGGCTAATTTGTTATCTATAAACCTTATTCATTTTTTATGTTTTTGATTAGAATAAGAAGTCATTATACTTATTAAGTATTTTCATCACTATTTTCATTTATTAATGTATATTATTTTCTCTATTGTATTTTAATGGGTATTATTACTTATTTTTGTATACATGTATATTTATATATATTCCTCTATTTTCCTACTTATATGTATATTCGTTTAAACATATTTGATTGAGTAAATTTGGCTTTGATTTGTTAATTATTGTGATTATGATAATCTTAAAGGTTAATTGAGTAAAAAGGGGAAAAATGAAACACAAAAAGAGAGTTTAATTTACTTGCTTAAATTTAGAGTTTTCTAGATATTCTTAAAAGAGTAAATAATGTTTTCTTGACCTCTTTAAATCGTTTTTTAAATCCTCACGTTTTAAACCTTTATCCGTTCCAACGACGGATTAAGCGAGCCTTGTAATTAAAATCGTTTTCCATTGTAAATAATGAAGTTTTGAATCGTTTTCTTAAATGATTTGTACAAAATAAATTGACTTGTATGCCTAACCACGTTTTTGGGTTAAATTTTTTTATTTCACGTCTTCAAACGCTCGAGTCGTTCCAACGGCGATTCGAGTAGATGCCATGTAAATCAACGGGGTTTTGAAACGTACCTAAATCGTTCCAACGGCGATTAAGATACGAACCATATAAATAAACTCATTTTCGGGGAGTGAGTTTAGTGTAGGATTAACATGTGAATCGAAGCATAAGACACACTGTAAAATAAATCGATTCTTCCTTCTCCCCCTCTCTCTTTTATATATATTTGGCATCAATGTAAATGGGTGATTCTTTACCAAAGTGGCTTTCAATAATATATGCTCAAAACGATTTTCAAAACGATAAAGAAAAGGTTTCAAATGAATTTTAAACTTGAAATATGCGATTAGTCCGTTATCGCCTAACACGCTGAGTAGGAGGCCGGTGGTTCATAACCGGGCGATGTCGGGGTGCCTAGTAGCCTTTCTCCGGAAAGGAGCTAGCCTTCTCGGCTCGTACCTAAGTTTCCCGAACCCTCACCGGTCTCCCGCAAGGGATCGGTGTTCATTTTCCCATTCGTGGGTGGCGACTCTTCCATACTCCGAGCTCCAGTCCTACTGAGCAGCTTGATTCCACGATTGGTTGCTTTCGGCGCCAATCACCGCTTACGTCGCCATGAGGTGTCCACCCCCCGGTCCGCCCGGGAGATTAGGCCGCGGCACCTCGTCTAACAAGTGGCGACTCTGCTGGGGAAGCGAGAAATTTGATTCCGGAAGGCGTGTATTAAGCCCTTAACGGGAACGGATCGTATTATTTCTTTTCGTATGCATTCATGTGCATTATTGCAAACCTTTTGGGTAATTTCCGCGAAACCTCTAGCGAGAGTCCATTCGTCGCTCGAAAGAGGCTAGTGTAAGTTCCCCCTTACAGTAAGGCGCCAAAGGGTCCCCATCCATTCATTAAGGGCGAATTTGTGCGGTCCTGTGAGGTCCCGCGATCAGCCGTGTCAGCATATAGTAGCCTTAGAAGTTGCCATAGGATTACCCGTTACCATTTTTTATGTGATAAATGAATCAGTTCGTGTTTTCAAATTGCCATGATACGTGTCTAATCCTAAAATATGCAAAGAAAAAGAAACGATGCGTTAATATATACTCTTAAACCGATATACAAACTACCCCAAAACATCGAAACGATTCGAACTAAAGACGACTTAGTCATCTCGTATGAATGAACTTGTGCGACCCGCCTGGTCCCTTTCCATGTCCCGAAGAAGGCACATGTTCAGGAAATGCGTTATGACGTAAGCACGTATTAGTATGAATCAGTTTGGTATTAAGGATAGTTATATCTCGATTCAAAAGATTATATTAATAGTAGCCGTTATTCACATTCTTTAAATAGGTTGGGATAAAGCGAGATTATGACAAAACAAAAACAAAGAACGTTTCTGTTTCGAATGACCCCATTGTAACGTAAAGAGTTTCGCAAACGTGGCCCGTCCCTTCTGAATAAAAGACGAGCTCTTACGTTATGCCTTGTGTCGTTCTTAAGAGAAATGGACGTGTCCGCAAAAGTGACTAAGAAAATAAAAGAAAAGCAAAGATAGACAAACGACCAAAGTCATTCTGTATCTACGATATATATCCATCCCGAGGGTAGTTAAAGAAAATGAACCAATGTCGTTAAATACATGTCTCGAACTGGTATATACGCCGCTTAAAAATCACAAAGCCGAATTAAACCAAACCGCATAATTGCGCCATGTGGACGAGACTGTGGATTTGACTAATGGCTCGATCATTTCGACCATTACCAAAACTACAAGAAATATGGCCCGACCTGCGTGTTTGTTCAGTTCATGCCAAAGTGAAAAGGACGGTAATATCCCTGCTTCGAATAGACATGCGATTCAACGAAACGTTGATTTTCTATAACCACGCTAAGGTGATATATCTCGTAGATTGGAATAAAGAGTTGTTAGCCGAAAGAGTACCGTGCGCTCAAATAAGACTCGTCGTCTTTTCACGTAGCCAAAAAGAGCAAACGGGTTCTTAACGCTAGAAACAAACACGTTACGCGATGAGTCCGTTCCTTAAAATAAAAAGTGCTTTCATCACTGAATAAGCATGCGGTTACGTCTCTCGATAGATCCAAAAGATCTCGTCGTAATCCAAAAATCGAGACACGAATCCACGCGAATAAAAGGGAACGAATCATTGTCAATAACGAACGATTGGACTAAAAGAATAACTCGTACCACGTCTAAAAACCGAGATGCGCTCAAAGGGAGTCAAAACCCGAGCTAATGCGTCTCGCAAAATGACAAAAGACGGGTTATTCCGACAGGACAAACCATTTGGTCGATATCTTAGTCACCAAATGCTGATACGTTAAAACGAACTGTATTGTCTGATGAATGATTTACTTTTTTTCGCAATAATCGATGGCATCACGCGTCCCCTGGACCGCAATGTGAGCCCCAAACCAAAATCCTAGGAAAGAGACTTGGACCATCGAGTGGGTGGAGGAATAAGGGTGGAAGAGAGATGTTGTGATACGTGTAATTAGACTAACGTTTGTTCTTCTTATCTTATATATCCGTAAATAATAAACGCACACACCACGAATCATGCATATAAAATCATGCATACATACTAATGGATACCGTTCACGCAGACATCATCATTAAGCGGTTGTGGTACCGAGAGAGCAGTCGGCTAGTCAGGCAGTTTGATCAGCTACAGATTGACAGTTCTGAATCGGCAATTGTGGCTTCTGATTCGTCTTCATCCGGGTATACTCATTCTTCCGTCAGCATGTCTGCGACCGACGAAAAGGTGGCCGGATTGGAAAACTCTGTGAACAACATTAATGAGCAGTTAGCCGCGATAGTGGCCCAGATAGCTAAGTTGGCCATGAAAGATGACAAAAGTGGCAGTAAGCACGCTGAGAATGAGGTGAACGATGGTCCTCGCTTTGGGAATGAGGATGACTATCAGGATTATATCCGAAAGCAGCTGGAGAAAGAGAAAGCTAAGGAGGAGGAGTGGAAGCAACACATCACTCAAGAGGTGCAGGATCTACGTGGGGGAAGTTCCGGGAGTCAGGACTTTTATAACTTGAAGAATTGTTTATCGGCAACAACTTTGCCTTTGAAATTCCGGCTCCCTGACATGAAAAAGTTCGATGGAACTGGAGATCCCACTGCCCACATGAATCAGTATGTTGCTGTAATGAAGCACACGATCCTGACTGAGGACCAAGTCCTGGGGCTGTTTAACACTTATCTGGAGGGGGCTGCCCTCACATGGTTTCACGCGTTGCCAATGGTGACGAAGAGGGATTGGAAAGAGTTAGCGAAGTCATTCATGGCTCAGTATAGCTTCAACACCATGCTTGAGGTCACTTTGAAGGAGCTAGAGAGCACTAAGCAGCAGACTGGGGAATCCTTTTCCAATTTTGTAAGGAGATGGAGGGCCAAGGCCGTGGTCATGAAACAGAAGCCGCTTGAGCAGGACCAGATCCGAATGGTAGTGGGCAACACATTGCCATATATTAAGAATGAGCTGCGGTATATGCCCTTTACCAATTTCAATCAGATGTATAGCTGTGCCTTGACAGTTGAGGGGGATGGAGAACCGAAAAAGGCGTATACCAAGTGGACGAAGTCGGGATATAGTGCCGGAGGGCCAAGTGCGAGTGCAGAATCTGCAGCAGTGAAAGTGCTTGATCTTAATGCTATCGAAAAGAGGCAGTTCGCCAAATTTGATCAGACCTACGCAAAAGTCTTCAAACGATTGCAGAAAAAGGGGTTGCTGAAAGCTCTTACTCCTTATAATAAAGCTCCACCTTCTCCACAGATACAAGCTAGGGGATACTGCAAATTCCACAACAGTTATGGGCATACTATTGAGAACTGTGAAAGGTTGAAGCACGAGATCCAAGATTTGATTGAAGAGAAGAAGATAGCTGATCCTTCGTCAGCAAACCCTTCCACTAGGCGTAATCCATTGCCTAATCATAGGGTGAGCATGATCGGAGTCGGTCTGGAAGAAAGTGTAGGGATGGAATCCTTCGAGGAAAACCAAGAGGAGTTGTTGGACTCCGACGAAAAGAGCAATGTAGGAAATGGTCTATATGTGTCCTTCCTTGGCGAGGAACAGGAAGGTGAACCGATGGATGAAGGTTTGGACGGTGGAGCACCGTATGATGAAGATAGTGCCGAAGAGACCGGAGAAGGGTCGTCTCGAACTATTGTGCCAGAATTGGGTCTGTTTAGTGGCGGGGGAATCCCGATGTGCACTTGCGTGAATATATGCGTGATATGTTTATTGAATCCTTCGGGGTGGACGAGATTGCTCAGTGGTTCCATCATTCGCTGATAGGCGAGCCTTTGGGGTGGTTCCACTCATTACCCGACTCTTGCAAGCATGATTGGGATCGATTGTCAGATTTATTTCTAGAAAAGTACCAAAGAGCTGAAGACAGGACTGCAGAGCGCTTCGGATTGCAGATCCGACAAGCGTCCGCTACCGAGGGTCAGTAAGTACAGTGGCAACAAAGATCCCATGGAACACCTTCACTTCTACTTGTCGGCCATGGGGCCTTTGGGCTTTAAGGAAGAAGAGATCACCAGTTTGTTCTGTAATTCATTGATGGGTGAGCCGTTGATGTGGTATATGTCACTTCTGATGCATGTCAAGACCGATTGGGCGGCAATGACAAAGAGGTTTATCAAAGAGTATACGGTATGGATGCTGGCAGAGCAAACCCCGGACTCACCCTCTTATGAAACACCTGAGGCAGTATTAGCAATGCCTAGGTATGGGGGATACCGTGATCCTATTGAGCATGCGAGGATATTCCGCAACCACATGTACGACGCCGGGTTCCCTCAATGTGAATTACATGAACATTTCCCGGGAACCCTCATGGGAGAAGCCTTGTTGTGGCACCAAGGCCTATCAGAGGAGGAAATGGGTCATTGGATACCGCTTATGGATGCTTTTGTGGCGAGATATGAGATGTATGTTCCATGGACGGGATCCCTGGAGGATTTGGATAAGATCAGGCAATTCCCCGAGGAACCATTCGTGGATTATGTTAGGAGGTGGAGGCACCGCTATGAGCAGTGTCATGAAATAATGAGTGATAAGGTGCAGCTTATGTGCATACAGAGAGGCGTTATTCCGTTGGCGGCAAGAAGGATGAGTAGAGTGTCCCTCCGGGATTATGATGATTTGATAGGCTGGGCTTTGTATGGATCAGCGGATCCCTTCTATTTGAATCCGAACGTCCCTCACGTAATGGATCTAATGATTGTAGACATTTGGGAAAGTTCTTCGGACGAGGAGGATGCTAATCGGAGGATTCCTATCAATATCTGGGATGAATCTGATGATGAGCCAAAAATCGCCGTCATGACAAGATCAGGTCGAGTGGCCGATGGAAAGGCACCTATGGTGGACACTGAGATAGGAGAAGGATCGGCTCCCAAGCCAGATGACCAAGTCCTCGAGCAGTTGAAGAAAACACAAGCTAAGTCCACGGTGTGGGAAGTCCTATGCCATTCCAGGTACCACCGTGAAAATCTGATGAAAGAACTGCAGAATTTGGTTATTTCTACCGATACTGAGCCGGCAGCGTTAGTGGGGGCAATTATGGCTCGAAAGAAAACCGAAATCACATTTACTGATGAGGATCTCCCAGAAGAGGGGAAGGCTCACAACAAGCCTTTATACATCCGAGCTGAGATTAACGGGAAGAAGACTAGCTGTGTGATGGTCGATGATGGATCGGCCATTAATGTTTGCCCGCTGAAACTCTTGTCTAAATTGGGAGTAGAAAGAGGAGACCTGACGGCCTCGGAAACTGTGATCAGGGCTTATGATGATAGCCGTAGGCACATCGAATGAGTTTTTAAGGCCAAGTTGAAGGTGGGGCCGCATGAAGAAGAAATAGAGTTCACGGTGCTGGATATCCCGGTAACCTTTGCTGTATTGTTGGGACGCCCATGGTTCCACAAGTTGGGAGGTGTGCCCTCCACGCTCCACCAAATGATCAAATTCCCCTTCGGAGAGGAGATAGTGACGATCAGAGCGGAAAAATTGAGCTCGGTGGCGGCATTGGGAATTGAGCCTCAGCTTTTCTCCGGATTCCAAGTTTCTGGGATCTACGAGTCTAGCATGACCACCGATGTGGTGAAGATGATGAAGGGGGGTTTCATCCCCGGTATGGGCTTGGGAGCACACCATCAAGGGTTGCCAGAATTTCCTGATTTCAAGAGTCAGAAAACCCGGAGGGGTTTGGGATATGAGCTGGGAAGTCCGTCCAACACAAGTGGTGAAGGAAAGGTGGGCCTAAAGAAGTATTTTGTGAATGAGGGACACGGAAAGGCTTATTCAGGGACTCCCGAGTCATGGACTAGCACCGAAGGAAAGATTCTGCCAGGTTTTGAGATCTTCAATGATGTTGCCGACTGGGGCAAAGGAAAGGCAAGCTGCTTCGTCGAGGAGATTATGATGTTAGATTTGAATGCCGAGGAGCAGGTCGTTACTATTGAAGCAACTGCGGGAGCGGTGGACGGGCCCAGTACCTCCAAAGCTTATGAGAAACCCGAGAACCCCAATGATGAAAATTGTACTATTGCTTTATTTGAATTTGACGATGTACTCGCCAACACTATCAATGAAATGAATTCTGATTTTGCTTACTTGCTTGATGTTGATCATGATCATTCCATGCATTCTCATTCATATAACATGCTTACATTTGAAATCAATACAATAGAAATGTCAACTTTCAATCTTGGCACGGATGAAAATCCTAAACTTATACAAATTGCTCAAGAATTAACTATTGAAGAGAGGAAAGAATTTGAGAGAATAATTAAAAAATAAGAAATAGTGTTTGCTTGGACATACGAAGATATGCCAGGAATTGATCAATCAATTGTAACTCACCGTATTCCAACATACCCCGACGCGAAGCCCGTGAAGCAGAAACTCCGACGCATGAGACCGGAATGGGCAGATAAGATCAGAGAGGAAGTGAAGAAGCAGTTAGAAGTAGGGTTCATCGAAGTAATCAACTATCCCCCTTGGGTCGCAAATGTAGTGCCCATCGCAAAGAAGGACGGCAAAGTGAGAATGTGCGTCGATTATAGAGATCTTAACAAGGCGTGCCCCAAAGATGAATTCGCGTTGCCTCATATTGACGTGTTGATCGACAGTGCAGCATCGAGCGTCTTACACACGAATGTGGACGGTTTCATGGGCTACATGCAAGTTCAGATGGCCGAAAAGCACAAAGCCAAAACCTCGTTCACAACTGAGTGGGGAACGTAATGCTACAGGGTGATGCCGTTTGGTTTGAAAAATTCCGGGGCAACTTATCAGCGAATGGCTACAGCACTGTTCCATGATATGATACACAATGAGGTAGAAGTTTATGTGGATGACATGATGGTCAAGTCGGAGATAAGAGAGGGGCATTTCGCTGCACTCGAGAAGTTTTTGGCCCGAATTGCAGAATTCAAGCTGAGGTTGAACCCGAAGAAGTGCTTCTTTGGCGTTTCATCGGGGCAGATCTTAGGCTATGTGATCAGTAACAAGGGAATCGAGGTAGATCCCGACAAAGTGAAGGCCATACAGGAAATGCCGGCACCAAAGAATGAGAAAGAAGTGAGAGGATTTCTGGGACAGGTTCAGTATATCAGTCGGTTCATAGCACGACTCACTGCAATCTGCGAGCCGATCTTTAAGCTGCTACAGAAAGATCAACCCACGGTTTGGAATGATAAGTGCCAGCAAGCATTAGAGAGTGTTCGGAACTATTTGTCTAATCCGCCAGTTCTGAGACCGCCTAAACTGGGAAAACCGCTTCTCCTCTATGTGGCGATCGAGGAAGCGATCTATTGGGGCAATGTTGGCCCAAGAAGGAGACACTGGTGTGGAGCACGCGGTATATTATCTAAGTAAGAAGTTCCTGGAGTACGAACTCAAGTATAACATGATTGAAAAGACGTGTGTGGCAGTAGTATGGCTAACAAGGAAGCTACGACACTATTTTCAGTCCTACAAGGTGATCATTATATCCCGGATGGATCCCGTGAAGTATCTGTATCGAACTCTATCTCTAACTGGGAAGCTGGCCCGATGGTTGTTGTTATTATCAGAGTTCGACATCGAATATATGACGAAGAAGGTTATTAAAGGGAGAGCCGTAGCAGAATTTTTAGCCAATCAGCCTCTAACTGCGGAAGAAGAAGAGATAAACTATGACTTCCCCGATGAGCACTTGAACGCAGTAGAAGTTATACCGTGGAAAATGTTCTTCGATGGAGCAGTTAACTCGAATGGAGCCGGGGTACGACTGCTACTCATCTCACCGGAAGGAGAAAGGATCCCAATGGCGAAGAAGTTATCATTCCCTCTTACTAACAATATGGCCGAGTATGAAGCGTGCATCTACGGGTTAGAGTTGCTAGCAGTATTGGGAGCATCGTATGTCGAAATCTGGGGCGACTCAAAGCTGATCATCGAGCAGGCATAAGGAAACTAGGAAGTGAGGGAAGAAAGATTATGTCCATACCTAGACCAGCTAGAAGGGTTGGCACAAAGATTCAATGAATGTCGTTTTTATCACATTCCTCGAGCACAGAACCAGGCAGCGGATGCTTTGGCCACTTTGGTGTCAGTTTGGGACAACCCTCGGAACCTCGCCTCGAAGCCTTTGGTATTGAGGAGGTCTCACAAACCATGCTACAAAGATGTAATGTTATTAGAGGCAGATGAAAAGCCGTGGTATTTCGATATCGTAAACTTCATAAAGAGCGGAACATACCCGGCAGAATCGGAACTTAGGGATCAAGCTGTGATTAGAAGGTTAGCTCAGCAGTTCGTCATCCACAACGACTTGCTTTACAAAAGGCACACTGATGGTTTACAACTGAGGTGCTTGGATGCGGGAGAAGCCCGCGAGGCAATGGAGTCAGTACACTCAGGAATTTGCGGGGCCCATATGGGAGGGGCGGTATTGGCAAAGAAAATCATAAGGCAAGGCTTCTATTGGCTCACCATGGAAAGAGATTGTAATGAATATGCGAAGAAATGCCATGATTGTCAAATCCACAGAGATTATAATCATTTACCAGCTATGGAACTGCACGTATTGGCACCCATTTGGCCGTTTGCGGCTTGGGGCATTGATATCATCGGAGAGGTGAGGCCTAATGCTTCGAACGGGCACAAATTCATTGCAGTCGCTATTGATTATTTCACCAAGTGGGTAGAGGCAGAATCATTTAGCAAGTTGGGGTCTAAACAGATGAGGAAGTTCATTGAAAAGCACTTGATCACCAGGTTCGGAGTGCCTCATCATATAATCACAGATAATGGTGTCCAGTTTCAAGGAGAAGTGAGAAGTCTCTTCCGAGAATATGGTATTGAACATCACCAGTCTTCTCCGTATCGTCCACAGGCTAATGGCGCAGTAGAAGCCACTAATAAGAACCTTAAAAGGATTCTCGTAAAGACAGCAGAATCGCACCGGAATTGGCACGAGCAGCTTTCGCTCGCTTTATGGGCTTATCGCACGACGGTTAGAACATCAACTGGGGCAACGTCGTTCTCCTTAGTGTATGGGGCAGAAGCAGTCCTGCCAATTGAGATTGAAAAACGATCGTTGAGAATCGCAGTAGAAGCAGAGATTCCCGAGACGAAATGGGTAAAGAAGCAGTATGAACAGTTAGCATTGGTGGACGAGAAAAGGATGGAGGCCCTTTACCATGTGCAGTTATATCAGCGAAGGATGGCCTGAGCCTTCAACAAAAAGGTCAAGGCCAGCCCCATCAAAGAAGGGGATATGGTGCTAAAACAGATCCGCGTGACGCACACCGACCCGAGGGGCAAGTTTAGGCCAAACTGGGAAGGGCCGTTCTTCGTGAAGAGGATACTAAGCAAAGGAGCTGTGAAGTTAACTACTATGGACGGCATGGAGTTCTCCGAACCTACCAATCTGGATATGCTTAAGAAATACTTTTCGTAAAAAAAAAGCGAAAGAAAATTTCCGATAGGTTGAAAACCCGCAAAGGGCGGCCTATGCAACAATAAGGGACATTCCAATGGGTGAAAACCCGAAAGGGCACTCATTTGAAAATTTCGGGATAATAGAAGGAGAGATGAAAAATCGCCGGGATCTGAAAACCGAAAAAAGGCAGGTCCTGGTAACGGTAGTTATATCTTGAGCAATTACAAAAATAATGTATAAGAGGCTAAGTATTTCTGTTGTTTGTAAATAAATAAAGGCATGAATATATTTGAAGAGAATGATTGGAATCATCATAATCTACTGAATGCAGGGCAATACGAATCATGAGTTATACATTTCCTACTTTACTTTTCACAATAAAAAGCCTACATACTATCCACCCCACTCCCTATACATCAGCTATACATCGGGGTAATCCTAATAAAAACTACAAAGCTATACATGATGAGCCTAATAAGGAGGGACATCCCAGTAGGCCTCAAAATCCCTCAGATGTGACGCCCGCTTTGCAGATAGGGCCTCCTCGGTGGCTCGAAGTCTCTCCTCGGCAATGCGCGCCCTCTCCTCAGCAGCAAGGCGTCCGGTAGTCTCCTCCTGCACCCTCTCCTCAATAGCAAGGCATCCCGCAGTCTCTCTCCGCATCACCCCTGACCAGTGGTCGTTCCTCTCCCGATAAACTTGGCCAACCCTGGCATCGGACTCCTGCACCGACTCGCTCCGTCTCCTCTCATGTGTGTGAATATCACTCTGAAAAGAAAAAAAAAGAAATATGAAAAAAAAGAAATACTGGCAAGAATAAAAATCATACATACATATATGCATACATCCCACTACACTAAAATAAAGTAATAATACATACCAGATGGTCAGCGCAGCGCAAGCTGAGTCGATCTCGGAGGTAACCAGACAGCCCCACATAATCGGTGCAAGTCTCTCTCGAGGTCTGGGAAGCGTCTGAGGGATCAAACGGTACCCTCGATGTAAAGACCGGAGGAGCCATCTCGACACCGGCGTAGGCCACCCCGGACTCGTCATAACAAACAGTCGCGAAATCCCTCCCAAAATCCGGGACGGGTACGCCCAAAGGGGACCTCTCCGATCAGGCGGCGCTAGAGGACTCGCCCACGTAATATGGCGGCTCACTCGCAGACGTCTGAGCTTGGGCGCCGTCGAAGAAGTCTGACAGATGAGCACTCCTCCAGGAACCCTCCTGCAAATAGAGACACAATAAATACCACTAACTATCTCGTAAATAAAGATAAATAGGCCGAACCACTCACCGGGACCTCCTCCCGACCAAAGACTGCAGCGACAGCCTCCCGCGAAAACACGTCTGCCATAGGGTCCACCTCCATCGCCGCCGCTGGGGCATCCCTCGCACTCAACAAGGTCGATAGGTAAGGAGCACGGCCCCCGGCATGAACCCACACATCTCTACCAATAAAGCGGCGGGTCAAATCCTGACGAATGACCGACAAGGGCATGGTCCGCACCGCAAACATAGAGACAGGGATCTTGCCTGGTGACCAGTGTGAGGCCCTAACCCCGGTGATGCCCCGGTCACCCAAATACCAAGCCCGCACGCAAGGGCCGGTAAGCACACTCTACTGCTCCTGGATCAGGGTAACATACGCGTAATCGGGACCGAAGTCAAGGTCGTCCCACCTGAATTTAATCTAAAAACACAAAGAAAAGTCAGGTCTGATCAAACAAGAATCTAGCACGACTAGAAGATATTTACTTGTCCCAAAGTCCGCGAATCAATCCAATCTAGGAGCTACGCCACCGTCGGCCTCTCCTCGGTACCTAAATCGAACTCTCTCCATCGAGCCATGAGTGGGGGCTTCGGCACCCGTGGCCTGCGTCGATGCTCGCTAGGAAGAATCCGCCTCTCGTAGGCCCAAACCTGCTCGTGAAGACAAAGGTTACGAACAGAAAGCGCGAAGAAGATAAAAAGGGCAAGTCAAGGATGCACCACGTACCAGAAGAGCAAAGGTGTAGCCGCCGAAATCCTTGTGCTTCCGGCAAGTCAAATCCAAAAACTTGTACAGGAAAGCTAGACCCGCTCCCGCCCAATTATAGGATGCCACCGCATCCATATCGCTGAAAGCCTGAATGAGACCTGCATGAATCGTTCCACTTTTGGTGCGGAAGATCGTCTCGCTCAAAGCATATATCAGGAAGCTGCGGACGGCCAAATCGGTGTCGTCGGTCCCGCAAAAGTCCCTACAACTCAAAAGCCCCGATGTAGTGATGAACTTCACCGGGGTAGATTTGGCGCTTGGATAAACTCCCGGCCCAATCAAAGCAGCCAATCTAGCACGGTCAACCCGCGGGCGCATCGCATCAAAGGAAAGGGGAATCGGAGTGCTACTCCCCCGCAGCCCAGTCAATAAAGAGAAATCTCTGGGCGAGATGGTCATCTCCCCGAAGGAAAGGTGGAAGGTGTGGGTCGAGTCTACCCATCTCTCGCATAAGGCTCGTAGGCCAAAGCGGTCGCATACCCCGTTGGCGCGGGGCAGCGCCAAAATAAAGGGCTCAAAGCCCAGCTCTCGCACACGGGCTCTCGTCGCGGTGCCTAACATAGAGTACCACGTGTGAATATCCGCTGTAGTCCCGGAAATACCGATAAACTGGAAAGAACGAAACAGGTAAGTTTAAAGGTTGTTCCTAGGCCTGCATCTGATGAAAGCATGTTAATCTAGCTATTCTTTCGGTCAAATTTAACCTAGAGACATCTTGTCAATTTAGACCGTCATTGTGTGAAATCTCTACCTTGGGGTTGTCTGCATAGGATTTGATTAATTCTTTATTCATTGGCCTATTCGCGTACATTAGTCAAGTTTTTACTATTCACGTACATTAGTCAAGTTTTTACTATTCACGTGCATTAGTCAAGTTTTTACTATTCACGAGCATTAGTCAAGTTTCACTATTCACGTGCATTAGTCAAGTTTTTACTATTCATGTGCATTAGTCAAGTTTTTACTATTCACGTACATTAGTCAAGTTTTTACTATTCACATGCACTATTCACATTTTTACTATTCACGTGTACTATTCACGTTTGTTCTTACTGTTGGCATGCATCGTTTGTAGTTTTACTATTCACATGCATATAGTTCGCATGCTTACAAAAGATAAATAAAGGTTACTTGCAAGCGAAGAAATTCATGTTTTCTAACTAAAACTATTCTAAGGCAATCTAGAAGTTAGCATGCAAATCATGTTTAAATAGGGATACTAAAGCCTAGAATTTTAGTCAAAAGACGAGGAAGTAAGAAAGTACTTACCTGGTTACAGCGGGTCCGGCTCAGATGCGTTGCGGGGTCCTGAAAAGGGTCCACTGTAGTAAGGTTCACGAAACCCGCTTCCATGCCCTTCGTGCCATCATATTGGTCCAAATCCATCCCGAGAACAATTCAAATCAAAAGTTAGAGAGAGAGAGAAGAGAGAGAAGGTGTGGGGTTGAAATGAAACCCCACCACCTTATATAGGAAATGGGAATGGCATTTCCATAGATAGTGAAAAAGGTACGATGTGACATAAAGGTAAAAAGTAAATAATCATTTACCAGGTGTACAGACCTCCGATTTGCAGTCCGTTTCAGCCTGCGCTTCTGCCAGACCGTGACCGATGATATCAAGATGAAACTCCAAATGACAGCCAATTTTTACAGAGCAGTGGCACCAGTCAAAATACAGACGACAGTCAACAGAAAAATGATTGTTAGTTGGAATCATTCCGGACTAAAAAGACGTTCCAATCGAACCATTCAAACCTCCAAGATACTAGCTTCAGCGAGAAAATACAGACAACAGTGTTTTAAAAGAATTCAGAATCGTTAGAAAGAACCTCCGCTTTTGAGCCATTTTTACCCGCAGTCGTAGACTAGGGCTGCTTTTGAGCCATTTTACCCCGTTCGTGAACCGAAGTCGCTTTTGAGCCTTTTTTACCCGCGGTCATGGACCAGGGTTGCTTTTGAGCCATTTTTACCCACAGTCGTAAACTGGGGTTGCTTTTGAGCCATTTTACCCCGGTTGTGAACCGGGGTTGCTTTTGAGCCATTTTACCCCGGTCGTGAACCGGGGTTGCTTTTGAGCCATTTTACCCGCGGTAGTGGACTAGGGTTGCTTTTGAGCCATTCTCACCCGCGGTCATGGACCAGGGTTGCTTTTGAGCCATTTTACCTGCGGTCGTGGACCAGGGTTACTTTTGAGCCACTTCCCCCCCGGTCGTAGACCAAGGTCGCTTTTGAGCCATTTCCCCCCGGGTCGTAGACCAGGATCGCTTTTGAGCCACCTTACTCGCGGTCGGGCACCAAGGTTGCTTTTGAGCCATTTTTACCCGCAGTCAACTTAGGCTAGGGTCCATGAGAAAAACATCCGTCGGCGACCGATTCAAAGGCAAGGACAGAAAGGATCGAGAACGACGCCGGAACGCGCAGCGCAAAGGTCAGGTATTCTTCCTCCTACTCTTTACGTGTCTCTTACTTTTATATGTTTTACATTGCATGTGTTGTGTTAGCAAAAAACGTTTTCGAAACACACACATCACTGTCAAAATAGGAAAGTAGGGGCAACTGTAGACACCGAGTCGAAGGACCTGTGACGAAAACCTTTAACAAAGCGGTCGAAGCGGTTGGTTCCGGGAAAATTTTGAAAGAGAAAAACGTATAATAATAAAACGGTGAGTCAACGAGAATCGCGGTCGTTGAGTGAACGGCTCGTGGACGCTCCGCGACATAGAGCGAGCGCCTAACGGCAGCCGACGTGTGTCCGACGACAGTCGGACGCACGTCCGGCAGCGTAGGGCGTGCGCTCGGCGTCCGCGGGACGCCCGACGGCCGTCGGGCATGCACCCCCGACAGCCGTTGGGCGAGCGCCCGACGGCCGCTGGGCAGGCGCCCAACGACGTTGGGCGGACGCCCAACGATGGTTGGGTGTTCGCCCAACAAAAGTTGGGCGTTCGCCCAACATAGGTTGGGCGATCGCCCAACCCCCTTTGGGCGACGCCCAATTTTACTCGAGCGTCGCCCAAAGTTCCGGGGATCCGTTTGCCTATATAAGGCACGGATCCCCATGCATTTAGGGAGGACTTTTGGGAGGAGCTTCTCACTCTAAACATTTTTAGAGAGAGAAAATCTTTTTTTGGGAAAAAACATTTTTTTTCCCTAAAAATTCCAAATTTCCTAAAAGTTAAAATTTTACCAAAAACACAAAAACACCGGAAAAAGCACGATTCGTGGAATCAACCGACTTCAACCGTCAATACCGAACTTGAGGTATTATCCGAGGACTAGACTCGTTTTATTTTATTTAATTTATTTCTTTTGTTTATTTATTTTTATGTCCTAATTTTATTTATTTAGTTATTCATTTATTTATCACGTTTTATTTAATTTCTCATCTTTATTTATTTTTTTATCTCGTGTTAAGTAAAATTCGGTTTTGTTTTAAAATAAAAAAAAACCTCGTTTTGATATCCCAATACGAACCGTGATCCGATTAAAAGGTAGTTCGGGTATTAAAAACGTTGTAATTATAAATTTTTGAAAAGATATTTCCGAATAACATTTCAAAATAAAAACGTCGTTTTAGGAATTTCCGTTATTGACTATGATCCATTTTTGGTAGTTCGGAAATCCAAAACGATTGAATTAGACTTAATTTAAAGCTTTTGAATAAATCTGGAAACAGTTGGAGCAGTTCTGTAATTTTCCTTTTTCTGTCACTAAATGCTGTTTACCGACGGATTTTCTGTCGGTAAATCTGCTGGAATGTAAAAAATTCTGTTTTGGTCCCTCTTTCTCAACTTTTAAGCTTTTGACCCTTTATATATATATATGTATATTTATGTAATATTTACTTTCAAGTTGTTTTCAAATACTTGGTACATATTGTTATTTAATGTGTTTATAAATTATTTTTCATTAATTGGACTTAATAAGGTATATGTATATATATAGATTTTTCTTTTTATTTTCATTTAAATTAGACATATTTGAATGTTTTGGGAATCTTTGGGATTATTTTCTATATATCTTCATCATATATCATTTTGGGGGGAGAAACTAAAGGCTAATTTCTTATCTATAAACCTTATTCATTTTTTATGTTTTTTATTAGAATAAGAAGTCATTATACTTATTAAGTATTTTCATCACAATTTTCATTTATTAATGTATATTATTTTCTCTATTGTATTTTAATGGGTATTATTACTTATTTTTGTATACATGTATATTTATATATATTCCTCTATTTTCCTACTTATATGTATATTCGTTTAAACATATTTGATTGAGTAAATTTGGCTTTGATTTGTTAATTGTTGTGATTATGATAATCTTAAAGATTAATTGAGTGAAAAGGGGAAAAATGAAACACAAAAAGAGAGTTTAATTTACTTGCTTAAATTTAGAGTTTTCTAGATATTCTTAAAAGAGTAAATAATGTTTTCTTGACCTCTTTAAATCGTTTTTTAAATCCTCACGTTTTAAACCTTTATCCGTTCCAACGACGGATTAAGCGAGCCTTGTAATTAAAATCGTTTTCCATTGTAAATAATGAAGTTTTGAATCGTTTTCTTAAATGATTTGTACAAAATAAATTGACTTGTATGCCTAACCACGTTTTTGGGTTAAAATTCTTTATTTCACGTCTTCAAACGCTCGAGTCGTTCCAACGGCGATTCGAGTAGATGCCATGTAAATCAACGGGGTTTTGAAACGTACCTAAATCGTTCCAACGGCGATTAAGATACGAACCATGTAAATAAACTCGTTTTCGGGGAGTGAGTTTAGTGTAGGATTAACATGTGAATCGAAGCATAAGACACACTGTAAAATAAATCGATTCTTCCTTCTCCCCCTCTCTCTTTTATATATATTTGGCATCAATGTAAATGGGTGATTCTTTACCAAAGTGGCTTTCAATAATATATGCTCAAAACGGTTTTCAAAACGAGAAAGAAAAGGTTTCAAATGAATTTTAAACTTAAAGAAATATGCGATTAGTCCGTTATCGCCTAACACACTGAGTAGGAGGCCGGTGGTTCATAACCGGGCGATGTCGGGGTGCCTAGTAGCCTTTCTCCGGAAAGGAGCTAGCCTTCTCAGCTCGTACCTAAGTTTCCTGAACCCTCACCGGTCTCCCGCAAGGGATCGGTGGGAGTTTGTCGCTAGGTATTTGACCAAATAGGATCTGCACTGCTGGGTCCTGAGACTCTTGAAGAATCTTTTCCCTTTCCCCTTGGCCATAAACCTCCTTGGGATTTTGGGATTTTTTATTCTTTTTCCATTCGTGGGTGGCGACTCTTCCATACTCCGAGCTCCGGTCCTGCCGAGCAGCTTGATTCCACGATTGGTTGCTTTCGGCGCCAATCACCGCTTACGTCGCCATGAGGTGTCCACCCCCCGGTCCGCCCGGGAGATTAGGCCGCGGCACCTCGTCTAACAGGTGGTCAGCTTGTTCTTGGACTTGATCAACATTGTGTTGGTCATGTTCTTGTTCTTCTCCAGCAGCCAACTCAGTATTGGCTTGCTCAGCTTCAACCTCACTGGTTGTCTCCTCATTATCCTCAGCGTCATCCTGACCGCTGGCCTCTTCTTCTTCGTCATCTTGTGAACTATCACCATCTAGTTCTTCCTCAACTTGTGCAATGAACTGATCGTCCAGATGCACCTCATCTTCTTGTTCCTCAGCTACAGTTCCTAGACACTGTGTGTAGTGAGAGTCACCAGGCACAACAACGTCAGTAGGGATAGCATCAATGGGAGTCAGTGTAGAAGACTTCTGCTTCTTTTGAAGCTGCACATCAGCATCTGTTCTATCCTCAGTTTCAGGCTCATCTTGCCTGCTTCTTTTATCAGCTGACTTAGGTCTCTCCTGACCTGGTTCAGCAATTGACTTAGGCTTCTTTGCCTTAGGCTCAGCTTTCTTTGAAGTGGTCTCAACAGCTTTCCTCTTGCGGGCAGCTGGAGCCTTAGTTCTTCTCCCTTTCTTCGGGACAGCTATTTCCTCAGCTTGTTGTTCACCAGCAGCAGCAGTTTTTCCTTTCTTCAGAGGCTGATTGAACTTCAAAGCCCTCAGCGAAGCTACTGTGATTTCAGATCCTCTAGCTTTAACTTCATCAGTTAGGTCTATCTGAGGATCCTGGTGATGAGCGATCCCAGCCTTAGAGTTCCGGTACTCCTTAGGAAGCCAGCAATGAGGAATACTGGCATGTTGATCGGCTTATATGTCAGCATATGCCATATGAAGCATTGCTCGAAGTTCGTTGCTGAGGTGGTGCAGTTGATCTTGATCTTCGTACCCAGTACCTTCATGATCTCCAGATCTTCTCAGCTTTGCTCCTTCATTTTTCAACTTCAGCAAATTCGCCAAATAGTTAGGGTTTATGAAAATGGTCTTTTCTCTTACCACAGTTGCCAGACAGTCCTGGTTGTCATCAGCAACACGGAGATTGTGGTAGAACTCCCTTACTAGGTTAGGATAAGTGTGATCCCTAATAGAGAAAAGCTCGGTCCATCCATTTTGCGATATCCATTCGCAGAAGGGTTGCTCGGAAGTCACGAAGGACTCAGAGACCCATCGTGAGAAGTCCACTTTCCATTCGCTAATGTTACCAAAGACCTTGGTATAGGTTCTGGCTTTGGTCGGTTTTTCCTTGGAGGAGGTAGCTTGCCCAGTTTTTCCTTTACTCGGCGTAGTGACCTTGGTAGATTTAGGCACAGAAGTTTGCCTCGAGGGTTCATCGGAGCTGGTCTTAGGGTGACCGGCACCGGAGATGTTGACGAAAACTTGAGTCATAGTTTTAGAACAGGTTTGGGAAGCTTTGAGAGTTTTTAGAGAGAAAGCTTTTGCCTTAGAATTCGGTAGATGTAAAGAAAATTAAGAATGGGGATTTACCCATTATTTATAGCGGTGAAGTGTGGATCTTATCGAATCCATTTGTCAGTTTTGCCTTGGGATTGTCAACCGACAAAGATCCTGGCTTTTATGACACATTCGGCGCGTACGTCATCCTAGGTGGCTATTCGCGTGCTTAAGCATTTAATGCAACGGATCTAACACTCAGCGTTTAGAATACTAAGCATTTTGGATTCTGAGTGGTCAGTAGTATATGACAGGATGATTTCTCAGTTTAAGATTTACTACTCGGTGTGCATATTGACTCAGTATTGATGTGTATTTTGTTTTAAGTACTCAGCATAACAATCACTCAGCATGAATTTGCATAAATCATTCAGCATAGTAATTCACTCAGCATAAATTTACATTTTTAGAACAGGAATTTACTGAAGAGGATTAAACATACCAATGGCTTCTCTCAGTATGCTGAACTGTTCACGAGCCAGTGGCTTTGTGAAGATATCCGCAAGCTGCTCATCCGTTGGGACGTAGGTCAGCTTTATCTCACCTTTGAGTATATGGTCTCTAATGAAGTGATGCCTTATACTGACATGCTTCATTCTGCTGTGTTGAATTGGGTTCTTTGATAGATCAATTGCACTTTTGTTATCGCATTTGACCTCAATTATCTTTGTTTGAACACCATAGTCTTCAAGTTGTTGCTTAATCCATAGGACTTGAGCAACACAATGACCAGCAGCAATATACTCAGCCTCAGTGGTAGACAAGGCTACTGACGCCTGCTTCTTGCTAAACCAAGATACAAGATAGCTTCCTAAGAAATGACATCCTCCAGAGGTGCTTTTTTGTTCTAGCTTGTCTCGACCATAGTCACCGTCAGTGTATCCAACGAGTGTAAAGCCATGTGTGTTGGGATACCATAAACATGCGTTCACTAAGCTTTGCAAGTATCTAAGGATTCTTTTTACAGCTATGTAATGAGATTCCTTAGGGTTAGATTGATATCTAGCACAGTAGCATACTGAGAACTGAATGTCCGGTCTACTGGCTGTTAAGTAAAGTAGAGAGCCTATCATACCTCGATACAATTTGATGTCTACTGACTTACCATTCTCGTCAGCGCAGAGGACAGTGTCAGTGCCCATAGGAGTGGATATTGGCTTGCAATTCTCCAAGTCATATTTCTTTAATATCTCCTTGGCATATTTAGCTTGACTGATGAAGATGTCATTCTTTCCTTGTTTTATTTGAAGTCCGAGGAAGAAGTTGAGTTCTCCCATCATCGACATTTCAAACTCAGTCTGCATTTGTTTGCTAAATTCCTTGCACATTAATTCGTTAGTTGCACCAAATATTATATCATCAACATAAATTTGAGCCAGCAGGGTATCTTTACCCTTTCTCTTAATGAATAAGGTTGTATCAGCTTTGCCCCTGATATAATTTCTAGTCAGCAGGAAACTGGTCAGCCTCTCATACCAAGCACGTGGTGCTTGCTTGAGGCCGTACAGAGCCTTTTTGAGTTTATAAACGTGGTTTGGGAATTTTGGATCCTCAAACCCTGGAGGTTGATTAACATAAACTTCCTCGTTTATAACTCCATTAAGAAATGCACTCTTAACATCCATTTGGAATAATTTAAAGTTCATGTAAGATGCATATGCATATAAGATCCTAATAGCTTCTAGCCTTGCCACTGGGGCAAAGGTCTCACCGTAGTCAATACCTTCTTGCTGACTGTAGCCCTGAGCTACAAGCCTTGCTTTGTTCCTGACTACATTTCCTTGCTCATCCAGTTTGTTGCGGAAGACCCATCTTGTACCAATGGTCTTCTGACTCCTTGGATGTGGCACTAGCTCCCATACATCGTTTCTTCTGAATTGGTCAAGTTCCTCTTGCATTGCGCTCATCCAGAATTCATCTTCCTCAGCATCAGCGAAGTTCTTAGGTTCCTGAACTGAGACGAAGGCTACATTGCTGAGGTATCTCCTGAGTTGATTCCTCGTCATCAGGGTATTCCCATCAGAATCAAGGATTGCACTCTCTGAGTGCCCTCTTGGAATCCTTATCTCTTTAGGTAGATTCATGTCTTGTGCTGTCTGTGTTTCAACAATCTCTGCAGAAGTAGACTGGTCAGTGAAAACAATCTTAGGTTCACTCTTACTCTTGGTCAGCCTTTTAGTGAATGACTCAGCAGCTGGTTCTTGGTCAGCGGTTACTGAGTGTGGATCATCCTCGGTCAGTGGCTGGTATCTACCTGCAGGGTTAGTCTCGTCGAACTCAACATGTACTGACTCTTCTAAAATTTGAGTTCGTTTATTGAAAACTCTGTATGCTTTGCTGTTTGTTGAGTAGCCTAAAAAGATAGCCTCATCAGCTTTTGAGTCAAACTTTGCTAAGCTATCTTTGGTATTCAAAATAAAACATTTACAGCCAAAGGCACGAAAGTATCCAATGTTGGGCTTTCGTCCTTTCCAAAGTTCATAGGGGGTTTTCTTTAATATAGGTCTAACTAGAGCCCTATTAAGAATATAGCACGCTGTGTTAACAGCCTCTCCCCAAAAATACTTTGGAAGCCTATGCTCATCCAGCATTGTCCTGGCTATTTCAACCAGAGTTCTGTTCTTCCTTTCAACAACCCCATTTTGTTGAGGTGTTCTAGGAGCAGAAAAATTATGGTCAATGTCGCTGGCTTCACAGAATTCAACAAACTTTTGGTTTTTGAATTCTCCACCATTATCACTTCGGATGTGAGCCAATTTTAGGTCTTTATCATTTTCAATTTTTCTAACCAAATTTGAAAATGTCTCAAAGGTCTCATCCTTGCTACTCAGCAAGATGACCCAAGTGTACCGAGAGAAGTCATCTACAATGACCAAGGAAAATCTTCTTCCACCCAGACTCAGCGGCTGGACTGGACCGAAGAGATCCAAGTGTAGTAACTCTAACGGACGCTTAGTTGAGACAATGTTTTTGGTGTGAAAAGATTGTTTGGTTTGTTTTCCAGCTTGGCAAGCGTGGCATAATTGATCTTTTTCAAATTTAAGTTCAGGCAGTCCCTCAACCAATTGCTTTCTTGCTAATTTGGCCAGGAGGTCCATGCTTACATGACCAAGTCTCCTGTGCCATAGCCAGGAATTTTCTTCCTTTGATACTAAGCATATAGTTTTTGAAAACTTTTTCTCTAAGTCTAGCATAAAGACATTATCTATGCGAGGGGCAGTTAAAATTAACTCATTTGATTTACCCTCGTATATTTTACATCCAGTAGCATCAAATATAACTTTTCTCCCATTGTCACATAGCTGAGCTATGCTGAGTAAGTTATATTTGAGTCCGCTGACTAGGGAGACTGACTCAATAGTAGGATTACCTCCGATGGTTCCTGACCCTACTATCTTACCCTTTTTGTTGTCTCCAAAACTTACACTTCCTCCTCGTTTACGCTCAAACGTGATGAACTGAGTTTCATCACCAGTCATATGCCTCGAGCATGCGCTGTCAATATACCACATCTTTGACTTCTCAGCATATCTCAGGCTTACCTGCATTGTAACTAGTTACTTTTAGGTACCCAATTATTTTTGGGTCCTTGCTTGTTAGGTGCAACAGGTAAAGCATCATATTTTATTTTATGGTGACATACATGGACAATATGGCCATTCTTTCCACAGAAGTCACAGCTGACCTTCTGTTTAGGTTGTCTCACTGACTGGTCAGCACCCCAGTGCTGAGCATGCCAGCACACCTTTATGGTGTGACCTTTCTTCCCACAGAAGTCACACTGGATATTCCGCTGGGGATTCCATCTCTGCTGAGTACCTTGGTACTGAGTTCTCAGAGGAATGTTTCTTTTATTTGGAACCTTTAATTGGTTCTGGATAGTTGTGACGTCCTTTCTCAGTTTCTTCGAAACTGATTGGACTTCAGAGACAAACTCATGTATGATCTTCATGTTATCATGCAACGTTGAGTTGTCCTGAAGAAGGTATCTGAGGTCACTCATCTTGACCTCTTCAACCTCATCACAGCGCCTGCTGAGTGCTCTAATTTTCTTATTACACTTTTTGACAAGTGTATAGAGATCACTCAGGGCATTACCCATTTCGTTTCTAAGCTGGGAAAGTGATATTACCTCATTTGATTGCTCCTCATCATCAGATGCAACGGAGGGGTTAGTATGCTCAGAGACGCATGGCTCAGCAAGTTTGTCAGCCATGAAGTATATCTTCGCTGACTCGGTGGCCTCAGCTTCTGTTGATGAAGACTCATCACTGTCACTCCATGTAGCCACCATTGCCTTTTTGCCGTTCTTCTTATCTTTCCTCAGCGTGGGGCAGCTTGACTTTATATGGCCATTTTGATGACATTCAAAGCATGTAATGGGCTTTGAGTTGTATTTCTTGTATTTGTTGTCGCTGGAGTCAGCTTTATACTTATCAAACTTTATGTAAGGCTTCTTAGAATATTTGTCATTCTTCCTGAAGAGCCTTTTCATCTTCCTTGTGAACATAGCCATCTCCTCATCATCTGTTGAGCTCCCATCAGTGGAGTCAGCTTTCATGATAAGAGACTTCTGCTTCTGTCTTCAGATTTTTCCTTCACCTCGAAGTTTTTCATAGATATCTCATGGGTCAGCAACGAGCCGATGAGTTCATCATATTTGTAGGTGGTTAAATCCTGAGCTTCCTCAACAGCGGTCTTCTTTGCTTGCCAGTCTTTAGGAAGACTCCTGAGTATCTTTTTGACTTGTTCTTCCTCAGTGAAGATCTTCCCAAGTCTCTTGAGCTCATTGATGATGTTGGTAAACCTTGCATTCATGTCAGATATGCCCTCATCATTGTTCATCTCGAACCGCTCGTACAGTCTCATCTGCTGGTTCACCTTGGACTCCTTTACTTTATTGGTTCCTTCGTAGGTGACCTCCAGCTTCTTCCAGATCTCTTGCGCCGACTCACAACCTGAAATTTTATTATATTCTGCAGCATCGAGCGCACAGTGAAGCATATTAATAGCCGAAGCGTGATTTTGAAGCTTCTTGAGATCATCCTCTGTCCATTTGGCCTCAGCTTTTACAACTGTTTGGCCAGCCACAACTTCGACAGGTACAAATGGGCCTTGCACTATAGATAGCTAGGCACTCATATTTGTAGCCTGAATGAAATTTTTCATCCTATTCTTCCAGAAGGTATAGTTAGACCCGAAGAATAGGGGAGGCCGAGTGATGGACAGCCCCTTAGGCAATATCTGAGTTGTTTGGTTTCCTGGGAGAAACTGAGTACTGTTTTCGCCCATAGTAAGGATCAGCTCAAGGTTGTTAAACCTTTTACAGTGAGCTTTTAATCTCTGATACCACTTGTTGGTCCCTTATAACGTTACAAGTATAGTTCCAAGGGGGGTTAGGAACTATTTAAGCTTTTTCTAAATTTAAGGCAGACTTCTTTTCTTAGGAGAAAAGGTCTTAACAGCGGCGCTGAGTAAACAGCAAGATACTGGCTTAGTCAACTGGTGACTAGGTCAGTTTCTTAACTTGAGTCAGGAAATAGCACTTAGAGTCTATTCCTGAGCTCAGATGTTCGATGCGCACAGCTCAGCTTGACCTCTTTACTTGGTCAGTTTTTGGTTATTTAAGCAAGCAATATATATAAGGAGTTTAAGGTAAGAAATACGTTACTCAGCAGATTTATCCAGGTTCGGCTTCTAAGCCTACGTCCTATCCCCGGAACACGTTCTGAGATTTCGAATCCTCTACTGAGCTCTTTAAAGGTAGAGCCTCAAACCTTTTACAATCTTAGCAACTGAGTATAACAAGAGTACCTTCCTCTATACCTCTACTCAATCCTAATCTCTCGCTGAGTACTATAACCGAGTACTCAGCCTCTCCTTTCTAATCTCTAGAAATGATAAGTGTTTGTCCTAAACAATGATTGCTAAGACACCTTAGATGATTGAATAATCACTCTAGACTTTTACACAAAAGATATGAAATTTAGTGTAAGATTGCTTTGCTTCTTGCTTGCAGAACTTGCGTAAAAATTTGGTTAACGTAATGGCTTGATCAAGTTCTGTATCGAATGAAGCTTCTGATTGCACTATTTATAGAGACGTCTTGAGGCATCGGTCATTTCGAATTTCGAAATAACCGTTGGAGGGAAACGGCTTCCTGTCGTTGTCATCCTGACTTGCTCAGAGCTCTCGGCCAATCAGATTCGAGTATCTTCTGTCCTCGGTCAGCTTTTGGTCAGCTCGGCAGAATGTCTCTCCTTTTATGGTAAAGTCAACTGGACAGCATACTGTGTCGTCTGAACTTTACCCAAAGTGGAAACACTTTGTCTGGAAGTTTTCCTTAGCCAGCTGCTGTCTTGTACGCTTTGTCGAATCAACTCAGCAAGCTTCGTTCCGAAGTTGTTCCCTGAAGGTCTTCTAGATCCTTCTTCCGCTGAGTTGCGTTTTGTCCATAACGACAAGGTTTTGACATACGCGGGCTGAGTTGTCTTGAACTGTTTGACTTTGGGCTTTGACTCTTGTATTGGGCTTGGGCCTTTTAATCCTTATGTCTTATAAGCAATTTAACTCAACATTGAACAAACACATTAGTAGGATAAATCAAAGCATTTAAACTTAGTGTGTTTAGAATATGTTTTTAATTATACTTAAACAATTTTGTCAAATCAAAATTATGTGGAAAGGTGTTTCAACACGAGCTTCCTGTGTCCACCAGCACTCGATGCGTTTTAAAGCCGGCGATGTTGATGGTGATGACGAGGGCTTCCAAATGGCTGGTATGAAGTGGTGGCTGCAATGTCAGGGTCTGATTAATTGCTTTTGTTTTTCGGGAGCTCTCCAGAGGCGGGCAAAGTGCCGATGCTCCCTCCCTTATGACGTGGATTTCCCCGTGGTACTTTGGTCGCTTTGGTTCGTCTATTCGGCCGGTGCCCCGTTGCTTCGGACTCTGCTCCATCTGTCTAACTGCCTTCGGTGGTGCACCTTGCTTCATGATCCGCTCAATTTCTTTCTGTAGGTGGTAGCAGTTCTCCGTGGAGTGCCCGGAGGATTTTTGATACTTGCATTACTCCTTCTCGACACGGGTTTTGCCTTTGTCTGCCGGCGGAGTCGGGAGCGTGAATCGGCGAGGCTGGCTCTGAGCAGCATAATGCACCTCCTTTCCGCGGGTTCGGTCCCCCCTGCGCTCAAGGTTTGCTCGCTCAACCTAAGCGGGAAAAGGCATCGGGGCCTCCTTGCATGCCCGGCCCTCGTCTCGTGCCTCTGCGGTTGATTTGCTCTTTTCCTGTTTGTGTGAATCTCCTCTGGCCTTGTCTCTTTCCGATTCCTCGTACCCTACCGGTCGGTCGCAGTCGTCATACCGGACGAAGATCTGTGCCATGGTCATCAGCTCTTCGAAGGATCGCGGCATCTTTCTGAAGCACTTCTGCTTCAGGGGCTCACACGAGGTCCCTTTTGCTAGGGCATCATGAGCCACTTCGAGGTTGAGGCCTTTGACTTGAGAGGCCATATGGTGGAACCTGGAAAGAAAGTTATGCAGCGGCTCGGTTGCTCGCTGCTTGAGCCCGTTGAGGTCCGAACTAATCTTCCTTACCTTTGCTGTCGCCGCGAAACGGGAAAGGAAAAGGTCTTTTAGGAGATCGAATGAGTCAATTGACTCAGGAGCTAGTCCTAAATACCACTCTTGAGCACTGGATGAGAGAGTGGTGGGAAAGACTTTGCACATGATGTCCTCGTCTTTCGAATATAAGTTGATGGTGCTCATAAAAGATGCCACATGGTCGTTTGGGTCTTCGGTTCTCGAATATTATGATAGGCGAGGAGCCTTCCAGTCTCATGGGAACCTTTTCTCGATGATCCTTTGCACCAGCGGTGTCTTACTGGATGTGGTGCTCCCTCCCATGACGCCCCCGGGGGCTCTCTTGTCTAGAAAGCGCTGGATCTTTAGTTCCAGCATGTCTTCGCTGCTCGCGGCTGCCGTCTCCTCGCGTCGCGCCCCGCCTTCTCCGGTCGTGGCGGCACTGGCTCCTCTCCCTGCGGGTACCCCGGGTCCTAAGGACTCCCCCGGGGGCGCGCCTTCTTTTTGTATCTCTGCTGCTTCTTTGAGGTACTGCCAGATTTTGGCGTTTTCCTCCTGCAAGCTTCTCTGTTGGTCTATGATCTTCATCTGAGCCGCCGTGTGAATAGCTTGAGTGGTCTGAAAACCTTGTATCGCACTGAGGAGCTGCGCGATATTGTAAGTCTCTTCTTCTTCCGGGCTCACTTCTTCCATCAGTGGTCCCAGGTTTCTAGGGGAAATTGGAATGGTCGGTCCAGAACGCTCAATGTTTGTCATGGAGCTAGTTGCTCCCACTTCCGACGCTTGTGTTGGAACGGACTCAGTTGGCGTTTGCATCTTGCTGGAGGCTCCGAAGTCACTTGTAGTCCACCTTCACCGCACCAAATAATTGGGATACGCGGAACAGTGATCCGAGGTCTCTCCGGGAAAGGTGCCCGTGTTCTCCGAGGGTCGTCTCTGTGCGGGGAGCGGTCCCTGGGTACACTCCGACGATCACGACAGTTAATTGCTCAAGAGAGTTATATATTCGTTGGAAATGAGTTAGGAAGAAATGTTACCCGATCCCTTGTCTTGGTGGTCTCCTTCCTATTTATAGCAAGTCCCCTTTGGGCCTTTGAGGCCTCTTGCCCTTTTCCTCCTGGGCCCTGTTGGGCCTATGGGCCAGCTGGGCCCAAGGCTGATATTCCGAATCAGTTACTAACCAAAATTGATAACATGCTCCCTAATGGTTGGTTACAACCTATTCTTCAAAAATAACAACTAAACAACTCCCACTAGAGATGCTCTAAGTGTCAAGTTTTGTTTGACTCTAGTGAGTCCATTCATCATTGATGGCTTCTTGCCATAAATCAGTATCTAAGGAGGTTAATGTTTCTTGAATGGTAAGTGGATCCTTCTCTACTATGAATGCATACAAGTCAGGACCTAAATCTTTAGAGACTCTAGGTCTCTTACTTTTTCTCTTAGGTTGAGATTCCTCACTCTTCTTATGCACTATAGGTCTAACAGCAGACATGTTACTAGATGATGCATCCCCACTATTTCTTAATTTAAAAGGAAATCTATCTTCATAAAAATCAGTATCATTTTGATTCCAAAATAACATGATCATTCAAATTATAGAACCTATATGTTTTACTATAAACAGCATACCCAATACACACACATTCATATGCCTTACTAGCATGTCTGACTCTCTTAGGATCAGGAATTCTAATATAAGCCAAACAATCCCAATTTCTAAAATAGGACAAGTTAGGTGTTTTATTTTTTAAAATCTCATAAGGTGATATTTTACTTTTTGACTTAGGAACCCTATTTAACACATTATTCTTAGTTAAAGTAAATAAATCTGCCCCTATAATCTGAATGAACCCAGCCTTATTGAGAAGATAGCCTAAAACCAAATTTTTCCTCATTTATGGAGTATGCATCACATCCTTCAAAGTTAAACTTTTTCCAGATTGAAGTTCAATTCCACATTACCAATTCCAGCAACAATAGTGGTGTGAGAATCACCCAACGACACTTTCTTATCTTCGGTCACAGCAGTGTATGTTCTAAACATACTTCTACTATAGTAAATATGGCGAAAGACACCAGTGTCTACCCACAACTCATCTGATCCACCTATAAGGTTGAGATCAGAAATAATTGCAACAAAATTTTGTTGTTTTTCAGTTAGGTTAACACTAGAGTAGTGTTTGGCCTGTTCCTGTATTTACGTGTCATATGACCTGGTTTTCCACAATTGAAACAGAGGAAAGCATCATCATTCCTAGGTGGTTGTTGTTGTGGTCTATTTTGGTTCCTTTGAATGTTCATATTAACTCGGGTGTTGTGGTTTTGGTTTGGTTTGCGGTTCTAATTCTTAAAGCCTTTTTGAACGATTTCATTTTTTGGTGTTATTTGAAACAATAAGCACTTCTTCTTTTATGTCTTGTTTTTGGGCTTCCTCCTCAATACGGATGCGAATAATCAGACTTTCCATAGAAAATTCTTTTGTTTTGTATCTCAAAACATTTTTAAAATCTTTCCAAGAAGGAGACATTTTATCAACAATCACAGTAACTTGAAATTGATCATTAAGGGGCATACCTTCAGAGAGAATTTCATGTGCAATTTTTTGGAGTTCGTGAGATTGAACCTCCACTTATTTGTCATCAGTCATTTGAAATTTGAGGTAGCGGCTGACAGCTTATTTTTTGATGGTTTGTTGATTTCAGCAATCTCATTAGATTGTTCGGTGGCCATGGCAGTAGTAATGAAACGTCTTAAAATTATTGGAACCGGAACTGGAAAACCCTAAATTCTGAACAAAACAATGGGCAGAGTCACGGACTAAGTCGCTTTTAATAAGACGTTCGTGGAACTGTCTGAAAGTGCAAGCAGTATAATTTTAGGTCACCTCCAGGATAAAACAGCACCTCTCGTATATGAATTCGTATTGCACCGTACGAACTCGTTTTTGTCTACACTATAAATGCTCAGTTTCGATTTACTCAAAGAAATTTGTATTATAATTCTCTCAGTTTGGAATGATAGTGTCAACAGCTATCTATACAAGAAAAATGAGCAATTATGTTCTGGTTTAATGGAGAATAAAGAGGGAGAGAAATCAAAGAGGGAGAAAAATCAGAGAATGTTACTCTTTATTAAATCAGGGAATATTACTCTTTATTGAATATTGACCATTGACCATTAAAGGAATTTAATTAAAATAAAAAAAATTAAATCCGAATTATTAAAAATAATAATAATAATAATAAATATTATTATTTATCAATTAAAAAATATAGAGTTTACACCACACCAATCTAATCTGAAATGGCCAAATAGCAAGTCCAACAATAACAATGTCTACACCACACCAAGCTTAAGGTTGGATTTTTTTCCTAAATTCAAAACTGGACCAAATAGCCAAGTCCAACGATAACAATTGCCCAACCCCTTCTAAAATTTACAAATAGAAAAGAGGAGATTTTAAATAAGTTAGGCGTAAACTTTCATGATAGATATACGATGTGTAAGGGCCAAAGGTTACTCTTTTGATAGTAGTTTGGTTTCCATTAATAATCCAAGTGGCCTCCTCCTATTGTTAATATATAAATGGTTTGTATCTGTGCTAATAAATTAGCAGTGGAGATAGATAGGCAGGCAGCCAAGGTATTTAAAAGCCTCAGAAGTTGCGAGCTAATTCTAATATTTTGCAGTCACCATCCTCTAGATATAATTATTTTTGTTGCTAAGTAATGATTATAGATCGATGGGGCGTTGCCTCTTATGAGATACTACTATACAGTATTATCCTAACAAACTGCATTTACTCCCATTAATTATAAGACAAGATGTAGTTTTGTTGGTTGGAACACCAACAACAACAATTGACAAAGAAACAAACCTTTCCAACCCTAAATGTTACTACAATTTCTGTCTACCAAAATGTTGCTTATGGTTCACTTCTCTCAAATTCACTGCATACTACCCTAAATTGGTACTTAATTAGGGATTATGTAGAATGAGGTGTAGAAACAGCTCCCCATTTCAATTTTCACACACATAACGGTAAGAAGGGGTTAACTTGGATTAATTGTTTCCAACCATAAAATAAATAATGATAAATTCATTCTTTTTCCGATGGAGTAGATCTCAAGCATCCTTCGCCTTCGTAATGGTTTTCTACCAAAAAAATGGAGAGGTTGGTTATCCGCCGTAAGCATTTTAATGCTTAAGTCAGTATCATTCTTAGAATAGTGAGAAAGTAATGAAGGTTAGGGTTTTGAACATGCTTGAAAGATTCACAAATGCTTTATTTATAGGTTGTTGTGGTTCTCGCGTAAAAATATATTTGTAACTTTGTTATATATATATAAGTGATATTTATGATGGTGTCATGGTCCCCACTATCCAATGATCCAAGACACACATGTGGGAGTTTGAAGAACAGGCAAAGCTCACAGTTTCCTTTCCAAAATCCCATGAAATGTTGCAAACTATTTAATGAGGATTCAATTTGCTACTTTCATTCATTCATTCATGCTCTTCTATTTATATTTAACCCTAACTAAATGCAGACAACTTTGTGTGCACCCAACTGTTACTGCTATTATTATTTTTTTATCTAATTTATATGGGGCCTTTATTTAAAATTGAAATGAACCAATTAAGTTCAACCCACCATTTCAAAATTAAATATGTAAATATGTGTTGTAGTAATACATCTACTGACCAAACATAACTGATTTTGATAATTAATAGTCCTCAATCCTCATATTAAAAAGTTTAACCAAATAGAGAGAAAAAAAATTACATAAGAAAGATAGCAACAAGAAAAGGAGGAAAAAATTATTTCCTTTCTTGAAAAAAAAGAGTTAGGTTAGGTTAGGTTAAATATAAAAGTAAAAAAAGCATTAAGAAGAACTCACGGACATCCTCTCCTCTCACTGAAAAGGAAGGCAGCTCAACTCATTATCACCACCTATGCCTATTCACTACAAGTTCGTTTTAATATTTATATCTGTTTTCTTAGGCAAACTCACGAGCATATTTAACTCCCCGCTTCACTATATATACACCTTTCCTCTCTCCATATCTCCCATCCTTTTTCAACTTTCAAAAATCACAACTTTCCTTTTAAGTATACAAAAATGCCTTGTAAGCATTTCCAATATATTGTCATCAACATTCTCTTGTTACTTAGTTTAATGGGTATGACTAAAGGTGGACGTTTGATTCCTTCAAGTGTACCAAGCACAATGAGACCTTTGGGTTCAGATGGTCAAGTTTTTGTCAAATTAAGGCCCCGTTTCGATCATCATAAGCCGGTGTTTGGAGGCAAAGAGGCTCACGGTTGCTTGCCAAAAGGGTTCAGGCATTCTTCTGCTCCTAGTAGATTTGTCAACCATCAACCTCTTGGCTCTTGCTCTGATCCTTTGCCTTAGATATGCATATGCTGCTTGCTAATGCTACTGATTACTTAATTACTATGTATGAGCTTGTGGAATGGTATTTTTGAGAACCACCCCCATGTAATTTTACTCTTTATAGTATACTATGGTAGAGAATTTCTACTATACTCCTCCTCGAGTATTATTTGGTCGGGTATATTGCTCGGGGAGTATTGTAGAATTTCTCTTATAGAGAATTTGTTTTGTTTGTCTTTTTTTAAGGAGAAAATAGCACACATTGATATGGAATTGGGTAAAGACAAGCACTTGTCAAGGTTCTAACAGATTTAAGATTTCCCATCTTCTGCAATTGGATACAAGAAGGAAGTCCAGTTATTTGAGGAGCTGCTAAGGGCAGAATATCATCATGTAATTAACAAGTTAAGGAAATGACTATTTTAGCCTTTTTACTCATCAATATTTTGACATTGTACCCCTATGTTTCAATTTGATGACATTTGTACCCTCTAATTTTGATTATTAATTGTTGAAATTCAAATTTCAACAACAGTCAATTTCAAAACTTACTAATGGTGTGAGATCCATACAAAATGTTGAGTAATTTTCAACTAATTGCAGAGAAATCTACTATCAACAGAGATGCACTAAGAGAGAAGTTTAATGTTAATGAAGATAACCTTATAACTAAGTCTTGATGAATAAGAAGAAATACACATTTAGCACTACAAATAAGGGTTCAGTATGTAACTTTGTATTATGTCTTGGCAGCTCCTATTATATGTTTAAACATTATTTCAATTCTTGAGAAATATAAACAATAGCTTGCTAGCCAATTAGCTTGCTATATATAGTTGAGCTAAACAGTGTTATTTGTGTACTTCACATGTTGAAAATGACAATATTGCTATAAATAATTTTGACAAGTGGAAAACTGGGAGTCTGTAAATCAACCTTTAGCTATGAAATGATGCATTGAACAATTATAAATATTAGTATCTCTAATTTAGGGAGAAAGAGTACTCAAATTTGTTCAATCCTAATTGGTCATTATTTATTACTTTCAACCTTGTGTAAGTGGGATCCAATACAAAAGGAGAAGTTCAAATTTCTATACACCTGTAATAGTCATTCATTGCTTACATTCTGTATTCCTTTTACTTAGAAGGCCTCTTATTTTTATTTCATGGACATAAATTGCTATTAAAAACAAGTTAGGCCCACAACTTGGGCATACCCTATCTATCACATGAATCATGACCTTACCACCATCCTACGCAAGTAAATGCAAGCACAAGACTTGTAACATTTTATTTTTGGATCCACCCATTACATTACAGACAGCAAAGCACATATGCATCACCGTGAAAACTGAAATTGCATTGCAAATTAATAAATTCCAAATTACATGAAAGAAAAGAGTTACTAAATTTCCCCATCTAAACCTAAATCAGTAAACAGTTTTTACTTCCAGATAAAGTTAAACATTCAGATAAATAGATAGATATAAGTTTAACTATACAAGTCTTCTTCTTCAACACCACCAACTCCAGTCGCAAAAGGATCGGATGCACCACCAGCTGAACCATCGGCTCGTGTATCAGAAAACCTAAATTCTGAGCCGAACCCCCTAGATTGTTGCAATGTCTGTGCAAATGCTTGATATTTCCGTATATCTGCATCACTAACACTCCTACGAGCAAATTTCATTGACTCCTCAAAGTGAGCTGCCTTGATCTCCGACATTTCCTCAACGTCATCCTCATCCATTGCCTCTGGATTTTCAGCTCTCCTTTTCTCCTTTTCAATATCCTGAAACAATTACAATACTTGCTTTAGATTATGTTCATGCGAATATAATAATAGTGTTCTTTCAGGCAAGAAATGTGTCATACCTGCTCTATATTCTCCCTTATGGCATATTTACATGCCCGCTGGCATATCTCAGTAATATCGGCACCACTGAATCCTTGAGTATACTTGGTAAGTTCCCTCAAATCAACATCTTTGGAGACAGGTGATTTCCTTAAACAGGCTTTAAAGATCTGATAACGTGAGTCTTCATCTGGAAGGGGAATATAAATCAGTTGGTCAAGACGGCCAGGTCGCAAGAGTGCTGGATCTATGATATCAGGTCTGTTGGTGGCTCCAATTATAAAAACTGTCTTCTTCGCAGACATGCCATCCATTTCAGTAAGAAGTTGGTTCAGAACCCGATCGGCTGCACCTCCAGCATCCCCAACGCTGCTTCCCCTCTGAAACAGTGGGAAAGAATTTATTTAACATTGAACAAAGCCAGGAACACATATACATGTTCCAGAAATGGAAATTCAGGTACCGTATCATAACAAGTTGAAGAATGATCCACAGAACTTACAAAACCTTCTGAACGACAAAATCAATCAGGCATAATGAATGCAAAGCTCTAAGATTCTTATCAGAGAATTACTGAAACTAAGTATAGATGCAACAATGAAACTAACCTGTGTAGCAATTGAGTCGAGCTCATCAAAGAAAAGTACACACGGTGCAGATTGTCGAGCCTTGTCGAAAATTTCTCTGACATTGGCTTCACTCTCACCGAACCACATTGTCAGTAGCTCAGGACCTTTCACACTTATGAAGTTTGCTTGACATTCATTTGCAATTGCCTTAGCCAGTAGAGTTTTGCCACATCCAGGAGGACCATAGAAAAGAACACCTTTCGAAGGTGACATGCCAAATTTTTCAAACTTCTCAGGATGCTCCACAGGATATTGAACAGTCTGTAGTAAAATAAACATAAAATTAACGGCAGCTGATCACAAAAACGAACTTGATCAATGGAGGAACAAATTGCAGTAACAATGATACCTCCTGAAGCTCTCTCTTAACATTTTCAAGGCCACCAATGTCTTCCCAGCTGCAATTGGGAACTTCAACAACCTGTTCGAGAAAATTTGGTTTAAAATTAGAATACAAAAGTTTGAGCTGTACAAAATGCACAAATTCTACAGTGTAACATAAGAATCACCAAAAAAAAAAAAAAAACTCACTGTTTCACGTAAAGCAGATGGGTTGCTTGTTCCAAGTGCAGTTTGGAAGTGCTCATTTGTTACAGCCATGGAATTAAGTATCTCGGCATCAATGGTATCATCCTCCAAGTCTATCACATCCATCTTCTCCCTTATGCACTGAAGTGCAGCTTCAGTACATAGGGCAGCAAGGTCAGCACCAACATAACCATGGGTATCCTTTGAAATCCTTTCTAGATTAACCTGTGCATTGAAAAAATATTTCTTTAACTTGGCCACGAAAGGTCAAACAATGCAGAGCAGCAAGGCATTAATGTAGAAACATTAGCCCAAAAATTAGGTTTAGACAGGGAGTATATCAGATGGGTCGAATTCAACCAATGCATCAACCATTATATTCATGTTTCAATGATGGTGCTCAGTTAGAAACATCGTTCTAATTAAGAGATTTCAGGGACATGCCCAAACATGGTCTCAAACTATGTATACCTGCTCATTCATACTGTCAAAAATAAATAATAACTATACTTGAGCCTTAATCAGCTTAAGCTTTTAGTTCAATTGGTTACTTAACATGGTATCTAAGCCTCTTAGACAAATGGTGAGGGTTCGAATCATGGCAAACCCATCTGTGAATGCCTGAGGGGTGGTCCGAAATAATAATAAAAGCTAATTTTGGACCTCAACTATCAGCTTAAGCTTTTAGTTCAATTAGTTCTTTGACAATAACATTCAAAACCTTCATGTGCACACATATGTACGTACACAAACATATATTTTGAAGAGACATGGACTTACTTCATCGGAGAGCTTCATATTCTTGGTATGAATTCTTAGAACTTCAAGACGGCCAATTTCATCTGGAACACCAATGTCTATCTCCCTATCAAACCTTCCAAACCTCCTCAAGGCTGGGTCAATACTGTTTGGACGGTTTGTAGCACCCATAACAATAACATGTGCCCGAGATTTAAGCCCATCCATGAGAGTTAGAAGCTGTGATACTATCCGCCTTTCAACTTCACCATGTGTCTTCTCCCGCTTAGGAGCAATTGAATCAATCTCATCAATAAAGATGATGGAAGGAGCATTCTTCTCGGCTTCTTCAAATGCCTTCCTGAGATTGCTTTCACTCTCTCCAGCCAACTTTGACATTATCTCTGGTCCATTAATACAAAAGAAAAATGCACCAGTTTCATTAGCAACAGCTCTGGCTATCAATGTCTTTCCAGAACCTGGGGGTCCATAGAGTAAAATTCCTTTTGGTGGTTTTACACCAATTGATTTGAATAGTTGGGGATGCCTCAGAGGCAGCTCAACTAACTCTCGAATCTGGGCCATCTGCTTCCTAACACCACCGACATCATCATATCCGACTTCATTCAGTCTCTCCTCATCCTCCCTTCTCACAGGTTCTCCCTCGCAGAAAATCTCAGTGTCTGGGGCGACAACACAATACTCTCCTGGGTCAGTTTCAATGACCTTGAACTCTACACTTCTCATTCCTCCTCTGACAAGGAAAAAATCCCCTTTCCTTAAAGGCCTGTAAGCCTCCATGAAGTAAGCTGTAGATACATCACAGAAAAATGTTAGGGAGACAACGTTTACAAATCTTACTGAGAGTCTGTTTTCTGATATGAGGAGGATTAACTCAAGTTTCCAACTATAATTATAATAACAAAGAAGAAGGATCATGGGAAAGGCATGACTTACGTTTCAAGTAAGCATCAAACAGACTACCAGTAACACCTTCTATGGTATCATCAATTGGAAGAATGTGAACGCGCTTTCCATACTTAACATCTGGGCATTGATGCACAGACACCACATCTCCAAGACGAACCCTCAGGTTTGATCGAACAACTTTGTTCATCCTAATTTTAGGTTGCTCACATGTTTCGTCAGCAAGAGCAATGCACACTGTATCCTTCCGTTTCTTGCCCTAGAAACCAAATCATTAACAAATGAGAAAAAAATAAAAAAAGAGAAACTAGCAGAGAAAGAAACTTTCAGATACAGGAAATCGATTGCATAGGCATTACACAAGAAAAAAAAAACCTGAACATGGAATAACTATGGATGAAACAGTAATTGGAAAAATAAAGATCATTACAACAAGTTCAATACAATTCTAAATAAACAAAACTAAAAAAAATAGTGACAAACATGTAAATACAGATTTTAGTGAGCTTACAAATACAGAGGAATTGCAAGAATAAACATGAAAGCATGTAATATTCGTATAACCAACCAACCATCAGTCAAACCCTTCTTGTTTATTGTTCTACGTCCTATTCAGTAAACCATAAACTATTACTAATTTTGAATACGAAAACTGCTTACCTGCACCGTTAATTTTACCCATACAATTAACTCGAGTATGAAAAAATAAATTCCCAATTACAAATAATTCAGACTCGACACGAGTCCCCAGAAAAACCAATCAGAACATAACCCTAACATAATAGCAAAGTAAAGCAACTATTGGCACAAGCTCCCAACATTCAATTCCAACATTAATTCCAAAATTCACAAAAAAAAAAAAGGTCGTAAGGGTACCTTGATGAGAATAGTGTCACCGCGAAAAAGCTGGAGCTTCTCCATGGTCTCCGGGTGCATTGAAACGACGGAATTATCATCGTTAACCGCCTCATCAACGACTAACCTATTCGGCGACTTCTTCCTTTCCAAAATCGCCGTAGAGAAGTCCTTTTTCGCCGCTTTCCTGAAGAGAAATAATGAAACATGTAATCAACAAAATCACAAAGTAAAGACATATTCATCTATTGAAGAAAGTAACGAATTGACTCACGAATCGGACGATTCCGCTGGTTGAGACATCGTTTGTGTTATAGTTGGGTGTAGAAAGAAAGAGTTTGGTGTAGAACGAAAGAGTTATAAAGCGTACACGAAGAGAGAAGAGATGTGCTCAATGTGCTGGTTTATAGGTAGAGTAGGTGTATATATATATGAAGCATTGAAGCGAGAGATTGTGCCTGTCTTGTTTGTAAAGAAATCAACGGTCGTGATTGGTTTCAGGGGTTTATAGTTTACGACTTGGTTTAGAATTCAAATCCGTGTAGGTTTGGAATTCAGATCCACGTTCGGTTTCTCTTTTATTGCAGGATACGGGGATGTCCTCGCCAATTTAGTTTTTTATCTCTAATATTTTAATTTAATATATCAAATCTTTTATCTTTTAGCCTTTATTTAGGGTTTTGAAAGTTAATGAAAGTGGGTGTTATTGAAAGGAAAGTTATAAAATAAAAGTTAAAAACTAATTTTATTTGGGAGTTTATAGAATATAAACGAGAGTTACAAGTTTAAATTTCGTCTGAAAGTTTAAATATGAAAGGAAATGAAAGTTCAATTTATTTAGCGACGATAAAAAAATTTAAACTTTATGTTACTCTCATTAACCTTCATTTATTCTCAAAAAAAAAACTCTCAAACAATGTTAATGTAATATTTTACATTTTATTAATATCATTTACATCCATTAACCTCTTTCCAAACAAAGGCTTATTGTTTTTATCACATTAAGTCGTTGATTAAAAAAAATAGTTTTGACTACCATAATTTTATTCATCTTATATCAATTCTAAATTTGTATTTTTAATAATCGAAAGCAAATTTTTACATGTGTGATGTGGATGTAGGGAAATTGTAAAAATTTTATTTCGAACTGTAAAAAAATATAATTTAAGACACAAATGAATAATAATCTATGAAGTTGTAAGCACGAATTTCTGTCTGTTTTCAAAGATGAGTTGGTATCACCTTAGTGGCCGGCTTAATCAACAAGTTAAAATCCAAGTTCTCAGTGAAGTTTCGTACTCAGAATGTGTCTCAGACATCATTTTAATTTCATTCAGAGATATATTATTATATAACTTTCGAAATATTTTTTCTAAATTTTCTCAATTTTTTCGAGAAGTTCCAACCCTCTACTTCCTCCCCCATTGCTCTTTTTAGACCCGCGTCGAATAAGTTTACCATCCTTTTAATTTATTTTCCAAAAAATCAAAAACATTTCTCTTTGTTTCACCTTGTATTTGCATTTACAACTTTAACCTTATTTTTTCAGAATTTTTCGGACTTCGTGGCTCTATTGTAAGTCGTGTGATTCTATTTTTTGAAAATAGAGTTGTTCAGCTCTAAATAGAATCGTCCGCCTTGAAAATCCGTCGTATTGATGCACACCTCGATAAGAACAAAGTTGTGTCAGAATGGTCGATAATTGCTAATTTTGTATAATTAGACAAATACGAAATAGAGTCAATATGGTCTATCTAGAGTCGTGGCGACTTTATTCTAAATTCATACGTTTTTTCTCATTTTTCCCTGCTTTCCTATAAATAGGCCCCTAAATTCACAATTTTTGAGGGGGATTGGGAGAGAAATTACTAGGAGTTCCTCGATTTCGAAATTAAAAATGTTTTGTTAAAATTTTTGGAAAATTTTAGAGAGAGAAACTAAAGAAATGGTAAAATAAGGTCATATGCTGATAAAAAAGAAACTTTGTCTAAAATCAAACAATTTTTCAAGCCATAATTTTTTAGTAAACTAAGAGCCTCTCTAATTCTCACAGTCTCTTCATCTTTAACCAATGTTATCAAGTTTGAACTGAAAACCGGTAGGAAATCCCGCATGACCTTGACTGGTTCGATAAACGTTGAAAAACTCGGTATAAACCGGAGTTGAACCGGCGACCGGTGCTCGAACCGGGAACCGGTACAACTCCGGTTTGGTGGAGCTGTTCAAGAAATCTATACAAAAAAGTCTGAAAAATCAGAAAAGAAAAGAATCATATTGGAGAAATAACATAGAAGCTTGCTTTATCTAGATAATAATACCACAAATCCTTAAAAAATGGACCGAGTGGAAGAGAGCAGCGATATGAAATAGCTGTGTGTGTGAGAGGCGGCATGGAAATAACAGAGAGAGAAAGAGGGAGGTGGAAGTTGATGAAAGTGGAAGAATAGGTTTTGGATTTGCACTTAAAAAACTAATGGGCTAGGTTAAGCTCATTCACCGAAATAATTGTAATGGTCCAATATGGTCCAAATAATTTTAAAGGCCCAATTAGTAAAATATGTAATATTACTCATGTTCCATTCTATGTATTCCTGGAAAGACAGCGACAGAGAGCCTCTTGGGATTTGTTGCGATCCCTCAAAGACCAAGATGGTTTAGCCTGGTGTTGTATCGGGGATTTTAACGATGTGTTGAGTTTGCGTGAGAAACGAGGGGGAAGAAGTCAACCTAATTGGCTTGTTGAGGGATTTAAGGAAGCTGTAGAAGCGAGTGGTTTAGGTCCAATCCCTATGGACGGTCATCCATTCACCTGGGAAGTCGGGTGCGACACGGATAGATGGATTGAAGAAACTCTCGATTGTGCCCTTATCAACGCAAAGTGGAAAGAATTTTTTGCTGACTCTAGAACCCGAAACCTTGCAACTGTGTCTTCTGATCACTCGGCTATCTTTCTAGAGTGTAAAATATGGCTTTGTTGTTCTGGGATTAAACACTTCCGATTCGAGAATGCCTGGCTTCGGGAGTCTAATTGCACAGCGGTTGTACATCAGGCGTGGATGTCTGAGTCGAGTAGTTCGATATCTGATAAAATTGCGACATGTACTGAGGCTCTTAAGGGGTGGAGCTCCTTGCTGGAATCGAATTTCAAGCAATCCCTGGATATTTACAAGACCCAGATGCAATGCTATAAAGGTAGGAGGGATTATATGGTATGGAGAGATATAAGCAAGCTTCATATGCGTATTTATCAACTTTAATAAAACAGGATGACTTTTGGAAGCAAAGAGCTAAGTTGCTCTGGATGAGGGACGGTGATGCAAATTCTCAGTATTTTCATGCATACGCATCTGACAGAAGGAAAAGAAACAGTTTCTCGACACTAAAGGACTCTAACGGGATATGGCGCACAAAATGCAATGGGATGGACGATATACTGTCTGAGTATTTCAATGGAATTTTCACCAATACAGGCAACAATGATTCTGCTTTACTGTCGTATGTTCGATCCAGGGTCTCTCCGGAGGAAAACGAATTACTGTCTCATGCGTTTTCTAGTGAAGAAGTTAAAAGTGCTTGCTTTTCAATGCATCCGGACAAAAGTCCGGGACCTGACGGGCTCAATCCGGCCTTTTTTCAGCACTTTTGGAATATTGTGGGACATGATGTATGTGAAGCATGCTTCTCTATTCTCCGAGCTAATAGGCTTCCACCAACGCTTAACGACACTCTGATTGTGCTCATTCTAAAAATCAGCAAGCCTGAATTTGTCTCTGATCTACGCCCAATTGCACTTTGCAATGTATTATTTACGATTCTGTCAAAAATGTTGGCTAACCGTCTCAAGGTAATCCTCCCATCTATAATTTCTACAACTCATAGTGCATTTATCGCAGGAAGATCTATATCTGACAACATTATAATGGCATATGAAACAATCCATAAGTTAAGATGGCTAAGACAAGGGAAACACGGGACCGCTGCTATGAAGTTAGACATGAGTAAAGCATACGATCATATCGAATGGGGATTTTTGGAGAATATGCTTGTCAAGATGGGGTTTAACGGAAGATGGATACAGTGGATTATGATGACGGTATCTACTGTCTCATATAAAATCATGCAGGAAGGCAGAGAGATTGGACCTATTATCCCTAAACGGGGACTGAGGCAAGGAGACCCTTTATCTCCTTTCTTATTCTTAATTTGTGCTGAAGGATTATCTGCATTATTATCAGCTAAGGAACATGTAGGAAAATAGACAAGCCTAGGCGTAGCGGAATAATAAAATTTTATCTATTTTATCTATTTCCCTTTTCCAAGATCTGTTAATTGTTATTTCATATAAAGAGGGATAGAAAGTAATACTTGTAGTGAAGAACTATCTACCGTTGCAAACGAAGTGCCCACAACTTCTTATTATCAACTCGTGAGCAACGAACGTTTTTATTCAACACAGAAAAACAAAACTAATCAGTAATCAACCTTTAAAGTATAGCAATCGCAATGATTGCCTCTAACAGAAATCGATACGAGATCAAAGAGGGAGTAAGAAAACAAAGTAAATTAGTCGAGACGACGACGGAACGATTCCTTCTCTTCTTTATCTGTATGTCGAAATTCTTGGGGTTAGGGAGTCTATTTATAGACTTCTCTAAACCCTAATCCCAGTTGTGTTAGGTAATTAAATAATTGGAATCTTATTCGGAATAGGATTCCTAATTAGATAGTTAAATAAACACTTTACTATTATCTAAATAATAACTAATTATATCTAGATAATTATTATTAATCAAATTAATAATTAATTAATGTTAGGGATAATTAATTAGAGTTTCAATCGCATAAAACTTCTAATTAATATTATCAGATAATCTTTTAATTTAATTCATAACCATAATCAAATTATAACTATTAATCAAATTAATTTATCCCCTAATTAATATATAAATTTCGGCCCCCCTATATTGTGTCTCACTAATTACATTTTCATCCTCCGATTTCAAGCCCCATATGTGACCCCATTAGGTTCTTTATTGCCACTAGCCGTATATATCCTTTGAAATTATTCATCACGATTAATTCCAACATATATATAACGGAATACCGTCGCGAGCTGTTACTAGCAGAACCTATGATATTCCCCCAGAGCAATTAAGAAGTCAGGTTGATAACTGACGTTAACCTTTCTGCATTAGGTATAGTATAATACGATCCTTCATCAACTATATCATGTCGGTCAATTCCTTATAACCATGGAACGTGTCAAGGTTACATATAACGAAGAGTCTGGTTTTACTTGTACATGTTGAATTCACTCTGAAAAGATAAGTTAAGTGAAATGTTCATTTCTACTCTTAACTCTATCACCTTGCAAGGATTTCAGTCAATTCACCACAAGCGGCCATTGGATATATCTCCCAATTATCGGGAGTGACAAATGCTCAATCTGACATTAACTATTCTGCAATTACTTTGTGTGATACCCAACCCTGCTCTCACACACCTCAGGCTCTCACCTGTTGGATCATGCTCGCACAGAATCAAAGTATCAGACTCCATAATCCAGAATCACTAATTAACGAATGTTTGAGTCTGGGAATTAGTTATACCTACTAATACCAATGAGATGAACAGTTGACACATTAGATAAATCAATCCATTCTGTTATCTCAAGTCGGGTCCCAATCCTAATGAACTCCTTCACCGGATCCATGTAACTGTCTAGATATCTGAATATCTAAAGCTCGTGAGATCAGCTTTCTGTCTCGACAGAAAACACTGTTACATGCCAACCCCTATAACATATTACTCGACTTGGGTTTACTTTAAGTCTATTGGTCTATTATAAAGTACAGTCTCACTTCATGATTGTATGAACACTTTATAACTACTTAAATAAACTTAGGGTTACTTTCTTTATGAAAGATTTGTGCCTTTATATATAGTTACATTTTAATGCTATATATCTGATTAAACAAATGATCAAATAAACAATTTATTCATTAATATTAATATCCTAAAATAATTGTCTTTAGGACACTAAACTCCAACAGAACATGCTGGTTTAATTCATGGTGCTCAAGTAGCTAGAAATGCCCCAAAAATCCCTCACTTATTCTTTGCAGATGACAACTATCTGTTTTTTTGAGTCCATAAGAGAGATGCAAGGGTGGTTCAAGACTGTTTAAGGTGTTATGAACAAGCTTCGGGTCAGTGCGTAAACTTCCAAAAGTCTTCGGTATTTTTTAGCGGCAATTCGTCAATTGAAGATCGGTCAGATGTATGCAACGAACTTGGGGTTGCTGAAGTTGAGGATATGGGATTCTATTTAGGGGCACCGATTGTTGTTGGAAGAAGTAAGATGCAAGCATTCAGTTTCTTAAAAGATAGAATTTGGAAGCGGATCAATAATTGGAAGGAGAAATATTTATCCCGTGCGGGGAAGGAAATCCTCATCAAAGTTGTGTTGCAATCTATTCCAACTTATATCATGAGCATATTCCTCATGCTTATGGAGTTCTGTAATGATATTAACAATATGCTGAATAGGTTCTGGTGGAATTCATCCTCCTCAACTTCAAATGGAATCCACTGGAAAGTTTGGGATAAACTTTGTTGGCCGAAAGCTAACGGAGGATTGGGCTTTCGGGACATCCATAATTTTAATCTTTCTCTTCTAGCAAAACAAAGTTGGCGCCTTGTTACGAATCTAGATTCTCTAATAGCAAGAACTCTAAAAGCAAGGTATTTTCCTAATGTTGATTTTTTACAGGCAACCCTGGGGCACAACCCTTCCTTCGTATGGCGCAGCATCATTGCGGGTCGAGGGATCTTGATCGATGAATTGAGGAGGAAAATTGGCAATGGAGAATCCAGTTCCATTTGGAACAGCCCTTGGCTACCGGACGATCAGAACCCTTTCCCAACAAGCTCGGATGTAACGACTTTTCCCTCAGGACTTGTCAAAGACCTTATGGATGGTCAAGGAAATTGGAAGCAGTAGGTTATTAACAGCTCGTTTTGCCCACGGGATGCCAAACTCATTTATTCCATACCAGCCAGGTGTACACGTGTTGAAGATGGTTGGTTCTAGCCATTTGATAAATCTGGTGCTTAAACAGTTAGGAGCGGATATTTTCGGGCAAGGGGACTGACACCATTAAATCAAATAAACCCGAACGGAATAAATTGGAAGCTGTTATGGAATTTGAAGGTTGCCCCGAAAGTCAAGAACTGTTTATGGCGAATTTTTACCAACTGTCTGCCAACTTTGAATAATCTTGCAATTCGTCATAGCCCGCTACCTAACTGTTGTTCGGTGTGTGGAGCTTTCGAGTAAAATGAGTTTCACGTGTTCATAGGGTGTCCTCGAGCTGCTCAGGTATGGGAATTATTGTTCAAAGACAATCGATTGGATCTAATCACGAATTTTATCCACTATGTTGGTCCCTTATAACGTGACAAATATAGTTCCAAGGGGGGATAGGAACTATTTAAAATTTTATCTGTTAAGGCTGACTTCTTTTCCTTATGAAAAGGGTTACACAACGTGCTGAGTGAATTTAAGACACTAGCTTAGTCAACTGGTGACTAAGTCAGTTTCTTTCCTTGAGTCAGGAGATAGCACTTGAGTCTATTCCTGAACTCAGATACTCAATGCACACAACTCAGCGTGACTTCTTTACTTAGTCAGTTTTCAAGCAAGTAATATATATCAAAGGAGTTAAAGGATTAGAAAGATATTACTCAGCAGATTTATCCAGGTTCGGCCTCTCCGCCTACGTCCTGTCCCCGGAACACGTTTCAAGCTTTTTGAATTCTCTACTGAGCTCTTTAAAGGTAGAGCATGAAACCTTTTACAAATAGAGGCTGAGTATAACAAGGGTACCTTCCTCTATACCTCTACTCACTCCTATTCTACCGCTGAGTACTATAACCGAGTACTCAGCCTCTCCTTTCTATTCTTCTAGAAATGATAATAAGATTGTCCTAAACAACACTTGCTAAGACACTTTAGATGATTGGAAATCACTCTAGACTTTTACACAATAATATGGAAATTGGTGTAAGGTATTTGCTTTGCTTTTCTCACAGAATCTTCGAGTATGAATTTGGTCAGCGTTTCGACAACTTGAAGTTCTACATCGATTGAAGCAATTGAAAGGCCTATTTATAGTGTCACTTGAGGCACTGGTCATTTCGAATTTCAAAATAACCGTTGGAGGGAAACGGCTTCCTATCGTTGTCACTCTGGGCGTGCTCATCGTCGTTGGCCAATAGAATTCTTGTATCTTCTGTCTTCGTCAGTCCATGGCAGAATGTTTCGACATTTAAGGAAAGGTCCACGGGACAGCTTCCTGCGCCTTCTGAACATTTTCTAAAGTAGAAATCTTTTGTCTACAAGTTGAACATTGTCTGCCGCTGACTTGTACTTCTTGTCGTTCAACTCAGCAGCTTCATTCCGAAGTTGTTAGTAGAAGGCTTCTCGATCCTTCTTGGTGCTGGGCTAACGTTTTACTCAGTACGACGGCGTTTTGTGTCTTCTTGGGCCGTGTAACTTTGATCTTATTGACTTGGGCTTGACTTCCTCTTTTGGGCCTTTGGGCCTTTGGGCCATTTGTCTTAATGTCTCATAAGTTCAATAAACTTAACATTGAACAAACACATTGGTGAAATAAATCAAAGCATTTAAATTTAATGTGTTAGAATATTTTTTTCTTACTTAAATAATTTTGTCAAATCAAAATCATGTGGAAAGGTGTTTCAACAAACTCCCCCATTTTGATGTTGGCAAAAATATTCAGTTGAAGAACTCAGTGTTGAGCTCCCCCATGATGATTGACCTTATTTTATCAATTAACTCCCCCGTAAGGGTTGAGCTACTGACTTAGTTTTACTCTAAACATTTCAAGGTTTAATTGAGTAAGTCTAAGGACAGTTTTCAGAAAAGGGTCAGTTCATGGAACATATTCTATTTAACTCAGTTTCGATGTAAGGATAAGAGGAAGATTAAGTTCAGATATCAGAGTCTTAGCTGAGTGAGTTAGTTGTAACTGAGTCTTTTTACTCAGTGACCAAGTATATGATTAATTCAATGTTACCATGTGAGCCAAGTCATAAATTAAGATCAATACAGCAAAAAGAATAGACAACATAATTGATAAAGATACGATTAGATTTAGCACAAAACCTATTATAAGCAAACACATAGATTGACAGATATCTATTAATATTTATCCCCTAATGTTGAAGGAGACTTGGTTCGACTTGGGTTTAGGTGGTTGTTGAGGTTGAGTGCTAGGAGGAACATCGGACGAAGTGGAACAGAAGTTCAACTTCTGTTGTTGTAGATTTCCAGCTGAATGTTTGTCTTTCTCCCCCTTTTTGCCAGCATCAATAGGCTGGGGGACAGCGGTATAGAACTTCCCTTGACCAACAGCACGAGATAAGGCAGATGAGTAGTGTTGAAGATCAGCAGTACTTTGCTTAAGTCCCGCAAAAACTCTAATGCCACCAGCCATTTCTGATGACGGAATTTCCATGTGAGAGTTGAGGATGCTGAGGATAAACTGAAGTGATTTGCCCATCCAGCTGATTGAATCAGTCATTTTAGCATAGGATTGATGATACATCCTGATCAGTCCAGCATCATAATGGTGGCGTTGATTAGATTGATGAGAGACGAAGTCATAAGTAGCTCTGGACAGTTGAAAGATCTCAGATTACTTTGATTGGTCAGTTTTCATTTCTTCACGGGATAGGCTCAGCAAGCGGATAGATTCAGCTATTTGCTCAATGGTGCACTGAGAAGAAGATGAAACCAAGTCTTTCGTCGTAGTGAGCTCAGTACGAAGTTGAGTGAATATGTGATCAATTTGAGTAGACTGAACAACACCCGAGTTTCCTGCAGAAATGGCATTGAGCTTGCCTTCAATGGTGTCCATATGTTGCACCATTTGTAAGTGAAGGTTTGCCATTTTGGTGGCGAACTCTTGCTTTGGCTGTTGAGCTACCATTTCAGTTAGGACGCTTAAAAGGTCCTTGAGGCCTTTGAGTTCAGAGAGGAGCTGAGTGAGGGTAGTCAGTTGTGTATTCTCCTCTGAACTGCGCTCAGTGTTAGTTCCATGTGTGGTTTGGATTTCAGCGATGAGTTCTTGGGCAGCATGTAAGATGCGTTTTCCAAACTGGGAAGAATTTAAGAACTGCAATGAGTCAGATTGAGAAGGTTCAAGAACTGAGCTTTGGTTGGCTGCAGGTGGTTGCATTTGAGGTTGTGGACCAAAAATGGAGGTGCCCTCTTGAATGGTTGAAGGTTAAGCAATAGGAGTGGCAGACTCAGAATTAACTCCAGCAGCAGGAGCTGACTTGCTCGCTGATTGAAGTGGAGGAAGTATTTGGACACCAGCAATATCTACCTGCTCAGTTTCAGGCTGGAGTTGTGTATGGACTTGAGGGGGAATCAGCTCTACGTTGTCCTGAGTGGTAGATGGTGAAGGAAATTAAGGCTAAGGTATAGCAGCGGAAATATAAAAATTTTAGCCTATTTCCTTTTAACCATAGGATCCGTTAATCGTTATTTCATATAAAGAGGGATAAGAAGGAATACCTTTCGATGAATAATCTACCGTTGTTAAAGAAGCGCCCATAATTCTTCTCCGAGATTCCAACCACAAAGTTTAACACGGAGAGGTTAAGATGAAATCAACCCTTATGAGATGCAACCAAAATAGATTGCCTCTAATTAACCAACACAAGATCAAAGAGAAAGAGGGATGAATAAGATAAATCAATCGATGGAATGCCGTATGAATTCTTGTCCACGAACTAGGGGATGGGAATTCTTTTTCTCTCACTGAATAGCAATTTCGAAAATCACTAAAGGGGGAGGGATTAGGCTTGGTCGAAATTCACATGGGAGGGGGTATATATAGTTGCTTGAATCTAAACCCTAGTTAGATAGGAATAGGTTACTTAATAGGAATCCAATTCGGAAAAGGATTCCTAATTATTATCTCACTATATATCTAATATATTTAGGATAATAATAAATAACCTAATTGGATAATAATAGGAGTATATTAATCCAATTAAAACTCCTAATTTAATTATCTCTTAATTAATTTAATTCATAATCCTAATCAAATTAGGATTAATGGAATAAAATCAATTCCTTATCTCTATATACAAATTTCGCCCCCCTCCATATATTTGGGCCTTACTGGGCTCAATTGGGCTTCCATCTATTAATCATATCCATCTCTCTTTTGGTTCCAAGTCTTATGTGTGATCCATTAGGTTCTTACTACTTCTGGCCGTATGCAACTATTAAATTAATTTCTTCAAGAATTATATTTAATCCTTGCATAACAGAATGATGTACTGAGTATGTTATTGGCAAGTCTGTAATCATTCCCCCAAAGTCCGTTAAGAAGACAGGTTGATTCTGTCGTTAACCCTTCCGTATTAGTTACGGTATAATACGATCCTTTATCAACTACATCCTTGAACTGAATCTTATGACTATGGGTAATGTCAAGTCACATATAGCGAGACGTTCGTTTTACTTGTTCTTGGCCGAGTCAACTCAAAAAGATAGGTTAAGTGAAATCTGTATTTCTACTCTTAAGCTATCACCTTGCAAGGGTTTAGAGTCGAGTCTTCCACAAGCGATCCTTGGATGTATCTCCCATTAATCGGGAGTGATAAATGCTCAATCCAATGTATAACTACCCTGACATTACTTCCTGTGACACCCAACCTTTGCAGTTCACACCCCAGAGTCATCTCTGTTAAGGATCGTGGGACCGCAAGATCAAAGTCTCACATTTAGTAATTCAGGATGACCAATTAACATTCTTTTGAGTCTGAGGATTAGTTATACCTAGTAATACCAATGAGATGAACAGTTGATAAGGATGAATCTACCCATCCTGTTATCTCAAATCGGATCCCCAATCCTAATGAACAACGTTTCACCGGATCTATGTAACTGTCCAGATATCTATATATATGAAGCTTGTGAGATCAGCTTTCTGTCGGACAGAAGACATTGTTACATACAAGTCTCAACTGTGATATATCAATCCTAAACATATCACTTGACTTGGGGTGGTTTTAAGTTTATTAGTTTATTATAAAGTTTTGTCTCACTCCATGCTTGTATGAACACTTTATAATCACTTTAAACAAACTTACGGATTTCCTTTTATTAGACTTTATTCGGTGCTTAAAAGGGATTGCCTTTATATAGTTATAAAACATATATCTAATTAAAACAAATGATATAAAGAACAATTCATTTACAATAAGTTTGTATCCCGCAACAATTGACTATAGGACACTAAACCCCAACATACTCCCACTTGGACTAAAGCCAATTGTTTCTAAAACTTATCCCAGTAGAAGTTAAATGACGATCATGTACTTTCTGGGTTAAAGGCTTTGTCAACGGATCTGCAACGTTGTCCTCTGTAGGTACTCTTTCTATTCTCACATCTCCTCTAGCCACAATCTCTCTTATGATGTGGTATCGCTTTAGGTAGTGCTTGGATGCATTATGAGACCGTGGTTCCTTTGCTTGCGCAATGGCTCCATTGTTATCACAGTACAGAGTAATGGGATTGACAATGTCAGGCACCATACCTAGTTCTGTAATGAACTTTCTAATCCAAACTGCTTCCTTTGCCGCTTCCGCAGCAGCGATGTACTCTGACTCGGTCGTAGAGAAAGCTACGCTTCCCTGCTTGGAACTTTTCCAACTGACCGTGCCCCCATTTAGGATAAACAGGTATCCTGATTGGGATTTAAAATCATTCTCATCTGTGAGATGACTAGCGTCTGAAAATCCTTGTATTTTCAGATCTCCTTTTCCGTACACTAGGAACATATCTTTAGTCCTTCTCAAGTACTTAAGAATGTTCTTGACGGCAATCCAATGCTCGTCTCCCAGATTCCCTTGGTAACGACTTGTTACAGATAACGCGAGCGCTACGTCAAGTCTAGTGCATAGCATAGCATACATAATCGAACCGATCGCACTGGCGTACGGGACTACAGCCATGCGTCGTTTGTCATCATCAGTTTTAGGACATTGATGATTTTTTAACTTTACTCCATGTACCATGGGTAAGTTACCTCGTTTCGATTCAAGCATGCTAAACCGATTTAGCACCTTTTCAATGTATGTAGCCTGTGAAAGACCAAGCAGTCTACGCGATCTATCTCTGTAGATTTTTATACCAAGTATATAGGCTGCTTCACCAAGGTCTTTCATTGAGAAGTTACCAGATAACCAAACTTTCACCGATTGTAATAAATCAATGTCATTTCCCATTAACAGTATATCGTCCACATATAGTATGAGAAATGCTATAGAGCTCCCACTTGCTTTCTTGTAAATGCAAGCTTCTTCGCAATTTTGTTCGAAACCAAATTGTTTTATGGTTTCGTCAAAATGCTTGTTCCAGCTTCTAGATGCTTGCTTGAGTCCATAAATGGATCTCTGAAGTTTGCAAACTTTATTTGCATCCTTTGATATGAAACCTTCAGGCTGCATCATGTATACATCCTCAAGCAGATTTCCATTTAGGAAAGCTGTTTTCACATCCATTTGCCAAATCTCATAATCAAAATGAGCGGCAATTGCAAGCATGATTCTGATTGATTTGGACATAGCAACAGGAGAAAAGGTTTTGTCATAATCAACACCTTGTTTCTGACGATATCCCTTCGCTACCAACCTAGCCTTGTAGGTGCTAACCTTTCCATCCATGTCAGTCTTCTTTTTGAAGATCCACCTGCACCCAATGGGTTTTATCCCTTCGGGTGGATCAACCAAAGTCCAAACTTGGTTAGTATACATGGAATCCATTTCAGAATCCATGGCCTCAAGCCATGCTTTAGAATCTGGACTAGTAAGAGCCTCTTCGTAGTTTTCGGGTTCGTCGTCTAACACGGGAACCTCGTCATCATATCCCACTAGAAAACCATATCTAACTGGGAGTTCACGAACTCTTCGTGATCTATGAATAGGTGCCACTGGAGTCTCATCTAATGGGACTTCTTCGGGTACCTCAACCGCTTCTGTTGTTTCAGTCGTTGTTTCTTCCTCTTGAACTTCGTCGAGTTCAATCACGCTTCCCTTTTGTGTTTCTTCGAGAAACCTTTCTCTAAGAAGGTTGCGTGTTTGGATACTATTACTTTCTGATCATCTGGATGATAGAAGTAATACCCTATGGTTTCCCTGGGATATCCAATGAAGAAACATTTATCAGATTTAGAATCTAATTTGTCGGACGCAACGCGTTTGCCATATGCTGAACAACCCCATACTCTCATGAACGAGAACACGGGTTTCTTACCAACGAACAATTCATATGGTGTGGAAACAGCGGATTTAGTTGGTACTCGGTTCAGGGTGAAGAGGGCAGTTTCTAAGGCATAGCCCCAGAACGTCTTTGGAAGTAAGGCCATGCTCATCATAGATCGTACCATATCTAATAGGGTACGGTTTCTCCTCTCGGATACACCATTGTGTTGTGGTGTATAGGGAGGTGTCCATTGTGAGCATATCCCACATTCAGTTAGATAATTCAGAAAATCATCAGAAAGATATTCGCCACCTCGATCAGATCGAAGTGTTTTTATTTTCTTTCCTAATTGATTTTCCACTTCATTCTTGAAGCATTTGAACTTGTCAAAGGCTTCTGATTTGTGCCTCATCAAGTAGATATAACCATAGCGAGTATGATCATCTATGAAGCTAACGAAGTATCTGAATCCTCCTCTTGCTTGGACTGACATAGGACCACATACATCTGGATGAATGAGTCCTAGAGTGTCTGATACACACTCACCTTTATTGCTAAAGGGTGTCTTTGTTATTTTACCTTTTAAACATGATTCACATGTTTCCAATGATTCAGAATCGATTGGATCTATAAGCCCATCTGAATGTAGCTTTAGCATGCGTCTCTTGTTTATATGGCCTAAACGACAATGCCACAAGTAAGTTGAATTATCTAGCTTATGTCTTTTGGTATCAATTGCAAAAACAGGAGTTTTATCATCTAACACATAAATCCCATTTTGTGATATTCCTGAAAAATAAAAGATCGAATCTTTATAAAAATTGCAACTATTGTTCTTTATTGAAATATGAAAAACCGTCGTCAACGAGACGGCTAATAGAAATAATGTTACGAGACATCTCAGGAACGTATAAACAATTCCTTAATTCTATTACAAGCCCAGAGGGCAAAAGTAAAACATAATCTCCAATTGCGAGGGCGGCAACTCTTGCTCCATTTCCCACTCGCAAGTTTATGCTTCCTTTCTTTAGTTCCTTAGTCTGTTTTAGCTCCTGCATATTTGTACAAATATGAGATCCACATCCGGTATCAAGTACCCAAGATTCAGACAATGAAACCGTATTTATTTCAATATAGAACATACCAGACGTAGAAGCACCGCCTTTTCCCTTCTTGAGGGTGGCTAGATACTCCTTGCAGTTTCTCTTCCAATGCCCGTCTTTACCACAGAAGTGGCATTCTCTTTTGGGCTTCTTCACTTCCTTTCCCTTGGACACATCTCTCTTACCTTTCTTGGGATGTTTAGGATTGGGAAAATTCCCTTTCCTTTTCTTCGATCCCTCGATTACAAGAGCCGGTATGGCCTTGTCTTTCTTCATATTGGGCTCAACTGATTTGAGCATGTTTGCAAGCTCTTCAAGAGAGGTTTGCAAGTCATTCATTTGGTAGTTCATGATGAACTGTGAATAACTCTCTGGGAGGGACTGAAGAACCAAGTCGGTACTTAATTCGTTGTCCATCACAAATCCAATACTAGAAAGTTTGGTAATATAGCCTATCATCTTGACACAATGTGTCATGACAGATGTGCCCTCTTGCATCCTGCAACGATATAACAATTTTGATATCTCGTAGCGTTTGCACTTGGTTTGTTTCCCAAACAATTCCTTTAGGTGCATGATGATGGAATAGGCATTCATCTCCTCATGTTGCCTTTGTAATTCCGATGTCATCGATGCAAGTATGATGCAAGCGGCATGATCATCATCAACCTTGTGCTTCTGATAAGCATCAATTTCCTCGATGGGAGCATCATCTTCAGGGACAGGGGGTATCGATGTATCAAGTACATACCCAATTTTCTCGAACTTCAAAACAATTTTGAGGTTACGAAACCAGTCGATGAAGTTTGAACCATTCAATTTGTTATCGGTAAGAATGTTTTGCAGATTGGTTTTAGTCATGATTTTAAGAGTGTGTGTTTAAACAAAACCTGAGAGTGAGAAAGAGTAAACGTATGTCATTCATTTGCTTTAAAGTATAACAATCTAAAATTATAGGCCTTTTAATTTATTTCAGATTGCTCCTACTATTTTGTCAAATTAATAGCCCTCCATATTAATTCGAAAAATTTCACAAATCCTTTAGTGAGCTAGGATCCTAACTCCTGAGATTTCGCCCTGAGTTTGCTCAACAAGCTAGTCCCATTTGTCAGGTAGATTCATGTAATCAATCACATCTTGAATGTGATTCCTACTAACTACATTAGTAACTAATATGTTATTCACATTAATCCCAACCATATTGCCCATTAGTTTATGACAACATGAGTTTGCTCATCCAATTATCATAATCTAATTTAAGTATTACCCTATATTCATGAAAGAATAACTTTCGATAATTCAGGTGTTACCATAAGACCCCGAGCTTGAGTTTGCTCAACAACCCAAAGGCCCCCAGTACTGCCAGCTGAATTATAATATTAGGGAGGGGCAACCGATTTTAATAACTTGCTTATTTACTTAACTTTTTAACGAAAGATTTTATTTAAGTCTCATAATCTAACTTAGTCTTGATTTGCTTTAGCATACATCAGACATACATACATTCACATACATTGGCGTTATGGACACATCATCTAAATTATTCCGTCGAGCCAGAGACGGAATAAAAGGCCAAACCTAAGGAAATACTAACTATTACATATTTCTCTTTAGGTCCTCCGTCTTCTCCATGGCGCCTTGAAATTACATATTAATTTCTATACTACTATAAGAAAACTTCAATTGAATTGAAGGGAATCAGATGAGAGGAGAAATTACAATAGATAGTAGAAAGGCAGGACGCGCAGGTCCTATTTCAAAAATACCAAAAGACTAAAAGAGGGTCCAAATATGTCCATAACCCCAAACATGCATAGACTCAATTAAATAAATTTAATTGGTTGATTACATAACCGGCTTATGTAATATTTAGGTTAATCACATTAACTCGTCAAATTAACTTTCATCCAATTTTACTTCTAATCGTTTTGTATCTTTATATTAATCCTTAGATTAATATAACCATATAAAACATTGATTATGCACGTCCCAATTATTTTGATTTCAATTCATTTAACACTTTGATTTACATATTGGTAAAAACAAACATTTAAACGAATTTTTATTCGATAATCAAAACAGAAAACTATTAATTTCTGAAACATATATATACATTTAATACAAAACGATTTTAAACCATTTAAAATCAAGTGGGTATCGGGCCGGGCCTGAGAGCGGGCTGCTGCCGATTGGCAGCAGCCCTTAGGGCACGCGGGACGCCGCTGCCTTGCGGCAATGGCGCCCCTGCGCCGCACGCGGCTGCTGCCGCGAGGTAGCAGCCGCGCGATAGCGGCCAGTCGCGCCGTGAGGCGCGACTCGGGCTGCTGTCGTTATATATATTTTTTTTTATTAAATATATATATATATATGTATATATATCAGTTCTAAAACAATTTTAAAACGATTTTCAGAAATAGGAAAAACTACAATAGATTTATGTTTTATCATTTAGAATTAATAAAACTAATTTTATCAACCTAACTATAAAACTAATAGATTTTGTTATAACGATTATCAACCAAAATAATTAGGAACATAAGCATAATCAGTTTTAATTAACAATTAATCAAAACTTTATTTATCTTTAGAATTAATTAATCAAAACTATTCGTCAATTAATCCTAACCATAAATATTTATTCAATCCTATTGAAAACTTCTATATTTTCATATATGAAATAACGGATTTAACGATGACTCTGATACCACTGAAGGAAATTAGGGCTAAGGTATAGCAGCGGAAATATAAAAAATTTAGCCTATTTCCTTTTAACCATAGGATCCGTTAATCGTTATTTCATATAAAGAGGGATAAGAAGGAATACCTTTCGATGAACAATCTACCATTGTTAAAGAAGCGCCCACAATTCTTCTCCGAGATTCCAACCACAAAGTTTAACACGGAGAGGTTAAGATGAAATCAACCCTTATGAGATGCAACCAAAATAGATTGCCTCTAATTAACCAACACAAGATCAAAGAGAAAGAGGGATGAATAAGATAAATCAATCGATGGAATGCCGTATGAATTCTTGTCCACGAACTAGGGGATGGGAATTCTTTTTCTCTCACTGAATAGCAATTTCGAAAATCACTAAAGGGGGAGGGATTAGGCTTGGTCGAAATTCACATGGGAGGGGGTATATATAGTTGCTTGAATCTAAACCCTAGTTAGATAGGAATAGGTTACTTAATAGGAATCCAATTCGGAAAAGGATTCCTAATTATTATCTCACTATATATCTAATATATTTAGGATAATAATAAATAACCTAATTGGATAATAATAGGAGTATATTAATCCAATTAAAACTCCTAATTTAATTATCTCTTAATTAATTTAATTCATAATCCTAATCAAATTAGGATTAATGGAATAAAATCAATTCCTTATCTCTATATACAAATTTCGCCCCCCTCCATATATTTGGGCCTTACTGGGCTCAATTGGGCTTCCATCTATTAATCATATCCATCTCTCTTTTGGTTCCAAGTCTTATGTGTGATCCATTAGGTTCTTACTACTTCTGGCCGTATGCAACTATTAAATTAATTTCTTCAAGAATTATATTTAATCCTTGCATAACGGAATGATGTACTGAGTATGTTATTGGCAAGTCTGTAATCATTCCCCCAAAGTCCGTTAAGAAGACAGGTTGATTCTGTCGTTAACCCTTCCGTATTAGTTACGGTATAATACGATCCTTTATCAACTACATCCTTGAACTGAATCTTATGACTATGGGTAATGTCAAGTCACATATAGCGAGACGTTCGTTTTACTTGTTCTTGGCCGAGTCAACTCAAAAAGATAGGTTAAGTGAAATCTGTATTTCTACTCTTAAGCTATCACCTTGCAAGGGTTTAGAGTCGAGTCTTCCACAAGCGATCCTTGGATGTATCTCCCATTAATCGGGAGTGATAAAAGCCCAATCCAATGTATAACTACCCTGACATTACTTCCTGTGACACCCAACCTTTGCAGTTCACACCCCAGAGTCATCTCTGTTAAGGATCGTGGGACCGCAGGATCAAAGTCTCACATTTAGTAATTCAGGATGACCAATTAACATTCTTTTGAGTCTGAGGATTAGTTATACCTAGTAATACCAATGAGATGAACAGTTGACAAGGATGAATCTACCCATCCTGTTATCTCAAATCGGATCCCCAATCCTAATGAACAACGTTTCACCGGATCTATGTAACTGTCCAGATATCTATATATATGAAGCTTGTGAGATCAGCTTTCTGTCGGACAGAAGACATTGTTACATACAAGTCTCAACCGTGATATATCAATCCTAAACATATCACTTGACTTGGGGTGGTTTTAATTTTATTAGTTTATTATAAAGTTTTGTCTCACTTCATACTTGTATGAACACTTTATAATCACTTTAAACAAACTTACGGATTTCCTTTTATTAGACTTTATTCAGTGCTTAAAAGGGATTGCCTTTATATAGTTATAAAACATATATCTCATTAAAACAAATGATATAAAGAACAATTCATTTACAATAAGTTTGTATCCCGCAACAATTGACTATAGGACACTAAACCCCAACAGATGGCTCAAGTACTTGTTCGTTCTCTTGAACAGGCGATTTGTTGATCACTTGCTCAGTGGAGGGGTGAGTAGCAGTGTCGGCGGACTGCTGAACCTGAGTAGTGTCAGCATTGGCATGTTCCTTAGTATTAGAAACGGAGGCTTGTTTTTCTTGAACGGGCGAGGTTTGAGCAGTAGGCTTGGTGAAGAAGTTGAAGTCCAAGTCCGTCAAGTTGGCAATTAACTTAGGCAGAGGAGAGTCTTATAAGACATCAAACACCAGCGGTTTGTCAGCTTTCTTTTTTACTCTTCTTTCACTACAGTCTTGGGATTGCTGTGGGGATGGAGTTTGGTCAACTTGAATAATGGGGGGTCTCTCCTCAGTTTGATCTTCAACAGCTAACTGGCTGGAGGGACGTTGCTTTGTCTTCTCAGCAGAGACAGACTTTTCTTTAGCCGGTTCCTAAGCTCGCAGAAGAAGGCATCCTTTGGTACGGCGACTCCGAGGGGACGTACGCTGAGTGGATTATTGCTAGGAAGCTTCTTCCTCTTTAGGGGTTGCTCAGATTCGGTAGATGCATCCTGATGGATAGGTCGTTTCTGGGCAGCTTTTGTCATAGCAGGTTGCGTTTTAGGTGGTTCAGCGGGAGCTGGGTTAGTCATGATAACCTTTAATCGTTTAACGGTTTGGAGTGTGGTTGTTGACTTTCTTTTCTTTCCTTTGGCTATCTGGTCAGTTTCTTCTTCAGCGTCAGTTACGACATCCTTTCCTTTCTTTGACTTAAAAGGAAGACCGTACGCAAGTTTGGTGAGGTCTTCAATAGTAATCTCCGTGCCAGATATGCTTTCTTCATCCTTGAAGCTGATTCTATAATCCCTAAGGATTTCGATAATGATTGAGCCCAACCGAAGTGCTTTAGTGCTTCGTTGCATAGCTCCGATCAAGAACACATGCATATTCAGCGGTTTGTAGTTGAGCATATGCCATAGAAAACATTGCTCGAAATTAGAGGCAGAGGATGTGGAGTTGACTTTTGGGTAAAGATAGTTGGTCAAAAAGTAGTGAGCATGTCTTTGATGCTGAGTGAGCAAGGTGCAGGAGACTTCCCCTACATGTCCCTCAGGTTTACAAAAAGTGGAGGTGTATTTAATCTTTTTGTAGTCATTTGTTCTCCTTAGCTCAGCTCCCTCATCTTTCAGTTCAAACAGAGTGGCCAAATATGTTCGGTCAATGATGATTTGCCTTTTGTTGACGTATGTGACCATAAAATCAATGTCGTCTGTGGCTACCAGAAGATTGGAGTAAAACTCAGTTACGAGCCTTGGATAGGTCGGTCCACTCAAGGAGAAGAGTTTGGTCCATCCGTTCTTGGATATGCAGTCACTGTAAGGTTTTACTGTTTCTATGAAGCTTTTTGAGAACCATCGTGAAGCTACAACGTCTAACCCTTCAACGTCGAAGAATGCGGATCGGAAGGTTCTTTCCTCAGTTTCTTCTTCAACTTTCTTGCCCTTATTCTTCTTCTTCTTTTTAGAAGGCGTTGAGTGCTCATTTTGAGGATCAACTCCGAGGATACTTACCTCATCCATGGGTTGGTCATGCTTACCATGGCCATCTTGGCCCTCATCATCTGGAGTCTCAATGTATTCTTGCTCTGGTGGAGACTCAGGATTAATGTCTGAGCGGTTATCGTCATATTGGTCATCGGAGAGATTCTGGGAATCAGACATGATGTTCTTGAGGATTTCTTTTGTGGATGGTTAGAAATTTGAGAGGGAGAGAAAAAAGTTTGAGTGCGAATTTCAAGCATAGAAGGTGACTGGTGAGAAAACATTCACTATTTATAGACGATGGATGGCAACCTGATAGGTTGAATGAAACGGTGGGGATTTGAAACGTCTAAAGTCAGTTATTGCTAGCGTTTAATGGGAAACGACGCGTGTATTTACTAATGATGATGATTACGTCATCCTAGAGGCTATGTATTTACGCGTGCAAAACCTAATTTCGCAATGAATTCCTTTTACTCAGTGTTAGGAATTCTAAACGTTTAAGATTCTATGTAGTCGATGTTGTGCAAAGGAAAGGTTCTTATGCTTAGTGGGTCAGCTTGATATAAACACTCAGCATATATCTATCTACTCAACAAGTAATAGCATAAATCATTCAGCATTCACTCATCATGAATATATCATTGTATGTTACTCAAAATTTACTGAAGAGGATTAAACATACCAATGGCTTCTCTCAGTATGCTGAATTGCTCACGAGCCAGTGGCTTCGTGAAGATATCCGCAAGCTGCTCATCCGTTGGGACATAGGTCAGATTGATCTCACCCTTGAGTACATGGTCTCTAATAAAGTGATGTCGTATGCTGACATGCTTCATTCTGCTGTGCTGGATTGGGTTCTTTGATAGATCAATTGCACTTTTATTATCACATTTGACCTCAATTGTCTTTGTTAGAATGCCATAGTCTTCAAGCTGTTGCTTAATCCATAGGACTTGAGCAACACAGCTTCCAACAGCAATGTACTCAACTTCAGTGGTTGACAGGGCTACTGACGCCTGCTTCTTGCTGAACCAGGATACAAGACAGCTCCCTAGGAAGTGGCATCCTCCAGAGGTGCTTTTTCGTTTAAGCTTGTCTCGTCCGTAGTCAGCGTCATTGTATCCAACGAGTGTGAAATCATGAGTGTTGGGATACCATAAACCTGCATTCACTAAGCTTTGCAAATATCTAAGGATTCTTTTTACAGCTATGTAATGGGATTCCTTAGGGTTAGATTGATATCTAGCACAATAGCATACTGAGAACTGAATGTCCGGTCTACTCGCTGTTAAGTAAAGTAGAGAGCCTGTCATACCTCGATACAATTTGCTATCTACCGACTTACCATTCTCGTCAGTGCAAAGGACAGTGTCAGTGTCCATAGGAGTAGATATTGGCTTGCAATTTTCAAGGTCATATTTCTTCAATATCTCCTTGGCATATTTAGCTTGACTGATGAAGATGCCATTTTTCCCTTGTTTGATTTGAAGTCCAAGGAAGAAGTTGAGTTCTCCCATCATTGACATTTCAAACTCAGTTTGCATTTGCTTGCTAAATTCCTTGCACATTGACTCGTTAGTGGCACCAAAAATAATATCATCCACATAAATCTGAGCCAACAGGGTATCTTTACCCTTCCTCTTAATGAATAAGGTTGCATCAGCTTTGCCTCTAACTTAATTTCTAGTCAGCAGGAAACTGGTCAGCCTCTCATACCAAGCATGTGGTGCTTGCTTGAGGCCGTACAGAGCCTTTTTGAGTTTATAAACGTGGTTTGGGAACTTAGGATCCTCAAACCCTGGAGGCTGATTAATATAAACTTCCTCGTTTATAACTCCATTAAGAAATGCAGTCTTAACATCCATTTGAAATAATTTAAAGTTCATATAAGATGCATATGCACATAAAATTCTAATAGCCTCTAGCCTTGCCACTGGGGCAAAGGTCTCACCGTAGTCAATACCTTCTTGTTGACTGTAGCCCTGAGCTACAAGTCTTGCTTTGTTTTTAACCACGCTCCCTTGTTCATCCAGCTTGTTGCGGAAGACCCATCTTGTTCCTATGGTCTTCTGACTTCTGGGATTTGGCACTAAGTCCCATACTTCATTTCTTCTGAATTGATCAAGTTCCTCTTGTATTGCGCTCATCCAGAATTCACCGTGCTAAGCTTTAGCGAAGTTCTTTGGTTCCTGAACTGAGACGAAGGCTACATTGCTGAGGTATCTCCTGAGTTAGTTTCTTATCATCAGGGTATTCTCAGCGGCATCAAGAATAGCACTCTCTGAGTGTCCTCTTGGTGTTCTTATCTCCTTTGGTAGATTGATGTCTTGTGTTGTATGTGTTTCAACAATCTCTGCAGGTCTAGACTGGTCAGTGAAAACAATTTGAGGTTCACTTTTACCTTTGGTCAGCCCTTGAGGGAATGACTCAGTGGCTTGTTCTTGGTCAGCTGGTACTGATTGTGGATCATCCTCGGTCAGCGGCTGGTATCTACGTGCAGGGTTAGTTTCATCGAACTCAACATGTACTGACTCTTCTAAAACTTGAGTTCGTTTATTGAAAACTCTATATGCTTTGCTGTTTGTTGAGTAGCCTAAAAAGATAGCTTCATCAGCTTTTGAGTCAAACTTAGCTAGGCTATCTTTGGTATTCAAGATAAAACATTTACAGCGAAAGGCACGAAAGTATCCAATGTTGGGATTTCGTCCTTTCCAAAGTTCGTAGGGGGTTTTCTTTAGTATAGGTCTAACAAGAGCCCTATTAAGAATATAGCACGCTGTGTTGACAGCTTCTCCCCAAAAATACTTTGGAAGCCTATGCTCACTCAGCATTGTCCTGGCTATTTCAACCAAGGTTCTATTTTTCCTTTCAACAACCCCATTTTGTTGAGGCGTTCTAGGAGCAGAGAAATTATGGTCAATGCCGTTGGTTTCACAGAATTCAACAAACTGTTAGTTCTTGAATTCTCCACCATTATCACTTCAGATGTGAGCTAACTTAAGGTCTTTATCATTTTCAAGTTTTCTTACCAAATTTGAAAATGTCTCAAAGGTCTCATCTTTGCTACTCAGCAAGATGATCCAAGTGTACCGAGAAAAGTCATCTACAATGACCAAGGAAAATCTTCTTCCACCCAGACTCAGTGGTTGGACTGGACCGAAGAGATCCAAGTGTAGTAACTCTAATGGACGCTTAGTTGAGACAATGTTTTTACTATGAAAAGATTGTTTGGTTTGTTTTCCAGCTTGGCAAACGTGACATAATTGATCTTTTTCAAACTTAAGTTCTGGCAGTCCCTCAACCAATTGCTTTCTTGCTAATTTGGCCAGGAGGTCCATGCTTACATGACCAAGTCTCATGTGCCATAGCCAGGAATTTTCTTCCTTTGACACTAAGCATACAGTTTTTGAAAACTTCTTTTCTAAGTTTAGCATGAAGACATTATCAATACGAGGGGCAGTTAAAATTAACTCATTTGTTTTACCCTCGAATATTTTACATCCAGTGTTATCAAATATAACTTTTCTCCCATTGTCACATAGCTGAGCTACGCTGAGTAAGTTATATTTGAGTCTGCTGACTGGGGAGACAGACTCAATAGTAGGATTACCACCAACGGTTCCTGACCCTACTATCTTACCCTTTTTGTTGTCTCCAAAACTTACGCTTCCTCCTCGTTTACGCTCAAATGTGATGAATTGAGTTTCATCACCAGTCATATGCCTCGAGCATGCGCTGTCAATGTACCACATCTTTGACTTCTCAGCACACCTCAGGCTTACCTGCAATATAGCTAGTTGCTTTTAGGTACCCAATTCTTTTTGGGTCCTTGCTAGTTAGGTTCAACAGGTAAAGCATCATATTTCATTTTATGACGACACACTTGGACAATGTGTCCATTCTTTCCACAGAAGTCACAGCTGACCTTCCGTTTAGGATGTCTCACTGACTGGTCAGCACCCCAGTGCTGAGCGTGCCAGCACACCTTAGTGGTGTGTCCTTTCTTCCCACAGAAGTCACATTGGACATTCCGTTGAGGATTCCATCTCTGTTGACTAGTACTTCGGTACTCAGTGTTCAGAGGATTATTTCGTTTATTTGGAACCTTAAGTTGGTTCTGAATAAATGTGACATCCTTTCTCAGTTTCTTAGAATCTGATTGGACCTCAGAGACAAACTTTTGCATAATTCCTATGTTACTATGCAAATCTGAGTTGTCCTGAAGAAGATATCGAAGTTCACTCAGTTTGACCTCCTCAACCTCGTCACATCGCCTGCTGAGTGCTCTAACCTTTTTATTACACTTTTTGACAAGTGTGTAGAGGTCACTCAGGGCATTAACCATTTCATTTCTGAGCAGGGGTAGTGACATTACCTCAGTTGAGTGTTCCTCATCGTCAGATGCAATGGAGGGGTCAGCATGCTCAGAAACACATGGCTCAGCAAGTTCGTCAGCCATGAACCAAATCTTTGCTGACTCAGTGGCATCAGCTTCAGATGATGATGAATCATCACTATCACTCCAGGTTTCCACCATTGCTTTCTTGCCGTTCTTCCTTTCTTTCCTCAGCGAGGGACATCTTGACTTGATATGGCCAGTTTGATGACATTCAAAGCATGTAATGGGCTTTGAGCTGTCCTTTTTATACTTGCTATCGCTGGAGTCAGCTTTGTACTTATCAAACTTCTTGTAAGGCTTCTTAGAATATTTGTCATTCTTTTTGAACAGCCTTTTCATCTTTCTGGTAAACATAGCCATCTCTTCATCGTCTGTTGAGCTCCCATTAGTGGAGTCAGCTTTCATGACAATAGACTTTTGCTTATTGTCTTCAGACTTTTCCTTCACCTCGAAATTCTTCATTGAGATCTCATGGGTCAGCAGTGAGCCAATGAGTTCATCGTACTTATAGGTGGTTAAGTCTTGAGCTTCCTCAACAGCAGTCTTTTTCGCTTGCCAGCTTTTAGGAAGACTCCTAAGAATCTTCTTGACTTGTTCTTCCTCAGTGAAGATCTTCCCAAGTCTCTTGAGCTCGTTGATGATGTTTGTGAATCTTGCATTCATGTCTGAGATTCCTTCATCATCGTTCATTTCGAACAGCTCGTACAATCTCATATCCTGGTTCACCTTGGATTCTTTCACCTTGTTGGTTCCTTCGTAGGTGACCTCCAGCTTCTTCCAGATCTCCTGCGCTGACTCACAACCTGAAATCTTGTTGTATTCTGCAGCATCTAGCGCACAGTGAAGCATGTTTATAGCCGAAGCATGGTTTTGTAGCTTCTTGAGATCATCCTCTATCCATCTAGTCTCAGCTTTGACAACCGTTTGGTCATCAATAGTTTCAATAGGAACAAATGGGCCTTGGACTATAGATAGCCACGCGCTCATGTTTGTTGCCTGAATGAAATTCTTCATTCTATTCTTCCAAAAGGTATAGTTAGACCCTAAGAATAGAGGAGGCCGAGTTATGGACAGACCCTCAGGTAAAATCTGAGTTGTCAGATTTCCTAGGAGAAACCGAGTGCTGTTTTCAGCCATAGTGAGGATCAGCTCAAGGTAGTTAAACCTTGCACAATGAGCTTGGAAGCTCTGATACCACTTGTTGGTCCCTTATAACGTGACGAATATAGTTCTAAGGGGGGGATATGAACTATTTAAAATTTTATCCATTAAGGCTGACTTCTTTTCCTTATGAAAAGGGTTACACAGCGCGCTGAGTGAATTTAAGACACTAGCTTAGTCAACTGGTGACTAAGTCAGTTTCTTTCCTTGAGTCAGGAGATAGCACTTGAGTCTATTCCTGAACTCAGATGCCCAATGCACACAACTCAACGTGACTTCTTTACTTAGTCAGTTTTCAAGCAAGCAATATATATCAAAGGAGTTAAAGGATTAGAAAGATATTACTCAACAGATTTATCCAGGTTCGGCCTCTCCGCCTACGTCCTGTCCCCGGAACACGTTCCGAGCTTTTTGAATTCTCTACTGAGCTCTTTAAAGGTAGAGCACGAAACCTTTTACAAATAGAGGCTGAGTATAACAAGAGTACCTTCCTCTATACCTCTACTCACTCCTATTCTACCGCTGAGTACTATAACCGAGTACTCAGCCTCTCCTTTCTATTCTTCTAGAAATGATAATAAGATTGTCCTAAACAACGCTTGCTAAGACACTTTAGATGATTGGAAATCACTCTAGACTTTTACACAATAATATGGAAATTGGTGTAAGGTATTTGCTTTGCTTTTCTCACAGAATCTTTGAGTATGAATTTGGTCAGCGTTTCGACAACTTGAAGTTCTGCATCGATTGAAGCAATTGAAAGGCCTATTTATAGTGACACTTGAGGCACTGGTCATTTCGAATTTCAAAATAACCGTTGGAGGGAAACGACTTCCTGTCGTTGCCACTCTGGGCGTGCTCAGTGTCATTGGCCAATAGAATTATTGTATCTTCTGTCTTCGTCAGTCCATGGCAGAATGTTTCGACATTTAAGGAAAGGTCCACGAGACAGCTTTATGCGCCTTCTGAACATTTCCCAAAGTAGAAATCCTTTGTCTACAAGTTGAACATTGTCTGCCGCTGACTTGTACTTCTTGTCGTTCAACTCAGCATCTTCATTCCGAAGTTGTTAGTAGAAGGCTTCTCGATCCTTCTTGGTGCTGGGCTAATGTTTTACTCAGTACGACGGCGTTTTGTGTCTTCTTGGGCCGTGTAAGTTTGATCTTATTAACTTGGGCTTGACTTCCTCTTTTGGGCCTTTGGTCCATTTGTCTTAATGTCTCATAAGTTCAATAAACTTAACATTGAACAAACACATTGGTGAAATAAATCAAAGCATTTAAATTTAATGTGTTAGAATATTTTTTTTCTTACTTAAATAATTTTGTCAAATCAAAATCATGTGGAAAGGTGTTTCAACACACTGGTTTACAAATATCCTTGGTGATGTGACGATGGATTGTAACCTTATTGAGATGATCTGTTGGCAACTATGGAGGGCACAAAACGAAAAAGTTTGGAATGATAAATTTCGAACGCTTGAGGAAATATTCTAGACCGCCACTGCTGAACTGACGGCTTGGGAGGCAGCACAAAGACATCACCCAGATCAACAAAATCAATACACGGGTGCTTTGTGTATATGGAAGAAACCGGTTGTAGGCTGCTACATCTATAACGTCGATGCAGGGGTAAATGGGTTAAATAATTTCTGCTCTTTTGGCTTCCTTTTACGCGACTATCAGGGGCGATGCTTTACGGCAAGCATGTGTTACCTTGCTGAGATAATGGATCCACCTTTGGCTGAGGCAATGGCAATCTGTGAAGCGCTATCATGGATCAAGAATTATAACTTAAGCCATATTGTAGTTCAGTCCGACTGCCTGATGGTGGTATGGGCTATTCAGCTCCAAAAAAAGTCAATTATCTTATTTATCTGATGTGATACGTGAGTGTTGTGATTTGTTGCGAGATTTGAACTCCTGTTCGATCTCTTTTATTAAACAATCAGCGAATTTAGCAGTCCATAGCCTAGCTAAAGCTGTTACTTCTAGTCAGGGGCGGAAACAATGGGTGGCTCGAGCCCCGGCAAGCGGCCGGAGAATTGATTTTTTTTTTAGTAATGGTGTTTGGTAATATTTTGGAGAGAATTATATTGACTCTATATAGTATTATTTCAATGTTTAAAGGTGTATGAGATGGTTAAGGATGCTTGCTTTTATTTGAGATGTCCTATGTTCAACTCCCTTCACCCTCATTTCTTTTAAAAAGTTTTTATTTATTTTTATTTATTTTTCAATAATTATAAAAACATGTTACCATTATTAATTAATTTAAATAGACTCTTTATTTTTATTTTGATAATATTTTTGAATTCATTTTTAATATGTCTTTACCATTAAAAAAAAAGTAGACATATTTCATATTCATTTTTATTATGTCTTTACCATTAAAAAAAAGTAAACATGTTTAATTTTCTATTAGTTCAAGGCTAGTTTCTAAAAAAAATGATAACATTTTTACAGTTTTAATACGTTGGAGGCTAAAATTTTTTTGCCCAGCCCTAACGTGCTGAACTTTGAAAATTTATCGTCAATCGCACAGTTAATTTCAATTTTTTTTTAACATTTTGAAATGTTTTTACTATTATGTTTGAGCCCCGGGTCATCCGGGGTCCTGGTTCCGCCACTGCTTCTAGTTTTGTTCATGGTGAGTGGGCATGTCCACCACCGTTTATTATTGAAGTGTTATCTTCTGATTTAAGTTAATAAGAGTTTTCTTTGATTCAAAAAAAGAAAAAAAAAGAAATAGGTTTTAAATTAATTATATATAAATATTATTTATTTATTTATTAAGTCATCCGGTCCGACCAATCTGAACCATCCGACCCAACCAAGTGACCCGTGGTCCAGTTATAAATCCACTTTGATGTTCGGTCCGATTCTGATAACATTGTCTTTAACCAAATAATTATCCAACAATAACTTTGAAAAAGCCCTCCAAAAAGCATCATTACTATCACGCGACATAATGCTCAAACCAAATAAACCTCATCCTGGAATAATCGATGCGTCAATATTAAGCTTTAGGAACATCACATGAGGTTTAGCCCAACGCAAAACAAAATCAGACCTATAATCAACCCCTTATTGGCATAAATTGTGAGATTTGAGCTGAGCGTCTTGCCACGTCTTCATACCTGAACAAATAAGACAGAACACAACAGCTAGTGAATTTCTAAGCCCTCTTCAAACAAAATCATTTCTTCCCGACCAGATGTCCCACAGAACCATGGCCAAGACACAAGATTGATCAAAACTTAAAGAAGAAAACACATGACACATCCAATAAAAAAAATTAACTACATTCCTATTCAGCACTCCTCCCAAACCCGCATCTTGTCAAACACTAATAGAATGTAGTTAACATTGTCAATTAAGAATAAATTTACCTAGTATCACAAATGGTATAATTGAGAATCTAACGTCTGAGTGGATGAACCATGATCAAAAGTTCGGGGGTGGGGTTTTACGATGTAAAAACATTAAACACCACTTAAATATATTTAAGAAATAAAATAAAAAATAAAAAATAAAAAATTACATTGTTTATTTGTGATTGACATGAATCTCATAATTTCTCTCTACATATGTAAATAGTAATTCTTGTTATACATACGTAATGGTCACCTTCCTTTTTTTAATTTGATTAATTTGGAAGGATTGCTTCTTTATTGGATAGTAAAAGCTATATATATGTATAAGTTGTCATTTATTTACTTAAATATTTATTGATGTATTCAATGTTTTGAATTTATTTTATTATTTAGCTTCCCAATGAAGAAAATTTTAGAATACACTGAATACATTATATTTTTCATTCATACACTATCTACATTACATTACATTTATTGGAATATCTAAATAAGAAGATCTTATATGCGGTTCTGAGAGTTCTATGTCAAATGAAACTCCCTCATACACATTTTGACATGTATATGAACACATGTCAATGTATTTATGAGGAAAATTCCATTTGACATGGAACTTCCAGAGCCTCCAAGAATTTCTCTTAAATCGATTATAAATTTATAAAAAAAAACATTGAGATTTTTTATTTTTCAATGTTTTTATTAAATTTCAAAATTTAAGAAAATACCACTTAAATATATTTAAGAAATAAAATAAACAATAAAAAAATTACAGTATAAATTATTAGTAAATAGTATTTTTTTTACTTGTAGTAGTAAGACAAATAATTCTGTTGGCATTCAAACTATTTGAAAAAAAAATGCTCAACAGATGATAATGTAACCTTCAAGATGCAATTGATAAAGTCTTTTTTATTAAATACCGCATTCTTAATCCATCTCTAAAATCATGCAGATAGTCATCAACAGGGCCGACCCTGGGCCTAGGGCCCAGGGCTGAAGGGGGCCCAAAAAAAAATTTAGGCTTATATATATGTACGCATGTCACTTTTTTTGTTAATATAAAGAGTTATAAACTAAAGGGTAAATTACATAGAAGTCAAGAATTCAATTCTTTATTACAACTGTCTTATACTTGTTAAAAAAATTACAATTGTGTCCTATTCTTAAAATACTAAACTACTGTTGTCATCAATCAACGATATAACCCCTTAAAATAGGGGTAGTTTTTAAATTTAGAACTTAATAATAGTGTTAAAACATTAAATCAATGAAATAATCATATTTAAAAAAATTGCACAGATGCTTCAGTTTTCTTTCATGTTTTACTCATTTGTGAGAATGAAAATCATAATTGAAAATAAAACCGATCTTATATTCATATCATGAGTGAACACAATAACTCATCTTCATATTCACTTTCCAAATTCTTTTGGAGAATCATTTGTGAAAAAAAAATCAAAATTGGACATTCATATAATTGAATAAGTGAACATGAAAGTTGACAACAATTGATCTGATATTCTTAAGTAGCCAGTCCCAAACAACATCTTTTTCATATTCATTTTGGTTGCCTTTTCCGGATAATGTTAATGAAAATAATAGTTTATGTAGAACCCATTATATTCTCTGCCTTTTTAAAGTGTGATTTGTTGGGGAAAATCCATTGCAGTGCCAATAACAGTCTTTGTTCATACAAATCGGCAAAAAAAGCTTCGAAACAAGATTCGAGAATGAAACCATAGCAGATGACAAAACATTCAAGAGAAACCCAGAAAATTGAACAGTATCACTCCTGGATTCACAGGTTGCAATGAGGTTTAAGATGAAGCGGTCAATGTAGTTGATCCTTTCCGGAAAACCCAAAATCGGGAACAACAGCAAAATGAAAATGAAAAACAAAAAATGCAGAAAAAGGAAAGAAACAGCACAAGGGTAGTGGCTAAGTAAAATATAGGATTGAAATATGAATTTGTATTACAAAAGTTAATAATAAAATAATAAATGTCTGGTAGCTGCAATTTTGATAAAAGTGTAAATTAATGTATCTGAATCTGATATTTTTGAATTTAATAAACTAACATATGATAATAGAAAAAAGAAGAAGATAGAAGATTGTAAAAAAACATCAAAAGATGAGTTTCCGTGTAATTTCCTCTAAACTAAACAGGAGGGCCTATATCATTTTAAAAGCCCATTGATCAAATAAATGAAAAGGCCTACCCACTCTAGATTTTAATTAGTAAATTAAAAGCCTGCTCCTAATTCTTTCTTTCCAAGACTTTAATTGGTAAATTAAAAGGCCTATTCCTAATTATTTCTTTCCAAAACGTTTCCTGTTCCCACTGCATTTAAGAATCAGCGAATCTCTTTCTATTCAAACTCTTCATCACCACGGTTTCTCCTCTTTCTATTCCAACTCTTTCTTTCCGTTTCTGGCAACTAGTCACCTTCTTGCTTGAAATTCGTTCGTTCAATCCGTTCAAATCCGTTGAGGTATTTTAGTTTTTCTTCGTTTTTTTCCAGATTATATATTTGATTTATTTAGTTTTAATATATTATTGCTTTTTTAGTTTTAGTTTTGATTGTATTTTGTGAATCAAATTATAATTTGTGTCCTCTAATCTAAAATGTGATTTTGAACAAATTGATGATGAACTTTTGATGAACAATATTTTTTCCAGATTATATAATATAATATATATTGAGTATTTGAATTTTGATTTAGTTTTAATTATATTATTACTTTTAGATTTAGTTTTGATAGTATTTTTTTAATCAAATTGTAATTTGTGTCTAAAATGTGATTTTGATCGAATTGATGATGAACGAATTTGATGAACAATTTTTTTGATTGTATTTTTGAATCAATTTGTAATTTGTGTTCTGTATGAAAATATTAGTCTAAAATGTGATTTTTTTAATTTGTTTATTCTTTACCATTACATTAACTTAATTTTGATTTTGATTCATTCAGGTGCACTAGTTTTTTGTGTAACGGAACTTGGCTTCAAATTCCGTCTTCCTACTTCAAGAATTCAGAGTTGAAGTTTTCTAGGTGCAATTGTTCTTTTTATATTAGTTAGATATTATATTGGTTAATGAGATGTTGCCTAAAAAACATTTATCTGGAAGTGAGAAAAGAAAAAGAAAAAAACGAGAAGAAGAATTAGTGAAATCACAACAAGGGGCTCTAGATAAGTTTGTTTTTAAGAAGCCAGATTCTCATGAAAATTTGGATCAATCAATTGAAAATTTGGATGAAGCTAATGATCCAATTGATCCTAATGATGAAGTTAATTATCCAATTGATCCTAATGATGTGCCAACTGCATCTAATATTGAAAATTTATGCATTAATAATGAAGAGCAAATGCTTCCTCATTTGGATATATATGATCCTAGAAATTGGGAGGGTATGGACAACAATGTGAAAGATATTTTAGTTGAAAAGAGTCTTATAAGAGAAATGAATCTTAATTTTCCTATGGATAGTTTTTCTAGACATTTCTCATATTGCATATTATTCTAGAAAGTTGAGCAATGGTGAGATTAGTGATAGAAAGTGGTTAGTTTACTCCAAACATGTTGACAAAGTATATTGTTTTTGTTGTAAATTGTTCAAATCTGTTAGTAACATAAGTTTGTTAGCAAATGAGGGCTTAAATGATTGGAAACATATTAGCCAAAGACTTAAACAACATGAACTTAGTGTGGAGCATATGGCTAATATGATTACTTGGAATGATTTGAGAGTAAGATTAGATAAAAATCAAATAATCGATAAGCATTTGCAAGAAGAGATCATGAAAGAGAAAGACCGTTGGAGACAAGTTTTACATAGAATATTCTCAGTTGTGAAATGTCTTGCTAAACATAATCTTGCATTTCGAGGGTCCAATGAAAAATTATATCAAGATAACAATGGTAATTTTCTAGGATTGATTGAAATGATTGCTGAATTTGATATGATTATGCAAGACCATGTTAGACGCATTCAGGATCGAGAAATTCATTATCATTATCTTGGGCATAAGATTCAAAATGAATTTATTTCCCCTTTGTTAAAAAATGTTAGAAGTTCTATCATTAAGATCATTAAAGAGGCAAAATATTTTTCCATAATTCTTGACTGTACCCCTGTCACCTATAACAAATGACTCTTGTAATTCGATGTGTGAATATGTCCACAACCCAAATTAAAATTGAGGAGTTCTTTTTGGAGTTTTTAAAAGTGGATGATACATCAGGATTAGGACTTTTTAATGAACTGCAAGATGTTTTGAAATCTCTTGATCTTAATGTTGATAACGTAAGGGGTCAAGGTTATGATAATGGTTCTAATATGAAAGGAAAAAACCAAGGTGTCCAAAAGAGGTTTCTTAAAATAAATCCAAAAGCCTTATACATGCCTTGTGCTTGTCATAGTCTTAATCTTACTCTTGGTGATATGGCACATTCTTGTGTTAAAGCTATTTCTTTTTTTTTGTAGTTGTTCAACGTGTATATTCATTGTTTTTGGGGTCTACAAAGAGATGGAAAATTTTGCTTGATAATGTTCCTGGGTTAAATGTGAAATACTTGTCAAATACTCGTTGGGAGAGTAGAATTAACAGTGTTAAAGCTATTAGATTTCAATGTCCCCAAATAAAATTAGCTTTGTGGGAATTATATGATTCTTGTGAAAATGATGCAAAATCAAAGAGTGAAGCAGAAAGTTTGGCTAATGCACTCTCTAGTTATGAGTTTTTGCTTAGTATGGTGATTTGGTATGAAATTTTATTTGCTGTTAATGCGGTGAGCAAGAAATTGCAATCTAAGTCTATGTGCATAGACACTACCATACAACAAATAGAGGGAGTGATATCGTACTTCAAAAAGTATAGAAGTGAAGGGTTTACAAATACTATTAACATTGCTAAAAATCTTGCACTTGAAATGGATGTAGAGCCTACCTTTCCCACCAAGCGTCGTGTAATTAGGAAAAAAACAATTTGGGGAGAATAATGAGAATAAAGTAGTTAAATCGCCTGAAGAGTCATTTAGAATTGATTATTTTGTTGTTGTGGTGGATATGGCAATTAAATCGCTAAATGAAAGATTTGAGCAATTGAAGACATTTGAAAATATATTTGGATTTTTATATGAATCGAATAAGTTAAAGTCATTGGATGATAGTGAATTGAGAGAATGTTGTGCTCATTTTTACTCTACCTTTTCTCATGGAAATTTATCGGATGTTGATTTGGAGGATCTTTATTCTGAATTGAAAATTTTACAAATGACTTTGCTGGCAGAGTTGTTATCCGCCACTGAAATTCTTATGTTTGTCAAATCTGCAGATTGTTATCCTAATGTTTCAATTGCATATAGAATTTTATTAACGGTTCCTATTACAGTAGCATCAGCTGAAAGAAGTTTTTCAAAGCTCAAATTAATAAAAACATACTTGAGATCATCAATGTCACAGGAAATGTTGAATGGTTTAGCAACTTTAGCTATTGAGAAGGATAGGTTAGGAAATATTGATGTTGATGCTATTATTAATGATTTTGCATCTCAAAATGCTAGAAGACACCGCTTCTTATGAGAATTGTGTATCTTGTTTTGCAGGTGAGACCATAAGAGGCGATGATTTTTATAAGAATTTTGTATGATAAACGATGATAATAGTAGAATAGTGATTCGAATGGAAAAAAAAAATTTGTTGTTTAAACATCGATTTTCGAAGGATTTTGTTACGTACAATTTTTATTATTATTAAAGGGGCCCTTATTCTTTATTTTGCCTAGGGCCCCTAAATTGTCAGGACCGGCCCTGGTCATCAATTGATTTATTTATTTATTTATTGGATCACGAATGATATCATCATCTGATATTTTCACACAAAATATCTTCTCACTGTGGCTTTCACTAAGATTAAGATTATTGGATGCCGACTCAATATTTTATTTTTATTAGTCCTATTAAAAAATTCTATTGTGTTCGTTCGTAAATAAAATAACAATTCATAGCTAATTAAATTTATAGTTAATACAAAACAATTAAAATTCAATAATTAATCAAACTAAATCAACTCAACTAAATCAACTCAACTAAATCACAATTAACTAATTCAAGTAATCATACTGTTAGCTCATAAAATAAATTTCATTTTTATCCATTAAAAGCATATTGTAAAGTTTCAAAAATAAAATGAAATTAAAAAATGATAACAAAAAAAATAAACAAAAAAAATGATAATTTTTTAATTTTTTCAGCAGTACCAACGACACTTCAATTGACCATTCGAGGTATGTATAATTTTTTTACAAGGATAGAAGTTTCGCAAACTAGACATCTCGAGGAATCCGGTGTATATTTATGGGTCTAATTCAGATCCATATAGAGGGAGAAATAGTTTTTGGAAGTTAGAGTACATGTTTAAAACATGTGCAATTTTTAGTTAAGTTAGTTGTTATTCCTAGTATAGCTCTAACTAACTTAACTACCCATCCTTTTAGCAATTATAAACTGAAATTAAGGGAAGTTAGATAGTAAGTTTAGGAAAATTGTGAGGTAATTGCAACTAATTGTTTTGTCTAACAAACCCCTTCATCTATAAATAGAGGCAACTTCTCCTCATTTCAACACACATCCAACATCAAATACAATCCATACTTCACAACTTCTTGAATCTTTTTCTTTGGATTCTTGCTTGCATATTTTAGTTCTTCAACTCTAAGTAAGTAGTTCTTTGCTTTACTTTGTTAGTTTGTCTGTTCCAAGTTCGATTTTTAGAGTTTTCTTTATTCAAAGTTCATAATTCCTGCACTTTATCCCTCTTCGTTACGTTTTGTCCAGCCATTTTTGTGGCCTTATTTCAATCTTATAGAGTCTGTTTTAGTCCAAATTTTTTCTTTATTATCGTTCCTAACATTCCAAATTCAATTCTAGGATTTCATTTTGCTCAATTCCGTGTCCAAAAACTCATTTTATCACATTTTTTCTATCTCGGTTTTTATTATTTTCAACAAACCAAAAATCCGATTGCTTTTGGATTTTGTTACCAAACTAATTCGATTTTGAGCCATTTTTCTTGCCTCCCTAAACATCGCTTCAAGCTTTTCAACCTTGTTATTAAACTCAAAATTAATCATTCCCAAATTTCAACCTTTAATTCTCCAAACATTTAATTCGTTCATGTTCATTCATCATCAAATTTCTATTGAAATTTCACACCCAAGTTATTCATACCTTTGATCGTCCATTCAAGTTGCTCTCATATTTGTGGAACTTAGGCCAATTTGAGCCCAAGATCTGTCAAAGCTAGTCATTTATTGGTTTTAAGTTTGTCATTTCAATTTAGTTCATGTTAGCATTTCAATTTCGTTGTTTCGATCATGCATTCTAATTTCCATTTTGGTTGTATTTTGTTTTAGATTCAACATCCACAGTTGATTTAGCTATTTTTGTGATAGATATAAATTTTTATTGTAATTGCTCATATTTCATCAACATCTATATAATTAACTCATTCCATATCAATAAATTAGACTTTCTCTCAAATCATCGTGTCAATATCGCATTTAATTTTCTTTTATTTAATTTGCGGCAACCATTAATTATTTAGTAAAGCTTTTCTAGCAGCACTAAAAATCCAAGAGGGACTTTTTTTTTCAATATTTGCGTCCCCCAACAATCGTTTCGTTTAGAATTCAAGTTTTTCGCTATATTTTTCATCACTTTAACCGTCCATGTTAATTGATAATTAATTTCACTAACACGTCCGCACTCAATCCACACATGACAAGATTGAAATTGACAAAATATTGTTAACACATACCAATTTTTATTTAACTAAATAAATTCAATTAATCAACCAAGTAACTAAGTTAACTAATCTTACCTAAATAAATAAAAGGCAACAACGCACCCTTTGGCCCCTAACCTATCCAAAATTTATGCATTTGGCCCCTAACCTATTCAAATTGATAAAATCTCACCTATATTGGATGGAGACTTAATTAAGGTTTATTCTGCTAGTGGATTGGAATTAATAACTAATAAGAAAATGACACATTTTCCTTCTTTAATCTTTCCTTTTGTTGTTCAATGGTTGTTTATAATATAATGTCGCATAACTATAAGTCTAAGAGCATTGTTGAAGTTGGTATAACTTTGTCACTGTTTTTTAATAGTGCTTGTTATTTTATCTTTGACATGGACTATATCGGAGGGTACTAGAATTTCTCCTTTTCAATCTTCTTTTTCTTCTTGAATGTATTTGTACTAGAACTATTGATCACAATTTGCCATGGTCATTTGCTTTGGGCATTAAATTAGATAGTTATTTTTATATGTGGACAAGCTGTAGCCTGTAATGCATTTAATGGAACCTAAAATTTCGTAGCTTGTTGGATTATGGTCATTTAAGTGATATGGTTTGCGTGGAGTAGGTTCCTGAGACACTACCATAAGAGGTGCTTGGTAAGATGAGTTCACCACCAAAGAGTGATGTACCAATTATTACACCAAAGATGAGTTCACTCGCCATGGAGATCCACAAGTTCATCCTTATTTTCTTCAATTATGTTCTCATTCTTATTTTTTCAGCTTCTTTTCTTGTCATTGGAGGCCAATCTTCTCGGTTGAACCCGTTTCAGCTTGGAATTTTTATGCCTACTGAGGAACAAGTTAAAAAAGAAGTTGATTAAATTGGCATTAAATGGGTATTCTTGTTGTCGGTTCAAATGGCTATGAAGATTACAAATATCAGGTCTATATTTAATATTCCACGTGTCTCTTTCTTCAATTTGCAGAAGCAGTAATTTTGTATTTTCATTTTTAGCATTTTGATTCTACCAATAATTCCTTTAATTGAGATATACATAGCGATGAATTATCTTAAATTGCATTAAAGGTAGATGTATGTCATGCATATTAGTTGCTGAGAACGGGTCAAATATAAAGTAGTATACAACTTGTATAACCCACTCAGGTAGCACTCCTCCTCACTACACTTAGAATTATTTTTAATTTGACACTCTCTTGGTCCTCAATTGTTTTTGCTACACCTCTCTCTAAAATTACATCCTATTTATATTAGACTAGGTTAGTGACCAACTAAAACCACAACCACATGTCTATTTTGGTTAGAAAGATATCAATTGGTGAAGATTCTAGTATGGTGGTTACAAGATAAACCTAGAGGATTCTAAGTTGGTGATTGATATTCAATAACTTGAACGTTAACTAATCAGCATTGGACCAAATAATTGACACTAAATTGAGTTTTGGATATTATTATATTCTTTTTAAAAATTATATATAACTACTATATAAAGTGGCTTGTGCTCAGTACAGTTTATCATTATACAACAATATGTCATGGCAGATTGAAAGTTTAGTTTAGTGAGCTGCTAATTAATGTTATGTTTGTTTATTTTCTATTTGAATTGTGTTTTATGAAGTTATGTTTGTCCAATGCTTGGCTTTTCAATATAGGATGATGCCATGTCAATTGAAATCATCTATGGTTATTTCAACTCTGATTACCTTTGACCAGTGATTCCAATTTCCCTACAGTGCATCAGAATGCAGTATGTTATTGCCAGAGCATACAGGATCAGTTTTGAATAACTTACTTTTTCCCCTGGGACTCTCAATCTGTCCATTTATAGGTTTCTTTGGTTTACTATTTCATTTGAATTTTTGGTTATAAAAACAAAAGATATCTCATTATTGTATTATGTTAGTGTTTTTTATTTCATAAGCTATTTAGATATATTGGAGAACTCTCCATGTTCACCATATCTATATTTATGTTGTTTATCCTCTTTAGAATGCTTATGTTTCTTAGTTGTCAGCAGATTAAGGAATGTGGTTAGGAATTCTTGATGGCTTTAATGGAAAGGCCAGCAGATTAGGGGATGTTGGTTATCCATGTTCAAATAAAAAAATTTAGCGAGCCTTTGTGGATATAATTAGCTCCCTCCAATCCAAATGTTGATATTTAACAAATAATATTTATTTTTTAATTTATGAATTATAATCATAAAATCAATTATTATATATTATTATTTATTTTAAAAATTTTGATTTTAAATTTACTGACGGAAGCTTCAGTCAGAATAAGTATCCTGACGAAAATGTTTTCGTTATTTTAAACGGCCACAATTTTGACAGTTCTAACGTCAAATAAAACGTAAGAATTTCTTGACGGTATATTTCCGTCAATGTTCCGTCAGCACCTCATTCCGTCAATATTCCATCAGAATGAGTTACCGACGTGTGTTTATTTGACGGTTTTTGTTCCGTCAGTAAATCAGTTTACTGACAGAAATTTCCGTCAGTAAATCAGTTTACTGATGAAATTTTCCATCAGTAAACAACTATTTTCTTGTAGTGCAAAGATGAACACCCATGTCTTGAATAATACAATTCAACTCATTACTTTTTTGACATGTTTACAACAATGTCTAGTTCCACATCTTCGAGTGTTGCCGAACGTTATGACACTTTATGTGCAAAATTTGCTGATGAGCTTGAGTTGGATAGCAATATCAGTTTATAATTGCTGTAATAAGCATTGTTTGATGAGTTTGATAGTGAATGAAATGAGAGGGAGAAGATACTGGAAATATAATATAATATCTCCTCGGGTAAATGTTCTGTTAATTTTCCATGTAATGTATACTATTGTTCAAGTTGGATTTGATGTTCCTCATGTTTGAATTTGATAGGGGTGTAATTATATTAAATGGTATGATGAATGGCTAACAAAAATATGTGATTGGACATTAAGAGAGATAAGGAGACTCAATATCAATATTGAACTATTACTAGATCAATTTAGGAATGGTGAAGTTGATGGACACCTTTATGATAGAATGATAGACACTGTCAATTCTGTTGTATTTGCTAAGAAGTAGGAGGAAGTATTCTAAAATTGAAGCTTGATGAAGTGAGGAACAAAAACATGCAAGTGAATTTGGCTTTCGAGGATTTGAAGATTTGGGAATATTATGTTGTTTAATTCGGTTTATATCAATGAAGTTGCTTATGTTTTTTACTTAGGTTTCGTAATTTAACCTTTTTTTTATCATAGAATTAGATTTAGCTAAAAAGTTATGAATTAATGCTCACTATGTGTTCATTATCAGAACTCATTTTGCAGTATTAATAGTTATAGTTAGGTTATGAAATTGGGAGCATCATTTTGGCTTTTTTTTGTTATAGTTTGATTCTGTAAATATATTAGTGCTTATACGTTAGGTTTTTATCAATTTCCAGTTATTGGACCATTTTTTGTTTTGCAGTTTGTGTTTAACTAAAAACTACCTAAAATGCACAAAAAAATGTACCAAAAATACCAAAATCTTCCAAAAATGTACCAAAATATATCAAAATGTCCGTAAATATACCAAAATATACCCCAAATGTACTAAAATGTGCCAAAATATACCAAAATCTTCCAAAACATACCTAAATATACCCAAATGTGCAAAATATAACAAAATGTACCAAAACCTTCCAAAATGTACCAAAGTATACCAAAATGTACCAAAATATTCTAAAATCTTCTAAAACATACCAAAACATTCCAAAATATACCAAGATCTACCAAAAATGTATCAAAATGTATCAAATGTTTTGTACCACCAAACTAAGCTACTTTAAGCTATGGTTGACTACTTGAACCATCAGTAATATTATTTGTTTTCTTCACCATGGCAAGTTGTGCCAATGTCATTTGTCTTATCTCTTTCTTCGAATGAGATCTTGGAACACTCATCTCACTTGCAAACTTGATAGATTCACTGATGGAAGATTATTGATTTGCTTTATTTGATGTTTTGAATCTTGCCTTGCTTATTGATTGGATTGATTCAGGAGTTGGCATTGTTACTGCTGATTGCTGAGATAATGTTGCAACTTGTTTCTTTGATTTTGTCTTCTTAGAAATGGGAACATAATGTATAGAGAAAAATGACATATTTATAAAATGTTATATGGTTTAAAAATTGGCAAACATATACCTTGAAGTTGGTTCTGTTAGCAAACACAATCCAAATTGACTAACGGTGTTAAAAAAAAATCAAAAATCAAAAGTTAAAAGGGAAAATAGTTAATTTTGTCTTTATATTTATTTATTTAATAAATTAACCTCATATTATCTAATTATCACAAACAAACCTAAAATAAAAATAAAGATTCAAACTCACCATTTCTTTTCCAAAAACCCACAGGTTTTTTTTAGCTTCTTTTAGAACCACTGCACTTTACCCCTTATTTTCTACATTTTTTCTCATTTAACTTTTCTATCATTTTACGAAAATAGTTTTTAAATTATGATTGAAGCAACAAATGAAAACTATTCAAATTAAAATCTTGTTACACGCACATTATAAATACAAAAATTCGTAAATATGGAAAAAGCAAGAGATATATTAAGAACAATAACTTTAGTATGGAAAATGACATTAGTGTAATTTCATGGTTAGTAGAATTTCTTAGATAAACAACTTAGTTTCAGCTTCTCCACTTGTACTACACAAGAAGCACTAAACCTTGCTCTACCATGCAAACGGTGCACCTGCTCTCTAACCATCCATTCCAATGATGTCGTCGTCTTCCTTCCGTTGTCTTCTGTTCGTGGGAATTGACACGAAGAATCTATTGAAACTTAAGTATAGTCTCATTAGCACGCCAAATTCCACAAGCTTGTTGGGATTGCACCAATGAGCTGATTGGATTGGAGAGCATTTAAAGAGAGAGACGTGAAGGAAAGAGAGATCTAAGAGGAAGAGAAGAGAGATGGTGAGTTTGAATTTTTAAGGGAGTAGATGTCAGAATGACTAAGAATGAGCCACTAAGGTTAAGGGTTGTGTATAAAGGGGATAATGGATGTCCATGGGTGTTGTATGTTAGTGACATAAGAGTGAAAGGGCGTTTAACTATGAGAACATACATTCCCTATCACCAATGTTGTTGGTTGAATAAGATTCAAAGAGCCAATAGTAAATTTATTGCATTACAATATAAAACATATATCGTCATTCACCCTGCCATAAAACTATTCAACTTGGTCAAACTTGCAAAGACTGATCTTAATATCCATATTGGTATCTCAGCATGTAGAAATGCAAAAAGAAAAATTATTAGAGAACTGATTGGGGATTACATAATACTATATGCACGATTATATAACTATATTGGTGCAATTAGGAAGTCGAACCTTGGACTACATGTCTAGTTAGTAGTATGATACTATCGGGGGGAACCAAATTTCTTTAGATTTTACGTATGTTTTAACGCCTTGAAGAAATGGTGGAAAATTGGTTGTAGACCAATTCTTAGGTTTGATTGTTGCTTTTTAAAGGGGGTCTGCAAAGGACAATTATTATGTATTGTAGGGAGAGGTGGGAACAATGGATGTTTCATATTGCATAAGTTATACGTGAGGTTGAGAACACAACTAATTGGTCATGGTTTTTGACACGATTGAAGGTTGATCTTGGCTTCAAGGTGCATGCTTCATAGTTATATTAGAGATGCAAAAGGTGAATTACATTGCATTATTCATATCACATCTTATCTTGTAAATTACATTAACTTTGCAATGGTTGATGTGTGTGTATGGATTGATTGCTCCAGTAAGGGAAGTGATATTAGAGGCTTATCACAAGATGTGTGCAAGACACATTTATGCTTCCTTATCAAAGAGGTTCAGGGGTGATAAAAGGAAAGTGGCTTTTTGGGTAGTGTCGGAAAGTACATACATGAATCAACTGATAGAGAATACCAAGCAATTGAAGTTATTGGGTGATGGTATTTTTGAAATAGTTGCAGAGTATTTGTTGCACACTTAGTGTAAGGGGTTTTCCCCAATGATGCCAAGTGTAATGTGGTTGACCATAATATGTGTGAAATGTTTAATGAATGCATTTTGGATGCTAGGACAAAGCCTATTATTAGTATGGTATATACACACACACCAACCATTGCAAAGTTAATTTAATTTATGAGATAAGATGTGATATGAATAATGCAATGTAAATCACCTTTTGCATCTCTAATATAACTATGAAGCATGCACCTTGAAGCTAAGATCAGCCTTCAATCGTGTCAAAAACCATGACCAATTAGTTGTGTTCTCAACCTCACATATAACCTATGCAATATGAAACATCTCATTGTTCCTATCTCTCCTTACAACACATAATAATTGTCCTTTGCAAACCCCCTTTAAAAAGCAACCATCAAACCTAAGAATTGGTTTACAACCAATTTTCCACCATTTCTTCAAGGCGTTAAAACATACGTAAAATCTAAAGAAATTTGGTTCCCCCTGATAGTATCATATTACTAACTAGACATGTAGTCCAAGGTTCGACTTCCTAATTGCACCAACATAGTTATATAATCGTGCATATTGTATTATGTAATCCCCAATCAATTCTCTAATAATTTTTCTTTTTGCATTTCTACATGCTGAGATACCAATATGGATATTGAGACCAGTCTTTGCAAGTTTGACCAAGTTGGATAGTTTTATAGCAGGGTGAATGACGATAAGTGTTTTATATTGTAATGTAATGAATTTAGTATTGGCTCTTTGAATCTTATTCAACCAACAACATTGGTGATATGGAATGTATGTTCTCACAGTTAAATGTCTTTTCACTCTTATGTCACTAACATACAACACCCATGGACATCCATTATCCCCTTTATACACAACCCTTAACCTTAGTGGCTCATTCTTAGTCATTCTGACATCTACTCCCTTAATGATAACATATTTAGTCACTGCTAATCTTAATTGGTCTACACTATCAAATACCATATTAAGACAAAATACTGGCAAATGGGCTTTACTATCAAACTTAATTAATTTTCTCTTAATTCTAAGTGTACCATCTTTATACTCGTCATCATAATCACTTAATAGCTTCCATAATCACTGCTATCATAATACACAAACCCATCATCTTCTTCACTAATACTTTCTAACCCCCAAGATCATCCATCTCATTATAATCAACATTCTTATCAATAACAATCTCACCTCTTACATTCTCATCAATAATATTATCCCCAATAATCTGTACTTCTAATCCTCTAGACAACTTCTCTTTAGAAATTCCTTTCAACCTAGTCTTATAACTTCTCACATTTTCCTTAGCATTAATAAGCTCATCATCCTTATCATTGATTAATTGGTTGATTGGCACAATAAACTCATCATATGTTTGGTGATGGTCTATGATGTTTTCCTCAATATAAGGCTCACAGTGAAACCACAATCCATCATTTTCAACTTAATTTTGCATATGTTCACCCCTCAAAACATTTACAAACTCGTTTCTTGACAAACCATGCACATGTTGTACAAATACATCTAAACTGTCCCCACTACCCAACTTTTGTAAATTAGCAATTTCAAGTACCTCCATATCCTTCCTCACTAAATAAAGTTTAATAGTCAATTTGCATTTTCATATATATGTCCTTTACATCACTACACCCTAACCTGTAATATATGATAATATGTTTAGATAAGAAAGCATACCAACGTCCAATGAATTATCCACAGTTTCTATCTTTCTCCCTAAATACTGAATCGACTCATCCAATGCTAACAAACCACTATAGATTACTACTAACTTGATATATATATATATATATATATGCAATCCAAAAAACAACACAAAATCCAAAGTAAAGTTAGTATGTAATTTACATAGTAATACCCACTAACTGAAAAGGATAACATTTATAGCATGATTAAGGTTCAAAGTGTGTACCTCGGATTCGGGGATAATCCTCTATTCCTCAAATTGGGAATTTTTGCATGATGTCTGAGAATCTTGTGGACGACATAAATTAGTGAACTTGTTGAAGGTTTAATAATTCTCATGGACGATAGGAACGAGTGAACTACGAAATCGCAAAGAGGAATGGTTGAAGTGGAAGACGAGTGGTAGGGCATTAAGGATGAGTGGACGGAAGGAACGAGTGAACTTGTTCTCGTGGACTGCAGAATTGCATTAGGGAAGATGACAATAATGCGTTAGAAAAGACGGCGGTTCGTGAGTAGGAAGAGGAACGAGTGATGTTAGAGAAGAACGATTTATTAAGTTTAAAAAAATAATTTAGATTGCCACATCATTATGTCTATGTGGTAAATAATTTTTATTATTATGACATGTGTCATTTTTATATTAGTTAATAATGCCAAGTCACTAACAAAATAACCTCAGTTAAGTCTCTATCCAATATGGATGAGATTTTATTAATTTGAATAGGTTAGAGGGCAAATCTAAATAATATGTTAGGAGCCAAATGCATAAATTTTGAATAGATGAAGGGCCAAAAAATTCGTTTTGCCATAAATAAAATCAATCAATAACTAAGATATAAGATAATCAATATCTAAGAATAAAAAATTTAATTAACAAGGTGTTAATGTGAAAAATTATAATTAATTAACTAAATCGATTCAAGCAATTTAGCTATTTTAATTAATTTATCTAATTAGATAAAATCAATCAATAACTAATTTAACTAATATCTAATAATAACTAATTTAACTAATATCTAATAACTAATCTAAATAAGAGGTTAATTTGGAAATAAATAAATAATCCTTCAATATGTCGAGTCAGTCTTTACTTCAATGTTCTTTTCTTCCATTAAATCTCGAGTTTTTGCGAAGTAAAGAAAAATGCAACATAAAAAATTCCTAAAACAAATTCAAACTAAGTAAAAAGTGTAAAGTATCCATCTTTCGCTCGACGTCTCTCCACTTCTCCTTGTCTTCTATTCTACCGAGTTCAAAAAGGAATAAGAAATAACTGAATGAAGATTTTTTCTACAATAAAATAATAAGTGGACAAATTCGATTTACCATTTTTTTTAAATTCCTTTGATGCAAAACGACATTTTATTTTGCATAAGAGGAATAAAAAAAAAAGTCGGGGATAAGCCCCTCACATTCTTCCTCCTTTATTATAGGATTTTCTAATATGTCGAAAAGTTAGTGGATCCTCCTTGATTTCGGTTATGCTCCTGCCTAATGTTAACAAGAAAGACTAATTTTAAATATTATTAAGAAAATATAGATATTCTAACCATTTGCATATCACTTGATTCAGAAATAAAGAATTTTGAGTTTTTTTTTTCTTTTTGCAATTTTTAGTATATATTTGAAGATAGAATACCTTTAAACTCGATGAAATATTTCGACTTTAATTTTTATTCAACACGTGTAGAACACATGATATTTTTTAAAATATTTTTCTATCACGCGTATATACCAAGGTTGTAAAAGACGCTAGACGCTAGTCGGGCGGACAGTGCCCTTACTGATTAATCAGATTTGTATTTATTTATTTATTTATTAAATAAAGTATTATATAAATAAAATTATTATATGAATTATACTATGTAAAAATAATAATAGAAAATATTTAAGATAGAAAAACATACATATTTTAATATTATTTACATTAATGTCCTTAAAAAACAAATAGATCAATAAAATAACATTTATAACAAAAAATGTGTCAAAATAAAATAAATTTAATATTCTTAAAAATAAATTTAATAGTTTAAGTTTTTTTTGTTTGTTTGTTATTTAATATTTTTTTAAATTAAAAAAATCGATATACAATTTAAGGAACAATTTTTTCAAAAAGGCCACCTGAGACCGCCTAGACCCGCCTAGTACCGCCTGAAACCGTCTAGGAGGCCAAAAATCGGTCAACCGATTTATACCGCCCGATTAGTGGAAGTCGGGATGATGTTCTAAAAATCCCCGCCTTGGTCGATTGTTAGAACACTGGTATATACACATCTTTGATTTGTTACTGATGAATGATAACATGACACACATGTTAGTGTAAATAACAAGATTTATGAATGAAAAGAACCTCCATTAATATTGTTTGAAAACCAGTCCAATTTGCCACTATTAAACCTTTAATTTTACCACTATTATGTCGTTAGATATAAAATTACTCTTGATAAAAAAAAAAGTTAGAAGTACTTTTATATCTTATCCCTAAATAATTTATACTTAATTGATAGACAAAACTAACTACATTGGCGCACATATAAATACTAAACTTTAACCATAGTATTTTTTTCTTGCCACGTTGCATAAGTAAGATTTGACGTGACAAGTTTAATTTATTATTGACTTCCTATATCACTTTTCAGGTGGAGGGAGATCCAAACATAACGATTTCATTATACCCAAGTAAAATTTTATTGATTTTATTTTTTCCAAATAGCTTTTTGACCGTCATTAAATATAAGCTAAATCAATAATTAAATCTTTAAATTTTTACGGTCTTAAAGATTGAGTTTTGATCATTTATTTTTTTAAATTAACCTCTTGAAATTTAATTATACACATTGGGTCATTCACTAACGATTTCATTAACTAAACCATAAGTGATGGCTCAATGCATGTAAAAATTAAAGATCTAGAGCTTAATGAACAAAAGTTTTACAGATTGGAGAGTTAATAAAAAAAAATTATAAATTTAAATTCAGATTCGGAAAGTATTGTTTAAAGTTAAAAGCACAAAGTCATGGAACTTTTATTTTTCATTTCATTTTTTTAATTGTTCAACATATATTTATTTAAAATTTAGAAAAAAATTGAGAAAGCTATTTATTTATTATCTTTAAAAAATAATAAGATAATTAAATAAATAAATATCAAAATGCATAATTAAATCCTTAAATATTTAAGGTTTTATATATTAAGTGCATTATCCTTAATTTTTATCCAAATTGAACCATACGCTAATGATTTAACTAACAAAACCATTAGTCAAAAAACCAGGAAAGGGGTTGTCAAGTTGAATACGGATGGCTCCTGCCTTAGTAATGGCAGAATTGCTGCTGGTGGAGTTCTTCGGGATGCTGGTGGCGCCTGGCTGGCTGGGTTTACCCATAACTTAGGTACGAGCTCCTCCTTTACTGCAGAGCTCTGGGGGATCCTGTCTGGCATTAAACTCGCCATTCGCATGAGTGTTAAAAGACTTTCGGTGGAGTCTGACAATTTGGAGGCTATCAACAGGATTTCGGATAGACAGGCTGTTTGTCTTAAGAGTCAGAATCTCATTAAAGCCATCTTGAGGCTTCGTCCTGCCTTCGATTCTCTTACCTTCTCCCATATTTATAGGGAGCAAAACCGCGTGGCGGATCGCTTGGCAGCTGCTGGGCATGGGGGATGTTAGGTGTTTCTACCCTTTCCGTTCCTCCTTCTTTTATGTTACCTTCTCTTCTTGAGGATAGGATTGGGGTCAGTCTTCCTAGACTGATCTCGGGTTAGGTTTTTGTTTGTTTGTTTTTTTTCTTCCCTTCTTACCAAAAAAAATTAGTCAAAAAATCAATATGTTAAGAATTTAAGGGCCTAATTTGAAAAATTAAATAATTAGGAACTCAATTCTTTAAACTTTACAAATTGAAAGACTCAAATTATAATTTTAGCCTTAAATATACTTACTCTATACAGAGACTTTGGATGCATTTCACCTACCTTTTCATTTATTTATGGTTGGGTTAGCCTACGGACCAAACAAGCAAACTCTAGAAGTCTCAACGGCTCCATACTAAACAAACTCGAAAGAATCTTCTCGAACCTCATTTCCTTCAATATAACTAAACCCTAATTAATATCTCTTCCTGCCTCTTTTTCTTATCCATACCCACCTCAGAGGGATAAACTCAAATTCACCCACTCCTTTTTGCTCCGATAGTGTAAAAATGGCTACCTCCAATGCTCTCTCTACCGCTTCTATGCTTTGCTCTACCAAACAGGTACTGCTGTCTCTCCACTCCATTTCTAATTGCTTACCGGAGAAACTGATCCTGAAATTAAATATGCTTTGATGAATTTTCATTTCTGTTCTCTTATATGTTTGCTTGCACATGTGAATCTCTCTATTTGAGTTTTATTGCAAGTTATCTGAGTTATTATTATTGATTGTCAATCTCAATTTCTCCATATTTTGTGTTAATTACTTAATTTGCCTTTTAGGGGAGCCTGAGGAGGAGAGTGAATCAGCAGCATAGTCAAAGATTAAATTACGGACAATCAAGCAGAAGATTTGCAGTGCGAGCTAGTGCTAAAGAAATTGCGTTTGATCAGCATTCGAGGTCTGCGCTTCAGGCCGGCATTGATAAGCTTGCTGATGCAGTTGGGCTTACTCTTGGTCCTAGAGGTAGCCTCTTTTTCCACTAGCAGAATTTCTAGTCAAACAAGGTGTAGTGTATCATGCTTAGCTTTAAGCTCGTAACTCTTAATTGTATTCGTGAAGAATTTAGAGGATGTGATTGGTGAAACAGTTTATTAACCAATAATACTTTCAATTGCTCAAATTTGCAGTCAAGACACAATACGTTGACCAGGTTGGTCTATAGGGCCAATAATGCATCTTGTTTTGAAATGTTCGGACTGCAAATGCTTCTTGCAATTTTATCCTGTTTTGATTGTCTTCTTAGACTGGTTTACAAGAATTTTTTTTAGCATGCAGTTCTTGATAGTTAATATTATGAATGTAAGTTTCAACACTAATAGTTCTCTTATTGCAACTAATATTTATTTGAAGGCATTAGTCAGCTCTTCCCTTATGTTCTCAATTACTTGGAAAAATTGCACTTGTTATTTTTTGGAGTATGCCAGTTTTCAACTGCTGCTTAATTGTGTCAATTTCAAAATGAAGTCTTCCTTTCACTAGGTGTGCTCTGCAGCTTCTCAATTTAAAAGCTGACAATCAGGTTTCCTTTACATCTTGTAGGGAGAAATGTTGTTTTGGATGAGTATGGTAGCCCTAAGGTGGTCAATGATGGCGTAACAATTGCCAGAGCTATTGAGCTTCCTGATCCCATGGAGAATGCTGGCGCAGCTCTAATAAGGGAGGTCAGGCCTCTTTGTCAAATATCAACGTTATTCTGCATTTAATTTTTATTTATTAAGTATGGGTGTTGAATGAGGATATTGATCTGATTTGAATTTGTGGTATGAAGGTTGCAAGTAAAACCAATGACTCTGCTGGTGACGGAACAACCACTGCTTCAATTCTCGCTCGTGAAATAATCAAATTAGGGCTTTTAAGTGTCACTTCTGGTGCCAATCCAGTATCAATAAAGAGGGGGATCGATAAAACTGTGGTAGGTTTGATAGAAGAGCTAGAAAAGAGGGCTAGGCCTGTTAAGGGTCGTGATGACATCAAAGGTATTGTCCCTGCGCACTTTATTCTCCTCTCGGACACAAATATTTAGATTGATTGTTATGTTCCTCTTATTTGATTTTTAACTTGTTTTGCGTCATGCCTGCAGCTGTTGCTTCCATTTCTGCTGGAAACGATGAGCTTATTGGGACAATGATTGCTGATGCAATTGACAAGGTTGGCCCTGATGGTGTCTTGTCTATTGAGTCATCATCCTCATTTGAGACAACTGTAGAAGTTGAAGAAGGAATGGAGGTTGGTTTATTCTTCTTCACCCTTCTCTTTGGGCCATGATTTTTCCTAATACTGGTCAGTAAATGCTAAAATTCTTACCTCTGCTCTGGAATGCAGATTGACAGAGGTTATATTTCCCCTCAATTTGTTACCAATCCTGAGAAGCTAATCTGTGAATTTGAGAATGCAAGAGTGTTGATCACTGATCAAAAAATTACGGCAATCAAGGACATTATTCCCCTGCTAGAAAAGACTAGTCAATTGAGAGCACCACTACTTATAATTGCAGAGGATGTCACTGGGGAGGCTTTAGCTACCCTTGTTGTTAACAAGTTGCGGGGCATCCTTAATGTTGCTGCTATTAAGGCTCCTGGATTTGGTGAGAGGAGAAAAGCTATGCTTCAGGATATTGCCATTTTGACAGGTATGCTTTGCATAACGATACATCTTCTTTGGATTATGAGTAGTTGGAGTTGTAATGGTTTGCTTGATAAGCCTAATGCAAGCAACCTCAAAAGTTTCCAAAACATAACAAGTCATCCAAAAATGTAATATTTTATTTTTTTTCTCTCATCCACGTCACTTTTGGCAACTTTTATAAAAAAAATATTCCAATCCTAAGCAATTGTCGCAGGAGTCATTGAATAATAGAATATTTTAAACTCCAAAAGTTGACATTATTGTCCCACAAGTCATTGAATAATAGAATATTTTAATGTTCAATTGTGTTTTTTGTATTAAAAAAAAAGGAGATAGTAAGGGTGCCAAAGTAGTGCCAAAAAGTGGTGACATTGGCATAAAAAAGCAAGCAACCATTGTCTCTCCAATGCAGGGCATTCTTCCAAGCACCCTCCACCTCACCAAGCACTCTTCCAAGCACTTCCCATTGGAGATGCTCTTATAATACATGTTTAATTTTTTGTGCTACGTTCTGTTGAGTGCATGCTCTGCACCAAACTCTGCTAGACTCGGTATCATTAGAACTTGAGTATAAGAATATGCTGATACGGGGCAGGACTCAAGATACGACTTGTTATCTAATTCCCAATTGCAACTCTTCCTTAATTGTTTGTATGTTGCTTTTGTTGGTGGTTGCTAATCGTATTGGGTTTTACCATGTTTTAGGAGCTGAGTTCCAGGCTAATGATCTGGGTCTGCTCATCGAAAACACATCAGTCGAGCAACTTGGTTTGGCCAGGAAAGTGACCATCACCAAGGATTCCACCACCATCATTGCAGATGCTGCATCCAAGGATGAGTTACAATCTAGGATTGCTCAGTTGAAAAAGGAGTTGTCAGAGACAGATTCTGTATATGACACTGAGAAACTAGCTGAGAGGATTGCCAAATTATCTGGTGGGGTTGCTGTTATCAAAGTGGGCGCTGCAACAGAGACAGAACTTGAAGATCGTAAACTCCGCATTGAGGATGCCAAGAATGCAACCTTTGCTGCAATTGAAGAAGGTATCGTGCCTGGTGGTGGTGCTGCATTGGTTCATCTCTCAACTTTGGTTCCCGCAATCAAGGACAAAATTGAAGATGCCGATGAGCGGTTAGGTGCTGATATTGTGCAGAAGGTAATTCATCTACACTTACAACCTTGGATAGAATATGCAACTCCATAGCTTGCATTGATTTTAATTGATCTCTGTGAACGTTAAACTGTAGGCTCTAGTATCACCAGCATCATTAATAGCTCAAAATGCTGGAATCGAAGGAGAGGTGGTCGTGGACAAGATAAGGGATAGCGAATGGGAGATTGGTTACAATGCCATGACCGACAAGTACGAGAACTTGGTGGAAGCTGGAGTTATTGACCCAGCCAAGGTGACAAGATGTGGCTTGCAGAACGCTGCATCAGTTGCAGGTATGGTCCTCACAACTCAAGCCATTGTGGTGGAAAAGGTCAAGCCTAAGGCGGCTGCTGGTGCCCCTCCCCAAGGACTTATGGTGTAATAAATAATAAGTGAGGAGATGGTAATGCTAGTTATAGGTTCACGAAGATGAGTGTTTTTCTGGCGGTAATCAAAGCATTAACAATGTTGGAATATCTTTTTTGATCAGATAGATAATTTTAATGATCATTCAGAAGTTGATTTGAGTTGAGTCTGTAGTAGAGGTGGCAAAATGACACACGACCCGATTACACGACACGGATTTTTAGTGTTAGTGTTGAGCTAAATAGGTAATAGGTCATTTTTGGGTTGACACGAAACTGACACGCTAATTTTTGGGTTGGGTTAGTGTTGATAAGTGAACCCGAAAACGACACGAAATGACACGGATATTGAAAATTATTGTTATATTCTCTAGTGTTTTTTTATGTCACTTTATTAATAAAGATAATAAAATTATAATTATTAATTGCAAATATTGATTTGAATTTCCTAAATT